>NC_089827.1:67590355-68320355 GCF_035046505.1 Tiliqua scincoides
GGCGGACTCCCATCCAAGTACTAACCAGGCCTGATGCTGCTTAGCTTCCAAGATCAGACGAGATCAGGCATGTGCAGGGTAACAGATAGTGGATGTGGTTAATGCCTCAATTGCAAAAGGAGAAGCTAGAAGTATTAAAGGAGGTTGTGTTAAGGCTGGTGGACATGCCATGCAAACTCTCAAGTCTCAAAAAAAATGGAGCTTGCAGTCTCAAGCCTTGACTCAACAACCTCCAAGAAACTTACTGATCCAAAAAGCCTTTAGCAATGTAAAGATTTTTATTTCAGTTGGAGCTTCCCCTTTGTGTTGTCAAGAGCTGGGACCCAAATTATTATTAAGGACCATTTCATTAAAAAAAAAGAAAAGAAAAATAATCTTTCAATTTATTTTATTTTATTTGATGGAATCTTTGTCAGGGGACATCAACTAGGATATTTATGCCACCAGAAAAAAAATTCCAGTTGTTTCCATATACTGAGAAAAGTGATGTCCAATCAGTCTACACCACTGTTGTGGTTGTGCCCCCTTCTTGCCTTCCAGTTAGAAGCAGAGAAGGGTCAGAGGGTGACATGGCAGCATTGTATACTTAATTTTGGATTGTGGAGAGAGAGAAAGCAGAAGATAGCAAAGCAGGAAGTAGACGAATGCTATGAAGGGGGGATAGTGGGGTGGATGAGAGACCAAGGGGACTCAGTGAAGATTGGGGGGCTTGGCCAAAGGACCCCCCCCCCACACACACACACACAGCCAAAGATTCTGGCAGGTTTGCACGTCTGAGTCTCAAGCAAAATGTTGGGAGCACACCCATGTCTAGCTCCTATTCCACCAGTTGAACACTTATGCCAATTCCTAGTCTTCTTTAGTTTTGGACTTCCCCCCCCCCCAAAAAAAAAAAAAAAAATCTTATCATTAAGTGCAAATTAGATGAATTTCTTATGCAAAACTTCACAATAGAAATGTTCTAGTACATGTATAAATGGATGCCTGTTCAATTTTTTTTTAAATGCATTATGCTGTACGGTGTTGTCGATATATCTACAAGTATAATGTGTATTTATAAAACCAATTTTATGACTCCTTAGATGTTTCTTTTCTTTTTCTTTTTTTTTCCTCTTGGAAGCTTTTTGGTATGCAAGGTGCCTCATAAATAATGTATGTGCCGAATTAAATAATTTAAAAGCAATTACCAGGAAGTATGCATTTAACAGTTCTGAATGGTGGTAATTAATTGCTTCGAGTGTTTCAGAACAGCGAGTACTACTGTTGTTTCATCAAAACAATGCCCACGCATCCTTACATGTGACAAAGGGGTTCCCCCCCACCCGGATTGGGGCCATAGCCAAACTAGGACACCAAATGAGAAATATTCATTGGGAATCATATATGAACAGGTATAGTGTTCCATTGTGAGGAATGAGAGGGTAAATTCTCAGCGTCAGTCCATCCAGTGTGTACTCTGCAAATAGCAACTGTTGGTAGGTCAGTGATTGCAATAAGGAAAAATTAAGTACTAATTATTACTAACAATAATTAGCAGAATACCAATCTCAGTCAGTCGGCAATCAGCATCAGATGTAGCGCAAGCAACCAGAGGAATGGGAAGCTGTGCCATCCTTAAAAAAAGAAAAATGAATTATTCACTCTTCAAAGCCACAGCCTCAAAACTCACCATGCGATTTGAGTTGATCCCACTGAGTTTCCATTGTGTCCCCGCAGGCAAAAGCCATTGATGTGGACTGCCGGGCAAACCCCACTACATGATAGCGCTGACTGGCGCGCATAGAGTGTTGTGCGAGTGTGTGGTATCTGATTATATTTAGCCATGACAGTTTCATTTTTTAACTATATCCAGAGCCAAAGCAGCATCGCTTCGGCCACAGCACACATGTCTAACACTGGTCCTGGTTGTTCTATGAAAAGCCTTATGAAAAGTTTGTTTTGTGATTGTTCTATATGTTAAAAAAAAGTTTTGAAAAATAGGAGGACTGTTTGATGTCCTTTATATTTACAAATAATTTTAGCAATAATATTAAGAGGAGGTCAGAATTCAAAGCATAAGAACATAAGAACATAAGAACAGCCCCACTGGATCAGGCCATAGGCCCATCTAGTCCAGCTTCCTGTATCTCACAGCGGCCCACCAAATGTCCCAGGGAGCACACCAGATAACAAGAGACCTCATCCTGGTGCCCTCCCTTGCATCTGGCATGCTGACATAGCCCATTTCTAAAATCAGCGAAAGACAGGAAGTATTACTGCCTCACCATCACACTCTTATAAGAGCAGCTGTCTTTTTTGAAGTTTCTTCATCACTTTATAGTTCATTATCAACACCAATACGCTTCTTTTTTTTTTTGAACATGTTATTTTCATCTCACATTATATTTTTGGAGCTGCCAAGAGTGAGGGCTCCCTGAGGCTTCACATCTCAAGCAGTTGTTTCCTGCTGTGGGTGTGGTTTGACTGTAATTTCAAAGCACAGTGTTTAAACCTAGTTTATAACTTACTTTAGAGCAGGGTTCTCCAGACCCTGTCCCATGGGTCAGATCTGGCACCTTGCCTTTTCTCTCCCTCGCATGAATGGCGCTTACCGTTCCGTGGGGGAGCTATCCTTCCCCACCACTGATCTGAGTAGACATGCCTAGGATTGTGCTGTGAGGAATGGACCATGACATTCAGCTTTCCTTTCCAAGTATCTAATTAGTATTGGTCCAGTATATTTCAGTCATCAATGCTGGTAAATTTGAGGGTGCTGGGGTGATTTGGGGGAGTGAGAAGAACCTTGCCAAGTTCTGGAGAAACACAATACTTGGAAAAATGTTAGAGGTGGGGTGGCGTATGAGCATTGGCGGTGGCAGTGGCCAAGAGTTTTAATATTCTCGTGAGTAAAGGAACCCCAGAAATATAATGCAAATCTCCCTCTTGGTCCAAAATTGTCATTGAATCTTTCTTGAAGCCTGCAATCTCTGGGTCTTATCAGGTCAGCGCCCTCTACGGTTCAATCACAATCTCCTGCATCTCTGTGCTCACCTAAAACAATGTTTCATGTCACTTCTATTTCTGCCGAAGAACAATTTTGCTAAGCAACATGTTAATCAAATTCTTAATGCAGTAAGGTAGTGCTCTGGTTATGGGCAGTATAAGTAGCCCTAGTGACGATAAAGATTTCCTTCTTTGACTGATGTATCACCAATCAATAGCCTTCTGTGTCATTTAGCACTTTGTGTATCAAGAATATTAATGACACGACCAGTGGTCTGGGAACAGCACTTGTTAATTAACTGCTATCTCTCTCTGTTAACTGACTCCAACACAGCACAGCAATATAGCACATTTACTGTAAATTGCTTATGCTTGCGTGGTTGGCTGTGGTGCTTATAAATAAATACCGTATTTTTCGCTCCGTACAACGCACTTTCCCCCCCCAAAAAAAAAGTGGGGGGGAAAGTGTGTGCGTCTTATGGAGCGAATACTGGGGGCAAGGTCTGCACTAGGGGCAAGGTCCTCATTTGCACAGGCGCCACAAGGGGAGGGCAGGCTTACTTTAAAAGTAA
The DNA here is from genome assembly GCF_035046505.1 of Tiliqua scincoides. Classification (NCBI taxonomy): domain Eukaryota; kingdom Metazoa; phylum Chordata; class Lepidosauria; order Squamata; family Scincidae; genus Tiliqua; species Tiliqua scincoides. Next base: position 67,593,910 of record NC_089827.1, read on the forward strand.
GTTTTCCTCCTCTAAAAACTAGGTGCATCTTATGGTCAGGTGCGTCTTATGGAGCGAAAAATACGGTAATAAGGATTTTGCTGTAATTTGAAAACATTTGAAGATAAAGAATCCTTTTCTGTCTTTCTGTCATCTTTTCTGTCCAGATACACTCTCTTAATCATAGATCTCTGTATACCTTTTGGTATTATTATTTTTTTTTGCAATAATATTTGCAATATTGTTTGCTACCCTTGCTAACTGGTCAAAGAGACACCTTTCAAAGTGGTATACTTAGCAGGGGGAGAGCAACTGCCCCTCTACACCCCAAAATGGTGTCTTTTCCAGTGGCTGTTGCTGGAATTTTTTTATTTTTTTATTTTTTAACTTTGTGAGCCCTTTGGAGACACGGAACCATTTATTGATTTGTTTTACAATGTAAATCGCTTTGTTCTAACTGTTCATCCTTTGCAAGATCTTCTACTGTAAGTCCTGGATAGGATTGGGCTGCCCTGGATAGGATCAAAATAAACAGGATTCTGTGTGGGATTGTACATCCTGTGAAGTACAGGCCCATTGAAAATCACCACATCCCTCTCTAATTCGCTTTTAGAAGATTTTTTTTAGAAGATTTTTCTTTCAGGATGTGGTGAGTCACAGCAGGTGGACATTGCTATAGTATCCAGTTGAATGTGTACAAAATCCAATGAGAAAAGTCACATTGAAACCAATGAATAATAAGTAGCATTTTAGTGCCAGAATCTGAGATTAATTTAAATGCATTTATATTTTTCTGTGGGTCACCTGCATTATTAAAATGACAGCCATGGTTCATATGTTTTTCCACAGTGCAGTAGTTCTTCCTCTGTCCATGAGTGATACGTTCTAAGACCTACCATGGATGCCCAAAACCATAGATAGTAGCAAATCCCTATATATAGTCATTTTTCATTTACTTACATACCTGTGATGAATTTATTTTCAAAACAACACTGGGATAACACAGCAACCAATGCATATAGTAAGAATGTTAGAGGCTAACTGACATGAGTAAAGTGGGGCAGTGTCGGTAGAGAGGATAAAGAAAGATGAACCACGAGTGCAACGGGGTGGGAAGATTTCACCATGTTACTCAGAACGGCTTGCAATTTGAAACTTAGGAATTGTTATTTCTGGAATTTTCCATTTAATACGATGAAACCTCAGGCTACGTAATACTTATGTATAAAAATAGGGTCTGCAAAAGGGGACAACTGAAAATGTAGTCTAGGATCAAGGCTGGTTTTACAGCCAATCCTAATGGTGGTGGTGCCATTTTCATCCCCTTCTCCTGAGTAAGGGCTCAGGGGCCGCAATCAATCTCCTCCAGTCTACACTGGCTATTTTGCCAGTGCAGACTGGAGAAACTCTGTACAGGTCCTTCCAGTCTGTCGCGGAGCATAGGATACAGCAGAGCAGGGTTCCGCCAGTCCCATCTCCGTTCTGCCTCAGTTCCTCTCCTTGCCGTCCCCTCCCCTCTCCCCACCCTGGAACACCTCCCCTCCTGTTCAGAAACCCCACACCGCTGGCCAGTGATGCACCTTACCGCTGGCACTCCAATGGCGTTGGCTTCCCAATGCTGGGCCCAACACCAGTTCAGCTTACTCTCCTGGTGCCATGCTGGAGCTCAGCACTGGTTCTGGGAGAAAATAGAATTGGGCCCTAAGGCTGCTGGTTCTTAGAATTACATTTTAAACTGGGGTTGTATGACTCATTGACCGCCCTTCGCTTTCAATGTATGCCATCGGCCTGGTTGGAGGGGAAATATAATAATACCCCCTTTTATCAAAGAGTTTGTATATGTGGACTAGGGGTTATTGATGATATCTTTCACTATTTATTAAGTTGTCCCTTGTATGAACATCCTAGGAATCAATTCCTTGCTGGTATACTTAGACTATTGCATGATAGACCCTTGTCTGTCCAGCTATGCAGTTTGCTTGCGGGTACAGATGTTACTATCACCTATCAAGTAGCAAAGTTTGCTAAAGCCGCAAAAAAGATATGTGCAAAACTCCATAAATCTTAAGGATGAGTGCTTTTATTGGTTATTGTTATATATTTTGTTGTTGTTGTTTTCTTTTAATGTATTGTGACGACCTATGGTTTTAAGCAAATAAATTGAATCTGAATCTGACTCATTGACCAAACAAATGTTAGGCGCATTTGCCCATGCAAATGTTAGTCAACCGCCATTTAGCTATACTCTGAAACAGCGAAAGGCTGTTGTTAATTACCTTAGCAAATTTACATTTTATTTTCTCATTTAGGACTTTATTGAAGTAGCTGTTCAGCAGAAGATAGCAGTGTAAGATCTTCCCCTTGTCTCCCAAAATTGTCTACAATGGAAGACTCTGTGAAGAGCCATTGTAATTATACAAGTTGAAAATACTAATTATTCTACAGCTTCGTTTCTCCTGAAAGGAAGAACTGATGATTTCTTCCTGTGCGTTAACAGACTTTAGAGAAATCATTACAGATTCACAAAGTGAATATTAAATAAAATAATCATGTTGAGGGGGTGCTACATTTCAGGTCTTAGTTAATAATTTCTGCTTGGAAGGAAAGAACACCTAATTGCCTCCAAACTGTTTTAGTCCTAATAATTTGAAGACACATCATTTTTAAATTGCAAACTCCCAGGATGTTAATCATTTCCAATTTATGATGCTCTTATAAACATGTAAAGAGCACTAATGGTATAAAATTGCTCTACAGGCTTAAAACCTAATCCCCTCAAAATGACCTGAAATGAAAATGTACATCAGAGGCACATTCAAAGACAACATTCATAATGCCCCCCCCCCTTCCTTGTGATAGGAGGAGGAATTTCATACAATTTGATATTTGGTCTTCCTAATGAATTGTACAGAGCATAGCCATTCTGATGTGTTCAGAGGCAGTTCGTACATGCAACCATAACAAAGTGTCTGGAGACCTGACACGGTAAACGGGACTGTACCACTTTGGGTTGCAGATGAAAGATCACCCTTCTTACACATTGCTCTTAAAAAAAAAAAATCTCCCTGCAAGCAGAGCACACAAGGTCCAATCCTTTGCCCTCAGCGCTGGCCCTCCACCAGCAGGAGGGGGTGGAATCGACAGAGGTCTGCTCTGCTGTATCCTGAAGCCCATGTCATACCTTTTGGCCTGACATGGGGCCTCTCAACTTTGTGTTGGCAAAATAGCCAGCTCCAGCTTTAGTATCCCCATTGTGGAGCCTGGGCCCTTACCTGGGGGAAAGCGGACAAATGTCCCCTTCCCCTGAGGAGATACCGGTGGCTTCCCAGCATGCATAGGATGCCATGGGAGCCATTTTGGTGCCGCTGCTTCTCTGGGTTCTAGGCAGCTTAGGATTGGGCTGCCATACAGAAGGGATAGGCTGGGCTAGAACCTTCCCTCTTGTTTTCTACTTGCTGGGAGGAATTCTTTAATATGTGTGGAGATGCTCAAAAATGGTCTGTGCCAACTCCTGTCTGCAATAGCACAGTCCATTGGATCATCCCATTCTGCTGTATGTCGGCCTAAGGGCGCAATACTAACTAGTAGTTAGGCTGGCCCAAGTCCCTTGGGCCGGCCTGGGAGGGTCGCAAACATGCCGTAAAGCATGTTTGTGCCTCTTCAAGGGGAAGTCGGGCCGGCGCTCCAAGAAGCGCCATCCTGTGGAGGCTTACATAAGCCTCTGTGTCGGCTTTCCCTCAGATGCTTGCATCAGTCCCACTGGGCGGGCGATGGGCAGCCCCGGGGGTGGGCAGATGGGAGCAGGAGGCAGGGCTGGGATCCGGCAGTTATGTTGGATCCCAACCCCTGTTCCCGGGACAACAGAGCGGCCTCAAGCCACTCCGCTGTCCTTGGACTTGTGCCACTGTTACCAAAAGGGCTGTTTTGTTTAGGGGGAATTATTACACTACCCTTTTTGGAACCTCAGGATCGCAGGCTGGATAACAAGACGGCCTAATGCAGAGAAATTCCCTTTAGCTTAAAAAGGAGACTGAGAGAAAGATAACTTTCACTAAAAGATTATAGTTTTATTACAGAAGCACAAAGGTAAACATAATGCACATGGAAAAATGGTAAGTATATGTTTCTTGGTTCTAGTATTTGAATCCAGTGTACCTAGCTTTCATGGTGGTTGCGTGTGGAGAGTATTTGGTGCATCCGAGGAAATTAGAAAAAGGGGAGGTTGTAGGGAAGGATTTTAGGGATCCCTGGTCTGCCAAACCCAGTTGCTGACTAAAGACGGGGAGAGAAGGGGAGAAAAAAGGGGGGGAAGAAGGGAAAGAGTTCCAGACGCGAGATAGTTACCTGTCTTGTAGAGCAGTTGGATGGGGGGGAGTCCTAGGGGAGGACCCTCTGACATGACACAGATGTGTTGTGTCCTTGGAGGGGGAGCCAGAGAGAGCGAGCTTGTTGGGCAGCCCTCTCTTAAGAAGGGTTTTTGCTGACCTGCATGAGCTGGGTGTGACCTAGAGCTGGATGTGCTTGCTTACTACCACACAGTGGGGTACTTGGAATATGTAAAACATTGAAAGGATTATAAGCGAAATTCAATAGGGTCAAATGACCGTCTTCCTAGCTGGGGGAACTTACACAATACAGTAAATACAGTAGCTACAGGAAGGCATTTCAAATTTGCATAGAGTACTTCAACAGTGATTGAGTTAAAACAATACAATGAATAGGAGACACTCAAACAATGTTTTACAATGCCAGACTTCTTCCTAGAGAGGTGGAGGTTATGTAGCTTGTGTGAATACAGTAATGTAGGAGACACGTAAACAATGATTTACTATGCCAGACTTCTTTCTAGAGTGGTGGAGGTTGTGTAGCTTGTGACTTGACCTGAATTTGGCCTGTGTTAGAAGTTTAAGCCTGCATATTTTAGTCGATAGTAACATAACCAGATATAAAATCACAACTAAAAGGAAAAAAGGGGATTTTCACGTAACACCATCTCCATGTTTCCCTTTGCCTCTGGTTAAGCCGCTTATGGCCCCTATCCTGCGCTGGATACTGTGCAAGCCTCCTGGCTTGACTGTTCCAGCACAGGATAGGATTACACCCTATGACTTGCTAGTTGGCATTCTATTCACTTGTTGCGGCATGAGAGGTCTGCAGCTCCAACTGCCATTGATCAATCCTGTCTCCTGTCTCTTGTGAGGAGTTCCCCTTTCAGCCTGAAGCACTACTTCCTGTTTCCTGGTTGTTCCGGTCAAATTAAGCTGCAGTAGACGGCTCTGTTGATAGCACTTGAGATCCCCAAATTCACTCCATTGCCTCACATGCATGAATAAATCCACAAGTATCCTAGATTCAGCCAATTAGAGTTCCTCTCCCAAACAATAAGCAACATGGTACGCCTCCAAGGTAGCAGATAAGGGAATAAAGGGCCCCAGCCAGCCTTTACAATGAGCAAGGTAGAGTAGCTGCAACTATTTCATTTGACTGATACGGATAACCAATTCCCTTGAATACTGGCTTTTTTGAAGGGTCACGGTATTTACCTGGCCATCGAGCGAGCTGACCTTGGGACAGTAGTGGATTTTCATTCCGATCCGTGATATCATTCTGACATTTCAATTCTGCAAAGGCAGGCTGCTTGCTTAATTTGACTTCAGCAGCCATATGTTTTAACACTGGGTGTCAAGCAAATTGTATGACACAACACTGCAAATTATCTGACAAAGATGTAGTGCAAAGTCTGTTGTTTAGAGATCTCACCCACAGTTTTCAGAGATAAACATACTTTTTCTTCCCTTCTTAATTGCGGCTCTATGCTGGAGTGCATTTGCTCCGGTGGGGGAGATCCACATGCGCATACGGACAGACAGACAGACAGACAGACGAGGTTCCAGGGATCCAACACGAAGGAGGGAAGCTGCTGGAATGGTCACTGTTTTGGTGTTAAAGGTGGGAATGCTCATTGCCCTCCCAAATCTTCCACCTGAGACCATCGTGTCAGATTAGCCCTGGCAGGAAAGTGCTAACTGTTGTATTTGTTGTACAGGCATTCCCCCATATCCATGGGGAATAGGTTCCTGCTGCCATTTCAGATACCCAAAACCATGTACATTTATTATAATAATAATAATAATAATAATAATAATAATAATAATAATAATAATAATAATAATAATAATAATAATAATAATTTCCATACAGTCAGGTAGATGTTATTGACTGTTTTTTGTTTTTTTTAAATCAGACATCAAGTCCTTCCCAAGGTCCTGGGATGTCTGGATTCTATTCTATTTTTATATTATAAATATTGTCACAAAATGCAAGCTGTTTGCAGTAGAGCTGCTTTTTGCAGTTGTTTGATGGTAATTTCTGTGGCCCTAATGCCGTTCGGGTGCTCTTCAAGGTGTTTTGGAATAGCACCGAGAGCACCAATCACTGTTGGGATCACTTAGGTCTTCTTCTGCCACAGCCTTTCAGTTTCAGTTTGTAAATCTTTGCATTTGGCTGTTTTTTTTCCAGTTCTTTTTCTTCCAGGCTGCTATCCCCTGGTATTGATATATTGATTATTTTGACTTGCTTTGCTTTCTTATCGACTACAGTTATGTCTGGTGTATTGTGCCATAGGTGTGTGTCTGTCTGTAGTTGGAAATCCCATATTATTTTGGCATCTTCAACGACTTTTTCAATTTTGTGGTCCCACCAGTTTCTGGCTGCAGGTAGCTTGTCTTTTTTTCAGATGTTCCAGTACATCATTGTTGCTACCTTGTCATGCCGTTGCTTGTACTCTGTGTGATCTTTTTACAGCAACTAATTAGGTGGTCCACTCTTTCATCAGCTTCTTTGCAGAGACAGCACTTGCTATTTGTTATTTTTTCTACTTGTGCTTTTATTGCATTTGTTCTTAATGCCTGTTGTTGTAGCCATTATTAGACCCTCTATTTCTTTCTTCAAGATGCCTTTTCTGAGCCACTGCCAGATCTTGGTGATGTTTGTTTTCCCAGTAATGCCTCACAAACATTGTCCATGCAGTGGCTTATTTTCCCTCTTTTCTGCACAGTTCTTTATTTGTTCTTTCTTATAAGCCTTTGTAAATGAATTCCTATTAATGACCTCACAGTTACCTCCTGTAGTGTTCCCCTAGCAGCTATGAGTGGTTCTTGATGTCTACCCCCTGTTCCAAAATGAAAGGAAGAAAAATCTTCCTTTTCCAAAGTGTTTGCAAACAAAGAGAGATGAGTCATGAGCTCAGTGGGGAAATTTGAGAACCACATTATCCTGCACATGCCCAATCTCGTCTGATCTCAGAAGATAAGCAGGGTCAGGCCTGGTTAGTACTTGAATGAGAGACCGCCTGGGAATACCGGGTGCTGTAGGCTTATACCATAGTCTTTCGAGACTGAAGGTTGCCAACCATTTGTATGGATATGGGACCTGCAGATACAGGGGGTGCCTGTATTTCCTTGTGAATAATTTTATGGAATCAAATCTTTACCCTGCATGTGCCTGATCTCGTCTGATCTCAGAAGCTAAGCCAGGGTCAGGCCTGGTTAGTACTTGGATGGGAGACCGCCTGGGAATACCGGGTGCTATAGGCTTATACCATGATCTCGGAAGCTAAGCAGGGTCAGGCCTGGTTAGTACTTGGATGGGAGACCGCCTGGGAATACTGGGTGCTGTAGGCTTATACCATAGTCTTTCGAGACTGAAGGTTGCCAACCATCTCCCTATACTGAACACTATCGCCCGATCTCATCTGATCTCGGAAGCTAAGCAGGCTCAGGCCTGGTTAGTACTTGGATGGGAGACTGCCTGGGAATACCGGGTGCTGTAGGCTTATAGTCTTTCGAGACTGAAGGTTGCCAACCAAGTAGCAGAGAAAGTTGGTCTCAAGAAGCAGAACTTCAAGACCACAAGAGTGTAGTGCTCTGTACTACCGAGAACCTCCCAACACAGATTGGCTATCTGGAATATGCTCTGCCTGAGGGTTTGTGTTTTTTGTTGTTGTTGTCTATAGGAGCTTCCAAGATCAAATTCATATAGGAGGCATTAAGAAATTACCAGACCAGGTCAATCCACCTTCAACTGTTTACTCTTGTAAAATATTTAACTTCATTCAAGAACGCTTACTTCTCCTCGTAAAAGTTGACCAATATCTTTTCCTAACCCTTAATTTCCCTGAAGTCCACTAATAAAGGTAATGCCATAAAAAGAAACAGAAATGTTGGAATGACTGATGTGTTTATAGATGACATTTATGCTAGCCAAGACAGCCTTAAGTGAGTCCATAATTCCAGATTTTGTTTAATCCTTTCTGCCAACACACTCTAATTACATTTGACAATCTGCTGAATATTGCCTAATCACCAAGTACTGTGAAAGAAGCTTAAGCAACATGTGTAGAGGGACAGTTTGGATATCCATCATGATTAAAGGAACTAATGCGGAAGTTAGCATCAGTGGTTCCCAAATTTTGAGCCATGACTCCTCAGGGAGCTGCAGAAACCAGGCAGGGGAGCTGCAGAATCCTTGCAAAAAATCCTGAATACATTTGTAGCCCTAATAGGAAGCCAAGGGCATTGCCTCAGTAGATCAAGGGAGCCACCAGCTGAAAATATTTGGGAACCACTGATCAAGGATGTGTGTGAATGGCGGTAATCATATGTGTCCAGTTTGGACAGTACAGTATCATGTGAACTGACCCACTGGTTATCCAGTTTCCCAACCCCACCTGGAGATGCTGAGGTCGAGAGCTGGGATCTTCTGAATGTGAAGCAGATGGTCTCCTGCCAGTGGTGGACTTCCCCAGACCTGTACCCCAGGGCAAAGGTCTGCATTGATGCTCCCTGAAGGATGCTACTGCCACCTACATGCAAATCTCCCCCCCCCCACTTACTTGGAGTGCACAGTGCCTTGTAAGACTCCAGGGTACATCAGGGAAGCCTTCTGAAGGTTCCCTGAGACTTTAAACTGTGCTTCTGGAAAATCGGAAGCACAGTTTCCGACACTCAGAGAGGTTTCCGTGGGGTTCTAAAGGTGTGCAAGACTTCATGCCCAGGGTGTTTGCCCCATAGAGTGAATGGGAGGTCCGCCACTGTCTACCACTAAACTACAGCCTTCATGATGACTTGAATTATTCATCACATTATCATCAAATTATCTCAGTAGTCACTTGGTGCAAAATCAGGGGCCTTTGCTTACGTAATGGACCTATCATACAGTGCTCTTGCTTCATTCTTTTCTACTACACAAAATACGGGTTGTCAGCCCTCTTCATTTCACTCAGTACACACTGCCTCTTGCCAACACATATAATCCCTGTGATGAATATTTACAACACAGGTGTCAGTGTCGCTTCAGCTACTTAGTGAGAGTTCTTTTTTAATTTTGTTGCAAGTCTGAAAAATTATTTTGTTTCTCTTTGCCGCTTCCCCAGGGAGTAGGTGTTACAGCATCAGAGTCAGATGTTTTATTCAACCCATGGTGCCTGCTGATATTTATCAAAATTGTTCTTCAGTTAAAGAAACAAAACAAAAAGAAGAAAAGGATGAGAAATGTTGAATGCATGATTGAAATGGCTTGGAGCCAGAAGCACTAAGAGTGCTTTCCAGATAATTTGAGACAAACGGGTTGATAACGTGAATTGGAATAATTATAGTTATTAAATAGTTGGGATGACATTTTGAATGGAAGGACAACTTTCTACTTTATGTGGCAAAAGTATTGGCTGGAAATATATGTGTACAAATATATTTGTCATGCGGCAAATACGTAAAGTACTGTAAGATAACAAACATTTGCACACCTCTCCGAAGAAGCATTCAAGACTCAGATCACTGCCCGGGACTGGGATTGATATAGCATCACACAATTCACTTTGCACGTTCTGTACTACCTACAGCAGGGATGTCAAATGCACTTCATACAGTGGGTGGAAGCATTCATGGTGCCGTCTGAAGGCCAGAAGTGACATCACTAAGTAGAAAGTGACATCATTAAGTAGATCATGGGCAGAAATAAGCACTTTGTTCTCGCATAAAAACTCGTTAGCTACAAATGACTGAAGAGGAAATGTACAAATCTTGTTCATATTTCCAAGAAATGAGAGAACCAAATTATCAGGAGGGGAGAGCCCTTGCCATGTTATACCATGCAACCACACCAATGGAGACTGTGCTGTGTGCTATGTCTGGGGGAGGGCTGGATAGCCTGCAGGAGGTACTTTGATTTACCCTTTGATAGACTGCCTAATCATCTGTGAATGTCCTCAGATCTACGCCAGCTATATAACCAGTGCCAGTCCAAGGAAAGCCTTACATCTATGGATAGGACTGGGCAGTTATGGTTACAAAAAGTATCTATGGTGGAATGCAGCCATATGTTCCAGCCATGGAGTTCAGAATTCACAAAACCCTCAGTTAGAATTTAAAAGGATGTGGTTGTACATGCTATTGGTGCCAGTTTCTCTGAAAGTTTATTTTTGTCATTTATGGTACAGTGCAATTATACAAATCCTCAGGATTTAGGTCAGTCTGCCTTTCTCTTAACAGCTGTGATCTGAAAATTCTCTTTAATATATAACAACAAACCTTCTAATGTGAGCTAATCTGGGCAATCAGTGGATTCATCCTCAGTGCCATCCTTTGACTTTTATGCAAGGAGGAAATCAATTTAAGTTCCCTGGGTAAATGTGTGTGTATCTGTAAACTTAGGTACTTAATTAATTTCAACCAATGGGGAATGGCTCCATCTCCCTGACCTAGTTCCATTTTCCAAAGAAACAGATTTATTTATTGCCGTTACTCACCAGTGAATTGGGAAATAATTGTTTAGGTGGGATGGGGAGGGTATGTCAAAGACTCAAGCTACTGTATGAAAAGGGAAAAGGCAAAGATGATTGCCTTGCCTAATCCATTTTAATGAGTTATAGATATTATATTTGTGTTGTGTGCCATGACATTCTAAGATGTTTCTCCTGCAACAGGTTATATGACCTGCCGAGCCAAACACATTTCATTTGCCAACAAGCAGCTCACCAGAAGCTCGATACATTTCCTAGTCTTACTATTTTCTGTTTTGTGTTGACTCTTGAAAATGTATTGTCTTAAGTATTTTCTGGAATTAACTAGTTTCTATAGTCCAAGGCATTGTATGCATTTCAGATCATAACACATAGTTTGGCCATTCCGTGACAACACAGTAGTCAAACTTTCATTAGTACTTGGTTACATAGTCAAGTCTGATGACAAATTTATCGTTTGTTATTAGATTCTTCAGTGTCAATAAGCCAATGTTGACAATATTCTTCCTAAGGGGTCTGCACTGCTGTGCAGCAACTCGATGTCTTTTACGGAAACATGATGATGACATCATATGTCATTATTGGACTTCTGGACATGCTGAGCTCCAAGCTGCGTGGAACTCAGCTTGGCTAGGTTTTAAGCTGTGTGGCCATGCACCTTAAAAAGAGCTATGGGTGCTGGTCTTGTTTATTTCTATGTGCATGTTCTTTATGTCAGTGGTTCTCAAACGTTTTAGTACCAGGACCCACTTTTTAGAATGACAATCTTTCAGGATCCACCAGAAGTGTTGTCATTAACCTGGAAGTGATATCATGACTGGAAATGACATAATCAAGCAGGAAAAATTTTGACACCCCCATATGACAATCTAATTAACTAAGGGCGTAGTCCTAACCAACTTTCCAGCACTTGCATAGCTGTGCCAATGGGGTATATACTGCATCCTGCAGTTGGTGGGGGGGGGGAGTCACAGAGGAATTTTCAAGGTAAGGGAATAATTGGTGCTGGAAAGTTGGTTAGGATTGCTCCTTAACTAAATTAAAAGTTTACAATAAGTGTAAGTTTAAAAAATAATAATTTTGAATGAAGAAAAACCTTCCTAACCCACCAAAGCAGTTGCTGATCTGTTAAAAAAACAAACAACCCCAGACATCCTAAAGGCTGCAATCCTATCCACATTAACCCAGGTGTAAGCTTCATTGACTATCAGTGTTAAAAGCATATACTGTACCTAGTAGCCTGTTCAAAGTACAGATCTGTCACATTTCCTCAAATTTCACATACCATGGTAGAATCAAATTTAATATATTAAAAATAAAATACACATTGAAATGAATTGGGGACCCACCTGCAATTGGTTTGTGACCCACCTCGCATGTCCTGACCCACAGTTTGAGAAATGCTACTTTAAGCAGGAGGGAATTTACGCTACACACTGGATATTCGTAAATCACCATTCCTGTTCATTTGATGCGCGTCTCCAGGTTTGAAGGAGTCTGGAAGAAAAAAAAAAGTGTTTGGTCTGATGCCGCAAACACTTGCCAAAATATATGCCTCCACTAATGCATTCCACTGTAGCACAAATAGCTTTTATGGTGAACTGAATGTCTGTTACATTAGAGAATGCAGGAAACGGGGTGATTTCAAAGCCTGTATTAGTTTAAACTAAGCTTTTTTGCCATCTGTTCTGATTCCTAATTCTAAATGCAAAAGAACAGATTTCCCTCTTACGACCATAAAACGAAAGATATAACGATTTAAATGCAGCCATACGTTAGGGTGCAATACTGTACTTCAACACTGATGTATGCTTTTTGGCTCAAAAGATGGTTCCTACCTTCAGAGATTCCTTTCCAGGTTGTTTCATCTGCTGAGGAACGTCCTGTATATTTTCCATGGCACCTTGTGGAATATTGTGAAGGTCTGTCTGAGGTTGCACCCCGTTTATGGGCAGGGGGGTGGGAGAGGCTGCCTAAGCCTCTTAGTCCTCACCTTTACAATGAAAAGAAGAATCAAACTTTCCCATCACTATGTGAATGGGGAAATAAGCCCAGGAGTAAATTGCAAGAGTAGAGTAGTAACAGTGCACACTGAAGACCTGCTAAGCTTGCAAGGAGGAACCCGAAGATTTTGTGGAACTCTTGTTGGAAAAGTGCTGGTAAACAATTCATTGTCTGGCACTTGGTTGAGCAGCAAACTCATTAACTATAATTTTTGAGGGGAGAGGGCAGAAGTGCCAGCTAAACGAGTGTGCCCCGTGCCGGCTTCCTTGACTACCAAGTCACTGCAGACATGCTTTATGGCACATTTACAACACTTCCGTGTGGTCCAAGGGGCTTGTGCTGACACAAGTACTTCTGCAGATTGCACTCGTAGACAATCTGGAGGTGGATGGGATGGGTGCGGCGTTGCTGAACCCAAAACAGTGAAGATAAAGCAGCCCAGGCTGAAAAGAAAAAACCTGTTAGGGTAAGACGGCTTCCCACAGCTTGAATCAATCAGATGCTGTTATATTTTGCCCTGTCTTGTGCAGGGTGTGGGTCTCAGCAACTAGTTCACCACTTGCAATGAGGTGTGACTGTATTTAATGGAAAAGGGAGGTTGCGAATGTTTTAATTAATAAATAAAGAGTTTGGACTGTGACTTCAGGACTCTGCTGTCTTGCAAGATATTTTTTAAAAAATATAATTGCAGAGTTACTAGTAGGAGGAGAAGAATACCTAAGAATTCTTTGTACTTTTAACAAGGTTTCAGTGGCAGTAATATGTTTTTGATTTTTCCAGAGACATCGTGATTCCTTTGGGGTTGGAGGAAGTGTAGCAATTTCTGACAGCTTCATCACTAGTTATAGCCTCTGGAGCCTGGAAACTCTGTCCAGAAGTCTCTGTTATAGAATAAATTAACATACCATTTTCTTTCCCTTTGAAGCCTAGGCAAAAGTCTAGCTAACTATGATTGAAAGGAACTTAAGTGTTGAAAATATAGAGACAGCTATATTCTCCTGAGCATGACCCAAAAATGTACGGACAGCAATTAGTCAGGAATAATTTTATCCTCCTGTCAAAGGTATTTCTTTTTTTCTTTATTTTAATCTCAAGTTTAAGGGAAGTAGTGTATAAATAAAACCAAACTTTCTTTTCTTAAGGAAAAGAAATGGTGCATTACCTGCCAAGGACATTTTGTTCTCAGATCAACATGGCAGCATTAAAAAAAAACCCTATGGGAGGAAATAACAACTGGACATAAGGCACCAATGGCATCAAAAAGATGATGGCAGCAGTAACTGATTTCCTTGAATATGTCAATTAAAGGGCAAGCAGAGTGCAAAGTTTGGTAGCTGTACCTTTACAAAGACTATGGCCCGCTGTTGCAGAAGGGCACATTCTAGAACATTCTCCTTTCTTAGGCCCATTGTTACAGCTCCCCCCCCATACAAACTCACATGGAGACATCAAAGATGCTTATGTATGGTGGGAACAGTGCCACATGAGGACTGCGATATGTGAACAAGCCAGTTATCATATGGCTTAACACAGTGGCTCTCAGACTGTGGGAATGTGTTCTCAAACAGAGGTTCTCAAACTGTGAGATGCAACCCAACAGTGGCTCGCAACCTGAGTTTTGGTGGGTCATGCACTAGTGCTGCCCGGGTGCTGCAAGGCATTCTGGGGCATGCTTCAGTCACCTCAACATAACAAACCTGTGAGGTAGTTTAGGCTGAGAGTGACTAGGCTGAGAGAGAGCAATTTTCAAGGCTGTGCGTCAAATTCCTGCAGCATGACTGCGAACCTTTCGCAGCACACCAGTGTGCTATGGCACACTGCTCCATTGCTCCCCCATCCTCCCCATGGAGGGTAGGGTAGGCCACAGATGTCTTTATCTGTTTGAGGACTTACTTCAGGAATTATATCAGACCAGACACACATTCCTTGTTCAGTTGTTCAAACTAGGGTAGTACAGGACATGAATCTTGTTCTACGCTGAAAATCTGTCATTATTGAGTGTGTTGATATACATGAATACTGGCAGTATCTGGGACACACGTAATATATTTTTAAAAACCTGTAGTACTGTGGATCTTATTAAAAGATCCGTTGTCTCATGGGTCACTTCATGTGTAAATCCAAGTGGCATTTGGATGCTGAAGATGTTCAGAATGATGGCAGTTCAAAGTCTTTTAAGTGAATGACAATGCTGGAAAAATAGCACTCATTTTCTGCTGACCTCACGTGCCTTTCTAACAGCTGAGGAGATTTCTTTCTTGTTAATCAAATCTGTCCGCCAAGTGGATGCCGTTATGTCATTGATATCTTTCCCCAGAACCACTGTCAGAATCTAATGCAGTCTTACTTCCAAGTTGGATCTAACAATAGCTTTGCAGGACAGCAACTGTTATCCTGCACATGCCTGATCTCGTCTGATCTTGGAAGCTAAGCAGGGTCAGGCCTGGTTAGTACCTGGATGGGAGACCGCCTGGGAATACCAGGTGCTGTAGGCTTATAGCATGATCTCGGAAGCTAAGCAGGGTCAGGCCTGGTTAGTACTTGGATGGGAGACCGCCTGGGAATACTGGGTGCTGTAGGCTTATACCATAGTCTTTCGAGACTGAAGGTTGCCCACCACCAGCTTTGCAGGGTTCCTTCCCAACTCTCATATTCCATGATGCTATAAAATGTAAAGAAGGCGGTAACCCCACTTTTAAAAATTAATCAGCAGAAAAAGTAGCAAGCAAAACTAGTTGCTGTGAAATGTTATTTTCTCCAACACATGTCCCCACATTAAGGGGGAAAAAATGCACAAAATATCTTGTCAGTTGATGCTCCTGTGATGGTTTCCAAATATTTCAATATTTATTTGCTGTAGAAATGTACTCAGAAGAATTGCTTTCTGCTGGTAGAAGTGCTGGGATTCAGCATGAAGAAAAGAATAACCTCAACATTTGAAATACTCCAAACACTGGGAAAAGCAAATCCGAATCTATTCATAGTAATTTATACTACATTATTTAAGTACTTTCCTGGCAGTGAGCTCCATTCATCTGACTTTAGATCATAAATAAATATTTCTGAGTAGATAGGCATAGGATTGCCCTGTTCATCCAATCAACATAAAACATGTACATGTGAAGAACACTCCACAGTCTATGTCAGAGTTTCTCAACCAGTAGTACGGGTATCACCAGTGGTACTTGAGGTGGTGTCTGGTGGTACTCACAGTACCCCTGGACACCTGCAACCTGCCAGTGAGACCAGGAACATAATACAACAAACAGCAATAGGAGGCTTGGTTCAGCGAGCAGCGCTCCAAAGCGGTTTTTTCCACACTCAAAAAAGCCCTCCTGTCCACCCTGAGCCTCTTACTAGTGCTTGTTGAGTCGCATCTGGCCTCCCAGCCCAGAAGCAACTGATGATGACATCATTCCCAGTTAAAGATGTCCATTGAATTTTCGGGTGAGCTGAAATGATGTTCAGAATCTTATTCACGCGCACGTGCACCGACACTGTCGCTCCCCCACTTTTAGCCATCATCTCTGTCACATACTAACTGGAGCTGAAAAGAAAGAGGTGTAACAGGGGACAGGTCATTTGTATTTCTAAACTATCTTTCTCTATTATTTATGTTTGATCTACAGGCCTGTCATTTTCTGTTAGCGTGAAACAATGCTGTACATTGTAAGTGCCAGCTTTTGGACTGAATGGACCATCACCTTTATGTTGGGTTAATTTTCATATATATATTCATCAGCTGATTAATTTTTAAAAGTGGGGTTACCCCCTTCTTTACATTTTATAGCTTCATGGAATATGAGAGTTGGGAAGGAACCCTGCAAAGCTATTGTTAGATCCAACTTGGAAGTAAGAGTGCATTAGATTCTGACAGTGGTTCTGGGGAAAGATATCAATGACATAACGGCATCCACTTGGCGGACAGATTTGATTAACAAGAAAGAAATCTCCTCAGCTGCTTAGAAAGGCACGTGAGGTCAGCAGAAAATGAGTGCTATTTGGGGGTGTGTGTGTTTGTACATACAGTTGGACCTCTGTATCAGCAGGTTCTGCATCCACTGATTCCAACAAACACATATAAAAAATATTTTTTTTAAAAATTGAGAAAGTTCCAAAAATCAAAACTTGCCATGCTCAGAGCACTATGCATAATCCATGGGAATGAAGACCCTGCTATATATCAGAGATCCTCAGTCTCTCTCCAACGCTCATTGCTTGAGTGTTCTTCACCTCATGTCTCATTTATTCACTGTTTGTGTTGTGTTGTGTTGTGCTGTGTGTTCCCTTGGTTTCTGTGAACAAAATGGCTCCTCTGCAAATACTGAGGGGCGACTGTATAAATAATCTAGAGATGATTTAAAGTATACAGGAGGATGTGCATAGGTTATATGGAAATACATACGTTTTATATCAGGGTTTTGAGCATTCATGA
Organism: Tiliqua scincoides; assembly: GCF_035046505.1. NCBI lineage: Eukaryota > Metazoa > Chordata > Lepidosauria > Squamata > Scincidae > Tiliqua > Tiliqua scincoides. The sequence goes on from NC_089827.1 coordinate 67,611,126, forward strand.
AGCTTGGTATCTGTGGGAAGGTCTTGGAACCAACCATCCACAGATACTAGGGACAACTCTCTCTCTCTCTCTCTCTCTCTCTCTCTCTCTCTCTCTCTCAGTGTATGTGTGTGTGTGTGTGTGTGTAACTCTTTCAACTACTCTTCAACTACTTCAATAGTAAATCCAAACAGCAGGAGTTTTCTTTTTCTTTAACATGCCTGTAAGTAATTTTTTTTTAACAAATGGTACAAAGAGTGTAATTTAATTGAACACCATAATCTGTTCAAAGGGACTCACACATCTTTGCTATTGTGCCTGCCTGAACTTCTTCTCCTCAATGGAGGGTAGCATGTAGATAATTCAAACTGGATGAACTCTTTCATTTCTAGTATAGAAGTGATTATTATTTATTTATTAACAGTATTTATATACCGCTTTTCAACTAAAAGTTCACAAAGCGGTTTACAGAGAAAAATCAAATAACTAAATGGCTCCCTGTCCCAAAAGGGCTCACAATCTAAAAAGATGCAAATGAATACCAGCAGACAGCCACTAGAACAGACAGTGCTGGGGTGAGGTGGGCCAGTTACTCTCCCCCTGCTAAAAAAAGGAGCACCCACTTGAAAAAGTGCCTCTTACCCAATTAGCAGGGGTCCCAGCCTTCTGGAGTATTTATTATTCCTATTCTTATTTTTATTTCAAACTCTATCACAGCTGGCACAGAGTCGAGCAGCCCCATTGCGGGGCTGCTTCCTGTACTTGGGGGAAGGTGACAAATGCCCCGAGGAGGCATCAGAAGCTGCCCACGACTACCTGAATGGCCATATGATGCAGCAGCAACCAATTTTGGTGCTGCTGCAGCTTTGGGCACCAGGCAGCTCACGATTGGACTGTAAGGCTCTCAAAGTCTGTCCCATTTGCAAATATTAATTTCAGCAGAAGTTTCAAGCAAAAACATAAATAGCACCAATTACATGTATGGTGTGACTCAAATGCAGCTATCGTTGTGATTAATGTTTACAACTGTTTAAGAAAATGAGTGACCTTAATTACATTTTATGTCGGTCCTGGAGATTAGCCAGAGAATTCTCAGATCTGCCTCAGTTAACAGGATTCTAAAGCCCTCCATTCTACTCTGGTATGAAAATAATTTTCTTCTGTTACAGTCACATTGGTGAATTTTGTGCTGGAAATCGTTTAATATTATTAGGATGATGCAGAGGAGAAGAAAGAGTAGAGGGAAAGACATTACTGTTAGCATTTAGAATATGTATTTTCCTATTTATTTTCCACCATAGAGTGGGTGACTTTATTATTGGGATAGGAAACTATTAGAAATGATTGACTTGTATTGGGGTTTATATAGGGAGAGAGAGAGAGAGAGATTATGCCTGGTCTCCTGTTGATTGTGTGCCTTTGCCCAGTCACGAACTCTTCGCTCACAACAGGAGAGGAAACTGAACGCTTTCCACATGTGCTGCCTCCGATGCATCCTCGGCATCACCTGGCAGGACAAAGTTTCAAACAACACAGTCCTGGAACGAGCTGGAATCCCGTGTGTATACACTGCTGAAACAGAGACGCCTGCGTTGGCTCGGTCATGTCGTGAGAATGGATGATGGGCAGATCCCAAAGGATCTCCTCTATGGAGAACTCGTGCAAGGAAAACGCCCTACAGGTAGGCCACAGCTGCGATACAAGGACATCTGCAAGAGGGATCTGAAGGCCTTAGGAGTGGACCTCAACAAGTGGGAAACCCTGGCCTCTGAGCAGCCCGCTTGGAGGCAGGCTGTGCAGCATGGCCTCTTCCAGTTTGAAGAGACACTTGGCCAACAGACTGAGGCAAAGAGGCAAAGAAGGAAGGCCCATAGCCAGGGAGACACACCAGGGACAGACTGCACTTGCTCCCGGTGTGGAAGGGATTGTCACTCCCGAATCAGCCTTTTCAGCCACACTAGATGCTGTTCCAGAACCACCATTCAGAGCGCGATACCAGAGTCTTTCGAGACTGAAGGTTGCCAACACACACAGTTTACTACTTCATATCCTTTTAATAAAAAACGAATCCTACTTGCTGTCACCTCCCTGGAATGAAGACACAAAATACAGCAAGTGCGTTGAAAGACCTTAAGTTACATGATGATGACCAAGATGAATGATGACCATAGATTGGTGGATGAAGACCTGAGAGGACTAACAGTCCAAATCCTATGTTCCCAGGCACTACAGGCTACAGTGGTGCCGAAATGGCTGTAACTATATGCTGCAAGGCCAAAGAAGCCACCAGAGGTCTCTTTGAGAGAAGGAGACTTCTTGAAGGCACCATTTTGGTGCACACTGGTGAAGCGATCTCAGAAATAGGATAAGGATTGCTCTGGTTTTTCTTTTTCTTTTAATCAGAGGACATGAAGGAGAAAATTGGCCACAGTTGGAGACAGAATGCTAGGCTAGAAGTATCTACTCATGCTGGGCTGATCCAGCAGGCACTGTTAATGCCCTTAATCATCTCTACTTTGTTTTTGTCTCATCTCAGCCTTCAACCCTACTTTGCTGCAGTGAGATGATAGGATATAACTGGCTCTTCATTCTACACTATAGTTGCACACAACTTGTAGCAACTGAATTCTTCTGCATAATCTTTTCAAAATCTGTTAGCAGAGGTGATGGTAGGTTATGACTCTATATTTGTCCTTAATACTTTATCTTTGAATGAGTTTGTACTAGATAACCTGGCAATTTTGAATTTATTGGAACACCTCTCCCTCTCTCTCTCCCTCTCTCTTTCCCAAATTTCTTTATTCATATTACGAGGACATGGCTCATGTTTTAAAGCATGTTTTCTCTTCTGCTGTTTAGATGAGGCCTAAAAGCCCAGGGAGAGGTTGTGTGAGTTGCTTTCCTTTCAACTCTTTCAGATTCTTAAGACCCTTAGGGCCCAATTCACCCTGGGGGCTAGGGATAAGAATAGGCCCTCAGTTTGGCTGTACTTGTCATAAGAGGCAACTAAACAGCCACCGGGTAGATGGGACTCGTCAGTCTGGGAAGGCAGCTCATCTGAGAGAAGGAAAACTCTGATCCCAAACCTCCACTGCCTTGTGGCTACATCCAGTTATGGAAAAGGCTTCAGGAGTCAACCTTGAGGCAAAATCCGGAGCCGGAGTCCCTGAGGCAGTTCATGGCTGAACACAGTCACGTTCTGGCAACTGCTGCGACACCGCTGGAACCAACCGTATTGGCTTCTGCCTTTCCATTGGACCATTTCAGCGACGTGGAGAGGGGGGATTTGCTGCATGGGTAACAGTCTATCCTCCATATCTACCTTACCCAGGCTTCGCACACTGGAGAGGACACTCTGTTCCAGAACCACCATTCAGAGCGTGACACCATAGTCTTCCGAGACTGAAGGATGCCAACAAGACTAGGGCCCAATCCTATCCAACTTTCCAGTACTGTTACAGCTGTGCCAAGGGGGTATGTGCTGGATCCTGCAGTGGGGGAGGGATAGTCAAGAAGGCCTCCTCAAGTTAAAAGAATGTTTGTGCAGCTGCAGTTGCCTGCATCAGTACTGCAAAGTTGGACAGGAATGGGCCCTTTGTGTCTTATTTTGTGATACTTAGAAGCAGAGGTGTCACTAGGGTTTAAGTCACCCCTTGTGGGAGGCCAAAGCATCACCCCTATGATGGACCTCCTCCTATGCAGTGGGTGGGGAAACACCTTGGGCAGTGGTGTGGTGGTATACCATTGCCCCACCCCCACTGATTCTTTGGCTGTAATTTTTGATAGAATAGATATATACTTACTTACTTTGGTAAACCTTTATTGGCATATTAGAAGTCCACAGACAATAACAAATATAACATAGCAGATATATACAACTTTACCAGGTATTAGCTTCTGGCCTTTGCCATAGAGACTACCCTTAAAAATTCCGCCATCAAATTGGTGATGGAAGGGGAGTAATCGCTAAGGATTGGAAAAGGATCATCAAGGGAAACAGGAAGAGAAGAAAGAAAAGGGCCAAGTAGGTGGGACCTGAGATTATGATGGGCAGTGCATTGAAGAAGGATATGATCCAGGGTATCTGGTTCAGCTGAACAAAACAAACATAATCTATTTGAACGAGGGGTTTTAGAAAATCTCCCTTGATGTATTGCAGATGAAAATATGTTCAGTCTTGCTAACATGAAAGCCCTTCTTTTGCTCGGATTAGTGAGTTGGACAAAATAATTTGCAGGGCGGTAGAATAGATATATATTTCAACACAATTTGTTTCATTGAATTCTGCATGAAATTACACATCAACTGATACATTACACCAAGATTTTAAAATTTTTGGTGAGTTGTGATGTCACCCCTCCATGTGCATCACCTGATGCAGCCTTCATTTCTCACACCCCAGTGACACCACTGCTTAGATGGCTTCACAAGCAGTGGCAGCATCTGATTGATGGAATTTTGCAGAGGATTTATTAATTGTGTTATGGTTGAGATATGCACCCCATTCTGGTTTACCACTAGGATTCCCTGATAAATAAGTTACTGGGTGAAGGAGATGTGTAAGGATGCTAAGAGGCCTGCCACTGTTACAGGAGACTTCATGTGCTTGTCAAGCACAGACTTTTTTTGAAAGTTCTTCAGCACAAATCACCCATCCTCGTGCCACAACTATACCGAGGCATCTATAAGTTGAGGATGCCAATGTATACTTGGGAATTGTGCTGATGATTCATCCTCCACTGTGGGGATCCCTATGGCAAAGGTTTAATATACCTCATTTGTCAATGTCAACATGACTGCTAATCTTTCTGGCCAGTGTCAAACTCTGAGAACTATCATCTATTCATTCCATGGTGCAGTGCAGGAAGATGTACAGTTGGAAAAAAGTCATCTGCGAGAGAACATCTATTATTGGTTTCCCAAGCATTGGGACAAGCAAGAGAGCCCTCCCCCAGAAGATCTTGGGACATGAGTAGACAGTCAACCAAATATCTTGCCTTTGGGGCTTTAAAGGCCATGATCAGCACCCTGAATTGTGCCCAGAAGGCAAACTGGCAACCAGTATAGCTATAACAGTGAAAAGATATGATTATAATATCCCATCTCTGTTAATATTTTTTGTGACAGCATTCTGTTCCAGTTGAAGCTTTAAATGGGTCTTTAAGATTGGCCCCATGTAGTAAACGACAGGTGACCAAGGGCCCAAACCTGTCCATCGTTCCAGCACTGATGCAGCTGTAATGCAGGCCTGAGGTAAGGGATCAAGCATTCCCTTACCTTGAGGAGATCACAGTGACTGCACCCCCCCACAACAGGACAAAGTGCACACCCCCTTGGCATGGATGCAACAGCTCTGGAAAGTTGGATAGGATTGGACCCTGTGGCATGGATAACTGAGAACAGGTCTGACCAAGGCCAGAAATGGATGAAGCTGGCACACCAGCTGAAACTGGGCAAAAGCATTCCAGGCTACACCCATCACCTGGGCTTCCAGGAGTAGGACTGGGTCCAGGAGTATTCCCAAGTTTTCAAGGGAAGTGCATCTTTCAAGGGAAGTGCAAAACAGATAGACATACCATTGCTGAATCAGCAGATCTCATAGTCAGAAGAGCCTTTGTTTCATCCAGTTTTAATTTCAGCTTGTTGACCCACAACCAGCTCTTCACCAACTCAAGATACTGATTCACGGTATCCATCATTTTTCCTGTGTGATTTAACACATTTGTCTTGTGGGTAAAAATCCTACAATGGTCGATAGCGACCATAATTTTCTGTTTCTCTTGTTATCATATCTGTTTTGTCTGTTTGTTGCTAATGTGCCATTACTAGAAGTGGGTAAAAATGGTTTCATTTTTTGTGGATTTTGGTGTTTTCCAAAGTTAGAAGTGCAGAAGGTGGTGTTATGTGTTTTTATTCAAGATGTACGTTATAAGTTTAAATTGCAATTGCTGAAGAGCGTACTAAGTAGGTGATATAGGCAGTATAATGTCAGCAGATGCAACTAGTTATTACCCATGCACCCCCATCAAACAATAAATAGAAATCAAATAAAATGGATTTTATTTTTTTTTGCAGATTTTGGGTTTTTTGTTTGTTTGTTTACAAAAATGAGAAGTGCAGAAAGCAGGTATTTTCATTTCATTATCACCATTTTCACCCACCTCTAGCCATTACATTGTGATGAGGGTTGTGATGGTTCTGCCATGATGGCTATTTTGCACATGGGAGCTATCACCTGATGTTACAGTCATCGAATGATGGACATGTCTTTGATTAACTCTGATGTTACACAACAGACACCTTTACAACAACCTGCTTTGAATGATCTTTAGAATTGTGCATTGAACAGACACCCACAGGAACACTGCATCAAATAACTCAGCATTGTTGCATGCACCTGGCGACAGGTTTAACTGACAGATGAACTGTTCACCATTAAATGTTCCTCTTTTCTTAGTATTTAATAAAATATAATGATAGAACCTGCCAGAAATACGTAGGAAGAATTTCTTCTTAAAACAGAGGTGGCTTGGCAGCTGTCTACACCACAGCACTGGTATTTTTAAGCCTGGGAAAAGTTGTGGGAGAAGAATTGATTTCCCGTGGCACACCATCAGGTGATTATTCAATAGGGATTTAAGCTGAATGTTATAGTACAAATCAAAGAAGTTAAGGGGGAAAAAATCATTGTCACGAGGCACTGAAAAGAGAAATAAAGTGTGTTCTCTCCATCTGTCAGAAACTTTAGTAAGGTCGGCTATTCCTTTAAAAACTTGTGCAGAAATAATCCAATATTTGCCTGTCAGAGTTCTCAAAAGTATCACACTTTCTATTGAGGGACAAAGGTGCAATCAACTTAAACTGAACAGAAAGCTTCAGGCAGAATCCCTTCCAATAATAGCACTTCATCGTCTTTCTCACGGTCATCGTACATTCTCATAGAACATCGGCTGAGCCCTACCTGAGCCAAAACGTGAATACCAAACACAGAAAACTACAAATACTTGTGGCATCTCTACAGGTGTTTCTACAATGTGAAGCAGTTCTAATGGGAGAGATCAATCAAAACAGTTTTCAGGAGGTCATCAATGTCTTTGAAAAAAAGATGTTTAGAGTTGCTTGTAACTTTGAAAAAGAATTACAGCCCTATCCTAAAGGTGGTGACACCAAAGAGGCTACCACTGCATCCTGCGGCCTCGCAGCAGCCGCCGAAAGCCTCCTCCAGGGAAAGGGACTGTCATCCCCTTCCGCCAGAGAGAAACCCAAGCCCGGCAATGGGGCTTCTCAAATCTGCACTATTTTGCCGGCACAGACTTGAGAGACTCCTGAACACATAGTTCAGGATCCTGCTCCTCTGGTCCTACCCACTCATGCCCTGGTTCCTCCCCTGACCCACCCACCCTTGCCTGCTCCGCCCAGTCCCTGCCTCGATACTACTTACCACTGGCCAGCACTGCTGGAGTGCCAGCTGGCCCTCCGAGTAGCACTGAGGTTCAGCGCTGACTGGTGCTGGTTCAGCACCAGCGACCCCTCCTCTCCAGGTGATGCAGACATGCTTTATGGCATGTTTTCGACACCTAGCGCTGATGGTACACTTGTACCTCTGGCACTAAAGAGCTCAGGATTGAGCTCTTAGAACAGAATCTTCTCTCTCTGACCTTCAAAATTCGGATATGGGTGCTGCTGTTTTTGGCAGACATCATCATGTCCTATATGTTTTTCAAGCAAAAAATTGTTCTCTGTCTCTGCAAGAATCCCTTGAATTCCATCCATCTGCTTAGCACTTAAGGTTTTAATAGCCCCGTGATTGAATTTTTCATTACTAAGCAATTAGCGCTTCAGGTTTAAAGAGCTCTGTTGGAGGGATCTCCACTCCAACAGACTTTTTGTAAGACTCATTTAAGAGGAAATTACCTTGTGCTGACTTCACTAAATAGTATGTTATTATGGAGGCTGAGGAGAACTCTAGGGGCCTGGGTTTGGTTGTAGGCCAGGAGTAAAACTGTGTAGTCGTCTCAGCTTGATATCAGAAGCGAAGGACGAGATGTGTGCTGTAGAGGGGAACACTTATTTATTTATTTATCTTGAAATCTGCTGCAAAATAGCTCTTTAATAGGAAGGATGCATGTTTAAGTAATCAGGATCAAGGTGTGCTAGTTACAGTATAGCTCTCTGTTATGCTCGAGCAACTCTGGATTATGGCCAGCATATGCAGTCCTTACTGTATGTGCTTCACTGTCTGGCTGACTTTCGTGACTATTTTTAGTCTCAGCTCCCTTCCTGAGTGAATCTTTTCCCAATGGTCAACTCAGACTTGTGCCAGCGATATCCGCTACTGAGTGGGGAGGGAGTGTAATGGGGCAAGGAGGGAGGCGGCAGGGATGGGAGTGGGCAGATAGGTCCCAGGAGAGAGCATTCCTTAAACACCACTTTGCTATCTACAGCCACCATAGCATTAGTAAGCAGCTTCCACCACCCAGTCTTTCTCTCTCTACTCAGTTAGCTCACATCATGCTCCCATCTGGTACGCTGGCCTCACATGGCTGCCTCACTGTTCCTCCCTTCTCACCTTCTCTGTCTTCTCCTGCATAGGTTGGCAACCTTCAGTCTCGAAAGACTATGGTATAAGCCTACAGCACCTGGTATTCCCAGGCGGTCTCCCATCCAAATACTAACCAGGCCTGACCCTGCTTAGCTTCCGAGATCATGGTAGAAGCCTACAGCACCCAGTATTCCCAGGTGGTCTCCCATCCAAGTACTAACCAGGCCTGACCCTGCTTAGCTTCCGAGATCAGACGAGATCAGGCATGTGCAGGGCAGGAACAATGGTAGCTGGCTCCTAACTGGCCCCATTCATCATATTTCCACAAGCCACACTTGATAAGTGGCTCATGAACCACGGTTTGGCCAACCCTGCTATAAACAGTCATTTTGGTGTCACCCTTCTATGATGTCACCTGGTGCAGTCCACACAACGCATACCCCCTATTGCTGCCACTGAGTATCATAAAGGCATTGTACACTTCGCAGAACTAGCTCTATCAACATAACCATGCATGCATTTGTGATACTTTCTGGATTGTTAACAAAAGGGAACAATAACAAGATTGATTTGCTTTACATACTGTGTATTGGACGCTTCTACATGTAGCTCATCATTCTGTATCTGTGTAAATCTATGGAATCAAAGTATTTTTCTTTCTTAAATGCATGTCATTCATCAGTTGCAGATTTACTACAGGTTGGGCATCCCTTATCCAAAATGCCTGGGGCCAGAAGTGTTTTGGACATCAGATCTTTTTCAGATTTTCAGAAAACTTGCATATACATAATGAGAGACTTTGGGGATTGGACCTGAGTCTAAACCCAGAATTCCTTTATGTTTCACATACAATTTATACGCATAGCCTGAAGGTAATTTTACACAATATTTTTAATCATTTTGTGCATGGAAGAAGGTTTCTTTAGGAAAAATTTTTTTTAAAGAGTCACGTTGGTGCTCAAAAAAATTCCATATTTCGTAATATTCCATATTTTGGAATTCCGGATAAAGGGTGCTCAACCTATACTAGGATTATCAGTAAAGAAAAGAATGGGCCCACCTGAACGCACTTTTAAGGTTGTTAAACAGCTCTTCTTGCCAATGATGGACAGTGATTAATGTCAACTCACAATCCACTTTTGAATAATCACTTGCCTCTTTCAGATGAACACTACAAGAAGTCATGAATAAAACTACAAAGAATGAAAAATTAACTAACAATGATTTTCAAGGGTATTGAAAAGGAGGCTGTAAAACCCTTTCCCTGCAGTATTCAATAATATTTCTGATGCTGTGACTAACATGAATAGGCAGAGCCCCATAATTCACGCTGATAATTTCACCCTACTTAAAGACGTCATATAAGTTTGTGGGTCAAATGAAATGACTGCGGAATGTTCAATCCTTCTTGTTTGAAAGATAATAGCTACTTTTTTAAAAATAAAATGATGATAATAATACATGGCAAATCTTTGTTAACAGATTATGTCTTCAATACAACAATATTAATCAAAATGATTTAGTTTGGGAGTCATGCAAATGCAGTATTACATACATGGCCCTTGTTTTCAATTATGAGATGATATTAATTTCAGTTTAGTACAGATGGGAAAATGGTTCATATGTGTGAATAAACTGTGATGAAATCATTGATCACTCAGGCCTACAAAATTGAGGGTCAGAAAAGTTTTTCCCAAACTTTATGGTGGTTTGATATGAATTTGGGGTGCCGATTCAAAAAATGGCATAACAACAACAACAACAACAACAACAACAACAACAACAGGTATTTATATACCGCCTTTCTTGGTCTTTATTCAAGACTTTATTCAAGGCGGTTTACATAGGCAGGCTTATTTAAATCCCTTATTAAATAGGGATTTTTACAATTGAAAGAACGTTCTTTCTTTCAAGAACCACTACATTCAGATGTTTCATTCCTATCTGGCTTCACATTCTGGCCTCCATCCTCCCACGCTCAGAGCAGATGGAATAGCTCGGCTTCAGCTTGTCAGCTGCTTCAAGGTTGCACGGTGCCAGTGGCCTTGAACTGGCGACCTGGTAGATGTTATCTTCAGGCAGACGGAGGCTCTACCCTCTAGACCAGACCTCCTGCCCATTTTACCCTATCACGTCTAGTTTTGGAGATCTAGTATAGCCTCATTACTGAATGGTTCAAGCAGCTTCCTCATGAGGAAGCCATGGAGTAGGCTTCCTCATGAGGAAGCTGCTTGAACCATTCACTAAAGAGGCTATGCTGTGTCTCCAAAACTAGATATGATAGGGCAAAACAGATGCCATTTTTGGAATCGGCACCCCAAATATACCCAGGAATTGGTGTAACGTTTAAGGAAGCAAAATGTGTGCTGGCCTCTGTAATTTGAAATGGGCACATGGTGGATCTTTTTGTTAATACAAGATTGAGATAAATACTACACCCCCTATTTTTTGGGACACTCCCTAGGAACTCCTATGCAGTTTCAGCAGTCTTAGAGCTGTTGGAAAATTCTCCTGCAGCATTTCTGTTTGAAACTTCATGATTCCCAGACATGTACTGGATATAGACTGGGATTCTTTTTTCCTGTCTGGGGTAGCTATTCTGCCAAGCAGTAAGCCTGCTTTGCCCATTGGGCAGCAAACTTGTCTGGCAAAGTTGAAGTGGTGGGATGAATAAGGAAAGTGGGCTCCAATCAGGTACCTTGATGACATCATCATCATCAAACCTAGGGGCTTTTGTTTGTTTATTTGTTTTTAAGCTTAAGCACAGAGAATCTTTGGTGTGCCTTTTTGCCAAAAAAAAAAAAAAAAAAAAAAAAATAAGCAGAACTGAACATTCATTTGACAATATAAGTAGCTAATGACATGGACTGCATTTCCTAGCTAGATGCATTTAGGAAATTTTTATTTTTATTTTTCTGTTTGTCACTCCAAGTCAGCTTGCAAACTTCATTGGTGAGCAATATGACACAGGGGTAGGTGGGCTTTATTCTTGACTAGAATTCCAACACCATCTGCTGGGTGATACTGGTTACTCTATCCATTTAATCAAAGTTTATTAGGTTAGAGAGCCCATAAGCCATGCACCTATAAGTTTGAAATTAAAAACAAAATTTAATCAAGCTCTACTCTACGTCCATCTAGCCAAGATGGGCACTTTCCAGCTATTCAAATTTTTTCTCTCCCCTCCCCATTTTGCTTAGTTCCATTCTTCTGAACTTTAACAAACTAGCTACATGGTGACTGCTTGCCTGCCTAGTCCATGTTCATGAGTAATTCAGTGTGTTGCCTTATCTCTTTGTCCTGCAAATGCTACTATGGGTTTGATTTTAAGAAGAACTTCAACCTCCTCTGCTTGTGGAGTGATTAAAAACTATGAAGGTTCTCCCCTATTCAGCTGCTGAACCAGGAAAGTTCATATATATGTATATATATATATATATATATAGGTATGAATTACCAATAATCTTGTTTTAGAGAGCCTAATGAAAATCTTTGCCAATTCACTGAATAAAAATAGAACAAAATTGCAGATACCACTAAAGGGCACAATCCTAACTTGCAGTTAGGCTGGCCCAAGTCGCTTGGGCCGGCCTAGGAGAGTTGCAAACATGCTGTAAACCACGTTTGCGCCTCCTCGAGGGGAAGCCAGGCCAGCGTTCCGAGAAGTGCTGGCTTGCGGAAGCTGACATAAGCCTCCATGCCGGCTTCCCCTCAGCTGCTTGTGTCAGCCCGCCTGCACCAACACAAGCGGAAAAGGTAGGCGTGGGGGAGGCGGGAGGGAGGCATTCCTGGGTGGGGGGAGGAAAGCCAATGGGCGGCCCTGGGGACAGGTGGGTGGGAAGCAGGAGGTGGGGCTGGGATCCGGCAGTTATCCCAGATCCCAACCCCCGTTCCCAGGGAGAACAGAGCGACTTCTCCTCGGACTTGTGCCACCTCCAGAGGTGGCGCACGTCCAAGGAGACCCATTGTGACCAGCAGCCCTTACCCAAAGGTAAGCGGAAAAATTTGCCCTTACCTCTGGCTGAGCCGCTTCTGGCCACAATCCTGTGCTGGATTCAGAGCAAGCCTCCTGGCTTGCCTGTTCAAAAGCAGGTTAGGATTGTGCCCAAAGTTGCTCCAATCTCCAGAGAATAAGTCCAGCACCGTACAGCATGTCCTAGTTGTCCTAGTTGTTAACTACCTTTTGTTGTTAACTACTAGTACTAGAAAATGTACTGAGACACTCCAATGTTTACCTAGAAAATATTCATTATGAAATAAATAGGCAGAAACCCTAGATCAGTAGTATTCAACCTTTTCATGCCAAGACCCTTCCTTTCTTCCATTCATAAGGTATGAAACTAGGGACCCACCACTGATTCTGCCCCCTAGAAACTGATCCACGCACCTTCCACCCCCCATCACCATCTATCCCATTTTCCTCTACTTCACAACAATCCTGTGAGGTAACAACCTGAGAAGGGCCAGACTTAGGAGCTGCAGGGCAAGACAGCAAGAAGAGGCTGTGCAGGATCATAACAAGAACTGTTTTGATAAGGCAGTACTGTGATGTGATTGGATGTGAGCTCTTTCATGCACAAGCATTGAAAGGTTTCTACAACCCCAAAATGAGGCTTAGGGACCCCATTGGAGTCCCAACCCCCAGGTTGAAGAATACTGCCTTAGACCAACGAACTCAAAACGAGGGTTTGTCTTTCAGTTTAATTCATGCAGTGCATGAAGTGTCCTAGTTGTTTGTAATAATCACAAACACAGCATGTCCTAGTTGTTAACTACCATCAGGCCTAGCTTGCTCTTCAGAGCCAGCCATAATCTACGAAGATTTTCTTCCACAGAGACATTCAATCTTTCTTTTGCATTCTTGATGGAAAACGATGAGCTTTTTGGAATCCTCTGTCCTTTTGTTGAGTTTCGATGCCACTAATGAGGGAGAGAATGCAACGGTTTTAGCAACACCTGAAGCTTTCATGCATGACCCAGTAGAAGTAATCCACAATCTTACAATGGCTGAAAGGAAAAGAAAAGTGTGACTTTGCTAGCCTTACTGAAGAACAGCAGTCTTGCATTTCTAACCTTTGAAAAAGTCAATCTTTATTGTTACCTAATGCACTTGGCCACTTGCAAAAGCACCTGCTTTCCAATGCAAGGACCAAACTTTATCTCAGTGAATTTGTCTCAATTCCTTTGCATGCTAAGTACAGCCCCCTATCCAGGGTATTTGTATTTGTTTTGAATATGCATCTTAATGACAAAAGATTAAATTAATGATTAATGATTAAATGATGTGTTATTCAGAGTCATCACAGCCTTCAGTGCTGCTGTTGTACCGCTGCTGAAGTCTCTAGAAGTGGCGATGACTTCTGTAGACTCCATAATGTGACATCTTATGCAACTGACATAAGATTATGAGCTGATGCCCAATATCATTATGTTCCTGATGTGCAGCAAATAGGCATGTGACTCATGGAACATGCGGAGCTATGTGATGGCGCAATTGCACCTGATTGCCACCCACTGCACTCACATCTAAAAGAAAACGAAAGAAGATTGACAGGATAGGAAGTGAAAATGGGAAGCAAATTAATTCGAAAATGGGTGAGTGGTTTTCACCTCAAACAACCTGAACTGACTGTAGCCTATTAAACACTCAATGCTTGATCCATTAAGTTCAACATGTTCCTGTGAATCAAACATTTGTATTCTTTAGAGAATTGCAAAAAAGTAAACAATCCTGTAATAGACAGAAAGAGAAATAAATTGTCGACTCCAAACTATCCCATCTCTAAGATACAAAGAATATCTTTGTTCCATCAGTCCTGGGCAGCCCAATCCTAATTCGGTACAGCAGTGCCGAAATGTGTGGGCAGGGAGGCAGCTGGATGTCGCCTCAAAGTAAGGGAACATTTTTGTTCCCTTACCCCATGTCAAGCCCCAGCAGCAACTATGGGTCTAATTAGATCCATGCCAGCTCAATCAAGTGCAGAATTGAATAGCCCCAGGTAGGACTTTCGGGTCCGGGACAGGGGATAGAATCTGGTGGCAGCATTTGCCACTATCCCTGCCCCCACCTGGGTCTGAATCAATGTCCCTCGCCCAGTTTCACCCACTCCCCACCTTCCCTTGCTTTCCCTTGCCCTGTTCTGCCTCTGAGGGGCGCTACACTTCACCCAATGGTCGATCCCTCTCCTATCAGTATGAAAGGTCATCACCAGCCTGTGCAGGCCTTGGCACATACCACTGAGGGTCCAATCCTATCCAACTTTCCAGCACCGTTGCTGCCTCAATGCAGTCCTGAGGTAAGGGAACAAATGTTCCCATGCCTTGAGGAGGCCTCCGTGACTGCCTTCCCATCACAGGAAGCAGTGCATACCCCATTGGCACGGCAGCACCAGCACTGGAAAATTGGATAGGATTGGGCCCTGAGCTGTCACAAAATGCTTTATGGAACATTCATAATGGCCATCTCCTAGGCGCTGTGTGCAAGACTGGTGATGTGGGAAATCAGGATTGGGCCATCAGTCTACCATATTTTATATTTCTTGTTCTCCTGGAATTTCTGTGTAGATCTACAAGCTACAAGTTTCTAAATAAGGATTTTTTGCACAGAAAAGAACAGGATGCTATAATTATTCCTACAAAAGTACTTTTCCTAGCACTTTTGTACAGAATTGCATTTTCTACATCAACTGCAAAAGAAGCAGAAAGGGCAGATGTAGAAGAGAGAAAGCTCCTAAATCAACATGACCTTTTTATTTCTCTGTTCTACTAGTAGGTCAGTCTCTAGAGAGTCAATCAAATGAGATTCTGCTCATTTTGTAATAGGATGTCAATCTGAGCAACCATTCCATCATTAGTACTGTACTATATTGCCAGAGTGATAAAATTTTACCAGTGCCAATAGTTTTGTATCAGAACACAAATGCTACAGCTCTAATTACAGTTTCTGTTGCAAAGTTTGTCAAAGTTTTAATGAATTTGGTGGTGGTTCTTCAAGCTAACTAACTAAGGAATTTTGGGGTGGGGGGGTGGGGGGGGCAACAGAGTTGAGAAAATGTGTGATTTTTTTCCCCAGCGATTCCATCACAACTATAGAAGCCAAACAACTGCAAACAGAGGTCATTTTTTTTTTTAAAGTTCACATTTGATTAGAATTATTACTGGCAGGGCGGCCTTAAGAGCTGTGGGGCCCAATTGAAAACACTTTTGCAGGACCACCTCCAGGTTCACAAATAACAAGGAGCCACATTGTGACTGACAGCACAGTCCTCTGCATTTCTACTCAGAAGTAAATCCCATTCTAGTCAATGGGACTTACTCCCAGGTAGTCCTAGCCCTCCTTCTCCTCAGCTGTTCACTGTGCTAAGAGCTCCCCCCCTTCTGTCTACAGGACATTCAGAGAGAAGAGAGGAAGTCCGGTTAAGAAAAAGAAAGGGGGTACCCAGCCAGAATATGCCTATTTCAGCCAACATTCTATGCATGGAGCATCAGATGGGTAGCCAAGTTGGGGGGGGGCAAAGTCTCCTGTAGTCCAGGCTGCCACACCGGCCTCTTAGTGGAAGCTCATCTACATGAGAGGTAAAACTGTGGCTATAGACATCCACTCTCCACTGCAGCATAGAGGCCGAACCATGTATCGGGCCCAGCTGGGCGAAATAGCCCAAACTGCCTTAAAGCCAGCCCTGGTTACTGACATTTATTTATTTGATAAATGTATATGCTGACCTTCAAAATAAAATGCTGTCAGCAGGACAAACCATAAAGAACAAAAGCTATAATATGAAACAGAATTACCAAAAAGTGCAGGGCAACCCAGCAGATAAAGTGGGAGGCAGTAACAAACAACCTTATCAGAGATTGAAAATTAACCAGTTTTATACACATTGAAGAGGGGAGACAAATGACCAATTCGTTTGCAAGAAAGCATTTCTTTTTAATACGCTGGAATAACAAAGTACAGGAGAATGTTTAATCATACAGTTGATACCACTACAAATATGAGCTGACTTGATTCTTATGAACTAAATTGATTTAATAACTCTTATAATTGCACAGTATTATAAATATTAGAAAGGTGGGTGGGTCAGACTAATCTTCCAACTTGAAGTGTAGAGTTCCACCTTGAATGCAAACACTGGGTTTTACAGCTCTGTCTTAATGTGCTTTCATTTCAGAACAAACCAAATCAGGTGCGAATAATAACCGGCCTGGTTCTGAATTCTGAAATAAATGCACCATGGAATTACTAGGATGAATATCAACAAACAGGGACTCTGTTTTTGCAATCCCACTCATTACTAATCACTAGTTGTGTTTCCTGCTTGCAGTGCCAGATTTAGGCATAAGCGAAACAAGCTACAGCTTAGGGCCTCACAATCTGCAGCAGCCCTAAAAAATTGGGTGTCGTCTTTTAGCAAGGGGCGTCCAATTTTTTTTTAACAAGGGTGCAACTAGTGACACCTAAAAGGAGCTTCCTTGCCATGGCTATTTTAATGATTCACATTCCCTGCAGCACTGCATTGTTATGGAGCAGTGAGGGTTAAAAAAAAATAGGTGGCCACTATGAGAAAATCGTGCTTGTATTACTGAGCTCAAGCAATATGAGAGCACTTACACAGAACCTTGATTCAATCTCCATTACTGGCAGGCGGTAGGTAATTGCTTGGCACTGCCTATCTCAAGAACACTGCATGAATTAAACTGAAAGACAAGCCCTTGTTTTGAGTTCATTGGTCTAAGGCAGTATTCTTCAACCTGGGGGTTGGAACTCCAATGGGGTCCCTAAGCCTCATTTTGGGGGTTGTAGAAACCTTTTGAAGCTTGTGCATGAAAGAGCTCAGATCCAATCCCATCACAGTACTGCCTTATCAAAACTGAGTTCTTGATGTAATCCTGCACAGCCTCTTCTTGCTGTCTTGCCCTGCAGCTCCTAAGTGTGGCCCTTCTCAGGTTGCTACTTCACAGGATTGTTGTGAAGATACAAGAAGTAGAGGAAAATGGGACTGATGGTGATGGGGGGTGGATGGTGGGTGGATCAGTTTCCAGCAGGGGGGCAAGATCGGTGGTGTGTCCCCAGTTTCATACCTTATGGATGGATGGATGAATGGAAGGAAGGAAGTCATGTCATGAAAAAGGTTAAGGACTACTGATCTAGAGTTTCTGCCTATTTATTTCATAATGAATATTTTCTAGGTAAACATTGGAGTGTCTCAGTACATTTTCTGCTATCCTTACAACACGAATAACATATTGTATAACTGCTGCTTTGAAACTGAAGGAGATAGTTTAGAAACTCTTGCAGCCCTTGTGCAGAAATCAATAGAACCACTAGACCAAGGCAAATGGTGGGGCCAGACTGTTCCAACAAGCGATAAAGAGAAGGAGAGAAGTTGAATAACCAAACTGTAGAACTTGAGACTGAACAAGCGCAAACAATCCATATCTTAAAAAAATGAAAATATTAGCATATTACATGTCAACAGATTTGCATTCTAATAATCATTCATCATTCTATTTGTAATTATCTAAGCTTACCCCAAATTTCCTGCTTCAAACTTGCATTTCTTCACATTTGTGCGGTCATTTAATGTTTCGAGGTCTCAGAAAAGTACTCACTGACAGTCCAATCCTATCCAATTTCCCAGTTTCAGTGCTGCTGTGCCTATGGGGGAAGCATTGCTTCCTGTGTTGGGGGTACAGTCACAGAGGCCTCCTTAAGGTTTGGAACATTTGTTCCCTTACCCTGGGGCTGCATTGCAGTTGTACCGGTGCTGGAAAGTTGGATAGGATTGGGCTGTGAATCTCCAGGTCACAGAACTAGATGCCTACCATGGATTCAGTGCCTAGCCTTTCTAAAGAGTGATGAGGGTGAGTTAGAGGGAAAGTCTTTCAGATCCAATGAGCTCCAAGATGGAGGCAGGGGGCAGGAGAAATAGGTGTTCTGAACTCAATTCAAATGTCAATTTCTCCATATCAGATTGGTCTTGGGACTTAATTTATTTTCATTAGTACCCTTGATTGTTGGCATCCTTCAGTCTCGGAAGACTATGGTGTCACGCTCTGAATGGTAGTTCTGGAACAGAGTGTCCTCTCCAGTGCGCGAAGCCTGGGTAAAGTAGATATGGAGGATAGACTGTTTCCCATGCAGCAAAACCCCCCTCTCCACATCGCTGAAATGGTCCCATGGAAAGGCAGAAGCCAATACGGTTGGTTCTAGTGGCATCGCAGGAGTTGCCAGAACATGACTGTGTTCAGCCATGAACTGCCTCAGGGACTCCGGCTCCGGATTTTGCCTCGAGGTTGACTCCTGAAGCCTTTTCCATAACTGGATGTAGCCACAAGGCAGTGGAGGTTTGGGATCAGAGTTTTCCTTCTCTCAGATGAGCTGCCTTCCCAGGCTGACGAGTCCCATCTACCCAGTGGCTGTTTAGTCGCCTCTTACGACAAGTACAGCCAAACTGAGGGCCTATTCTTATCCCCAGCCCCCAGGGGATAAGTACCCCAGGGAGAGTAAAAGTGTGTTGATGAAATCTTCAAGTGGCACAAAGTGAGGAAGTATTGTGTACTTAGAGCAGAGGCATATCTAGGGTGGAGCCTGAGGACATGTGCCCCAGGTGCTGCACCAAGGAGGGTGTATGACTTTCCTTCGGGCTCTGCCCTAGTTATGGAGGAGGGGTTGGCAGCTTTGTGTGCTCCATTCAGAGGGGAGCCTCCACAGGATAAGGAATAGAAGTGTGAATCCGCTGCAGTGAGGGATCCCTCCTTTGCGGAGAACCTGGAAGTGACTGCCTTGCACTGCAAGTGGCACAAGACAG
The DNA here is from genome assembly GCF_035046505.1 of Tiliqua scincoides. Classification (NCBI taxonomy): domain Eukaryota; kingdom Metazoa; phylum Chordata; class Lepidosauria; order Squamata; family Scincidae; genus Tiliqua; species Tiliqua scincoides. Next base: position 67,630,458 of record NC_089827.1, read on the forward strand.
TCACTTCCAGGTTCTTCCCAAAGGAGGAGGTGCTGGCAGCTTTGTGCCTCCCCATCCTCCCCCAGAGATGGAACGAGGAGCATGAAGCCACCTCAGCGAGTGCTCCCTCCACTGTTGAGAACCAGGAAGTAACATCATGATGTCACGTGATGATGTCATGACATCACTATCCTGGGCACTGGGGCAGTGCACTATGCCTTCTGAAGTTTCTCCAAACTCTTGAGGGCAGTATTGGATGCAAAGCAACTCAAAGTTATTTCGAGAAGAGTTATATATTTCGTCTGTGAATACTGGGCTGCTTTATTCAGAAATACGTAACTTTTTTTTAAATATACTTGGAACATTCTGGATTTTTGTTTGTTTGTTTTCACCTTGGAAATGTCCCGTACATTAACAATATTGATTTTGTTTGCACCTCAACACTCAAGCGCAACTCAAGACTCAGGCTTAAGACAGATGAATACTACCACGTAGTCAGCTTTTCAATATGAGTGCAGTCAGGTCGATGAACATTCAGCCGGGGAAAAAGGCGGGAACCTTGCCAATGTTAATGATGCCAAAAGCACAAGGTTGACAGGATTTTTGTGAGGCTGTTATTTATTTATATATATACATTTTTTTTGAACGTACGGTGTAGCCAAGCATCAAATGTATGGTAAGCAGATACCCAGTGGTCACAGGAGACTTGACAGCTTGAATTACTTAGTTATAATGAAGATAAATAGTGTTCCAGACATGGACATTTATTGCACCCTGAAGAAAAATTGACAATGAGCTTGTTGCCAGGCAACCCCTCTTCACCATATAAGACATATACTTCCAGTGACTGGATTGCTATCAATACTTAAAAGGGGGGTGCACGGTGTTTACTACCGGCTTATGTTGCAAGCACTGACTGAAAATAAACATTTGCATGTACCTCGAATATAAAGAACACTGACATGGTGCTCTTGAGCAAACATGCCCACTCCTGCCAGAGGGTCCTTCAGGGATTGGCTTTTATAAGGAGATAGGCTGCTAATTTTTTAAGAGACTACACCATGTGGGAATTTACTGCATACTGTTGGGCGCATTTTAATGTCTTGCCTGGTGTCATTTTTTATACCGTATGTGAGAAATAAGCTGTGTAGCTTACCCTCTCACATAACACCAGAACCAGTGGACATCCACTAAAATTGAGTGTTGGAAGAGACAAACAATTGAGACAGAGACAGACAGACAAAGAGACAGTCTGGTAGAGACAGACAAAAGAAAATATTTCATTACTCAGTGTGTGGTTGGTCTGTGGAACTTCTTGCCACAACATGTGGTGATGGCATCTGGCCTAGATGCCTTTAAAAGGGGATTGGACCAATTTCTGGAGGAAAAATCCATTACGGGTTACAAGCCATGATGTGTATGTGTAACCTCCTGATTTTAGAAATGGGCTATGTCAGAATGCCAGATGCAAGGGACGGCACCAGGATGTAGGTCTCTTGTTGTCTTGTGTGTTCCCTGGGGCATTTGGTGGGTTGCTGTGAGCTACAGGAAGCTGGACTAGATGGGCCTATGGCCTGATCCAGCGGGGTTGTTCTTAAATTCTTATGTTCTTATGTTAAATAGGAAACTCTGGATGCATTTATGTGGGTAATCTACGTACAACAGCAGTATGAGCTTGGAACTGCTGTGAGGGCCATTTTATTATAGATAAGGTAGCTTATGGTTCAATCCTATCTACATTCCTGCACGGAGATGCAATGGCGTGACATGGGCTATGCTACATTCTCCACTGGAATTTTACATTCTGGAGGTCTCCGCAGTCTAAGGTAGTGATTTTCAACCTTTTTCATCTCACAGCACACTGACAAGGTGCTAAAATTGTCAAAGCCCACCATCAGTTTTTATACCATTGACAAAGCACACCATGCTGCTGGTAGAGGGCTCAAATCCCTCAATTGCCCTACTAATACATGACCTTCCCCAAACTCCTGTGTGGTTGCTGACCTACCATTAGGTCCGATAGGGCAAATGCCCCAGGTGCAAGCCTCTAGAACCCCACGGAAGCCTCTTTGAAGCCCCCAACAGGGTCAGAAACTGTGCTTCTGGTTTTCCGGAAGCACAGTTTATAGCATCGGGGAACCTCAAAGAGGCTTCCCCAACATGGGCTAAGGTCATGCGAGGCTCCGTGAGCCTCAGGTGCGTGGGGGGGAGTGGATTTTCTCACGGGGGGGGTGGCAACAGCCTGCAGGGGGCGGACCTTTGACCCAGACTTGGGGTTGGGGAGATCCGCTGCTGCTCCTGTGGCACACCTGCAGATCATCCACAGCACACCTGTGTGCCATGGCACAGTGGTTGAAAATCACTGGTCTAAGAGGACATTTCATCCCCTTGCTCCAAGGTAAGCCCCACCAGCTGCAATGGGGCAACATGGACCTGTGCAAGGTCTATATCTGGCGCAGTGGCATCACTAGGGTTTGCGTCACCCGGTGTGGGAGGACAGCACGTCACCCCCCTGCAGTGGGCGGGGCAACACTCTAGGTGGTGGGTGTGGTGATCTACCATCATCCCACCCCACTGGTTTTTTGACTGTACTTTTTGATAGAATAAAGATATTTCAATGCAGTTTGTTTCATCGCATTCTGCATGAAATTACACATTGATTGATACATAAGATGATGGCATTATTTTTGCAAACTGTGATTTTAGTGATTTTGGTCACTAGTGGTGTCACCTCCCCCCAGAGTGTCAACTTACTAACACCTTATTGGAGCAGTTCTCAAATTTTTAGCACTGGGACCCACTTTTTAGAATGACAATCTGTCCAGGACCCATCATAAAGCAACTTAAAATAAATAATTATAAATAAATTAAAGTAAAATAAATAAATAAAGGAAAGCCAGCCCTGTTCCACCAAGTGAATTTTCTCTGTAGCCTGCCTGCAATAACACTCCCCCCCCCCCAAAAAAAAAAGAATCAGTAAGATTTTCACCCCTACCCAGTACCCAGTTCAATTTAAGTTCTTATATTTCATGCATATCACTATCAGGACCCACCTGGCTTTACAAGTCTGAGAGCCCAATCCTATGCCTGTCTACTCAGAAGTCCCATTATAGTCAGTGGAGCTTACACCCAGGAAAGTGTGAATAGGATTGCAGCCTAAAACAGAAAAAATTTCACCTTACCCTGTCAAGCCTCTGTTTCATTCTTTTTTTTGGGGGGGGGGGGGCTGCCTTCTATAGCATTTGTTGAACTCCAGTTGCATCAAATCAGGGCCATTCCAGTGGCCTCACATTTCCCTTTGCCTGACCTGCCCAGGAGCCAAGGCATGTTTGCTTACTCACGAGTAAAAGTGACCATGTGGCTTAGTTTCGCTTTCCATAGGGCTCAATACATTCACCAGCTTGGAGGGAGGGACCTCCTTCTCGGGTGTTTTTGGGGGGGCTACAATGATCAGGACCATTCTGGTGTTGTTGGATTCCTCTCAGCCTGCCCTTTCAGACGGATTAAGGCATGCGAGTAAACGTGCGATACGGCTCGGTTTCACTTTCCATTGGACTCCATGCATTTTTTTTTCTGTTTTTTTTTTTGCCAACTTTTGATAGAAAGGAGATATTTCACTCTTGTTTTTTGCATTGCATTCAGCTGGAAATTCTACATCCAACGGTTTATAACATGATGGTATTACTCCTAACCGCCGCGATTTTAGCACGTCACCCTCCCAGTGCACGTCACCCCTCTTGCGCATCACCCCCCCGTGCGTCACCCAGTGTGGTCTGCACCCCCCACACCCCCTAGCGATGCCACTGATCTGGCGCAAGTCCTCATTGCCCCTTGTCAGCAGATCACGTCCAGGAAGTGGAATAGGATTCAGTGCGCATGACTGCGGTGGATCCCATCCCCTCCAAGGCCCAATCTGCCCATCCCCTGCACCTGTTGCTGTCCTCTTCCCACCCCACTGACTCCTCCTTGCCTTCCCCCATGCTCCCCTGCCTTACCCTGGCTCCACACTGCTCGGTGCCGAACTTACCTTCCGTGGTGTATGCTCCTCCCTGTGCCAGTGTGAGAGAGCTGGTGTGATCTTTCGCACGGCCCGCTTGACTGCTATGCCATCACAAAGTGCTTTATGGCACTTTTGTGACGGCAAACATAAGTGTAGCACACACTGCATGACCCTACATGGTTGGCAACCTTCAGTCTCGAAAGACTATGGTATAAGCCTACAGCACCCGGTATTCCCAGGCAGTCTCCCTTCCAAGTACTAACCAGGCCTGACCCTGCTTAGCTTCTAAGATCAGACAAGATTGGGCATGTGCAGGGTAACAGTTGCTGCCATGACCCTACATGCTGCTCAGGATTGTGCCACTAATCTGTTTATTGTAAGAAGGGCCAGGTCATCTGATATCTATTTTCAAAAAGGATTTTATGAGATATCTGGAATCATAAGACGTTTGGATACATCCCCACTGTTTGTTCACTCGAGATGAGGTTATGTGGATCCAGAATGAGACAATTCTGGAATCTTGTCAGGATAACATGCAAAGAAAATCTAGTTTAAGTTTTTTTCTGAACGCAGCTCTGCCTCCTTGTTGTGGGTCTATCATGAAGCAAAGTGGATTGTCTCCACAAATCAATTTCATATTGATTCTTGAACCAGTAAATTGAGAAGTGGACTTTTCAGCATATACTCACAGTTAATTTTCTCACCGGGTGTATGCTGCATTCCTAGCAAAGCTTTTCTCTCGGCTCCCTGATGGTTGTTGTATATGTCTTTTTTTTTTTTTTTTAAAGGCTCTAATTGCTGTAGCTTAACTACAGATATGACAAAAAAATGAGGCAGAGTTGCTTCACAGCAGTTGCTCAGTAACACCAGAAGAAAAATCCTTGCATGCAAAGTATTTTAACTTCATATTATGAAATTTGAAAATTAAGAACAATTTCTCCAAGTCTTTAGTGCCTAAATGGCACTGGGAAAACTGGTCGTTTTAAGTATGATATGATGTTCTCTGAATTATTATTGTTAGCAATCATTTTCATTTCATCCTTTCAGGGCACTAGCCTAACCAGGTCTACTCAAAAGTAAGTTCTATTTTGTTCAATGGGGCTTACTCTCAGGAAAGTGTGGTTAGGATTGCAGGCTCAGGGCCCAGTCCTATCCAGTTTTCCAGAGCTGTTGGGGCATGTACTGCATCCTGCGGTGGGGATGCAGTCACAGAGGCCACCATAAGGTATGGGAACATTCGTTCCCTTACCTTGGGGCTGCATTGAGGCTACACCGGTGCTGGAAAATTGGATAGGATTGGGCCCTCAGTCAGATAGCTTCAGACTTATGGGTGGAATAGAAGTGTTTTCCCTTTTGGTGTCCATCTCAGGTATTTTTTGATTGTGACTCACAGCCTTATCCTGCGCCTGACTCACAACTTGACTGTCTTTTCAGAAAGACTCGAGCTCAAATCAAAATGACTCTAAAATGCAGCTGGACAAGTTGCAACGGCGGCCCATTATGACTCGTTTAGGACTCAAGTCAAGGGAGTCAGAGACATGAGACTTGACTTGGGTCTCAGTGCTATGACTCTGGCACATCCATGCATCTTATCTGACTGACTCTCGGAAAATAACACGAGGGGAGTTCACTTGTTATGTACTTGGGTACTATCACTGATAGTTTGCATCTGATATAGTTATTCACATGTTCCACTCAATGTAGGTACATGAATGGCTGATCTGTAGAAATGAATTCGGATGCAGCTATCCACATCAAAATTTGTACCCAGCTACAGCGTAACATGTGAACAGCCAGCCCTGTTGTTGCTAGCTTGAAAAGAGAAGAATGTTATATTTTGATGCATTTTTCCCTGCAAAATTTACAGTGGGGCTGGTGGTTCTCAGTGGATGGAATACGCATTATATTGGTTAAACAGTGAACATAATCTACTTTACAGATTATGTTGTGCTTTCCAGCACTGATCACATGCACACGTACATCAATTTGTTGCTCCATGTGAACACACCCAGTCTCAGGCCTGGGTTTGCCCAGCCTGGAACTAAACCCATTTGGGGGAATTTAAAACTAGAGAGGCAAAACTACAGTGTATGGTTGTTTGGGAGCTGTTGACTGGACAGCAGATAAGATGAGAAGGAAATAAAGTAGTGTCATTGTCATGTATGGCTCTATCTTAATAGATGTTATATGCCTAAATAATAACTCTTACATTTTTAAGATCTATTTTTCACAATTTATACATAGGCAGAAATATTTCTGGTGGTTGTTTCTGGTATTTCCAACTTCATTTATTTTCTTTGTTTTTGAACTTTCAGTGATCCCCATGGTGAACTTTCTAATCATTGTCAGGCAAGCCTAATTCGAAGCGACAGGATTACCACAACAGGCAGTGAAAGGTAATTCTGCGTTTGCGACTGTCAGTCTCGTCATTGCTCAGATATTGTGCTTAGCAGGTTTTGTGTAATATTGTACAGAGTCAGGATCCTGGGGCTAAATCACATGAGAGCCCTGCAGACACCCAGTCCTTGTCATCAGCCCCCTTTTATTCTATAGAAGTCATGTAGCATATTGTCTCAGTTGTTCATTGTTCTGCCAAATCTTTCCCTGTCATATTGTATCTTCTTCATCTCTAGCTGCCATGGTTCCTGGGTATCATAACTAAACTTTCAGTTCAATCCTAAGTAGGATTGGGCTGGCAGCTGGCAATTTTACAAGCACGGCCTCAAGAGGTGGTGCTACCGCAGACTTTCTGATTGAGTCTCCTCCCCCCTGCTGAACCCTGAACCTGGCAGGGTTGGGTGGAACAGGACAGGAAGGGGGAGGAATGGGGAGGAGAGTGGGGCAGAGAGGGGATGGATTGAGGTTGGAAAGGGGAAAACATTGGGGACAGCAGCACTGTTAATATCCTATCTCCCTTCCCGACCTCAATCTGTCTTCCCAGGTTCACTTGGACTTGCATCAGCAAACAGCTGGTATAGGTCTGAGTAGACCCATTTGGGCAGTGGAGGCTTAACCCTGAGCAAGGGAGCAATGTTCCATTACCCAGAGGAGTTCTCTGGGACTGCCCTTCTGCAGGATGTAGTACATGCTCTGGGGACGCAGCTGCATTGGCATGGGGGGGGAAGGAATTTGTTACAACTGATAGTGTCTAAGGCAACCTAGTTCAACAATCATTTCAGTGCACAACAGTTGAGTGAACCAACTTGACTTTTCAGTCCATGACAGATGAGTGAACCAACTTGAACCAAAATGGTGCATCCTGTTGTCCAAACAGTGAATGCATATATGCTATATGAGGTGGCTGGCCCTGTGTCCTACCATATGCATGTTCAAATGTCTTTGAATGGGCATGTTACACATATACAAGTGTGGGCAACATTCTGTGCTATCATGGACTCTGCACTCCCAAGGATCCTGGCTGTTTGGGGTATCCGTATGACCACTGGTTTCATTAAGGAATGTTACACAACAACCAGTCTCCTTTCCTTGGATACTAAAAAGCCCAGCGGTGGAGCTTAAAAGGAAGGTGTGGATATGGGCTATACTGATATATATAAAATGAAACAAAGACAAAAGTGACCAGTGTAAATGTGTTCTAAGGACAGTGTATACTGACAGCTATGGGGTATATTCTTCACTTCCTGACAGTACTTCCAGCATGTTCAAACAGCATCTGTTTTTATTGCAATTGGCCAGTGACCAGCAATATTACTGCATTGTTGGGAGATATTTCCATGTTTGCTAACAAGCAAGATTTACAATCTGGTGTTGTTTTCGCGGAGCAAAGGTGACATCTGTTGGGTTTTCACATGCGTTATAGTGAACCCAAAGTGGATCAGAAACCATTCTCTCAGAGAAAAAAGAAAACAGTGAAGAATAAAGGGTGCTGTTAATGCCTAAGATATCCTTAAAAATATCTCAGTTCAAAGGAAACACAATTTATGTTTTAAATGAAATGATACTTATTTTTTTACCCTCCCCTTATCTATTGTGTGAGATCCAGAAATCTTCCCTCATGGTTTCATTCTTGTTGGGGTTGGGGGAATGTTGCATTTTTCCAGTATGCAAACTGTGATTTTTCACCCCAGAGAAATTGTATCTCTTCCTCCAGCTGGTACCCTGTATTGGATTTGGTTAATTCATTTCTGCCCAGCCCACAGGCGTACACATTTGATCCCTGTTGCATATATGCAATGTTGGGCAGAAATGGCTCAAGAAGCTTCTCAAAGACTAACTGAAAGTATCTGTCAAATCACTTGTGACCTCAGGACAGTTCTGGAGCCCTGAATACGCACTATGTCTTTAGTTCATTATTTTCAAATCAAAAGTTCTCAGCAGCTGCCAAGTTGGCTTCTTTCTGCCACAATACACCAGTCAGTCATCCAGCATTTGTTTGCTTGTTTACTGTCTTTTGTGATAGCCTCAAGGCGATGTAGGGAAAAACAACAACATCCAAATACAACATTTAAAAAACACATTCAGAAAAACAGAACTGTGGCATAAAACAGCCATGAACACTGAGGAAGCAGCAATTAACAATCCAAGTAAAACACTAAATCTGGGGTTCAGAGTGAAGTATCCTGGAAAGGCTCAAGTGAATAGGATGGACTTTGGTGTCTGAAAGACAGTAAAGGAGGCAGGCAACATGTCCAGGGAGAGAGATCCATAACTGTGCAGTCCATAGCTGTCCTGTAGCATTTTGAACCATCAAAGGCTTTGGATTTGTTGTTTGCTTGAAAAGCAGCACTCCGTGTGTGTGTGTGTGTGTGTGTGTGTGTGTGTGTGCGTGTCTTCTTCATGATCTTTTGTTTCTGTGTTGTAGACAAGAAATATGCAGCCCAATTAAAATGAGGAGGGGGGCAGCCCAAACCTAACATGCCCTGGAGCAGGGAGGCTGACTGGCCTGCGCTTCATCCAGAGCAGGGCTGGGTTGGGTTGCAATGTGCTGCTGCTATGGGGCTACTTGCATTTGTGCCACCTAAAGAGGTGTAGGGCGAGGCCCCTTGGGAGGAGGGATAGGATCTGGCCTAAGTACTGGATCCTTATACCACCCCCTTTCCATATCCGGTCCTCCCATAGACCCGCCTACTGCCTACCCTTCCCCCATCCAGGAATGTCCCTGAAACTCCCTCCCTCTAAGCCCCCATGCCAGCCTTCTCGGGCTTGCATTCACTTACCCCGGTCTGGCATTGGATCCAGCGGGAGCAGGTCAGTGCGCATTCTTATGGCACTTTTGCCACACTCGGGGGCCTGCAGTTTGGACTGCATCCTGACACAATTAGTACCTCCAATGTCTTAGAACAGACAAAAGAAAATATTTCTTTACTCAGCGTGTGGTCGGTCTGTGGAACTCCTTGCCACAGGATGTGGTGCTGGCGTCTAGCCTGGACGCCTTTAAAAGGGGATTGGACAAGTTTCTGGAGGAAAAATCCATTATGGGGTACAAGCCATGATGTGTATGCGCAACCTCCTGATTTTAGAAATGGGTTAAGTCAGAATGCCAGATGTAGGGGAGGGCACCAGGATGAGGTCTCTTGTTGTCTGGTGTGCTCCCTGGGGCATTTGGTGGGCCACTGTGAGATACAGGAAGCTGGACTAGCTGGGCCTATGGCCTGATCCAGTGGGGCTGTTCTTATGTTCTTATGTCCCTGCCATCCGGGTTAGCATCCTGGGATAGCATCCTGCCTTCATGTTTACAAATGCAGCCGGATGGCAGCTAATCTGAAACGTTCAAACTGCTCAGAAAATTTTACTATGCTATCCAGGAAACAACAGCAGTCACTGTGCTGGGGAGATAAGATTGGGAAACCCCCCCCCCGACTTTCATTATTTGCCCCTTGGTGTACTTGCTAATGTTTGACAGTCCTCTCCCCCACTTCCAACCTGCCTTATTGCAAAGTCCTGCTGTTATGTTCTTGAACTTTGCCATGGCTACCACCCAAGGGTATCTGAACTGTCAGATGCCAATGTCAGAAAGAGAGAAAGAGCTTACAAAAGTCTGAAGCACAAAGGTTTGCAATGTGCTGATGAATTTCCTACCAGCAGATAGCTTTCACTTTACTTTTATTGCCATCACATCTCCTTAACTAATCAGGAGACTCCTCTGCTAATGGGCAGAGGAAGCTGCTTAGCTGATGAGAACCTGTGGAGGCAGCCTGCCATTTGGCTCTGTCTTTGAGATGGAGGTGAAACGTGAAATAGAAGCAGCCGTGAAACAGGTCTAATCATATGCTCCCGTCCCAAATTGATCTGGGTGTTATTTTATATTCATATACGTGGTGAAGCATTAAATTGTTTTCCACCGGGAGCAGGTCACATCTGAAGGTTCAACCAAGCCAGGCTTCTGGATGGAGCAAGTTTGATTCAGGCCCAGCGTTTCTGTTTGAGATCTTAGCAGTTGAATCCTGAATCTAATTAGACATGTTGCTCTTGCCTTTTCCAGGAAAAGCTGATAACTTTTTAATATCGTGTAGATAAGCATGAAGGCTATTTTTATGGCATGTAGCATGATTTATGTGATGGCTAGCAAAGCAGAATGAGTGAGGATGAACATGCCAGTTTTTTTTTTAAAAGAAGAATTGTATTCAGCTCTTTTTGTGATGCTGTTTAAAGATAGATTTTACACTTTACCAACCAGTAATAAGCTTTCAATTTGCATTTCCTAAAATGTGATTAATGTGCTGCCTGCCCACCAACAGTTTTAGCTGATGCTGGTTGGTGAGAGTACTAGAATTTAAATGACCTGGCTTTTCAAATTCCAAAATGAAGACTGGCTGAAAAATCTACTAGGATCATAAATGCTGCAAGGAAGAGCACTTTCTACATTTTCTAAATATAATGAAGGGAAAAAAACGGTACTGCGGGTCTAGCTATTTTTTTTTTTTCATATTCAGTGAAGTATTGATTTTAGAATTAAAGTCACACACATGGAAAGACATCAAGATAATCTCCATTTAAAATTTGGTCAGAAAAGAAAGTCCTCCTTAACCAAACATTTTGCAACACTATATATATTTCAGATGACAAGAACAGAGTAGACAGGCAGCCTGGTGAACCATGTCAGAGAACTCCTGTTGCGAATAGGTTTAGCAAAACAAATCTAGATAGTGCAGACAAAGCAGTCAAACATCTTGTGCCGAAGTCTGGCCCATCTGTGCCATGAATGATGCAGCACATGTGGAGTGGAGGTGATGGTGGGGGAAGCAACAGGGTGCCCCTTCTCCCTAAGTCTTCAGCGCCTTCCTCCAGTTCACCACAGAAGGAGCCTAATCAATCCTTTTTCTCACCCAATCGCCTTGCTCCTTCCTCGCCCAATCCCTTTAAACTTCAGTGGCTGTTTCTGTACACCCTCACCTCAGCCCTTCTTTGTGTGCCCCCTTTAAACTTAAGGGACCATGTGGGGAAGAAGCAAGATGAGTGGGTAGGGAAGTGGATCTCTACTGCCCACCCTGAAAAAAACCACGTAAGCAGCAGCAATCACTCACCTCATGCCTTTCTCAAATGTTCCCTTAAAATTTAAAGGGGATATGTGAGGAAAGACAGGTGAGGTAGGTATGGAAACATGGAAACAGTCACTTTCCCTAGTCATTCCTTGAGGTCCTTCTAAATAGGACCTTTTAAATAGGTCCCTTTAAACGGCCTCCTCCACCACATCCTAACCCCCACTCCTGGGTCAGCCAGAAACATGGGTTTCCTGAATTTGTGCCAGCTTTTTAGTTGGCACAGATCCAAGAAGCCCCATAAGGGTGGCTGGATCATTACTTGGGGTAAGGGGAAAAATGTCCTCTTACTCTGAGGAAATCTCCAACCTGTTCCTAAGCTGCATTGGATGCAGCACAGGCCTTGTGGGCTGGCTGTACCAGCACAGGTTAGGATTGGGCTGCCCATTGGTTAAGCCTGTGTTTCTCAAACTTTTAGCACCGGGACCCACTTTTTAAAATGAGAATCTGTCAGGACCCATCAGAAGTGATGTCATGACTGAAAAAGACATGTCAAACTTAAAGAAAAAAATGTCAAAAAGTCAAAACAACCCAACACCAACATAAGACCAGAAGAAATTTATTTTATTCCTGTATACTTGATTAAATTCCAACTCAGCTTTGCTCAGGAAGCTCAGGAGTGCTTATCATCATCCAACTGATAGAGAAGGCCATCCATTACTTATGCTCCAGCCCACCGGTCAAGAATAAAAGTGTCACTCTAGCTGCAGCTTCAGGAAAGCAAAAAGTTTAACACTGAAACAGGGTTCTTGCAGTAAAGATAAATATCTGGGGCCGAAACCTGAATATGTCAACAGTGGCACCATCACAGTGACCTCGTATCTCCTTTTCTGCCCCACGGTGGATTGACATGAATATATTTTCCATAAGTAGATATCTTTTTGCAGCCATCCTGTGTGGAAATCCATGCATACTCCGGTACTGCGAATTATTCAACAAAAAGCACGGATATGGGAGAGTGGGCTAGCAGGCTTGATTTGTTGATATTGAAGAAATGTTAGATGTTGAAGGCCAAGAGCAAGATGGACTTCTGTCAAAGATAAATGCAAGTAATCATGTATTTGTCACAGCTGGAGATATTACAGAGGATTATATTTTCTGCTTTAGTAATCATCTGGCTGCTCCTGTGGTTGTAGTGGTGGCCGAAAGAGGAAGGACTCTTTACAGTATGTTAGGTGCAGGTAGGTCTTCAGGTCTGCAAGTAAGTGGGCAGGAAGTCTGGTCTAGAGGGTTGAGCCTCCATTTGCCTGAAGATAACATCCGAAGGTCGCCAGTTCGAGGCCACCGGCACCGTGCGACCTTGAAGCAACTGACAAGCTGAGCCGAGCTATTCCATCTGCTCTGAGCGTGGGAGGATGGAGGCCAGAATGTGCGACCAGATCAAGAAAGAAACACCTGAATGTTGTGGTTTCTTGAAAGATAGAAACCTTCTTTCAAATTGTAAAAATCCCTACTGGGATTTAAATTGCCTGCCTATGTAAACTGCCTTGAATAAAGTCTAAGGAGAAATCTGAGGACCAAGAAAGGCGGTATAGAAATACCTGTATTATTATTATTTTAAGTAACCTCTGGGCAGGGCCTAGGAGAGGGGAGTAAAGGGGGTAATTTGTACCCAGGCCCAGGAGCCAAAGAAGGGGCCCCAGAAATTTCCTGGGATCTTCCTATCTACTCAAACTTATTGCTCACACAGGATGCTGGGGACACTATCATGACCATGAGGCTGCACTTACTGACAAGCCATATGTGCTGTGTTGAGGAATGTATACATGACACTCCTTTACACAGGTCAGATCTGGGAGGAAACTGGCCTGCTACACTTTCTTCAGGGGGCCTGGTTAGGGTGCCCCACCCCGAAACTTCTTCCTGCTGCTATGAGAATTCACAAGTAACCAACATCGAAGGGGCTGTTGTGTAATACATACGTTGTTGAGTATTGTTAGAGCAACTAGCAATTCGTATGGTTTCTATTCTTAAGTTGCTGCAATTGAGAGAAAATTAACACCATAAAGGCAAAGCAGCTGGCAAAAGTGAATAAGAACAGTGGTTTCTGACAAGAGGCTTTATGGCAGCGAATGAGATTTGCAAGACCATGGTTGTTTTCAACAAAAAGCAGGAATGTGATGAAGGATATTTTCATTTGTGCTCTCCAGCAAGGAAAGAGTTTCAAATGCATGGCATAAAGAACAGAATCTGCACTGATCGGCACCAGATAGGTACCACAGGTAGTGTCAGTGGTTGGCCAAGTCACTGGCTGATGTCCACATTAACTCAGGAAGGTATATTTAACTCAGGAAAGAGGTTAGGATTCAATGGCTGCCACTGCTGCCAAACCTTCCCCTTTCATAGACCCAATCTGCCTACCTCTGCACCCACATTGCCAGCCTCATTCCGGCATCACTCCACCACCCCAACCCCTTTCTGCCTTCCTGTCATCCTACCTGTGTCAGCAAATCTTCTCTGGTTCTCCAGCATGTGTGAAGATGCTCCAGCCTCCCTACCTGGTGTCTGGTAGCACCCAACTCCGCATGCTGCATCCATCACCATGCCCACTGTCCAGGTCCATCATGGGGGTGAAGCACTGGCCTCCCACAATGGGCGACACAAAACCTTGTGATGCCACTGGGCACAGCCAATCACAATGCTTGTTTTGCAGGCTGGCTGGCTCAAGGAATTAGGCCATTATGAATTTAGAAGTCTGCTCAATATCCAAAATAAAGCAGTAGTCTTCTCAATATATAAATGCAGAGTACCAGATAATGAAAAAAGAAGGGAGAATTAGATCAGTCATGCAAAGTTCACAAGGTATAAAATAAAAGATGCTTCACAGTTTCTAGTTTGTAAATCAGACAGTGACCTTAAAACCTTGTGAGACTGTCTAATGAACAGTGGCACCAAAAGCAGTGAGTACATCTCACAACGTTTAATTGGCAATATAACACTTCTTAAGAGAGAGAGATTTCTAGTCAAAGGACCTGCATTAAAATGCAACTATATCAAATTAACAAAAGCAACATAATGTGAATTCATTCATGGATTGCACCTGAAGATTATCTAGTTTCTTTATACCTATATTTATCAGACTTGCAGGTTCTGTTTTATGTAAAGAGAGGGGGGAAAAGAGTGCTATCCACTTAAGTAGCAAAACAAATAACAAACATGACCGAAGAAATGTTTGGAACCCCTACACAGAAATTACTTCTGCCATTTTTGTGGTGGTGGTGAGAACTCTGTGGCAGCAGTTCCCAAACTGGTGGGTCATGACCCACCAGGGGAACCAGAAATGGGCCATTCCCTCTTAAGGGGAGTGGCCCAGGAATGGGTGCCCCAACAGCCAGTGGCATAGCTAAATCATGTGACTTCCAGGTCCATAAATTTTTGACACCTTGTTCATCTCCTGGCACACTGGCAAGGCACTAAAATTGTCAAAGCACACCATCAAGTTTTTGACAATTCACAAGGCACACCATGCTGCCAGTGGGGGGCTCACATCTCCCACTGGCCCTACTAATAAATGACCTCCCAAATTCCTGTGGCACACTTGTGGACTGCTTGTGGCACACCAATATGCCATGGCACAGTGGTTGAAAATGACTGTGCTAGAGGCTGTTAATACCTACCAGAGAAATTATTTGACTGCAACAGCATACAGTAGTTATTAGTTAAGCTTGATCTGAAAGGAGCCTTTCTTCAGGATGGCTAATAAACTGATCAGGGTATTTACGGTGGATATATCCTGATATATAAACTGAGCGCTTTCCACATGCGCTGCCTCCGACGCATCCTCGGCATCACCTGGCAGGACAAAGTTCCAAACAACACAGTCCTGGAACGTGCTGGAATCCCTAGCATGTATTCACTGCTGAAACAGAGACGCCTGCGTTGGCTTGGTCATGTCGTGAGAATGGATGATGGCCGGATCCCAAAGGATCTCCTCTATGGAGAACTCGTGCAAGGAAAGCGCCCTACAGGTAGACCACAGCTGCGATACAAGGACATCTGCAAGAGGGATCTGAAGGCCTTAGGGATGGACCTCAACAAGTGGGAAACCCTGGCCTCTGAGCGGCCCGCTTGGAGGCAGGCTGTGCAGCATGGCCTTTCCCAGTTTGAAGAGACACTTTGCCAACAGTCTGAGGCTAAGAGGCAAAGAAGGAAGGCCCATAGCCAGGGAGACAGACCAGGGACAGACTGCACTTGCTCCCGGTGTGGAAGGGATTGTCACTCCCGGATTGGCCTTTTCAGCCACACTAGACGCTGTGCCAGAACCACCTTTCAGAGCGCGATACCATAGTCTTTCGAGACTGAAGGTTGCCAATACTAATATCCATATGTTTATACAGCATTTAAGTTGAAGACATATGTGAATGAATAGGAAAACCAGTCAAACTGAGATTACCATATAATTGGATACCGTGACCTCATAAGTGAACACTACTTGTGCTAATCCTTCTTTAAATAGCCTACGCTGGTGGTGTTCATACTCATACATATTCATACAACTGCTTAAATTGAGCTTGTTTGTAGAAGGCAGGCTGCTACTTTACTTTGCCAACACTCCAACTTGAGTGATGAGATGAGCAAGGCAGCATGACCTTGCATGCATGAGAAACTTGTATGATTAGCAAATGGTACCCAATACCTGCCAACTCTGCTAGGAGAAAATAGCCTTAGGGTGTTCCCTCAAATGGGTAATTATCTATGAATACAGAGGCTGGATTCACTGAAGCTTAGAATGAAGAAAAAGGAGATAAAGCTCCAACCAAAAATGAGCAATGCCCTTAGAAGAAGAAGAAGAAGAAAAAAAAGCGTACATATGTGTCTCCTCCTCCTCCTTCTTCTTCTTCTGATTATGAGCCCTTTTTGGAGAAAGAGTGATTTACAGGTATGAGCCAAGACATGAATGCCTCAGACACGAGTTGCGAAAACACACATTTTTCACAACTCATACGGGTTGGAGTCATGCGTGTCAAAAACTTGGGCACTGACTATGGGGTTTTAAAAATGAAAGGACTCAAATAGACTTGAGACAAGACTTGCTTTTGTGTGTGCTTGTGACTCTGTTTTCGTGTATGTGCTTGTTTGCTTGCTTTTCTTTCACTGCCCCTGGTGCTTGACTTGTTTTTCAAAAACACTTGGACTCAAGTCAGAGTAACTCCAAAAACAGCTCTGGGTGAATCGTGATGGCTGCCGATATGACTCACGGGTGACTGGAGTCAAGGGGGCAGAGACTTGGGACTTGACTCAAGTCTCGAAGCAGTGGCTCTGGCACATCCTTATTGATTTATTTTACTATATACACCATTTTGTGAAATACTCCTGTTGAAAAATAGTATATAAATATTCTTAATCGCAACATTACACAAGCATCCTGCACCTGAAGGGGGCAATATAGTTAGTAAGCCATCCAGATGGGATGTGAGCCTTTCCCTCTTTCTTTTCCAGTGATACTTTGATTTTTCAGATTGCTAATTTCTGTCCTTCCTTCAACAGGACACAGGTCTCCTGTTGTCTTGTGTGCTCCCCGAGACATCTGGTGGGCCACTGTGAGATACAGGAGGCTGGACTAGATGGGCTTTTGGCCTGATCCAGCTGGGCTTTTCTTATGTCGTTAGGTTCTTATCTTTCTTCTTCCAAGAATCCATTCCCAGCTAGCTTGCAAGCATGTAGAATCGCTCCCCCAACACACACACACACACACACACACACACACACACGCACACACACACACCCAAGGAAGGAGTTCTTATAAATAAAGCATTTTCTTTATAACCACATGCCTCGAAGTGATCTTCTTAACAGAAGTCACCCAAACCCTGCTGTGTAAAGCAGCAATGCTCACAGAAACAACTGAGATTCAAATACTTTGAGCCAGTCTGTCACAGCACCAGTTGCCACACTCCACAATCAAAGATTGCAGGAGAATTGATATTCTTGCCAAGAGAGGGGAGAAGGTCACAGCAACGTGAATCATTCAAGAACACCTTTTACCAACAGCCCTCTGAAACGGTGATGATTCATAGACACCAAGGGAAGGCACACCTGCTCTGGAATATTAGATGAAACAGGATGGGCTTGGAAGGAGAGCCAGAACTCTCTTGTAGAATAAGGATGCGTGAAGAGGATTCTCACAGCTTTTTGCTCAAAACTTGAGAATAAAAGCTTCAAAAGTGTAGTGTACTCTAGTTGGTTGAAGATTTATGCATGCATGCAAAATTCCTCTTCCTCTTTGAATAGTAGGTGTAATACACAGAACTATATCATTGCAAGAAGCAAACATTTTCTCCTTGTGCAATTTATGTCTAAATATTTGGTACTCTTTTAAAGTGTCACAAGACCCTTTGTCTGTTTGCCCCCATGTGTAACTTATATATCTAAAAAAGTATTGACGGTAGACATGAATTTTTGGAAAAAGGGTTTAGTTTTCAGTGTCTGATCTTTGACCATATGCAAGTCTTTCTTCCACCGGTGTGCTAGAAACCTGTCTGGGAAGTGATCTGTGGTTGGGTCCCCCCTGCCTTTCAGTTCTATACTGTCACTTTTTTTGCCAGATACACATCTTGCCAATCAGAGTTGACAGTTGCCTTGTAGAGCCAAGGCTGGTGCACTATGTTTCAGCATCTACTACCTCCACTTAATTCATTTTTTTCTCTCCAAATATTTGTGGATTAAAGATAGCACAGTGGCCTCAGTGCCTCCAAAGGTGTCCTTCTGCAAGAGAATCTGCATTTGTGCTCATGAGGGGCAATTTCTGCTGACTGCCTTCTCCTCCATTGGCCGCCCCTCATGCCATATCACCCTTTCCTCCAAGGGCAGTAGATCAACCTTGCACAGCCCCAAGAAGCTTATCCCCTACAAACACCAGACCATGCCATTCAGCTCTGGTTTTAACAGTGCCTTAATTTGCAGTCCATAAACAATGTTGCCCTTTCCCTAGACCAGGGGTGTCGAACTCGTTTCACGTAGCAGGCCAAATAGCAATCATGTTACTTGCGGAGGGCTAGAAGTGATGTTATTAAGCAGGAAGTGATGTCATTAAGCAGGTGGTGACCAGAAATAACCACTTTTTTTCTCATGAGCAGCGCAATCTTATCTTGCGCTGGAACAGGCAGGCCAGGAGGCCTGCATTATATCCAGCACAAGATAGGGGCCCAAACTGGTTCAGCTGGAGACAAGGGGAAACTCTTTCCCTTACTCCTGGGTAAGCCACTGCAGCCTCAATGGGTCTCCTCAGACTTTTGCCACCTCCAGAGGTGGCATAAGTCTGAGGAGAGCAGAACAGCCTACAGCTGCTCTGTGCTGCTCAGGAATGGGGGCTAGGATATGGCATATCTGCCAGGTCCCAGTCCCGCCTCCTGCTCCCCACCCACCCATCCCAGGGACCACTGTTTGCTCGCCCTCCCTTGCCCCAGAATGCCTCCTCTCTGTCTCCTCCCCGCCCACCCCAGACCTTGCATTGGCTGAGTTCGGTTGGCACAAGTCTCCCTGGCTAAGTTGGCATGGAGGCTGGATTCAGCTGACTCTAGAGTAGGCGCAAATGTGCTTTATGGCACCTTTGCGACCTCCTGGGCCAGTACAAGGAACTTGCTCCAGCCCAAGGGTGCATTAGGATTGCGCCCTTAGGAACTCATTCGATGCAAATAACAGAAGAGCAAACAGGCAAATTTGATCCTATTTTCAGGGAATGGGAGATCCTGTGCATCACATGGGCTGCCCTTTCTGCTGTGCCACTTCTGCCAAGGTGTCACTTTGCAGTGAGAGATGCTCTGCAAAGTGATGCCTCAGCAGAAGCAGCACTGCTGAAAGGATGGCCCATATGGGCTCTCCCAGCACCAGCATTTCAGCAGTGACACTCCTGCTGATGTGTCATTTCGCAGTTGGGCAGCTGAGGGTGCTGCTGGGACTCGGCAGCATTCCAGCATGACAACACTATTGGACCTGAGATGTGACCAAAGAGCCCATACCCAGAAGTGAGTCCAGAAGATTGTGGGATAAGCAGATCGGTGTCAAATGCCAACTACCCTCCAGCCTTCAGGATTGGCTTATCAGGGGCTGTACTAGGCGGGAGAGGTGGGGAAAATTCCATTCTATAGAAGAAACTTATGAGAACAGTGGCATCGCTAGGGGGTTGCAGGGTGTGCGGGCCGCACCAGGTGACACGCACGGGGGGGTGACGCACACTGGGGGGGTGACATGCTAAAATTGCGGTGGTTAGGAGTAACCCCATCATATTATATACCGTTGGATGCGGAATTTCGAGCGGAATGCAATGCAAAAGACCAGAGTGAAATATCTCCTTTCTCTCAAAAGTTATGGCCAAAAATGCTGGAGAACAAAAAATGCATGGATCCCTATGGAAAGTGAAAGTGAGCCATAGCGTGCATTTACTCGTGAGTAGGTGAACTTGCCTTAGTCTGTCAGAAAGGGTAGGCTGAGAAGAATCCAAGGACACCAGAATGGTCCTGATTCAATGAATGCAGCCCCCAAAAATGCCTGAGAAGGAAGTCCCTCCCTCCAAGCAGATGAATGTATTGAGCCCTATGGAAAGCAAAACTAAGATTCACAGTTGTGTTTACTCGCGAGTAAGCAAATGTGCTTTGGTTGGTGTGGAAGATCAGGTGAAGGAGAGTGCAAGGCTACCAGAATGGTCCTGATCCTATGGACCTGGAGCTAAACAAGTGCTCCAGAAGGCAGCCTCCCCACACCTCCTAAAAAGGATCAAAACAGAGGCTTCAGCTGATAAGGTGAATTTTTTTGAGACTTGCAAAGCCAGGTGGATCCTGACAGAGATCTGGTTTAAACAGAAGTTCTTAAATTGAACTGGGCACTGGGTGGGGCTGAAAATCTTACTGGTTTTGTAGGGGGAGTGTTATTGCAGGCAGGTTACAGAGGAAATTCACTTGGTGGACCAGGGCTGGCTTCTGCTTATTTATTTGTTTTACTTTAATTATTTATATTTATTTATTTTAGTTTGCCTGATGATGTCACTTCCACCATGACATCACTTCTGGTGGGTCTTGGACAGATTGTCATTCTAAAAAGTGGGTCCCAGTGCTAAAAGTGCTGCAATAAGGTGTTAGTAAGTTGAAACCGGGCCAGGGGTGTGTGTGACACCACTAGTGACCAAAATCACAAAAATCACAGTTTGGAGGAATAATACCATCATGTTATATATCAATCAATGCGTAATTTCATGCAGAATGTGTTCTATATTTGTTCTATCAAATGGTACAACCAAAAAACCAGTGGGGGTGGAATGATGGTACAGCACCACGCCCACCACCTGAGGTGTTGCCCCGCCCACTGCATGGGGAGGGTGACGTACTGGCATCCCGCACCAGGTGAAGCGAACCCTAGTGATGCCACTGTATGACAATCAGTATTAATGTCTATAAAAGGATGAAAATTTAAGCTACATAAAGAGGGAATTTACACACCCACACATACAAACCCATATGTTTGTATGTTAAAACTTTGGCCCTGGTAATGTCTTTCTATCAATCAAGTCAAACTTTGTTTCAGTTTCTGCTTCTAATTCCAGGTTCACTTTTCATGTTAGCTTTGTACAAAGTTAAATTATTTCTTTCTACTAGACTAACAAGGCACACTATCAAACATGAGCCTGTGTGTACACTGCAGGCAGTGACAGTCACACAATGAAGGACATTTTAGAAGTCAGCCACTGAAACAGCAAAACAGGCTCTTATGCTGAAGTTCAAAAACTTTCCAGCTGTTCTACCATCCGCATGTACCAGTCTGACATTCAAAGTTTGAAGCAATGTTTGATTTTACTATATGGTTTTTACCATATAAAAGAGATGTTGCAATAAACAAAATATGGCAATGTTTTTGATTACTGGTTTGGTTGTGGAATTCACAGTAGATACACAACTCAATCCTATCCTTCTTCCCCCTCCACCATGGCATGCAGCCATGCTAAAACAGGGTGTGTTATGGGGGAGGGGGAAGCCTTCAAGAGGCTTGGAAGAGGAAAGGGAAAATATTTACCCCTTCATAAGCCCCTTGATCACCCATGAGTCTCCTCAGACCTGCACTAGCTAAGCCTGAGGAAGCAAAGGGGGTGTGTTGGGAGGATCCAGAGGGGATAGTATCCTTATGCAAGATTCAGGTGCCAGGATACACCCCCTCTAGACGTTGACACACTCCCTTCCCTCTGCCCACCCTGCCCCATTTTGTCCACTCCATTCCACCCGCTCTGCCAACTTGCTGAGATTGTTGGGGACTTCCCTGGCTGCCATCAAATGGGGGGCTGCTCCTTCTGTAAAGCGTGCCCTGTCGCCAGAACACTAGTTATGGCAATGGAAGTCAAGCATAAGATTAGGCTGTAAGTTGTCTGGTAGAAGTCAAATATCCATGTTTTATTGCTTGATTGCAATACAGGCATGCCCCCATATCAGCAGGAGTTCTGTTCTGGAACCCCCTGCAGTTATGAGAAACCATGGATATGTGCAAACACCTCCCCACACCCTTCAGAGGCAAGGGGCTTCCCTGAGCGCCTAATACCTTATAAGGCATTCAAAACATAATTTCCGGTTTCATAGAGAAACCAGAAGTTGCGTTTGTGTGTGTGTGTTTTTTTTTAACCCTAAGGTTCTGTTTGAGCCTGGCAGAGGCTGTGGATGGATGTCTGTGGCCTCTGCTGGTCTCAGAGAACCCTCTGGAGGCAAGGGGAGAAGTGGGAGCATGTGCAGGGGAGTTGCAGACCCGATCTGCGGATAAGTGAATCTTCATATATGGGCTCCATGGATATGCTCTCCCCACCCCCGTATACCAAAGCCTGATGAAAAATAACAAGCTGAGATGGCTTGATGCCTATTTACTGCTGAAACTGTTCCTGGAAGTCCCCAACAACATCGCAACAGGGTGTCGTTTTGATGTCTCCAGTTGCAATTCAGTAGCAAATCATCTTTATTTATTGTGAGAAGTTGCATCCCTGTATCTTATCCAGAATTCGTAATGCATTATATTGTGGGATCAGGGCAGAGATTTCAGAGGTGAGGGGCGTATCTTCCCTTCTGCAACATCCTGAATGCTTTCAAAGCTAAATAACAGCCATGAATTTTCTTCAACCTACTGTGTACCATCTTTGGTTCAGTTCTAATGCAAAGGTTCAGTGGTTTTCACAAATACTTTGCATAATGGAAGTGCAGAAAGAAACAAAGGGCCCAATCCTATCCAATTTTCCAGTGCTGGTGTAGTTGTGCCAGTGGGGTGTGCACTGCAGCCTGAGTTGGAGGGGAAGTCAGTGGGGCCTTCTTAAGGGAACACATGTTCTCATATCTTACACAGGGCTGTGTTGTAGCTGCACCGGAGCTGGAAAGTTGGATAGGATTGGGCCCTAAGGCTGCAATCCTAACCACACTTTCCTGAGAGTAAGCATTGAACAAAATAGAACTTACTTCTGAGTTGACCTGGTTAGGATTGTGCCCTAACTGCTATAGAAACATTAGATGTCACAGTGAAGCTTTCATTGCTGCCAGGCTAGCTGATTTAAGATTTTCACTTTTAAAAAAGTGGGTTTAGATCTGTTTTTCCCACTTCAGGTAATCTACAATAGCCCAAATCCAGAAATTGTAGTGCACAGCAGATTACATATAATTTGCTGCATCAGAGGGTCAACCCAACCAACATTTTTGCTGTCATTTCTGTGGTCCTGATCATCCAAGGGCGAGGGGATGAGCATCTGGAACCTGTTCCCCCCTCCAAATAGATTTTCAGCATTATTAGACTGAAAATAGGTGTAAAATTTGGAGAAAAAAAAACCCCTCACTGTGCTGTGAGAATAGCTTTTTTCTTGGCTTTTTTCTCTAGCATGCCATCACATCAAATTCTGATTTGTCAGTCTTTTCTGTCTCAGCTTGTTCTTTCACCTGGTTGCTACTGCCAACCGCTGCCTCCTCTGCTGACTGGGAAACAAAAGAGCTTCGCAGCAGCTTATATCACTTCCATCTCAGGTGCCCAGTGGTGGAATACTTTGTGTTCCATTCACATACGGAGGTGGTGGATGTCCATAATGACATAGAAAAGCCCTAACGTGCCAGAACAAAGGGTAATCTAGCCCAGCATTCTGTTGCACACAGTAGCCCATCCAATACATCAGGAAGCCCACAAGAAGGACTGAGAAAAGTATCTACCCTGCCCTACTGTTGTTACTGAGTAACAATCCTGCAGGTGAACAAGCAGGAAAGGGACAAACCGAACAAATGAGTGTTTGATTCACTGCAATGTTGGGGACAGAACAGATGGCACAGCAGGTTCGCAGTGCACTGAGCTCTCTATTTCGTTGCATGCACCTTCAGCCTCAAAGTACAGGTTGAGCCCATCTATTTGCAGATTTTCCATCCACCAATCTGGCTTGGTGCGGGTCCCCCAGACCCGCCCCACCCGACGCCTCTGAAGGTGACCAGAGCTGTTTTCTGAATCCCGCAGAGGCTGTGTGTCTTTACCTGCGTCCTCTGCGGGCTTCAGAATGGCCCCATAGTGCAAAAAAAGCGACTTCCAGTTTCCCTTGGGTGGGGCGGGAGAAGGGAGCAGGGAGAGATGGGGTGGAACTGGAGGAGCTCTGCTCCGTCGGATCCAGAACCCCACATCAGACCTCCCAGCCCGACACAGGGTTGCTTAACTCTGCACCAGCTAAATAGCTGGTGCAGATGTGAATGGCCCCATTGCAGTGCCCGTGGGAAGGGGATGAATGTCCTGTTCCCCCAAAGAGCAGCTGGCAGCTGCCTGGTGGCCACTGGATGCAATGGCAGTCTTTTTGGTGCCACTGCCCCTCAAGGTGCCAGGCAGTTCAGGATTAGGCTGTCATTCTACTCTGTTTGAATGCCAACCTAGGCCTATGTTCAGATTTCAAATAATTCAAAAGTATAGGTTTATCCTGCCTGTCATCATTATTTGTTTCATAGCATCCTCTTCCAGGGAGTCATTTACAGTAGGAGACTTTTAAATATCTATCTGGATTACTCAAATGAGCTACTAGGGAGCTGACATGAGACATAGTGTTTAACAATGCAAAATGCCACAAGGAGTAATCTAAACAATGCAGGCAGCCTTCATTACACTAATGCATGGATAATATGAATGCCTAATACATTTTAATCCCTGCATTAATTGTTTTTCTAATGAAGAATTCATTTTGTAATGGAATTAAAGAAGCACTTTCTCCCAATAATGGGATGACACGTCATGCACTTGTTCCAATTGGCAAGTCACGGCCAATTTGCACAATCAATTTACAGCAACAGCATGTGGTATATATGGTGAGATCTATAACAGTGTCCCTGGGACCTCCACATTGATCTGCCATTTCAGAAGCTACCAATTCCTTAAACAACTACATGATCCTTCCATGCATTTCTTATCATCTGTTCTCTGACTCCTAAATCAGCATTTTTCAACATTTTTTGTCTCATGGCATACTGACCTCTATGGCCTTCTCTATGGTCTTCTGCTCTTGTGAGGTCACTTCTCTCTTCTGGGAGACTTGTCTGGGTTCGGCAGCTCTGTTCCTAGGTCAACTGTC
This sequence comes from Tiliqua scincoides, assembly GCF_035046505.1. Lineage (NCBI taxonomy): Eukaryota > Metazoa > Chordata > Lepidosauria > Squamata > Scincidae > Tiliqua > Tiliqua scincoides. The sequence goes on from NC_089827.1 coordinate 67,655,473, forward strand.
CGTAGTAATGAATTGTCTGTCCTACTTCTTCCACCACTCCTTATTTGTTACTACAGACACTTGCCCTAAAAACAGAGCCATAAAACCTGGAAGAGCTTTTCTGAGTTTTTCAAACACTGTGCTCCAAACTCCCAAGGCGCACCAGTGTGCTGCAGCACTGTATTAGAATCTCGGTAGATCTGGCAAGGAGGTAGGGTGTGGTGTCAGCAGTGGCCCCTTTAAGGGTAAGGCCTGGGCATCCAGCAGAGTGTGCTGCACAGCTGCAGCCACTTGAAGGCAATAGGGCCCTCAGGGATATAAGGAGCACCTGAGGCAGGAAGGGTTTGTTGGCAGTAGCAGGAGGAAAACTTGAGGAAGGACAGACTGGACTGAGGAACTGATGGGGGAATGGACTTTGGAGACTGCTGGAACAGGCTGCTGGAGACACTGGAGTTTGGTGTGTGGCTGCTGCGCCCAAGACCTGCTGAGGACCAAGAGGCTGCTGTAGTGGTGGGAAGCTGCTGGCAGGAGAGAGGACCTCTGCAGGTTGACCAGGTGAGTTACCCTGGAGGTGGGGTCCAGCAGGACTGCAAGGCAGAACTAGGGCCATTTTTTGAGGGGGGGAAGGGGTGCTAATTAGCTAAATGTGGGCATAATTCTCCAGGTAGAGTTTGGATTGGGATTTGGCAGAACAAGCACACAAGTTGAAAATTGCTGTCCCTATATCTTTGAACAAACATGATTCAGTTCCATCAGGTGAAACCCCTACTTTCCTGCTTTCTCTCCACAACAGGCAGGCTGGCACTTTTATTTCTCATATTACTGGCAAGGCAACCTAAACATGTGCCACTCTGGAGTCCTTTATTGATTGACATTCTAAGTCAACATAAGCTCCTTGCTTCAGGCAGCTTAAACGTCTTACCTCTAATACCTTATTTATTCATTCTCTGGGTCTCCTGTTGGATCTACCTGCAGTTGGCTGACCACGTCAGAGCTCAAAACTCCACCCTGATTCCCTTTTGCTGCTGCTAGGTGTGGTCACCAACATGTCCCAGTGTGAATTTCTTCATAGATTCTGAATCAGCTGCATTTGTTTCTGGCACAGAATTGATGTGTCAGTAACCTGCAGTTGTCATCTCCTCCCCTACTAGTTTTAAAATCTGAGTTTCTATCAGTGGTGCCTAAACAGCCATTGCTGCATCCTTTGGTAGGGGAAGTTGAGGAGGTCTGCACTGGTAAGCGAACAAACATTCCCTTACCCATGGGTAAGCCTCTGCGGCATGGGGATGGGTGGGTTGACTCAGACCTTTGCTAGTTAAATAGATGATGCAGGTTTGCATGGACCTGCACTGCATGATTGAGTCCAGGAAGGGGGGTAGAATTTGTTGTCTGCCATTGTCACTGAACTGATCTCCTTCTTGGACTTGATCCACCCATTTCCTTCCTATGCCCACTCCATTTCATCCCTCCCCACCCCAGTTCCGCCCCCCCACCTCTCCTGCTGACTTACCTGCTCTGGTGAATAGCAAGAGACTCCTACTTGCAATCTCTGCAGTGCAAATACCTTTTATAATTGGTGTTTTATGGCTGTGGAAGGCACCATAGGATTGACCCAAAGCCTGTAATGGATCCCCCATGGCTCCTCCCCACCTTGTGTGCTATCACTGATTCTTCTACTGAGGCTTCGGAGCTAAGCCAACTGTGTGTGCCCTTTGATGGGGATGGGCCCTTGGCCACTGATTGACCTGGTACTGGCTGACTTTTCCTAATTTTCAGTGTCATCCCTACTAGATAGTCTGTAATTTCTATAATGTGGATACCATCCAGTGTGTCAAGAATGTAGCAAACAATTGTGGAGCAAGACAGTCTGGGATATCTTAGTGGAAACCTAGAAATATATTGGTTTGACCTGAAGGAGCTGTCATACTGCATGCCAAAACTCCATATTGTGGATACCCATTCATTTTGTTGAGAATATAGTGATCAATTTTGGAGCAGGAAGGAAAACTGGAACAATTTTTCAGGGACGTTGTTCAGGAACTGGAACAATTTTCTCTTGTGCTGTTCACAGAAACCCTGCACTATAAGCATGGGTCTGGAGATCCAGAGGGAATATACAATGTTACCTATCCTCATGTGACTTACTGGTCATGGATGGAACAGACAAATATTGCCAGCACTATATACTGTCACTGTAGGGTGATTGGTGCTATCACTGAAGGGCAGATTCAAGGAGGGGGCCATGGATGTATGTCCCCCATCTCTATCTGCCCAGCAAACCTCAACCACGAAACCCAGAAATTCAACTGGGAGCCCAGGTCTACCCGGCAAGTAGATCTGGGCTTCAAGTCCAGACAGGATCCCAGGTCTTCCTACCCAGCTAAACTTGGCCATGGAGCCCAAAAGTTCAATTGGGAGTTCAGGTCTACCCAGCAAGTAGATTTGGGGTCCAAATCCAGACAGGGCCCCAGGTCTTCCTACCCAGCTAAACTTGGCCATGGAGCCCAAAAGTTCGACTGGGAGTCCAGGTCTACCTGGCAGGTAGATCTGGGCTCCAAGTCCAGGTGGGACTTGGTCCAGGTCTATCCGCCCAGCAAACCTCAGCCACAAAGTCCAGTTCAACCATGAGCCCAGGTCTACCTGGCAGAGAGCTCTGGGCTCCAAGTCCAGGCAGGACGCCAGGTCTACATGACCGGCAAGTTTCTGCCATGGAGGCTGTAATTTCAACCGGGAGCCCAAGTCTACCTGCCTTGTTGACCTGGGCTCTTTGGAGTTAAGGTAGTCGTCATCATCCCCCAGTACAAATACTGGATCTGCCCCTGATATCACTACAGATATTCTTTGAGTGGGAACTGATTCAACTTCCAGCAGTCTTTGTATTACTAGGGGCTTGCTTCAGGCCCTCCTCTGGTGAAACCTGCCTCAGTTGTGTGAACTGTCAGTTCTATTATGCCCCACAGAAATCTTTGCAGCCTGCCTAAAATTCATGATGGCATACCCCTCTCATTTCAAAGCATAAATATTTAGTTATACTTTTTCATGTTAGAAATTGGTTGAAATATGAGCTTTTCCATTAGGCAGATCTGATTTCCATCCAGCTGGAACATTGTCTTTGTTCAGTCTGCTGAAGATTCATTAAGTACAAGCTTATGAAATCTTTATGTATAAACAGTGAAACAAATGGAGTTATAACACCAGAGATTTGTTCTCTAACATAGAATATAATTCAATGCAATGGACTTTGAAGCCAGATCTCATTAGCTGGCTATATTTTTGGTTTGCTAGATTAAAGTTTATTGTATTCAATGTTTGGTCCTATGACGCTTTTCTTGTTTGTCTTTGGCCTGCAACATGGGTGCCTCTTTGTATTTTGCAGGCCAATCCTTTATATGGTCTGGGATAAACAATCTTATCACATGGTAACAGACACATTCAACAAGCACAGATGGAGCAGAATAGCATAAAGGCAGAGATTTATAGCAGGAGTCACCATTACTGTGGAGAGATGTGAGCCTAACTGCTGAACACTGATGTGTCGGTTGTCCACAGCTGTTTATAGCTTTTGGCCTCCTAGTTTCTTTACCTAGTTTATTACCAAACATGTAAAAATGAACATTACTATTTTTATCACAGTTTATATGTACGGACAGGAACGTTAAATATATGTGGGCCACAGATACAGTGAATCAACCAGTAGTAGTCTCTAATTCCATGACCTTGGGGATGGGGGCAGGTTAGTTGGATAGTAAAACATAGAGAATTTCAATTGGCACAAATTGGAAGTGGGCACAGATTTTGTTTCCAAACCTTTATTTCTAGTGTCTCCTTCAGGACAACCTCCTTTCCTTTCCTCTTTTTTGCAAGGTTTGTATAATCTACACACCAGTGTTTCTCAGATTGTGAGTCAGGACCCACTAGGTGGGTCAAGAGCCAATTTCAGGTGGGTCCCCATTCATTTCAATGTGTATTTTTTTAATACATTAGACTTGATGCTACCATGGCATGCAACTGCATTTGGGGAAATGTTACAGATCTATACTTTTAACAGGCTACTATGTATATGCCTCTCACGATGATGGTCAATGGGGCTTATTCCCAGGAAAGTGTGGATTGCAGCATTTGGGATGTTTGGGGAATTTTTTAAACAGATCAGCAACAGTTTGGGAGGCTTAGAAGGGTTCTTCTTTATTTTAACCAATTTCTGCCAAGCTGACAGGTGTACACATTTGATCCCTGTTGCATATATGCAACATTGGGCAGAAATGGCTTACATAAATTTTTAAACTTTACAGTTTAAATTAGAACTGGCCTTGCGTAGCCTGTAGTTGGGGCTGCCTGTGGCGCAACCTGGGGTAAGAAGGAACAGTTCCTCTTTCCTCAGGTAATGTGGCAGCAGTCTGAATGGGGCTACCTGAATCTGCACCACCTAAAGAGGTAGCACAAATCTGAGTAGCCCAGCATTAGGCTGGGCCACCTGGGAGGGAGGTTAAGATCCAGCCTAAATGCCAGATCCTAGCTCCACCCCCCTGGGCCCTGTTCACCCATGGGCCCGCCAGCTGCCCTCCCTCCCCTGCTCCAGACCACTCCCCCACCATCCCCAGACACTTGCACCAACTGAGGAAGGCTGGTGCAAACTTACTGGGTGCTGGTGCACTGGAGGCCGAATTTGGCTTACACAGGCCAGCACACGTGTACATGCCTGCCTGCCTCCTCTTTCTATGGTGGCCTTACAGGACTTTTGCAACACCTCTGGGCTCTTGCAAGGGACTTTTAAGGCTTTGTGCTCTTACTTACTTAAATATTTAATTGGGTCATATGGGGCATTAATTGTTAATTTAATTGTGTCATATGGGGTGTTGAAAATTCCTGCTTGATGATGTCACTTCTGGCCATGACATCACTTCCAGGTTGAGGACATCACTTCCAGTGGGTCCTTACAGATTGTCATTCTAAAAATTGGCTTCCGGTGCTAAAAAGTTTGAGATCTTGTCTATACCCTTAAAAAAAAAAAAAATAGTGCTATGAACCTATAAAAGGGCATAATCTGAAGGCACGTTAGGTAACCCACTTTTTGAAGCTAGGTAGATCTTGGGCTGGTCAATGCCTGTATTGTGACCATATTGGAAACACCATGTACAGTTAGTGGTGGCTTACATAATGTTGGCATACAGATGTAATAAATAAAACTCTTTGCATATTTCTGGTTATCCTGCCTAGGATGGCAAGGGCAGTAAGATATGCAGGCTTCAGATACTGGCAATCACTGGAAGCCCTACCTATGGCCACCATCCAACAAGCATCTCCCTTGTACTGTACAGTCTGTAAAGACTGGAAGTGTGCTTTAAGAAAAATAGAATCTGTAAGATAAATATTTCATTAACACTTTTAAATGTATTTGAAATTTACATTTAAATTCTTTGCTTCTTGTGAGTGAATTAAACAATAATTGTTTTAAGAGGAAAAAGGAGTTAATGCCCCAAAAGTCAATACGGTCAACCAACCAAATTAGATAACTGCATTTAGTGGTGGAATTGCAAATCGTAGCAGCGCTGTGTTAGTGGTCTGGTCAGAGAACCAAGCAAGGTCGTTTTGTTCAGACATAACTTTTTACACTACTTTTGACCATTAAATATATTGCCAAGTATTATTAGCAAGTTCCTCATTAGCAAGTTCCTATACAGTCATGCGTAGCAGAATTCTGCACATGCCCAGAAACTGGAAACTTCCAAGGCTTTGCAAAGCATTCTGCCCCTGCTGTCGAGTTGAGCATACCCTATGCACATCATGTGCCTTGAGGCCACGAAGAATGCCCAGTTCCTCCATTCCTTTTTGACCACCACTGAAGCAGCAGTGTGGAAAAATGCTACTCTTTGTCGTTCATCCTTCAGAAAATTTTAAGAGACTTTTATTTCCATTTTCATCTTTATTCTCTGTCTTTGTGTTAGAAGCTGATAGGTTTTATTATACATGTATAACTTTAATAGTCAGTGGGTTAGTTAGCTCTGTTTTGGCATATGGCAAGAAAATGGTCACCTTTAAAAAGTGTCACTTCTCCGGGGCAAAATTTCCATTTGCCAATGAATGTGATACTTGTCTCCTCTGTTTGGAAGGCCCACCTCTTGCGGACACCTGAATCTCTGTAAATACTTTTTCCAGGTTGATGAGGAAAAAGAGGGAGATTTGCCTCAGGTCAGTACCCTGGGAATTGGGGCTCACCCCTGCCCAAATTGCACCCTGGGGCCTAAAGGCACCCAGGGAGGGGTGACGTGGTGATGCAACAACATGACCCTCATCCCCATACCTGTGCATGCACCCTCTCCCTCACCTGCAGGCAATGAGCACATACACACATGGAAAGGCAGGGAACCACCCAGAGCACCACAGACAGCGGGTGCTCTGCTGCCACTGCTCTTTGCTGGGTATGTTTGCACCCAGTACACCCATTCAGTGGCACCCAGGACAGCTGCCATGACTTGCCACACCTTAAATACGCCCCTTCCCTGCTGCAATGATGTTGGCACTTCTTGCAAACCCACCTCCTTCTACACCACTGGCCAGCAGCATCTTTGAAGTAGGAGGATCGGATGATGATGCACAAACTGTCTTCAGAAAGCTGTCGTGATTGAGGCAATGTCTAGCAAGGAGCACAGCAAGTGCCAGACATCCCACTCTGGATGAGCTGCTGGTACTGGGTTTACCTCTAAACAGAAGGCAAAACAAAATTCAGAAGCCAAGTCTGAAGAAAAGCCTTCTTGGGTCCCAATGTCAATGCCTTCTATCTCAGTGGCTCACACATCAGTGCTGGCAAAGGCTCCAGTCTTGGAGGTCATCCCTCTTGGTGATCTGCTCCTAGCAATCTCACTCTCAACTGAGACTAACTCCAAAGACACATTGCTGATTTACTCCCCTGGATTGGATATTGTCATGGTCTACACTGTATCTGAGGAGGACATTGTTGAAACATGGTGACATTGATCTTCTCCTAGAGGCTGCACACTGATTCTACTGATCAGAGAGAATACAAGCAATCTCAAAGTAGGAGCCCATCATCAGGCCTATGGATCTCCACACTGCTGGTTGTTCCAGGAGCCTCACACTATCCCACTGATTGGGGTCTGGTTTCAAGATTAGAGTACCAATAGATGAAAACAAGTGACAAACAAGTATTAATGAGACTATTATGGTATATTTACAGTTTCAATTTACCATTCAAGATATCTTGCCCATATCATCATCAGAGGTACTCGGTGTGAAGCTGCCGAGCTTGATACAGGGACAGAGATAATCACTGCTCCTCAAGTTCTAGTCACACTATTTACCTGATACAGGAGAACTAGGAGAACCATGCTACAGTAGCCGTGTCACATGTGAAGATAACAACAAAGCTTCCCACAGTACCACAGGGTGAAGGAGGGATGACTCCAAAAAACCAAGCTGAAACACATGGGCTACTTGGTTTATTATGTATCCAGAGATTTGTTGAAAGAGACTGTTGATTAAAAAAGCTCATTGTGTAACAAATCAATTAGTGTAAACATTCCTAAAGCAGATATAATATGTTATTGATCTGGAATTTTTACCAGCTTGTTCAAGAGGTGACAAAACACAGTTCCTTTTCACCTTGAATGGCCAGATCTCATTGATCAGATGAACATCTGAAATGGACCACAGAAGAAGGTTTTCTTCCCTGCATTACAATGTAATCACACTTTCAATCACATCTAAATTAATCATGATACATTAACTAGCACAGTAGTCCATAATCAATACAGAAAGCTGCTCTGTATTATCTGAGATTACAGGACTTTGATACATTGCCATATTTAGTATAATTTATCTAGTCATTGCCCACTTCATTCTATTTATTTATGCAGCTTACTAATCAAAGGAGGATGAATTAGCAATATTTAACAGTTGACTAACTTTAGCTATCAATAGATGAAAACAAGTGACAAACAAGTGTTAATGAGACTATTATGGTATATTTACAGTTTCAATTTACCATTCAAGTGCGCTTTAGCAGTGGAGAAAATTCATGGGTCATTTAAAATTGATTTTTTTGAGTTTTCTTATGCACTGAGCCATACAGACAGTAGAATACATTTCCATGTTCTGATTGCTTATAAAGCCCTCAGATATTTGTTATCAACACCAAAAGTTGTCCCATGTTTCTAGAAACACCCATCTCTTTGTTTTGCTGTTCTCCTCTGTGGCCATCCAAATCTCAAAAAGACCAGATCCAATATACCTTTTTTAAAGGTTTGTCATCTAATTGAAATGATGTTTCCAATACAAACATAGCAATGTATTGTAAAGTATATCTGGAGTAAAATCAAAACTAGTTAGCACTAAAGTTGAGAAATGGTGCCATTCTGGTTTGAGCCTCTGAAGGCAAAAATCCAGGAATCCTGAACACCTACCTAAGACCAATGGGAGACTAGCAAGAAGTCAAAAGTAGGAAGGACAGTTGATCAGCTATGATCAAAGGAGGAAAGGGACAAGAAATAGAACCAAAGCTGGGTTTGAGAACAAACTGGCCTAATAGAGCAGTGTTTCTCAAATATATTCTCTGCCAGTGGCATACCTAGAGGAGTTCAAGGGGGGCAAATACCCAGGGCACTGTGCTTGGGGGTGGTTCAGTGACCCTCTCAGCGCCTTGGTATGCCAGGAACTGCACTGAGAGTGGCTGCAGGAGCTCAGCCACTGTTGGTGCAATTCCATGCCACTCTGAGTGCTGCCCCCTCCTTTTCTTTAAAGGAGAGGAGGGATGGCCCTCTGATCAGTAGGGAACTTTGCAAAGAGTGGCTTCACTCCTGCAGCTACTCTGAACATGGTTCCCGGTTGCGTCTGAGGCTGCCACCTCTCCTTTCCTTTAAAGAAAGGGGAGGGGAGGAGGGTGGCCCTCAGGTGCGGCAGGAAGTGATGCGCATCTTCCTTTATTTCGAAGAAGCATGCGCCGCTTCTCTGGCTACTACAGAGCCTTTCTTGTCGCTTCTAAGTGGCACGAAAGGCTCCATCAAAGCACTTAGAAGTGGTGCTAAAGGCTCTGTTACAATCACGACTGTCTCCTTCCACCTCCCTCAAAGGGGAAAGGGAGGAGACAGCCCAGAGGAAGTAATTGCGGTGACGATAACGTCACCGCAATTACTTCCAGGGCAGGGGTGGAGGGTGCAAAGGCAAAGGTGGTCCTGGGTGGGGAAAAGCCCAGGACTGCCTCTGTTCTCTGCTGTACTACTTCATCTGGTCCACCTATTCGAAGTACCACCAAAAGTGGCTTATGCTTTTTGAGTGTGTATTATTAGTTTCAGGGTGCAAGCAAAATCTGACTGATATGCAACATTTAGCTCAGTATGCATTGATTTCTCAAATATATTCATATCTGAGGATCTGTTAATATAGAATTGTCCCTGCAGATTCTACTGCTCCAAAAACACTGATAATTCCATCAATAATACAATGGATGAATGACTGCATGTCTTGAAAAAGAAGACAGGAAGTTTACTACCTCTGAAGGTTGTGCCAGCATCTGGATTTTTCCCTGCATTCATCAGAATAATATCTCATGAATTTAAGAAAAGGTCCATAATGTACTGGTAAATTATTAACCTTGCCACTACCGTGCATAACACAGAGGAACACTTTTCCCATGCGTTATGTTGTGTCTATCCCAAAACGCCATTAGTTGCTCTTCAGTTCAGAAGTTTCTTGAATTGGGGGTGGGGGGAAGAGACCGTTTTGTTTTCAATCTATTACAGCCCAATTCAATCTGCTGCTGCTGCTGCAGGTTTTCACAGCCTATGCTGTATCCAGCACTGGGAGTGAGCAGACTGGTGGTTTTTATCCGAGTAAGGGAACATTTGTTCCCTTGCCCAGTGTTGAACCCCAGCTTGCCCAGTGGGATTATTCAGATCTGTTGTAGCAAAATCACTGGCACATGTCCAAGAAGGCCCATGTAATGCTGCCAGGCCTGGAAAGGGGTTTAGGATACAGCAGAGACCTCCTCTGGGAAAGGTGATCTCACCCTTTCCTGGGCTTGATCCATCCTCTCTCTGCCCTCCCCCACCCATTACATCCCCCTTCCTATACTCCCTCTGCTCCTTTGTCACTCAAAGCAGCTCCTACCAGCTCCATTGCGTAGAGGTTTGGATTCAGCACCAGAAGGATGGCACAGGCCTTCCCGATGACACTTTTTACTCCCAGGGAGCCGCAAACATGCTTTATGGTAGCCACTGCACTGGCATAACATACTGTATAAGATTGGGCCATCAAATCCACAGGCGACAGGAAATCTAGAAGAGTAAGCAGTGCTTTAAACCACATATGATGGTCAAGACTTATTCCAATTTGAGTGAGTTGTTTACATAATGTGTAGATTACAAAATCCATTGTGTCCCAAATTACAAAGTACGTTTTTTTAAATTAATGTACATGTATATGCCAGAGAACTGCAGCAGTACCATTATCTTCTAATAAGTAAAGGATCTTTTTGTAATACCTTAACACAGTGGTTCTCAAACTGGGGTTTCACGACATCCCAGCCAGAGAGCCCTGGCCTCTGCACCCTTAAGGGGGGGAGGCAGCAACAGGATCTCCAGAATCGCATCACTGTTGAGGGGTGCAGGGGCTTGCTTAGGGTGGCCAGCCGTGGGCTTGCTTAGACTTACTCCCATGCCAGCCTCTGCAGGCCCCCCCGAAACGTGCAGACACTCAAAGTTATGATCATGGCACACTTCCGGTTTTCAGTCGCAAAACTGGAAGTGGGTCGTGATCATTATTTTGACAATTTGCGCATTTCGGGGGCCCTGCAGAGGCTGGTGCAGGTCTCCCTGCACCCCCAGGAGCCTGCTCCAGCCTCTGGTAAGTCTAAGCAAGCCCCTGCATCCCTCGACAGCGATGTGTCCCCCTTCCCTGCAAGAACTTACAGTGCGGCTCAGACTCCCTGAGAGTTTGAGAACCACTGCTGAACATGTTTTCCTTTCTTATGTGCAGTTCATTACAAGATGGTCCCCAACAGCACAGAATTATCTACGAAGAAAATCTAGTGCCTCAAGTTTGAAACACTTGGCTAATGCTATTTTTTTTTTAGTTTAAATGTAGCCTCAGAGGCATCAGGAATCAATATATGAACGACAGAAGGCCGTTCAAATCAGCTTCCATTTCTGACTTTGCTTGAAGGTCCTTTTTAACATTTTAATTTACCACTTGGTTGACTTGTATTTCTTCAGCATCCCGTACATTCCTGTTCCATTCCTATTTTGATTTGTTGAAGGTTGTGGTCTGAATTATCTTAATTTTTAACTAGGATCCAAAGATTTATAGTTTGCACTCCAAAGGAATCTTTGGTATTGTGATTTCTGAACTGCAGGCTACCTATGTCAGGTAACACCGAAGGAAATTTGTCACAATGAGGGCAATGTGTTGAAAATCAAAACTCCCATTGGGTTTATGCGACCATGTCTCCAAATGCTCTAAAGTAGATCTGTCAATCCAACCACGCTTGCAGGGGGTGGGGGAGAAGATGGGCAGCCCAGAACTAACCAAAGTCCTGTGCTGTGATGCAGCTGTACCAGTGCAGCCACTACAGGAATAGAGGCTATTGGAAGTCAGTTTGAAGAAAGGGAACATTTTTCCCCTTTCCCAGGGGTAAGCTCAGCAATCACTATGGGGCTACTCAGACTTGCACCAGGAAAACTACTGATGCAAGTCCGAACCTGTCCTCCACACCTTTGCTGACCCTCAAAGAGCCTAACTGCTGTGATAGACACTGGTTTCCAACTGGCACCAGCAGGCAAGTGCAGGCCTGCCCACCTGTGCCAGGATCCTCCACGCTGCCACAGCACGCATTATGGCATGTTTGTGACAGTGCATGCGCCTGTCCTGCTGGTGGTATCCAGTTTAGGATTGGGTTGTCATTTATGTAGCAGCTAAAGACAAATGCACTGTTACTTCTTGGATAAAAATATGAGGAATTTAGAGGAAATCCAAGTTAATGGCGATGAGAAGCCAAGGAAAAAGACCAGCTAGTATCTCAGTCTAAAACTACTTTTCACCATCAACCACTCAGCATTGGCCCACCCATTAAGGATATGGTACACATTCATAGATAGATTTGACAGAATCAGTGGCCTCAGTATAGATTGGGGAGCTGCTAGCTCACCACAGGACGTCATTGTTATATTATTCATTTTGCTTACCATATCATAACACACATAATTAAGGGCACTATCCAGAGCGTTCCTTTGGCCGGCGCAAGTCTTTCATGCCACTCTCAGGGTAGATAGGCTGCTGCATAGATGTGTGCCAACTACCCTGCATTGACACAAGCCTTGGTAAGTTTTTGCCAGTTGAGCTTGGCTGGCGCAGGGGTCTGGGGGGTGTGGGGAGGGTGAGGAGGAGGTGGGAGGGAGGCATTTTAGGGCAGGGGGGAGGTTGGGGAGGGGGGATCCACTTACGTTGAATCCTAGCCCATCCCCACGCAGCCCAGGGCAACTCAGGGATACTTGGATTTGTGCCACAGATTTTGGGGGCGCAGATTTCAGGAGCCTCATTGGGGCTGCTGCGGCTCTTCCCAGGGTAAGGGGGAAAGTGTCCGCTGGCCTCAAGTCGAACCTCAGACAGCCCGAAACTTGCACTGGATACAGCACAGGTTTGCCGGCCGGCCTGTTCCAGCACAAGTTAGAATTGCGCTGTAAGCATTGCTGTAGAAAAAGCATCCTTAAGTTTTCATCAGTTTTCTTACCAATTGTGAAAATGGAACATAATCTGCTGAAAAACCTTCCTCTTTTTTTAGACGAGAGTTTGTGCCAATAAACTATGAATAAACAATCATGTCTTTAATTAGAAATCCATAATGATGCTATGTGAGACCATGTTCATTCCTTTATCTCAGTACGTTGTAGATCATATAGAGCTCATTTATACACGAGAATCCAGAAAAAGGGAGCCAGGGTGGCTGTCTGTCCTTACAGACTTGTCTTGCCTGAGTACACTTGAGATTAGCCGTCTAAAAAATGGGCAGTATGCGATCTATATGATAGAGCAGCTTTCCCTGGCTGTTGAGATAAGTGACAGGATGCGGTTGCTGTATAAAATGTTTAGCAAGTTCCCCAGGCACCTATAGTCAAAGCAATTCCATCTGCATTCTTGTTGTGCTGTGAGCGGTCATTTCCCCAGTGCTATCAACCAAGTGCGCTTGGTGACAGCTTTACAAACCAGAAGCTCCAGCAGAAAAGTGCAGTTATTTACTAGCTTCATAACTGCACCCATTTGAGAGGCAGGCTGGTAAATCATACATTTCCAGATTCTCTGCTCATAGCACGCATCTCTAAGTTTTCAGATTGTTTGTGTTTATGGAAGGGATTCAGAAGACGCATTCGCCCATATAGACCAGATTCCCCCCCCCCCATGTTTTCCAGTGTTGGTCCCCTATCATTTTTTTTAATGTTTATAATTTTATGCACAAGTACAACTACCAAGTTCCCATTCACTTCAATGGGAAGAGCCATCCTTAACACACGTGCACAGAGAATGGGAAAGAAGGAAAGAAAGCAATAATGGTATGGGATTTACTTCTCTGTGGTGTTACCACAAGTGAACACGTGTGTATGGGTGAGTGAGACTAATTACATAAGTGTTTTAGGGGAAACTTGGGTCTTTCATGAATGGTGGCTTTTGGGTCAACGGCCTCAAAAAGACCTCAGTGATTAAGTCTACCACCAAAACTGCAATATTTACACACACAACCCAGCAGCTTGAGATCACATTGTAGAGTGGTGGCCTCCTATAACACTGTGTGTGTGTGTGTGTGTGTGTGTGTGTGTGTGTGTGTGTGTGTGAGAGAGAGAGAGAGAGAGAGAGAGAGGTCAGAATACAGAATGTGGTCCCTGAGATTTGAAACCATGCTGCTGAGTGCTCTGAAGCTCATAATGTTCACAGATAAGTTGAAAATAAAACTGCAAAAGAATAAAATCATAAAAATAAAATAAACCGCCTTGAATAAAGTCAGAGGAGTAATCTGATGACCAGAAAGGCAGTATATCAATACCCAGTTATTGTTGTTGTTGTTATTATTATTATTATTAAAAATAAAATGCAGGCAAAGAACATACAGGAACTAAAACAGTTAATCACAACTTCAAAGGTTTAAAAGGCCTGGCCAAATCAAAAGCACTTCACCTGTTTCCAGAATGACATCAGAATAGGTGTGTGTCAGCCTCCCTGGGGATTGAATTTCATAGAGCTGGGCTATATCCTAACCCCCTCCCTGGACCTGATCCTCTGGTGTGGGTGCATATGGACTTGCAACAGCTCTTTAGTAGTTTGTAACAGCTGTTTAGCTGTTGCAGGTCAGAATAGACCCACCCATACTGCAGAGACTTACCACCAGATAATAGAATGATTTTTTCCTTACTCAGTAGAAGGTTTCCATACTGCCCCTAACTATAGGATGTAGCAGTTGCCATTTTGGTGCCATTGCATCAGTGGGCGTGGTGTAGGATAGGATTGGGCTGTGAGTGTCATGAAAATCCGGGAAATTGGGAAGAAAATCAGTATCATGAAAATCAGGAAGATCAATTAATTGGTTTCTTTTGTCTTGCTTTTAAGCAAAAAAATAAAATAAAATTTATTAGATACATTACATGCATCTGTAGTTTTAGAAGTAATTAAATAAAAGGTGGTGCCACAATTCAGTATAGTGAGTTCCTTTTATTAAGCTGGGAGAGTAGTTTATGCAAATTACCCAATTTGCAGTTAATTATTTGATTGCATACAGACTATGAATCCTGGGTTGTTGCTATGTAAAGAAGGAGCATCTTTCTCTTTTTAGACTCTGTTAACAGGCAGCTGGAACCTGAATGGGGTCAGGGCAGCACGGAATAGATGGGAAGCAGTGGCAGCAGTTTGTCATTGGTATGGAACATTCAGTTTTCCTTTGCCTATTCATTTTTAGGGGCACACATGCTGCTTTTAATGTTTTTCATTTGTAATGTACAATATTTTGTGATATAAGTAAGTAGGTGTTAGAACAGGGGTGTCCAAACTTTTTGGCAGGAGGGCCACATCATCTCTCTGACACTGTGTCAGGGGCTGGGAAAAAAATAATTAATTTACATTTCAAATTTGAATTTAAATTTCAAATTTGAAGTGGCGGAAGCCCTCATCCCATAGCTCTCGCAAGAGGTCAAACAGTCGTCTTCATGCTGAAAGCAGTTGCGTCGGGCCAGCGCGGGCTCCAGCAAGTCTCTGGAGGACCAGAGGCTCATTAGAGACTGGGGCTCACTATGGGCTGGATTGGGAGTCCCTGAGGGCTGCAAATGGCCCCTGGGCTGGTGTTTGGGTACCCCTGTGTTAGAAGAAGTACTCCTGTTGCTGCAGTTATCTGATAACCAAAATGTGCAACATGTATGATAACGCAGTACATAAAAAGCACCCTTGTACAGTGAGTTATTGGCATCTTGGCTTCCATGGATTTGAATCACCACGGGTGGCCTCCCTGGCCATTTGACTTTACTGCATATCTCTGAAGGAGAGGGAAACAGTAATTTTCACGTAAAGTTCACTAGCAATACTTTTTGTTCTTGAAAAGTCAAATCTAACCTTTGCTAAAGGGATAACATTTCCTCATTGCCAGATTTCATTTAATTTCACTGAGCAAGATTTTAGTGTCTGCCCCCCTTCTAAATGTCTAGATTTAATTGCCAGTATTATATTCACTACTGGTGAGTATGTTCCACATTTCCTTGGTTTGGTATTAATTTTAATGTTTAGGTAATGCCTTCAGTTTCACAACCTACAGCACTTGCTTCCTTGACATCTTATGCTGTCATTCCAGGTCATTCAGTTTATGATATTTTTAGTTTCATAATAGTCTTCCCCCCACCCACCCACCCACACACCCTGCAATCTCCCTTCTCTATTCCCAACCCTTCTTCTTAGATCATCTACCTATATTTGTCTCTGGTTTTCAGTCAGTTTAAATCTAATTCTGGGTGTATGGCATGGAGTGGTCATTCCTCACTGCTTTCCTCTCTTCTCTTACAAAACTGTAAGAAGCTTTACCTAGAAGCAACTCAGAACTTTTCTCCTGCTGTGACTGATGGAGAAAATATACTGAGGTACATCAGTGCCAGTCTTTTTTTAGAAAAGGAGACTCTCTTGAGGAGAGCAACTCATCAGGAATGAAAGGATTCATCATCTCATAAAGGATTCCTTTATGCACATGGGGAAAAAAATGATAGGTGATGAACACATCTGTTATGAATGTGAAAAGAGTTGACACAGGCCTTCTTGATGATGATAAATTTTTCAAGTGTTTTCTTCTATACTGCTGTTGTGATACTTGTATCTAAATATCATCGTGTGATTTCTGTAAGCATATTATTCCAGGGTCAAAAGAGCCTGGTCATGGGCAGGTGTTTGCAGGGCTCAAGTGTTTTAGTACAGCACATGCCTGATCTCATCTGATCTTGGAAGCTAAGCAGCATCAGGCCTGGTTAGTACTTGGATGGGAGACCACCTGGGAATACCGGGTGCTGTAGGCTTATACCATAGTCTTTCGAGACTGAAGGTTACCAACCAACCACCCTTCTGTCACAGGTGCTGTCTCTAGGGTTTACATCACCTGGTGCAGGAGGCCAGCATGTTACCCCCCATGATGAATCTCTTCACATGCAGTGGGCAGGGCAATGCCCCAGATGGTGGGTTTGGTGATGCACCATCACACTCCTCTGGTTTTTTGGCTATGACTTTGGACAGAATAGACATATTTCAATGTGGTTTGTTTCATTGCATTCTGCATGAAATTACACACTGGATGATATATAACATGATGGCATTAAGTACCAAGATCAAAAAAAATTGGCCAGTACTGGTGTCACCCCCCTGTGCACATCACCCAGTGAGGCCCACACCCCCTATTGAAAACACTGCTTGGACTTCCAGTGGCATCAGTTAACACACACACACACACACACACACACACACACACACACACACACATATGAAGGCTGAAACCTAACGTTGAATTTCTCAGGTGCCACTATTTGTCATGATACAAGTTCAACCTTCACATAACCATGAATTACCAAGTTCTTCCTGAATCAGTAGAAAATATTCTTCTTAAGGCACAATCCTAACCAACTTTCCAGCACTGGCATAGCTGTGCCAGTGGGGCATGTGCTGCATCCTGCAGTTGGGGGGGCAGTCGTGGAGGCCTCCTCAAGGTAGGGCAATGTTTGTCCTCTTACCTTGGAGTTGCATTGCCCTTATGTCAGTGCTGGAAAGTTGGTTAGGATTGCAGCCTTATTCAGCATCTCTAGAGAAAATATATATTATTCCAGTATTCCTGGCACCTGTCTCACCCACAGCTTTCCTAGTGCCCAAGAGAATCTAGAGTATAGGATCTGGATCTGCTCTCTTCTTCCATTCTATCACTACGGCCACTGGAGCAGCGGGACAAGCAAGTGCAGGGTGGAAGGGGGTTTGGAGGAGGAAGAGCAGGGGGGAGAATTAAAAGGAACCGTCTGGAGGCTCACCAAGCATGAATGGAGCAGGGATAGAACTTCATTGTACTGCAGAGGTGGAACAAGATCCACTTTGGCTTCAAATGAGGCTCAGAATTCACAAAACTATTTTCTAAGTTTGGGAAAAAATGGTTTAGTTATCCAGGTCCAGTTGCAAACCTGACTGGGGGCTTCATCTAAATCCATATTTCTGCCCAGTGAAGAATCTTTTTAGTCTGGTGATACATTTGAATTTTTTTTTTTTAATAGCAAGCTGTTTTGGTCTGTATCTCATATAAGAAGTTTCTTAAGGGTGAATTCATTAGGTGAAAGAAACAAAACACTATATTCAACCTTGGAGTTTTAGAGATAGCCTGTTTGTGAATGTCAGATGCAAGGCAGTGGCAACACAATACAGGTGTCTTGTCTTGTGTGCTCCCAGAAGCATCTGGTGGGCCATAGTGAGGTACAAGAAGTTGGACTAGATCCAGCAGGACTTTTCTTATACTGTTATGTAAGTACTCATATTCTCTAAGTTTAAATGAAAGTTAATTCAATTTCTATGGAACTTGAATGAAAAATACGGCTTCCTTCCCATTTTGTGTGTTTGTAAAATAAAAAGGAAAGAAAACCAGATTGTAGCTTAATGCCTCAGGGCCCAATCCTGAGTTGGGCCAGTGCTGACCTGCAGTACAAGCACTGGGTGTCACGAATGTGCCGTAAGGCATGCCTACAATAATCTGTGCTGAGCAAGCACTGGCACCAGCCCAGCGCCAGTTGGCGCTGAGCCATTGCTGGCTAGACACTGCCCAAAGCTAGATAAGAGCTCTGGGCAGTGGTGAAGACTTAGGGGGAGGTATTATGGGGGAGGGTGGGGTGTGAAAGGAAGCGGGGTGGGAGGGGGTGTGACCAGTGAAAGGATCCTGAACTCCATTTTGGGCCTTCCAGCCCGATATGGAGTCTCTCAAGTCTGTGCCATCAAAATAGCCAGTGCAGACTTTAGAAACCCCATTGCAGGGCTTGCAGCTTTCCTCTGGGGAGGGGAACAAAAGTCCCTTCCCCTGAGGAGACCTCCGGCAGCTGCCGCGGTGCCGCAGGATGAAACAATAGCCACTTTGGCGCCACTGCACCCATCAGCGTTGCTGCCTTTAGGATTGGGCTGCTCATGAGCTGAGGAATAGGATCATGCTTTAGAGATGAATCTTCTACTCTTTGAATGTGTTTAACCCACATCCCCATCTCTTTTTTTATGTTTTTGTTTGAATTTGGCTCTCTGGTTCAGCAGGGAAGCTGTTGACACATAATCCATCAATTGCACATCTCTGCTTAGTCTTGTGTACAATTTGAAGTAGGTTAATCTGGAGACAAATGTATACTTGTCTCTTAATTTTATTTTTTTTTCCCCCTCTCCATTGAGCAGATGAAAATTTGTACCTTTCAGTATAATGCATTTCTACAAACAGCACAGCATAGCTGCTTTAGGAAAAACAAATCAAGTAGAAATATTTCCTAAAGGATCTATGCCTTTATAATTTGTATTATGTTTAAAAGGCATTGGGTTCTAAAATAGATGTGAAATTAAGAATGGTGACTGCAAAAGTTGTGAAATTTTAAGGGCATAATGTCACTTTCAGTTTTTCCTGAGAAACTGGAAGTTGCAATTCCTCCCCCCCCCCCAAAAAAAAACAAACAAAAAAAAAACTGGCATTCTGAGGGTTGGGGAAGCCTTGCACAGGGGAGGCTGTGCAAGGCTTCCCTGACCCAATGACAGGACAGTTCTGCTTTTGTTTTTATTCTGACTTTTATCTGACTACTGTTTTTATGGTTTCTGTTAATGTGTTTTTAATACGTTTTTATCTGTTTGTTAAATTATGTTTTAATCTGTTTTTAATATGTTGTAAGCCGCCCTGGGTCCCTTTAGGGAGAAGGGCGGGATAGAAATAAAGTTTATTATTATTATTATTTATTATATTAAAAACATGGGTCACAAATCTCATGTCTTATCAATTGTATGTTTGAGTGATTCTATGTAATTTTTTTCTCTGTACATCTGTATGAATTGACTCAAAGGAAGAAAAAAAAGACTTTTGGAGCCAAAACTTCACTACCTTGTGCAAACTGCGCATTACATGCCAAAACATGAAAGGAAGCCCTGGAAGGAAAAACTGCCTTTGGAAAAGCTGAGATTTTGAGCAGAGAAACAGTAGGGGAGATAAGCTGTTCTTTTCTGCTCAGATAAAACCTGCCCCAAGATGCTCCCTCCCCAGGTTACAGATGCACATATATGGAATGCTGGGGAGTGATTTGGAATAGAAAGACAATTGTCAGGGAGAGGGGACTAAGCTGGGCAGCCCTTCTCTTCCACCTCTACCCCTGCACTCCAGGCTTCTGTGCATGAAACACTCACACAGTGCTGGGCTTCATTTCATGCATACCGATCTTGACTCCACACTTACTGGTAACGTTTCCCAACTTTAGTAGGCGTCTTATTTAGTTATATGTTACAGTAAAAAGACAAAATGCATTATTACCTGTTCTGACTAGGAAAATTGAAAGGTCCTGATGGTGTTGGAAATTTCTTAGTATGGGCCAGCCCTTTTTATCCATGGGTTTATTACCCACAAATATGATCATCCATGGGTTCCTAACCCATGAGGTGACCCAACCTGGACCCTCCAAATACAAGTGGTGCTCTGGTCATGTTTGGAAGATATTCTGAAGGCCAGGGAGGCTTTGTGAGACTTTCCCGACCCTCAGAATGCCCATTTCAAGCAAAAACATGCAACTTCCGGTATCTCAGGGAAAACCAGAAGTGATGTTTTTATGCCCTTATAAGGCATGCCGAAGCCCAGCAGGACTTTCTACTTCCAACTAGTGATTCTAGAAACCTTGAACATGCTTGGACTTTCTAGTATTGACTACTCAGATTTATTCAGATAGGCAGAGTACTTCCTAGTTCTTCCTAGGCGACACTACTTGAACTTGCACTACCTAAATAGCCACAGGATTGCATCCGGGAAGGGGCTTAAGATTTGGTGACTGCCACTGTCTCTGAACCTGCTCTCTTCCAGACAGAATCCACCATCCCCACTCCCTCCCTGCCCATTTCACCCCCTTCTTGACCCCGTTCTACCCTTCCCATCGCTTCCATCTCTTCCACCGACTTACCTGTGGGAGAATCGACAACACCCTCTCCCGCCAGCACTCCCAGCAGTGTGCTGAGTAGCACACTGTTCGAGTGTCTTTTATGACTGACTACTGCAGTCAGCACCAGTGGAGGAGGAACGCTGCCAGAGGATGGTAATCATAGGATTGGGGCCAAGTATAAACAAACTCATTGCAACCACGAAGAGTTGCCCGCTCTTACTGCATGTGTTCTGAATTCTAACATCTGTGCTTTAAATGTGATTTCCAGAAATGACTCTCAGATACTTTTCATCATTGTTACTTGAAACCTGGGAGGTTTTTAGGAATCAGACTTCAGTGGTACATGTTGGTTTCATGCCCCATTTTCTAGAACACCTTTCAACCACCAATAAACCAGGTACCCTTCCTGTTTTTTGTTGTTGTTTGATGGGAAATGATTTGTATTTTAGTAGGTTAGATAGAAGATTCCTGTATAATGAGACAACAAAAACAAGTATGAGCAGTGATGTGATTTCCCACATGAAAGTGTTTGAATCTCCTGCTCATCTAAGAAGTTTCAGTATTTAGATGTGTGTCCTTTACATATTTTTTCCTTCTTACATGATCTGTCTCCTGTTTTCACCCCTAATCACCCATTATCTCTCTTTGAAACTTGCTATATGCCTCTATAGCCTTTGATGTCACTGTTCCTTTAATCATGTCTGTAAAATGTTGTCTTCGCTGACTTGTTGCATATTTATTTGAGGGGAAAAAATGATTTTTTTTTTTTTCAGTTGTCTGTATGTTGTTGACTTTAATGGTGCCATTTTAATTACCCTTCATAATAACACTGACACCAATACAATGCTTTGGGGCAGAAATATTTGGGGGCATGGCTAGTCATAAATGTCAGCTCCCATCTCACAACATACTTCTATTGTTGTTCTCCTTTCCATTGGTCAGGTCATCTAGCGATGGAAAACGAGTCAAGAGACTTCCTTTGTTACCCCAGGGGTACAAAGTTAACATGGTCATTTCAATATCTGCTGTTATATTTTTAAAGCTAACATTTTTAAAAAATGCAACCAACTCAGAGGGAGACGGGAGACAGCAAGCTACCATCTAACAGCCTGCCTAATGAGCAAATGCTATTTAGATTCTCTCTACCCACAACTTGTTTCCCTGAGCAGCCAACTCCACCATTCAGAGATAGAGGAGAGTTACAGCTCAATCCTAACGGGCTGCTTTTGCCACAACACAGTGGAACCAAAAAGGCCACCACTATATCCCATTTGGGCAGGGAGGCAGCTGGAGGTTGCCTTGAGGTAAGTGAACATTTGTTCCCTTACCCCATGTCAAGCCCCAACAGCTGCAATGGACTGAGTGGACACCTCTAGGAGGTACTGCCTCCCACACCTCAAAACACCTAAATGCCACGGGAAGGTGCGTTTGATCACATCTGGGAAATCCCTTGAGGGCTTTCCATGGATTTAATTATCCATGGAAATCTGTATCCATGGGGGGTCCTGGAATAGGTCTCCCATGTATACTGAGAGCCCACTGTATCTATCTACTATATAGTTTATTATTATTATTATTATTATTATTATTATTATTATTATTATTATTATTATTATTATTATTATTATTATTATTATTATTATTATTAACAACAGTATTTATATACAGCTTTTCAACTAAAAGTTCACAAAGAGAAAAAGTTACAGAGAAAAATCAAATAACTAAATGGCTCCCTGTCCCAAAAGGGCTCACAATCTAAAAAGATGCAAATGAATACCAGCAGACAGCCACTAGAACAGACACTGCTGGGGTGAGGTGGGCCAGTTACTCTCCCCCTGCTAAAAAAAGGAGCACCCACTTGAAAAATGGGAGATATGTTCACTACTATCTGTGGTTTTGGGCATCTGTGATCCATGGTAGGTCTTGGAATGTATCACCCATGGATGCAGTGAACTACTATATTTTAATCTGCAAATTACTTGTAATGTGTATTTCATGTACCCCAAAACAGCATAAGAAAGGATCAGACCAAATGCCCATTTAGTCCAGACTTTTGTTCTGGTGGCCAACCAAATGCCGATGGAGTCCAAAATAGCAGTGTGTTTTGTCAAGTGGACGTCTCTTGCTAACACTTCCTTCTTGTCTCTGAACCCAGGGGAAGCCCATCACCATTACAGCTAATTATTGATCAGTTGTGTTTTCTTTCCCTGTGGACCTCAAATTTCAGTTCTGGTAATGGTGCCATTATTTCTAAAAATACTATTGTTCCTGCCCTCACACTTCCATTTAGTTGTATATGTACAAGAGAACTCTGTGTGAGTTGCCTCTTGGTAATTGAACCCAAAATAAAATGCACTTTGCCAAGTTAATGCTGCACTTTCCTTAATTTGCTTTCAATCCTCACTTTCCAGAATGCAAGAATGGAGTAATTTACAATTGTTGCTTGTTTTCAAACCCCAAGGCACAAATGGGCTCAAATAAAAGCAAAAGTTAAAAGCCATCCAACCATCCCTAATATATTTAGACAGTGAGATATCTGGAGCATGAAGAATATTGCAGGTTCCTGTGCTGACTGATTGTCATGGAAAGACTCAGAGAGCACGAGAGAGGCTGTTTTCAAAATTTGGGAGGAAATTTAATTTCTCATGCCAGTGAGGAAGTAGAAATGGAATAGATTCCTTGTTATCAAGTGTTCACAGGAAATAGATAAAACTGCCTTGCAAGGATCCATCTTTAGAATAAAAGGTATTTGTCATCCTGAAACCACTTTGCATCATATAGTACAACTGTTTTGGTTTCAATCTAGCTTCAAGCCTAGGTTTGTCATGACAAGATCTGTTGGTGCCAATACGACGCTAGCGGCCAATTACCCCCTCCCTGCCTCGTGCCTCCAGGCTGAGGCTGTGCGATTGGTTATCGCGGCTGGGGGGAGGCGGGACCAGAGCGCCAACTGGGAGCGCATGCTCTGGCTGGGCTCAGTTCACTCCCAGCCGACAACCCCACCCGCCCGCCCAGTTAACCAGTCTGGGATTAGCTGGTCGCTTGTTAAGGGCCGGGTAGGAATTTTTTGCAGTCATCTTGATTGGCCCTGAGATGTCTGTTTTTTCGCCTACCTCAGACTGGCAAAGGGCGGTGTGGTCCTTAGGCCCGAGGTGGGTTTGGTCACTCCAAGTCTTGAGGGGCAGGATACGTGTGGGGCTGGGTAGGTAGGTATTTGGCTCGGTGTCCGTCCAAAGTGAGGGGTGAGCCTGAACCGCTCCCATGATGCCTGACCGGCTCCAGGAGGCAAGCAGGGGAACCCCTTGCCTGGATTGTCAGGCTGGTGAGGCTCTGCTGACTGGTCTGAAGTTCGGCTGCCTTGCCCCCTTTGGGGGTGGCGTTGAAAGACCTAAGCTGGCAATTGCCAGCTGGGGCCTCGAGCCAGGCGGTACACCCAATGAGATCGCAGGGGGAGGCAGACAGCTAGGACCGTTTCCCCCATATAGCCCCGCACGTTTGATGTTTATAGTTTATTGCCCTGCTGCAGTTTAAAACTTAATAAAGTGGCCCATTTTCATCCAAGCCAAAGTCTGGTCTCTTTATTGCAGGTGTGGGGGTAATAACTTTGCATGAATGACCATTGCCGGGAGGAAACCAGAGGAAGTGAGACCCTGATCATTCTCCTGTGTCTTTTAGCAGCCTTCAATGGGTTTGTTATTATATCCTTCTGGATAAGCAATCTGAGATATTGGAAGGACTTGGGGCCCAATCCAATCCGGCCCTAGCATCAGCACTGAGCTCCAGCGTCAGCGCTGGGTGCCATAAACATGCTCTAAATCACATTTACGGCACCCTGAGAGGAGCCGGTGCCAGTCCAGTGCCAGTCAGTGCAGAGCTCAGTGCTGGATGGGCATCACCCAGAGCACGGTAGGATGGTAGGCACCACCCAGATGGCGGTGAGGACCTTAGTGGCAGGGGAAGGATTCTGGGGCAGGAGGAGGAACCAGAATGGGGGGAGGGTAGGACCGAAACTGCACTCAGTAGAGTTGCCCATGATAGGATTGAACTGTTGAAGGGATGTTGGTTTGCTCTGGAAGGTCATTTCCAGAAGTTACTGTTGGTAACTTCTGTTTGGCTCCATAGCATTTATAAATGGGATTTCCAAGGTTTCCATCTTACCCTCCATTTTTTTTTTAGCATCTACAGGAAGCTGCTGGAAGAGGAGAATTTGGGAACATGAGCTGCAGTGTGCAGATGATACTCAGCTCTGTCTCTCTTTACATCTGAGTCCAGTGAAGCAGTGAATGTGCTTAATAGATGCCTGGACTCAGTAATGTGTTGAATGAGGGCCAATAAACTGAAACTCAATAGCAATGGAGGTGCAGACAATTCTCAGTATCCATGGAGGTTAGGTTTCTGGAAAACCCAGTGGATTCCAAAGCTGTGGACATGGAATCAATCCTATGGGGTTAGGAGGAGAATCAAATAGGCATTAATACCTTCAGAATGGTATGGATAGCTTCAAAACAGCCACAGATGGCTTTAAAATGGCTAATGCAAGATTGAAAATGGCTGTTGCAGGATTAAAATGGCCACTCGGAGTCCCTGGGGCAGTTCATGGCTGAACACAGTCACGTTCTGGCAACTCCTGTGACGCCACTGGAACCAACCGTATTGGCCTCTGCCTTTCCATTGGACCATTTCAGCGACGTGGAGAGGGGGGATTTACTGCATGGGTAACAGCCTATCCTCCATACCTACTTTACCCAGGCTTCGCGCACTGGAGAGGACACTCTGTTCCAGAACACTATTCAGAGCGCGATACCATAGTCTTCCGAGACTGAAGGATGCCAACCACTTTTGTGGATGCTGGGATTACAGAATGGCCCAGCTCATGTTCAAATGGCCACAGATAGGCAAGAACAGACCGCAAATGGCATGAGGTAAATCTCACTTTTAGTTCCTGCAGATAAGTGAATCTGCGGGAACAGAGCGCTTGGACACCAAGAAATGACTGTACTGTGGATTGATGGTTCATCTTCTCAAGATAATGGTGTTCATTTGTTCCAGATGGGGTTGCATTCCTCAAAGAATGCGTTTTCAGCTGGGTTTATTTCTAGATTCAGCTTTGTCACTAGACATTCAAGTGGCCTCAGTGGCATTTCACCAGCTGTAGCTTGTGCACTATGCAACCTTTTCTGGACAGAGCTAACTTGGCCACAGTTACTCATGTCCTAGTAGCATTCACAATTGATGATAACGCCAATGCACTGACATAGGGCTGGCTTTGATGGTTGTTTCGAAACTACAATCAGTCCAAAATAAAACTGTGAGAATATTGAATGGGACCAGATTCTGCAAACCTATTTCACTGGTTCTTAAAGGACTTCAGAAGCTCCTGGTTCATTTTTGACTACAATTCAAAGTGTTGGTATCTGCCTTTCAAAGTCCTGTGTATCTTGGGTCCCACAGCTGCCTACCTGTACACTAAAACATTCCTTGGAGACTCCTCTCCAGATGCTCCTGCCATCAGAGGTAAGATAGATGGTGCCGAGAGAACTGCAGAACTACTGTCTCTGCTGTAGGGCCACACCTGTGCAATTCTCTTTTTGGGGAAATTCATTTGACACCTATGCTGCTATTCTGTCAGTGCCAGGCTGTGTGTTGATGCATCCAATTTCAAATCAAATAGGAGTTTCCTTGGATGCATTTCTTTAGAACAGTGGGATGCATTTCTTTAGAACAATGCATTTCTTTAGAACAGTGGGATGGTTTGTTATGTTTGATGGTTGTTTCTTAATTTTAATTAAATGTATTTTTAACCTGATATTCTTTCAAGGAAATGAAAGCAACTTAGGGTGCAATCTTACAGTCCGGTTGGGCCGACGCAAGTCACTTGTGCCATCCCAGTGTTGTTGTGAAAGGTGCCGAAAGCATCTTAGTGACGATGAAACTGCAGGGAGGTTGGCACAAGAGACTTGCGTCGGCCTCCCTGTGCTGCATCCAGCCACGGCAGGGTAAGTTTGTGCCTGCCTTTCCAGGCTGGCACGGGGGTCGGGGTGTGTGTGGGAAGGGCAGGGAGGAGGTGGGAGGGAGGTATTTTGGGATGGGGGAGGGCAGGCAGGCAGTGGACGGGACTGTGAGCAGGCAGGTCAGACTGCGGGCAAGCGGGCGGGCGGGCGGGGAGCATGAGGCAGGGCCAGGATTCAGCAGTTATGCTGGATCCTGACCGTTCTCAGACAGCACAGGGCAGTCCCTGTCTACTCGATTTTGTGCCACCTCCAGAGGTGTTGTAGTTCCGGGTAGCCCCATCGGGACTGTAGTGGCAAGAAAAAAAGTTTCCCTTTGCCTTTGGCTGAGCCTCTGACTACCTAAAACTTGCACTGGATACTGCTTGTTCCAGGAAATTAGGATTGCGCCCTTGTATACCGTCCCCAAGCAACCTCCCAGCTTGGTCAGTTATGGGGCTAAGTTTGCTCACCCTTCAGTAACAGAAATATGGCATGTGCCTTCTACTCATTCTCCAGCTACATTTTTTTCCCTGTTGGCATCCTTCAGTCTTGGAAGACTATGGTATTGCTCTCTGAATGGTGGTTCTGGAACAGTGTCCTCTCTAGTGCGCAAAGCCTGGGTAAAGTAGGTATGAAGGATAGACTGTTTCCCATGCAGCAAATCTCCCCTCTCCACGTCATTGAAATGGTCCAATGGAAAGGCAGAGGCCAATATGGTTGGTTCTAGCGGCGTCGCAGGAGTTGCCAGAACGTGACTGTGTTCAGCCATGAACTGCCTCAGGGACTCCGGCTCCGGATTTTGTCTCGAGGTTGACTCCTGAAGCCTTTTCCATAACTGGATGTAGCCACAAGGCAGTGGAGGTTTGGGATCAGAGTTTTTCCCTATCACTGATTTATCTTACAAGGTAGTCATGAGCCTGTGAATGAAAACTCATGTCACTGGTCCTCAAGATGAGACAGAACACTTGTTGGTTTTTCTGCAAATTGCTGTAGGCTCAGGTCAGATCCTGGAAGTTTGACAAGTGCTGCTCAGTGGCCAACGAAAAAGCCCAATAAAAATCTGGCAATTATTTTCAGCCAAGGATTTCTCCTCATGGTAAAAATAACAGCAAGTCATACAGCTTTGTCAGAGGGCACAAGTCAAGAAATATTGTTTTGAAAGAATTAAGGCAATTAAAAAGGAAATGGAAGCACTGGCTTTTTCTCAGCTATTTGGCCATAAAGAAACATCGTGGTGTGTAATATTTTATCCATAATTGGCAGTTAAGCTGACATCTTTCTTTCTCCCAGTATGATGCGAGCAAAGTGCCATGGGCAAGCTATTCTTTTTTTTTGCTAGATCAGTCAGAGATGGATAAAACCCACCTGGTGAGCAAGAGCTTTCCTTTGTTGCAAACAGTCCACAGCACTGGAAGCCCAGGGTGAGAGCAACATTTAAAGTAAATGGAGAGACCTTCAAGAAGCAAATGTTGAAATGGAATTCTGGGCACTTCAATGTGGCAGCTTTTGTTCCTTGCTCAGAAAGTCTTCCCCTTTCTTTCCCCCACCTAAGGTTTCCATTCCTCTGAATTTAAGACCAAAAAACCCCTTTTCCATAGAAATACAGAAATGTTGATAACTCTTTTTGATTGTACAGTGAAACCTTTCTAAAATACATGCTTTTGAAAAGCATACATTATTGGACTCAGTATTTTTTGAAAAAGTCACCACAGAAAATACATAGTTCTGAATTTTACAGGTTGGTTGACCTTGGTGGATCTCCAAGACTTTAAAATCTATTAGGAGTTATAGACGCTAAGCACTGAAGCCTGGGAAATGAAAATGTTGTGGTGTGAATAATCTTTCAACATCCTTTCATGTTCATATTAGACACTGTTTCTCGCCACACACTTCTCTAATGATATCAAATTCCCACTATACATTGATCCTCATGCTTGGTGTCCTTCGGATCCTTGGAGAGATCACTGCACAACTCTTTAAAACACATTAGGCGTTCATTACTTTGCAAGGCCCAAACTCTCAGCAAAGAGGAATTTTGCCTCTACTTCTCTGTCACCTCCCTATTAATAGATAACTCCCAGCTGCGACTTCATTTTTCTTCTGTCAAGAGTGGTGTAACTACATGATTAAAATGGCATGCAACTCTAAAGCTATTATCAATTATACTAATTAAGGTCAGATAGACTAGAACAGTAGGCTTTGTTTAAAAGACAAAAAAAATCACCAAAAACCCTGGGTAATCTAAACCGCCCTTAATTTAAAGGTGCCATATGTACATGTGACAGTTTTCATAGGTCTCATTATCAGTTATTTCTAGGTGATCTTTTTAGAATCACAGCTGTAAAACCTTTGCTCATTTACAACAGGGAACCAAACCAGCAATGATTTAAAAGAAAAAAAAAATCATTTTGAATAGTGTGAGAGAGGTGGCCTATTTTTTTTTCCTTTTAAACCAGGAAATTCATCTATTTGTTCTGACAACTCCCCTTAATATATATATTAAGTCCCCCTTCCCCCAAGGAAAGTTCCAACCCCAGCAGTGGGTTTTCTTGTGTCTGTGCCTCCATGTCTGTGCTCCAAAAGCCTCCATGTCTGGCCTTCCAACCCGACAAGTTCAAGATCCAGAAAGCCAGACCTCCACTGGTCCCACCCCCTCCTGCCCTGGTTTCTCCCCCCACCCCACCCTCATTCTGCCCCCCCAGGACATACCACCGCCTGGGGGTTTCATTTACCCCTGGAGGTGGCATGTCCTCATCCTGCTGGCGCTGGGCCTGGCACCTTACAAGTTCCTGCGCAGCACTAGCACTCACTGTTCTCCAGGTGCCATGAACATGCTTTATGGCACATTTATGGCACCCCTCTCAGTGCCAGCGCTGAGCTCCAGCGCCGGCACTGGGTGTTGCAATGTACCATAAAGCACATCTGTGGCACTTGGAGAGAAGGGACAGCCAGCACCAGTCAGCACTGGGCCTCAGCACTGCACTGATATCTCTGTGGCACTAGCAGTGGTAAGTTCACCTACTAGATGGCAGTGCAGGTTTACAGGGTGGGGGGAGGTGTTCTAGGCCATTGGAAAGAACCAGCCCAGGAGGGGCTTGGGACCAGTGTAGCCCTGCTCCGCTGGATCCTGTCCTCCACGATAGGAGAACTTCCATGTCAGGCTTTTCAACCTATCTGGACCAGCTCCTCAGCTGTGAGGAGGCCCATTATGGGGCTATTGCCTTTCCTCAGGGGAAGGGGACAAAAATGGAAGACCTCTGGCAGCAACCTGGTGCCTGCTGGATGCCAACCTGGTGCCTGGATGGTAGCTATTTTGGCGCCACTGCACCCAATGTTTCTGGGACCCATAGAATTGGGCTGTAAATGACCAAAGGATCTTTCTGTGGTCTTTTGAATTGAAAGAGTGAAGATCCTTTTTGGAACAATCCTTCTACATTTGTGGCCTGTTATCATTTTTACATAATGAGTGACTTTGAACTACTACCACCTGATGTTGAATAATGCATGCCGAAAAGGAACAGCAGGGTTCTGGAAAGGGCTGTGTGCCAAAACCGGGGAGCAGAAGCAATGTCTGTGACCCATTAGAGCAGTCACAGCATGCGAAACACATTGTTGCTGAATTATTCAGACTAGGTAGGCACAGTAATTAAGTATGCTTCCTACTAGTTCCTGGTTGGGCTCCATACTAGATAAGACATTATAGGACTAAAGAAGACATCACCTAAAAAAAAATCAGTGCAGCTTACACTAGTGTGCTCTGTGTTAAACATGTTGTCATCACCATGCAACTGGAAAGCTTTAAGTACAAATGCGTATTTCCCCCCCCCCCCAAAACAAATTTTCAGTGGATGCCATTGAACCTGATGTACAGTACAATCCCATGCAAGTCAGTCAGAAGTAACTCTCATTCTGTTCAATGGGGCTTACTCAGGAAAGTGTCCATAGGATTGCAATCTTAGATCAGGAGATGATCTGATGTTTTGTCACGACTTTGAATTTTGTAATTGGTTTCTCATTTCAATCTTTTTTTTTCTTTAATAAGTATACTGAAACTAAATGCTGCCACCTACAAAATCACCTTTTTGCCTGATGACTGACAAATCTGAGTTTTACCATCCCCTACCCTAGCAATCAAATGATGAGGAGTTTAGGTGATACTTAAATGTTGCTCGTTCAGTGGTCATGGATTACAACCCTTATAAAGCCAATAGGACCTGACCTCCAGCTGGTCAATGCCAATAGCTAGGGTTACCTTTTGATAGACTGCACATGGGATGATTTCCCATGCTAACTTTCCCATGCTAACTAACCCCTGCTAACTGGTTAAGAGGCACTTTTTCAAGTGGGTGCTTCTCTTTTATTTAGCAGGGGGAGAGTAACTGGCCCACCTCACCCCAGCAGTGTCTTTTCTAGTGGCTGTCTGCTGGTGCATCTTTTTTTAGATTGTGAGCCCTTTTGGGACAGGGAGCCATTAGTTATTTGATTTTTCTCTGTAAACCACGTTGTGAACTTTTTTGTTGAAAAGCAGTATATAAATACTGTTAATAATAATAATTAATAATTAATAATAATTTGGTGCAAGAAGGACAAAATAGCTCAACAATGCAGACATTGTGGGAATAGATAATGCCCATTTCTGGGGGGAAAAAAATAGGCATTATCCATTCCTGTTACGCATGAAATGGAACATGAATAAAAATATTTGTGTCTTCTTGCATAAATTGAAACATGAATAAAACTGGGCTTGAGATGCTGATATTTCAGGGTGAAGGGTTATTATGAGGTTAGAAATCCCACAGCAGGAACTCTAATTTCTAATCTAGAAACTTAATTTTTTCTGCTACTATTTTTTTCAATACAATCTATTTTATATAAAAAAAATATTTTACAAAAATATTGAACAGGTGAAGACTGCTGATTTGGGCGGTTCTGGTTCTAAGTTGCAGTCTTACACATCCTCTCTGGGAACAGGCTCCACTGACTACAGAGGAAACTATCTCTAAAGTCTTGCACTGGACTCACCATGTCCCAAAACTATACCTCACCCCCAATTAGAGTTTCATATAATGTCTGCCCTATATCACTTCCCTTGAAGAACTCAAGGACAAAATGTTGATTGATAAGTCATTGCCATTGACCAGCGATTTTCAGCATTTTTCATCTCAAGGCACACTGACCTCTATGGTCTTCTCTATGGTCTTTGCCTCTTGTGATGTCACGTCCAGGAGAATTTCCTGGGTTCTTCGGCTGTGTTTCTGGGCCAACAGTCTGTAGAAAGCAGCAGACTACCAAACCACCCTTAAGGAGTACCCCACTCCAACAAACCCAACCATGGAGAAAATCTTTGTTTGTGTACTTCCTATCTGTGCGTGCACTTCCTATCTTTTTAATGTGCTGCACAACCATCTGTGCTCTAGCGCTATGAAAGGCACACTTCGTTCCAGTTCCCAGCAGCTCACCATTTAGTGACAGGACCACTGCATCCTGGACAGCTGTATCCCAATCAAATCCACCCTAGTATTGGACATGTGCAGCCATTCTTTTTGTGTCCCAGGCATTTGTGTCTCAGGATGTGCATATTTATATTAGATTTTATTTTCAAAATGCAAAGGTAGGGTTAGGGCTGAGATGAGAGGCTTAGGATATATAATATGGGACTTGTTGCCCAGTTATATTTTATTTGTTGCCCAGTTATGGTGGGATGCAAATGACCTGGACACAAAAAAACAAACCCAGATGCAAATGTCCAGGGATACTAATGCCTGGGATGCATATGAGCAGGATTTTGCCACTTGCATGTTCCTCCTTCATCTTCCCTGGAAGGCTGGAACACACAGAGCCAACAGAGGATAAGCCAGCTGCCTGCTGACCAGGGCCAGCCCCTAGCCATAGCAAAACCCAATTAGGTACCATAATGGTCACACCCTGCCTCTTCTGAGAGTTGGACAGGCCAACAACACCCCCGCAATGAAGGGGAGGGGAAGGGCATCCTCAAGATCGACATACTGTAAGATAATTTGTGTTTGTGGTACAAAATGTTGTTGATCTGACTAGCAAGAAATGGTTCCAAATTTTGTTTAGCCATTCTGTCTCTGTTAGTCACTCTTCTCACAATATTTTGTAAGGGTAGCAGATCATTATTGGATAGAAAGTGTTGCACAGAAGCAAGTAAACGTACAGAAGGTAGAGTTAACTGGATATTGAGAATTTCATAATTGGCATCTGTTACTATTTTTCCCAGCTGTTTTTTCCTTTCTCCCAAATCCACCACATATGTAAAAGTTCACCCTTGTTAGTGCCAATGAGTGCTGATATCCTCATAATATATCTTCTACAGTTTCCATGGAATCAGATGTCATTGGGATGCCATCTTTAAAGCAATTTCCCCCCTGAAATTTAATGCAATTATAAGCAAAGGGCCTTGATTGAAAGGAAAATGCCACAACTTCTGTAAGAATAGTTTCTTGTAAATCCTTTTACATTTTCCCACATCAGTTTTCGGATCTTGAAAACTAATCTTTGCCAACATAATAATAATAATAATACAGGTATTTATATACCGCCTTTCTTGGTCGTCAGATTTCTCCTCAGACTTTATTCAAGGCGGTTTACAAAGGCAGGCTGTTCTAAATCCCCGTACAACTGAAGAAAGGTTCTGTCTTTCAAGAACCGCAACATTTCAGATGGATCTTTCTGATCTGGTATCACTTTCTGGCCTCCAGTTTCCTCCCACGCAAGCTGACAAGCAGCTCCTTCATCTCTCACGTGGAGGGCAGCCAAGACGCTTCTTCACTCACACCAAAGAGTAGGTGGAATAACTCGGCTCGGCTTGTCAGCTGCTTCAAGGTCTCACCATTCACGGTGCCGGTGGCCTCGAACCGGCGACCTGTGGATGTTATCTTCAGGCAAATGAAGTCTCTACATTCTAGACCAGACTTCCTGCCCCATCAACATCAAGGACAGTTTAGGAAGAAACCTTTGTGTTTCTAGTAGATCCAAAATTTTCCTGCAGTGTTCTTTTTTGGAGGGAGAAATAAATTAGAAGGGGGAAAGCCCCTGTTATTAAGGGGGAGAAAAAGTTTTGAGACAAGAAAAAAGTCAGAACATAAGTTTTGAGAGGCTGCCATCTGTTTTGTTTCCTTTGTCTGAGTGAAGCTATGGGCCTGCAGGAGACAGAGGAATATGGTTTTGCTAGGCAATGGGCAATACTTTTATATGTGTAGTTCCCCATTAATTGGAGGCTCCTTTGGGAATTTGAGTAGAAGCAGTCTGTCTTGATTTCCTTTGAAGCAAGAAATCTTGGAAAAACCAAAATGAACACTACAATGACAACAGTGCATGAAGAGGTCTATAAGGATGGTGGCAGCAGGTAAATCTACCAAGAGTTTTCCCAATTCAGCTACTAGTCCAATAAAGAAAAAAAGTGGGAAGCAGGAAGGGATGCATGCATGCTAACCATTAGGTGCTACTCCCCTGGGTCAGCCTGCCTTCTCCTGGGAGTTCCCTTCCCTGACAGGGGTCAAGGAAACTGAATTCCTTTGCCTACCCCAAGCCAGTCAGCCTTTGAGATAGACATCAAGCCTGAAAGATCACCTGCCTGCATCCCTGAACCAGACAGCCTTTTGAGACTGGTTCTCTTTACTAAGGGTATACACCAAATCCTTACTCCTACTCCCCATCTGGCAGTATACCTGCCAGCCATTACCACTCTACCTAAACATGACACCTTAAGGATAATCTGGGTTAGGTGAAAAATTTAACTCCAAGCGCCAATCTGGAGTAACCTAAAAAATTCCTACCCAGTTCCAAGAGTAACCATCTAATCCCAGACAGTTGTAGGGGAATGACTGGATCACGAGCTCTTCTGTTCTCAGAACTCAGAGGGATGGAGGCCACATGCAAGATGCACATCTCTGACCCTGCCTTAGGATTGTGCTTTATGTCACAGAACAGTGTTGTTCACACAGCTTCATAAAAAGCTTCTTCTCTGACAGACATGTGCACATGGCTAGCTTAAAGAATAAGCAAGCTTGGAACTTCTTAGCTGTGCTTGACATTTATACGACAGTCACAACAATACCCTCTGTGTGTAAGAGAGTGATGTGTCATGATTTTCTGTGCCAGTGAGGCACAGAACATCACATGACATAACACTTCTGGGTCACTAGGCCTCCAAATGTGACTGCAACTTTGTCCTAGTCACGTCTCAAGCCTTTCTGAAGTCCACAGAGGCTGTGTGTGGTCTCTGCAGGTTTCAGAAAACCCCCTGGCTGTGTTTTAAAAGCACTTCTGGTTTTTGGCAAAAACCAAAAGTACTTTTGAAACACCTCCGGGAGGCTTTCTGAAACACGCAAAGACCGCACACAGGCTCTGTGGGCCTCAGAAAGGCTCCTGGATACAACCAGAGAATATCTCCTGTTGTGTCTGGGAGCTCAGGTCTGTGTTGTCTGGGGTCCCAGGTGGGGCTGTGCCTTGCCTGCCTCCACTGACTGCATATACCTTGTGTGTATGCAACCAAATCAAACATACCAACAACACAGAAACGGACTCCTTGGTTCCACTCCTTATTGCTCCTCATTCTTCTTGGTATATGCATCAACTTTGCCTGCCCAATATATGCATCATCAAATTGCTCCTTTGAGACCCTGAGACTTGACACAGAAAACTACACTTCTTTCTACTGATGCATTTGACACCTCAGCAAAAAGCTACTACAACCCTCTTACGTGTGTAGCATTTTTCTACTGTCAATATGAAAGATCAGGCTGCTGACATCTTTCAGTTGATTATGAGCCGAATCTTATGCATGTCTACTCAGAAAAAAGCCCAATTATAGTCAGTGGGGCTTGCTCCCAGGTAAGTGTCGATAAGATTGCAGCTTTTGTAGCCTATTCACTACAAATCTTGCTGTACAGAGAGTTTCAGTTCACTCTTTTAGACACATCTATAATTTTGTCAACATGTGGATGTTTATTCCACCATAAGCGTAAGGTAGAATGTAGCATGGTTTTTCTGATGGTTCTTCTTGACATTTGTTGCAATTAATTAGCTATTGCTGATATTTGTGGTTCTTCTTGATATTTGTTGCAATTAATTAGTTTGCATAACTATGCTATTCTGAAAGAAAAATAAAAAGTATAATTATTAAGAGCATTGACAGATCCTGGAGAAATATATGTTGTGACAATAATTCTTTCATGACCTTAGATCTCATCAAGTGCCAATGACCGTATAAATCAAAGGTCCATTGAGATTTAATGGTTTTTTGTTTGTTTTTTTTAGCATACTGTTCATGGTACTTTACCTGCCTTCTAATTTTCAGCTTATATTAATTCTTTGTACCTTCACTTACTGTCCGTTCACTGGGGTTTTCATGTCGGTAACCCTCTGGAGAACAAAATGTTAGTATTGATTTTGAGTCAATATTTACCAGCCCCCAGTCCTAGGAGATTATAGTTCTTTTCACTGAATACTGGGAAAAGCAAACTAAAGCATGCTGGTCAGCCATGCTCTCAGGTATACAAGCCTGCTGACCACAGTCCTCAAGCGTTCTTGCATTCAGTGTTTGTCTGGAGCAGGAATGTGCAGTAAGGGGAGGTCGACCAGCCCCACTGTACTCTACAGAAAAGTGCCACAGCAGAAATCAGACCCTAAGTACCATCGGAAAGTGGGTGGAACACATGCACAATCACAGAGGATGCAATGGCTTTTTCCTTGGACTAGGACCGGGGCAGAGTCTGCCTCCCCTACCTCCCCTCACCACACATCCCTAGTCTGCAGAAGTTATTACCAAATGAACAGAGTGTTCTACTGCATGATGTGAAACCCTGAGGTTCATAGTTTCTCTGAGCCTTCTCTGTCGTGGAACTGTGGTTATGAAATTGCCTACCAGGGGGATTAAGAACTACACCCTCCCTTGTGGCTTTTTGGCAAGAGCACAAAACATTTCTGTTGCATGTGGCGTTTGAGTGATGGGTTGAAATCTTCCCTCTGTGCCTCTGTAATCAGTGGCATCACTAGGATTGTATTACCGGGTGCGCATCACCCCTATGATGGACCTCCTCCCATGCAGTGGGCAGGGAGACGCCCTGCACGGTGGGGGTGGGTGTGTACCATTGCCCCACCCCACTGGGTTTCTTTGCTATAACTTTTGATAGAAGAGAGATATTTCAGCACAACGTGTTTCATTGCATTCTGCACAAAATTACACATTGAATGGTATATAACAAGATGGTAATATTCAAAAATACCAAGTTTTAAAATTTTTTGGCCACATAGTGGTGTCACCGCCCTGTGTGCATCACCTGGTATGGCCACAACCACCCTGCGCCCCCAGCAACACCACTGTCTGCAATAATAATGTTTTGGTCCAAATAGTTCCCCTATGCGTGGTTTTATCATTTTTATTAATGACTTTATTCATTGTTTGTACATATTGCACATCTAAAGGTGGAAATTTGTAAGCTGTGTTGGGCATTTGCTTTGGCATGAGAAAAACAGGATATAAACTTTAAAAAATAAATACATAAATAAATAGTTCTACCCTGCATTCAGCGCTGCCATCTGTAGATGAGTGTCAAATCTGCAGAGGCTAAGGTGTGTGTTTAGTGGGCACATTAGTGCAGGATCATAGGTATCTGACATGCTTCTGTTTCCCCATTCTCTGTCTGTCTGTCTGTCTGTCTGTCTGTCTGTCTGTCTCTCTTTGACTGCAATCCTAACCACACTTTCCTGAGAGTAAGCCCCATTGAACAAAATAGGACATACTTCTGAGTAGACCTGATTAGGCTTGTGTGCACGCTCTCTCTCTTTCACACACCACACACGCGCACACGCACACACACATACACACACACACAGGCATAATGCCTGAGTAGGGATTTTGATGTTCAGACAGCGAATGCTTAATTAACGCATACAGATGTGTCCATGAGGCTTAGAAGAAATGGCTGCGTTCAGGAATTAACAAGGACCACCTGTTATATTAAAAACTCATATGCTGCAAATACGAATGTTTCTCTCCAGGCGTCTTGGTGCTCCAGCCCTACATTTGATTCCTGTAGGAGCACAGCATTTAAAGCAGGTAGGTTTACTCTTGGGTGGAGGGATGATAAACTGATTCAAGGAACAGGTTCATTTTAAACAGAGGAGGTTCCTGGAATATTCAGAAGAAAAAGAAGATATCATAAAGCCCTGCAGTAAAAAAGAGACATGGGATCACATCGCATATTATACCAAAGAATTTAATAAGATTTGCTGTGGGGAAGATTAAATCAGACATATGGCCGGGCAGGCTCTCTGATAGGGTCAAATACTTTAAGCCGCACTCATGAAAGGAAAAGCTAATTTCAAGACAGACCATGAACAATCAAGACTACAGAAATGTAGATGACTTCAAGAGAAGGGACCTAAACGAAGATGTTTCTGTGGTGTCAAGTGGAGAAGCCTTTTGAAAAGTCCTGAAATGAAGTAAAACATTAAGATGTGTGCTTGAAACAGTGTAGGCAACAAGGACATAGCTGGTTAACATGGGCCTAAGTTACAGTCACTATCATGGATTGGGGTGGGGGAGAACCTACTAGTGTGTAGAGCCTGCCGCATGCTTCTGTCATTGCACATGGACCTGTGCACCCCTTACTCTGGCTGCGACTCAAGCCACCCAGGTCATTTTTGTCTCAGTGACAGGCTCCCCTTCAAAACAGAGTGGAGTGAGTCAAGTTAAAGAAGAAGCCCTTCTCTTCCATTCTCTGTCCAGCCCAGCTTGTAGGAAGCTCTCCATGGTGATGTTATTGGCAACATTCAGTCTCGAAAGACTCTGGTATTGCGCTCTGAAAGGTGGTTCTGGAACAGCGTCTAGTGTGGCTGAAAAGGCCAATCCGGGAGTGACAATCCCTTCCACACTGGGAGCAAGTGCAGTCTGTCCCTGGCCTGTCTCCCTGGCTATGGGCCTTCCTTCTTTGCCTCTTAGCCTCAGACTGTTGGCCAAGTGTCTCTTCAAACTCGGAAAGGCCATGCTGCACAGCCTGCCTCCAAGCGGGCCACTCAGAGACCAGGGTTTCCCACCTGTTGAGGTCCACTCCTAAGGCCTTCAGATCCCTCTTGCAGATGTCCTTGTATCGCAGCTATGGTCTACCTGTAGGGCACTTTCCTTGCACGAGTTCTCCATAGAGGAGATCTGCTGAAACAGAGACGCCTGCATTGGCTCGGCCATGTCGTGAGAATGGATGATGGCCGGATCCCATGGTGATGACTGGCATGAGAACATAGAGACAGTAGTGGTCTCCTTTTCCTGCTGGCTCCCCTTTTGTTAACGCCCCAACCCTATCCCCTCCTGCCCATGCAGCAGCACCAAAATGGTGACTGCTGCATCCTATGGTAGGAGAAGGCAGTGCAGAACTATGGTTCCCTTACTCAGGGGTAAACCTCAGCAGCATGGTGTGGTGGGCCTGAGTTAACCCATTTTTGCCCAGCCTACAGCTGTACACGTTTGATCTCTGTTGTGTTTATGTGGTGTTGGGCAAAAATTGTTTAACTAAATAGCTAGTGCGGGTCTGAATGGATCCATGCCATTGGATTGGTCCAGAAAGGGAAATAGTGGGATCCAACCACCCTCCTGGGCCTGATCTGCTACCCCCTCCCTCTCTCTGCCCTGTTTTACCCCTTCCCACCCACATTCAGCCCTCCCCTATCCCTTCCTGCCTCTCCCACGGACTTATCTGCTCCAGGCAGGAAGGCACAGTCCTTCTTACTGGCATTCCTGGCAGTGTGTAAAGTAGTGTATTTAATGGAAATGTTCAAGATCCCTCAAGGAGATAGGGTGTGATGTCAGCAGTGGCCCCTTGTTCTGGCAGGCAAGCACTGGGTTAACACCAGGGCCTTAGATTGCAGTGAGTGTGCAGCCACCAGAGGCAACCAGGTCATTAAGGGATAAAAGCAGCACCTGATGAAGGGAGAGTTTGGTGGGTAGTAGTAGGAGGAAAGCTTGAGGGATTAATGGGCTGAGGAACTAATGGCTGATGAACTGCTGATGGACTAACTGACTAAAGGACAGATGGGTGAATGGACTTTGGAGACTGCTGGAGACTCTGGAGACTGGTGTGTGGCTGCCATACCCAAGGCTAGCTGAGGACCAAGGTGTTGCTGCAGTGGCTGGAGAAGCTGCTGGCAGGAGAGGGGAGGAAGGAGGACCTCTGCAGGTTGAACAGGTGAGCTACCCTTGTGGTGGGGTTCAGCAGTGCAGAACTAGGACAATTGTTAGAGAATGAAGGGGAGCTAATTAGCTTAAAGGGGGCATAAGTTCTCTAAGTGAACCTTCATAAGATTGCACTGTTAGACTGTGAGCCTCTGTGCATTCTGTGTATGTCTCATTGAAACTAGTAGGATTTAACTTCCCGTTAAGCATGAACAGGATTGTATTGTTGTGTAGACTGCAATGATTATATGTTCTACATATAGAGGTTATATATGTAAACCTTCTTCATTATGTAAGTGCCATATGTGAAAGAGATGTGCATCATTTTTTTTCATGTCAGCTGTTTTGTTCTTCTGCTTTTTAAGAATATCTTTAAAAACTGGGATAATATGGCAAGGACTTTCTGGACTATTTTAAGTGTATCATACACTTGCTTTTCATGCAAGCGATCAATAGCAAAAAATAGCTGGCAGAGATTTATAAATTTTAGCATGCAGTTATTGTATATCGATAACATACAATGTCAGTATTCCATTATACAGTGTGTGTGTGTGTGTGTGTGTGTGTGTGTGTGTGTGTGTGTGTGTGTGTATGGGAGCTGGGGATAAGAATAGGCCCTCAGTTTGGTTGTACTTGTCGTAAGAGGCGACTAAATAGCCACCGGGTAGATGGGACTCGTTAGAGTCCCATCTACCCGGTGGCTGTTTAGTCGCCTCTTTAGTTAGCCTGGGAAGGCAGCTCATCCAAGAGAAGGAAAACTCTGATCCCAAACCTCCACTGCCTTGTGGCTACATCCAGTGATGGAAAAGGCTTCAGGAGTCAACCTCGAGGCAAAATCCAGAGCTGGAGTCCCTGAGGCAGTTCATGGCTGAACACAGTCACGTTCTGGCAACTCCTGCGACGCTGCTGGAACCAACCATATTGGCTTCTGCCTTTCCATTGGACCATTTCAGCGACGTGAAGAGGGGGGATTTGCTTCATGGGTAACAGTCTATCCTCCATATCTACTTTACCCAGGCTTTGCACACTGGAGAGGACACTATTCTGGAACCACTATTCAGAGCGCGATACCATAGTCTTCCGAGACTGAAGGATGCCAACTGAATAAATTCATGCCCCTCAATTCAGGCAATTGAAATGTTGCTAATCTCCTTGTATGCCATGAAGTGGTGCAGTGTTGATTACTGAGTGCATTGAATATGATCATGAGATGACAGCTTCATTTAGCTGCTTTCTAGCCAAGTCACTTTGTAACCGTCAAGCTTTCCATTGTGTCAAACATAAATTGCTATTTCATTAAATGTTACAATGTATATGTAGCATTATAAATCAGTTCTATAACATTTTGGGGGGCAATGGTCAGCAGTTTCCTTATTTTAGGTTTGCTTTGCGCTGGGTTTGACTTTTAAGATGACATAATCTGAATCTGGACCAAGCTGAATGTTTTTATAAATAAAGATTTTACTAAGCATATGGCCCAATCCTATGTGGTAGGATAGGATCTGATAGGATGATGTGCTGGCAGATCTCATGATCTTCTAGCATGTTGCTTGGGCCACCATCGCACCACTCACTCCGCTAATCTGTGGTCCTCTGCTAACAGTGAGGCAGCTGGGCCATGGGCCACCAGTGGTGAGCTATAGACTGGATGTAAACACAGGTATGTTGCCAGTGAAAGTGAAATAGGGTAGATTGGGGCAGGACAGGTGTTGGTGGTGGCAGTCTATGAGATCTGGAATCCTTGTCTTGAACCTAACATGCTCCCTGAGGCAGTTCAGATCTATACCAGCAAAATGGCTGGCATATTCTGAG
This sequence comes from Tiliqua scincoides, assembly GCF_035046505.1. Classification (NCBI taxonomy): domain Eukaryota; kingdom Metazoa; phylum Chordata; class Lepidosauria; order Squamata; family Scincidae; genus Tiliqua; species Tiliqua scincoides. Next base: position 67,697,094 of record NC_089827.1, read on the forward strand.
TAGGCCCATAGGGGCCCAGGGAGTTATGAAAGAGGTAAGTGAAAGCTTTCTTTACTTATCTCTCTTGGCTGATCTCCCCAGCTGGCCCATGGAACATAGCAAAGGCTACACCAGCATCCCCGCATCACACAGACTGGCCCTGGAGAGGATTGGGCCATTAGTGAAATGGCTTTAGAGGATGGCCAACAGAATAGCAGAAGTTGATATAGAAGTGTGCGTAGGGAAGGGTAAGCTCTCCCTTCTTTGCAGAAGGATCTAGGATACTGTAAACTTGATGATTGTCAGGGTGAAGAGAGACAGATTTTCTATGGTAAAAGTGGTTTCATCCACTCTTTCCCCCATTGTCCAGACTGTCACTGGATGGTTCAAGGTTCACACGAATAGTGATGCCAACTCTTAACATTAAACAAGTCTGGTTTTTGGATGGGGACTAAGAGCCAGAATCCAGAGCAGGTCAAGGCAAAAGCTAGTGTAGCATAGTGGTTAACAGCACAATCTTATGCATGCCTACTCAGAAGTAAGCCTAGTGGCGTAGCTAAGGGGGTGCAGGGGGTAGCAGTTGCACTGGGCAACAAGCTTCAGGGGGGCAACAAGTTGAGCTTGACACAAGTGGCCAAAATTGTTAAAATCTTGATATGTATGAATAATACCATCATATTATGTCATTGGAAAGGTAACTTAATGCGGAATGCAATTAAACATGCCATATTCAAATATCTGTTTTCTAGCAAAAGTTGTGGCCAACCAACCAGAAAACTAAAACGCAACTGCCTTATGGAACAAAAAGTTGATTTCAAAAAAAGTTGAAAAGACATTTATGTCAGGATGGAGCCCAGTAGTGGAGTTGCATCTTTTCTTGACAATGCAATGACCTCCAAGCCCCCCCCCCACTCCAGTTGGTGAACCTAGGTCCCCTCCCCCAATCATTTGTCAATTCTATACACAGGTGCTTCCATGAGCCTGGTTAACTCTTTGGAATCTAATCAGAGCCTTGTTTTCCAGCATCTTTCTGTAGGAAAGAGTAACAACCAAACAGAACAGACACTGCAATAAGGGAAAGGATTACAGACGTGGGACTCTTCAGGTTGAAAGGACTTAGATAAGTGAAATCAGAAGTTGTTGCTGAGACAAGCCAGCCACACAGTGAGATTTCTATCAAGAGTGTCCCCCCACGCAAGCTTGGCTATTTATAGCATTAAATTTTCAAAGGGACATAATTTATACATGCGATATGCCTAAACAGATTTGACTTTATAAATAATTCTTTTACTCATGACTCATATCTCCTTAGCAATTACTGTGACTTACCTTGACCATTAATCACAGAAAACCCAAGGCTGGCATTCCCATTGTCCAGATCCATCTTTCTGATCTGTAATTCAGCTTTATGTCACTTTGCATGGCAATGAATCTTCCCCCCCCCCTTTCTTTCTATATACATTTCCATCTGAGCTCCCATGTTCTGAGGCGGAAATAAATGAGGGGAGGTTTTCTCTTTGGCCTCAAGTACATTTTGACTAATAGGCCAGTGCCTGAATCTCCACACAGAGCTGCTGTTTATTAAGTCCCTGGAATTTAATCTCCCAAGTCTGGGCAACTTTGTGAAAGGACCATAAGGCAGAGGGTGAGTTGTTTATCACGTTTATTCCCACACCTTGATAATATTTTCCAACAATGCAGTGTTAAACTCTGGACTTTTCTTCCTACGGAATAAGAGCAATTCTTGACTTTTGAAAGGGACACCCTGCATTCAAATGTAGATGGAGTGCTTCATATTTTATTCCATGCAGGTGTTGTTCCATTGAGATAAATAAAATGGTATATTATGTCTGAGTGTATACAATATATACCACTTAGGGCACAGTCCTAACCCCTTATGTCAGTGCTCTCCAGCATTGGCATAGCGGTGCCAATGGGACATGTGCTGCATCCTGCAGTTGGGTGTCACTCACAGAGGCCTCCTCAAAGTAAGGGAATGTTTGTTCCCTTACCTTAGAGCTGCATTGTGCTGGAAAACACTGACATAAGGGGTTAGGTTTGCGCCCTTAGAGTGCCATCCTATACTTGTCTACTCAGCAATGAGTCCCATCCTCTTCAGTGAGTTGAGCCAGGATGATGTAGTGATTCTGGTGTTGGATGTAGACCTGGAAGATCTAGATTCACCCATGAAGATTCCTGGGTGACCTTGGACCAGAGACTATTGCTCAGCCTAACCTAACCTGCAAGGTTGTTGTGAGGACAAAAGGGGAGAAGGAACCATGCACACCACACTGAGCTCCTTGGAGGAAGGGCGGTATAAAAATGTGGTGGTGGTGATGATGATGATGCCCAGGAAAGTGCAGAAAGGATAACTGCTCAGATCACTTTTAAAACTTCGTAGGAGCGTAGTTGTAATTGTGTCATTTATGGACGGTGTGTTATGATTCACATGTATTGCTGAAAGAGAAAAGCATAGACTTTAGACTAATATGTCAATTCATATTTTGACATAATCTTGATCGTTACATTTAGCTGCTCCCTGTTAGATGACATACGCTTTGCACTGCATTTCTTGCCAATTTGACAACAAAATATCTGGATTTGTACACCTTGATTGTTTAGCCACAGACTTTTTCTTTTTTTTTTAAAGAAAAACTTAAGTTTTTGAAACTTAAAAAAAGGTCAACACTTGTTTCGGCAGGCTCATTCGTAAGAGCAGAAAGATTCATTTCTCTCTTTTGAAGCGTGTCTCTAACTGCATGTCTGTGCCGTAATCGGAGACAATGCAGGCCCATTAATGTTGAAACCTCCAGATGCTATTCATTAACCTTTCCTTTAATATCCATTCTGTACAGTATTTGGATGATTACTGTCGTTTAGTAAACAGATTATGAAGATGCAATTCCCCGAGGCTCCAATTTAATAATTTAGGCAAATTAAGTTTGGGATTTTTTTTTTAAACTTGTCACTCCTCTGCAATTGATATGCACCTGCTACTCCCGATCTCCCAGAATGAGAGATGCCTGTCTCTGCCCCGTTCCCAAATGAACAGTGATCCACATTCAAATTTGCAGCTGGCAGCTTAGGGTTAAGATATGATTCCAGGTAACAGAAGCCAATGAGAGTACACCCGGTTGATGTTTGTGACATCATCTTCCAGCTAGCGTACATAGAACAGCTGAGGTAGCTTTCAGCTTCAGCACCAGTGCCATTATGATGGATGTTTACATCTCTTCATTGAGAGCCAATTATTTTGCTTTCGTGTGAGGCCCGAGAATCACTCACACTGCCTGCGTGCACAAAGCCCTCTTGGATGTAGCTGAACGAATTGTTTTCTCTCCTCCCGTGGTAAGAGAAGCTTTTTTCTTCAAAATAAAGGTGATGAATCAAACCTGTGTGGGGAAGGGGACCGGCTATCGAATCCAGGGGCTTCTGCTGCTTTACTATATTGAAGGAATGCTTTGTTATGAGAAGGAGATTCATTGGAAGGGTTGGGGGGGGAACACGTGTATTCATTTGGCAAAATGCTACTTTGCACAAAGAGCATCGCTCGCCTACGGGGTGTTCACTAAAGACTGAGCACCAGATTGACAAGATTGTAACTCGGATCGATAATCTAATGCAATTTCCTCCGTTTTTTGCATGGACTTTATGTGCTTAGGGGAAAAAAAAAACAGACAGGAAAAGAGTTTTGATGAGTACTTGTGTCGTGAGTTGGGTCATTTGATTCCGATCAAACTTTGTAAATGTTTTGGAATACTTTTGTGCCTGCGCACTTGTGCATTTGTCACAGAAATGAGCATCCGGATCTCCTTTTGTGGCCCCTTCTTACTTTTTCTAAAGGAGCATGAGTTGGGGTGACACAGGGAATGCACAACCCCATACCAGCCATCAAGTGTGCTCTGTGCACAATGCTCTGTGTTTTTGATTTTTTAAAACAAAAGGACAATTCCTTTCTTTTGTCTGGTATAAAAATACTTCTAATTGTGTCCGTGTTTCAGCAGAGCATTGCGACTGTTCAGCACAGTCATTCTCCTCTGTGGGGTTCTGCTTTGGACTCTCCCTCTTCTGAAATCAACTAAGCAAATGTAAAGCTCCTGTATGGATGTGGATTTAGGAGATTAGCTGTGACACTGCTTGCAACAAATCAGATACAATAAAGGGCTTAATTGACTGGGAGTTGAAGGGCTACTGTATGAACAATCCAATAACCAGTTTTAAGCAGTCAAACAGTGTGCATAATGAAATGAACTAAATAACAGGCAGAGGTTAATTTAGAAGCTGATGACAATTATTTATATAGGAATGATTGGAATCAGCTAAATACTACTAAACAGCTGGCTGGATTTATTTCGCTAATCTGGGATAGTACAAGTGTTTTGATAAGCATTTATGGTTTTATGAGTGCATGTCATTTATAATTGCATTGCTGCTAATCTACCTCTCTAGGCTTGTGTCAATGTATTAGAAGTTGGGGGGGGGGGAAGACAATAGCTTCTTCTTTCAAGCACTGTATGTTGTATAGCTATCCTACACTTGCTTGCATACACTTTTTTCTCCATCTCCGATCTGGTTTCACAGCAACTTGCACTACTTACCACATCCGATCTCGCTGTTTTAGCGCGCACATGCCCAAACAATGCCATGTGTGAAAGAAATGGTGGGTGTGTGACATTGTTGATAGGTTTAGCAGAGAGGAAAAAAATAGAACTTCAGTCACTGAACTTGTGCCTTACTTTCTGCGACAAAAAAAAATCTAAGATACTGCTAGCAGGTGATTTAAACTCAAGAAGAGATATTCTCATAACTATCAAAGTGGGCATGAGGGTTTAATTGAAGTGGGCAGTGATGAGATCTTGTGCTTATTTCATTGGTATGGCTTGATCCTGATCTTTCAGTGTGAATGGATTTTTTCCTACCCAATTCCCATGAGAAAAGAGAAGAAAAGACAATTCTAGAACTTCTGGAAATGATCAGCAGTAGTGTGCATGGGGGGGGAATGGAGTCAACTATCCACCCAGATGCACCCCATATTTTGTCAATGGGTGAGCATATGTAGTGTCAAGTTGAACTAATGATCTCTGTCCTCTGCAAATGTTTGCATAGTTCTTGAGTTGAAGAGGAGAAACACACCTTAAATTGCTATGTTCTGATGCCCCAGATAGCTTGAGGATTATTAGATCCCAGCATGAAATCATTGATTCTATCTGCAGGCTCTGTTTGCTAGCTGGTCAGAGTGCGTTGCTTATCCAGCATGGAACAAAGGCAGGATGCTCCAGTTCAATTCTTTTCATCCTCACTTTACACAGATAGTTCCATACCCATCCCTGCAGCTCTCCATGGTCATCATGCATTCCCCCATCCCAATCAGATTTCACTATGGTTGATTTTAAACCAAGGATCTAAAGTTTGCAAGAACTTCTTAAAGCAGACCCTAAAATACAACTAGGCTTTTGTTATTGCCATGGGAGGGGGGATTGCTCTGACTTTGGAATAAATTAAGAGTCCATTCCAACCCCCAAGTGTGTGTCAGGACTACCTATCCACTAGTCACCCCTCCCAATAAATGTTCCATGATGTGCAAGAAGTATAGAATCGATTCACTGCAACAGGTATCTTCAAATTAAATAGATCTGCTGCAGATGACTCATACAGCCTAAGCCACCTCCTTCTCAGGGAGGGTACCCACCAATGAGCACTAGCCAATCTGACTTGGGACAAAAATCCTTTCTGCATTCCCAATAGCACACTGCGTAAAGCACTGAGCATGACCCAAACTCATCCACAGAATCCTTTTGAGTATGTGGTTTTGGGCATTATTAAACTGCCTACTTACCTGTTTCTAAGGTTATGACCCTAAGTATACTGCTCACTATGGAGAAGACATAATAAAACATCCAGCTCCACTAGCATGATACTGCCACAGTTGCTGCTCCTTTTAGATTTCCGTTTGATGCACACTTACCGTGGAACACAGTGGGACCTACTTCTGACTGAGCCAACACACATAGTAGTGGGCTGTCCATTTTATTCACCTGAGCAGTGTAGCTTAAACACCTTGCATATCTCTTATTCTGCTTGATGACTATCACAAGAAACAGGGCCCCCTAATGGGTTGTGTGATACTGGTTCACCCAAGGCCATTAAGGTCAAACGAGACATAACCCAAAACTAGTGAATTGTACCTCCATGTGTTGAAAGCGATGCAAGAGTTTTTCCATTAAAAATAATGCACATGAGCAGTAGCTTAGCTAAGCGGGTGCAGGGGTAGCAATTGTACTAGCCAACAAGCTTGAGGGGGGCAACAACTTGAGCCTGACATTAGTGGCCAAAATTATGAAAACCTTGGTATTTTCATCAATTACCATCATTTTTATATACCATTCAATGCGGAATTTAATGCAGAACACAATGAAACAAACCAAGTCAAAATATTCTATATTATATCAAAAGTTATATCCAAATAACCAGAAAATAAAAACACAACTGCATGATGTAACAAAAACTGGATTTTCTTAACTCAAAACTGATCAATGAGACTGATTTTTCCAAGAACCAATTTAGATGTTATGATACAGCAGGGAACCAATAAGGTGTTAATATGTGGGGAGCTGAAGGGGGAGGTGACAGAACAAGTTGGCAGCAAGTTGCTGCGGGGGAGAGGTGGATTTCCCCCAATTTTCACTTTTTTAAAAGCCCAGGCATGTTGTCCCTTCCAGGGCATCATTTTGAGTTTGGTATCGGGCTACGCGATCATTAGCTACACCCCTGCATGTGAGGGATGCAGTCAGGGTTCGAACCCTAACCTTCTGCCATAGTTTTGGTCCATTATTTCACCCCCCCTTGTGTTATTACCTTTAAAAAATACATAGAAGTGTCAAATATGTGTTTGGATCACATCTATGTTGACCATTATGGTATATGACATATTTACTACAAAAGAGATGCTTGTAAGCAAAAAAAAAAAAAAAAATGTGCTTAATATCCAGGACAAGTATTACAAATCAAAGAAGAAGTGTGTAAATATTTTGTTTCTCAGTTTTTTAAGTTTCACAAATTGCTAGAAGATGAAAGATGATCAAAGACACATTGCTTGGCTTCCTCTCCTGTAAATAAAATACTTCCCTAGAAAAATAGGAATTAAAAATACCTCCCATCAAGACTTGGCACCCATCCTGCAATCAGTTCCCACTGAATCCGTGAAGAGCCAAAGTGTATTTTTTTGTCATCTCCCAGGTTGGCAGTTAAAGAAGTGCAAAAGGTGCATGACCAGGTACACTATCCAAGTCACATTGTGCTCTTCTAGCACCTGTTCTCACATTTGTAGAACTGTTAGGTATCAGAGTGGTGTGAGCTTTCACAGTATCAAGATCCATGGGAAAATGAAGCAGGTTTCAGAGGATGGGAAAACAAACAAACAAACAACAACAAAAACCCACTAATTATTCTTATATCTAGGACAAGCTAAGAACCAGTGTCAGGGAATGCAAGACAGATAATACAATTCAGCAAGTGAGGGCCCAATGGAACAGATTGCAGAGGGATGTGGCAGATCCTTCCTCACTGGAGGTCTTCAATCAAGGCTTGACAGGCACCGGCTGAAGCTGCTCTAGGACAGGGGTGTCAAACATAAGGTCCACGGGCCGAACGCAGCCCCCAGAAGCAGTTCATCCAACCTTCATTATAATTGGGCTCTCCCAGCTTGATAATTGGGCTCTCTCATATCCTGAAAAAATGAACAAGATTTGCTCATCTTCTGTCATTTGCAGCTAATGAGCTTCTATGTAAGAACAAAGTGCTTATTTCTGGCCATTGTCTGCTTAATGTCACTTTCTGCTGAATGATGTCACTTCTGGCCCTCAGTAGGCACCATGAATGCTAAATTCGGCCCTCTGTATGAAACGAGTTTGACATCCCTGTTCTAAGATTTCCTGCTACAGGCAGGGGATTGGAATAGATGACCGTGTGGGTCTCTTCCATGATTCTATGAGCTTATTTATATGTGTTACTCCATCGATTGTTAAATGTAAATGCTTGCATTTTTCAGATTGATGAGGCATGCACACATTTTCTACTTGGCTATGCATGTGTACTATGTGGATATAGAACAGGCATCAACAGCCAATCCCAATCCCATCTGCAAACAGTGTATACCTAACGTGTAGCTGTACACTTCTCCTTCCACAATATTTGAAATTACCAGTGGGGCTGTTTATTATATGACTTTTGTGACAAGGAGATAAATCTCTCTAGGAAAAAGAAACAAACACATTTCACATCTGAAAATCATGTGAGTGTTCATTCTCCTTTGACCTCATATGCTTGGAAGCCAACGCAAATATATCACGACAAAACAGACATGTGTGTAGTTTCCACGTATGAAAAGGTGGATTTGTGTATGTAGTTTATTTACTTCTGTATAGGAAACAACATACTGTAACCATGGGGGTTTCTTTTTCCTGGCCCCAAGGGACCGCTATGAGATACAGGAAGCTGGACTAGATGGGCCTATGGCCTGATCCAGTGGAGCTGTTCTTATGTTATGTTCTTGTGTTGACAGTTTGGCCTCAGAGGGGCTATGGTGGGACATAACTTTGGGTCCAGGGAGAACTGAACGGGTCAAACTCAACAGGTGATGCTTTTCATCATAGACAATGGGCCCTCAACAGACAAGAGGAGGTGGAGTGGGCCCTCAACAGAAAAGAGAGTGGTTTCTTGACCCTGGGTAGATTCTTTATCTGCAGCTGCACCCAGCACATGGAGATGTGCCATGGGGAGGGAGCAGGCGGGAGCTCAGCTCCACCAGATCCTGAGATCCATATCGGGCAGTGCGACCTGACACAAAACTCTTTGGATCTGCAGCAGCTGCAGAGCTGCCACAGAATACAGTAGCCCTGTTACAGGGCTACTTTCCTTACCCAGGGGAAGAGGAGGACAAATGTTCCCTTCCCGTGAAGAACCGCCGGTGACTGCCCAGCTGTGGGTAAGATGCCGTGGCAGCCGTTTTCATCGCCACGGCAACCTTGCACTCCAGGCAGCTCAAGATCGAGCGGTTATTAGTTTACAAATTCTTGGAGAAGTTTAATTCAGCAACAAAAAAAAAATGCGTGTCACAAAGCACATCACATGCTGCAACAGTTATTAAAGGGGCAAATTGGGATGAGTATATGATGCACTTAGTGCTCCTCTCTGACTCATCAGCAATTAAAATAATTTTCTACAGAACTTAGATAATAGATACCCCAGAAGATGAGTGCTGAGTCACACTCATCACATGTATTTTGTAAAAGTGGAGAAACGGAAAACTCTTCGTGGTGGATGACCTCTTCCCAGAACGTGAATACTAACGACACAAAAATGTGGCCATTGCAGCTGCTCTTGGTCATCACACCCCTTCAATGCATTGTTTTAGGGAGAAAATTAATGAAGACCTTATTAAAGTAAAATAACTGTTTTGTTCACATTTATGAATAGGTGGATAGAACTTGCAGTGAGTCCTGGTAGCAGGGCCTAGGAGGGGGGAGTAAAGGGGTTAATTTGTACCTGGGCCCAGGGTCAAAAGGGGGACCCAGGAGCCAAAGGAGGGGCCCAGAAATTTTCTGGGATCTTACATTTTCCTATCTACTCGGACTTGTTGCCTGCATGGGATGCTGGGGACACTACCACAAGCATGCAGCTGCAGCTATTGGCAAGCCATATATACTTAGGAGTGTGTTCGGTCTTCAGTATTACTGTATTTATCTGCCAGTGCCACATGGGTGTGTAGACCAGGGCTCAGAAGACTTTTCCAGCTGTCTCCACCCTCCCCCGATCCTGTTTTGCCCCCGTCCCGATTCTGCTTGCCCATCATCACCCTCCCCCACTCTGTTTCACCCCTCCGCCTTTGCAAAGGGGCCCAAAAAAACTTGGTACCCCCTGATAAAATTCCTCTCCGAGGCCCTGCCTGGTAGGGCTGATTCTGTGCCTGTTCTTGGAAGGTCTTGGGTCAGGGATAGAACGACACAGAACGTGAGCATCATCAACTGGCACTGCTTTTGGAGCCCATGCTCAGCCTTAGCAAGGATCGGCCTTCCTCGATAACACTACTGAGAGAGATCCCTGGGCAGCCTCTCACCTTCGCCATCAAGGTGAAGGAGTGGGAGGGTTCTAAGCTCCTTCTTAGAAGCACTGGGAGGGACGGCAGTCACAAACCTCAAGTGCTGATATGGTGTGATGACACCATTAGCCTGCACTAGCATTTCAGGTTTTGGATCAGGCGGTGGCATTGCTAACGAGTGGTTTGAGGGGGCTGCACCAATCGTAGTGATGCCACTGCGTTTAGGCTGTGTGTAAAATATTGCAATTTATTCTGTATGGTCTGGTACAGGAAGAGGTTCATTATGGGGGTGACACAATGAGCTCTCGCACAAGGTGACGCAAACCCTGGTGACGCCTCTGGGACAAGGCATAGCCAAACCTGTAAATCATTGCGACTCTAAGGCTATTGGGTGCATTTATGTATCTATGCATAATTATGGTTGGTTTGGGATGCATTTATTCATATATTCCATCCAGTGCATGCTGGGGGAAAGGTAACATGACTGGGGAAGGCAACGGCAAACCACCCCATTTATAGTCTGCCATGGAAGCATCACAGAAGCAATGGCAACCCAAGTACTGAGTTGGTGCTTGCACAGGGGACCTTTCTTTCTTTTCCGTTCAACTCAGGCACAGTCTGTATGTTGTGTCTGGATTGTGAATCTATACACTCTGTCCAATAGTACAGTCATTCCAGTGGGAATGGGGTCGTAGGTACATTTTGTACCTGGTTACAGCAAAACATGTGAACTGACCCCTTGTCACTTTCTCCTCTGAGGTACAGGTGATTGAACTAGTTCTCTTAGTGCAGCTTTTGGCTGTCCTTGCACGATGCACAGTTCACTCAGCTGTGCTTCAGAATGGGTACTAAAGCCAAATGTAATCTCTACGCACACAAGAGAAACTGAGGCTTATATACATGAACCATTCAGAAGGCACTAGGAATACCAACAGAGAGGTGACACTGTATCCACTGTGATTTGCAAGCTGGAAGAAGAAAAGTTTGCCTTGAGAGCACAGACTACCTGAAGGGAGGGAGCAAAATTCCAGAGTGGGATACGATTCTGGAGTAGTGTTACAGCTCAATCCCCACCCCCATTGGTGCAGCCATGTCCGAAAAGAAGCATGCTGTATACAGTGGGGAGAGCAGCTAGGGAGACTTTGGAGGGGAAAGGAGATTTAACTCCCCTTACTCTTCCATAAGCTTCCTGCTCTGTAATGGGTCTCTTTCGACCTGCACCAGATCTTTAGCGGGAGCAAGTCCAAGGGGGGTGGGGAACCGCAATGGAGGGATCTGTCGCACGCCATTGCTGCTGGATCCGCTTCTTCTACAGCCTCCCAGCCCTCATTTCTCCCCATCCCTGCGCCTTCCCCCCCAGTTTTGCCCCTCTCCATCCCTGCTGCAGTCTTACCTGCTCTGGCAGCTGCAGTGGTGTACAGCGATGAACAGGGACACCTCTCAAAGTGGCCACCAACAAAACACTGCACATTGTTGGTAGTCATTTTTCAACAGTGGAACTTGGCTCTGTTGTCACAAATGCATTCACATGACAGCGGTCCTGTTAGCAGACGGCCACCAGCCCAATCCACCATAATTCCCCACACAGTGATGTAGCTGTGCCAGTGTGGCTCCTGCTGCATCCTGTGGAGGAGTACTGGCTTCCAGAGGCCTCCTTGGGACAAAGGAACACTTGTTCTCTTCTCTTGGGGTAAGCCCCTGCTGGCCCAGTGGGTCTACTTAGACCTGAACCAGTTATATTGATGAAGCAAGTCCATGCGGACCCATGAAGGTGAATCGAGCGTAAGAAAGGGGTTAGGTTTTGACATGTGGCACTGTCAACAAAACCTCCCCTTTCTTGGTCCCAATTCTCCCTCCTTCCTCCCCCATCACTATCTTGGTTCACCCATACTCTGTGCTGTTCCACCCACCCATGCTTCCCTCCCATCCCCTGCATACTGTTTCTTTGGAGTGGGGCAAAGAGTTCCATTTATTCTGATGGAAGTTTTTATTGCAGGGCAAACAGCATATTCATGGAAGATGGTGTGTGTGTGTGTGTGTGTGTGTGTGTGTGTGTGATGCAAATCCCCCCATGCATACTATTTATGGGGGAAAAAAATCAAATATGACAGTGCCAGTGGCATGATGAAAGCCATGTCTAGCAGACATTTGCACACAGATAATTGTATGCAAGGTTCTCCTTGGGTGTGGCTGTAGAACAGCTGGTTTGTGCTGGAAGGAAGCAGAGGCTAGAAGGTAGGAGAAGTTTAGGAGGAGGTCCCAAGAGCTCAAACAGTTTGAGAAACGCTGATAGACACAGATCAGCTTATAGGAGAACTGCAGCACGTAATTCAACAGGTTTGGTTCACAATAAATAGTGGATGTCACTGAAGAGTAAGACTGAAACGAAGCATTAAAGCTCCGCTAAGTATAATATATGGCAGTGGTTCTCAAACGTTTTAGCACTGGCACCCCCTTTTTAGAATGACAATCTGTTGGGACCCAATGGAAGTGATGTCATTAACCAAGAAGTGACATCATGAAGCTGGAAAATTTTTAACACCCCCAATTCAACAAAATCAAATCAAGTAAATTAAAAGTTTACAATAAGTTTAAAAATTTATTTAAAATAAAGAACCCTCCTAACCCTCCCAAACAGTCACTGATCTCTTAAAAAAAAGTCCCTAGCATCCGGATGGCTGCAACACTATCCACCCTTACCTGGGAGTAAGCCCCATTGATTATCATTGTTAAAAGCATATACATAGTAGCCTGTTAAAAATACAGATCTGTAACCTTTCCCCAAATGCAGTCACATACCATGCTCCATGTTGTTGGCATCCTTCAGTCTTGGAAGACTATGGTGTCACACTGTGAATGGTAGTTCTGGAACAGAGTGTCCTCTCCAGTGCGCGAAGCCTGGGTAAAGTAGGTATGGGGGATAGGCTGTTACCCATGCAGCAAATCCCCCCTCTCCACGTTGCTGAAATGGTCCAATGGAAAGGCAAAGGCCAATACGGTTGGTTCCAGCAGCGTCGCAGGAGTTGCCAGAACGTGACTGTGTTCAACCATAAACTGCCTCAGGGACTCCGGCTCCGGATTTTGCCTCCAGGTTGACTCCTGAAGCCTTTTCCATAACTGGATGTAGCCACAAGGCAGTGAAGGTTTGGGATCAGAGTTTTCCTTCTTTCAGATGAGCTGCCTTCCCAGGCTGACGAGTCCCATCTACCCGGTGGCTGTTTAGTCGCCTCTTACGACAAGTACAACCAAACTGAGGGCCTATTCTTATCCCCATCAAGTTCAATATATCAAAACTAAAATGCATATTGGAATGAATGGGAACCCACCTGTAATTGGTTCAAAACCTATAAGAACATAAGAACAGCCCCACTGGATCAGGCCATAGGCCCATCTAGTCCAGCTTCCTGTATCTCACAGCGGCCCACCAAATGCCCCAGGGAGCACACCAGATAACAAGAGACCTCATCCTGGTGCCCTCCCTTGCATCTGGCATTCTGACATAACCCATTTCTAAAATCAGGAGGTTGCGTATACACATCATGGCTTGTACCCCATAATGGATTTTTCCTCCAGAAACTTGTCCAATCCCCTTTTAAAGGCGTCTAGGCTAGACGCCATCACCACATCCTGTGGCAAGGAGTTCCACAGTCTGACCACATGCTGAGTAAAGAAATATTTTCTTTTGTCTGTCCTAACCCTCCCAACACTCAATTTTAGTGGATGTCCCCTGGTTCTGGTATTATGTGAGAGTGTAAAGACATCTCCCTATACACTCTGTCCATCCCCTGCATAATTTTGTATGTCTCAATCATGTCCCCCCTCAGGCGTCTCTTTTCTAGGCTGAAGAGGCCCAAACGCCGTAGTCTTTCCTCATAAGGAAGGTGCCCCAGCCCCGTAATCATCTTAGTCGCTCTCTTTTGCACCTTTTCCATTTCCACTATGTCTTTTTTGAGATGTGGCGACCAGAACTGGACACAATACTCCAGGTGTGGCCTTACCATAGATTTGTACAACGGCATTATAATACTAGCCTTTTTGACTTCCGACGGGCGGACTTCCCTCAAATGAGGAGGCTGGTTAGAAGGAGGTTGAAAGGGAGGGTAAAAAGAGTCCAATCTCTCCAGAGTGCATGGAGGCTGCTTAAAACAACAGTAATAGAGGCCCAGCAGAGGTGTATACTGCAAAGAAAGAAGGGTTCCACTAAATCCAGGAGGGTGCCCGCATGGCTAACCAGCCAAGTTAGAGAGGCTGTGAAGGGCAAGGAAGCTTCCTTCTGTAAATGGAAGTCTTGCCCTAATGAGGAGAATAAAAAGGAACATAAACTGTGGCAAAAGAAATGTAAGAAGGTGATATGGGAGGCCAAGAGAGACTATGAGGAATGCATGGCCAGCAACATTAAGGGGAATAATAAAAGTTTCTTCAAATATGTTAGAAGCAGGAAACCCGCCAGAGAAGCGGTTGGCCCTCTCGATGGTGAGGAAGGGAAAGGGGAGATAAAAGGAGACTTAGAGATGGCAGAGAAATTAAATGAGTTCTTTGCATCTGTCTTCATGGCAGAAGACCTCGGGCAGATACCGCTGCCCGTACGGCCCCTCCTGACCGAGGAGTTAAGTCAGATAGAGGTTAAAAGAGAAGATGTTTCAGACCTCATTGATAAATTAAAGATCAATAAGTCACCTGGCCCTGATGGCATCCACCCTAGAGTTATTAAGGAATTGAAGAATGAAGTTGCAGATCTCTTGACTAAGGTATGCAACTTGTCCCTCAAAACGGCCACGGTGCCAGAAGATTGGAGGATAGCAAATGTCACGCCTATCTTTAAAAAGGGAAAGAGGGGGGACCCGGGAAACTATAGGCCGGTCAGCCTAACATCCATACCGGGTAAGATGGTGGAATGCCTCATCAAAGATAGGATCTCAAAACACATAGACGAACAGGCCTTGCTGAGGGAGAGTCAGCATGGCTTCTGTAAGGGTAAGTCTTGCCTCACGAACCTTATAGAATTCTTTGAAAAGGTCAACAGGCATGTGGATGCGGGAGAACCCGTGGACATTATATATCTGGACTTTCAGAAGGCGTTTGACATGGTCCCTCACCAAAGGCTACTGAAAAAACTCCACAATCAGGGAATTAGACGACAGGTCCTCTCGTGGATTGAGAACTGGTTGGAGGCCAGGAAGCAGAGAGTGGGTGTCAATGGGCAATTTTCACAATGGAGAGAGGTGAAAAGCGGTGTGCCCCAAGGATCTGTCCTGGGACCGGTGCTTTTCAACCTCTTCATAAATGACCTGGAGACAGGGTTGAGCAGTGAAGTGGCTAAGTTTGCAGACGACACCAAACGTTTCCGAGTGGTAAAGACCAGAAGTGATTGTGAGGAGCTCCAGAAGGATCTCTCCAGACTGGCAGAATGGGCAGCAAAATGGCAGATGCACTTCAATGTCAGTAAGTGTAAAGTCATGCACATTGGGGCAAAAAATCAAAACTTTAGATATAGGCTGATGGGTTCTGAGCTGTCTGTGACAAATCAGGAGAGAGATCTTGGGGTGGTGGTGGACAGGTCGATGAAAGTGTCAACCCAATGTGCGGCGGCAGTGAAGAAGGCCAATTCTATGCTTGGGATCATTAGGAAGGGTATTGAGAACAAAACGGCTAGTATTATAATGCCGTTGTACAAATCTATGGTAAGGCCACACCTGGAGTATTGTGTCCAGTTCTGGTCGCCACATCTCAAAAAAGACATAGTGGAAATGGAAAAGGTGCAAAAGAGAGCGACTAAGATGATTACAGGGCTGGGGCACCTTCCTTATGAGGAAAGGCTACGGCGTTTGGGCCTCTTCAGCCTAGAAAAGAGACGCCTGAGGGGGGACATGATTGAGACATACAAAATTATGCAGGGGATGGACAGAGTGGATAGGGAGATGCTCTTTACACTCTCACATAATACCAGAACCAGGGGACATCCACTAAAATTGAGTGTTGGGCGGGTTAGGACAGACAAAAGAAAATATTTCTTTACTCAGAGTGTGGTCGGTCTGTGGAACTCCTTGCCACAGGATGTGGTGCTGGTGTCTAGCCTAGACGCCTTTAAAAGGGGATTGGATGAGTTTCTGGAGGAAAAATCCATTATGGGGTACAAGCCATGATGTGTATGCGCAACCTCCTGATTTTAGAAATGGGTTATGTCAGAATGCCAGATGTAGTGGAGGGCACCAGGATGAGGTCTCTTGTTATCTGGTGTGCTCCCTGGGGCATTTGGTAGGCCGCTGTGAGATACAGGAAGCTGGACTAGATGAGCCTATGGCCTGATCCAGTGGGGCTGTTCTTATGTTCTTATGTTCAAGCAGAGGATTATGCTCAAAGGCTTCAGGGATCTCTGGGGAACTGACTTGCGAGTAGACACTGCTTGGGATCCGACTGAGAGCTGAAGCAGCTGACAGAAGGAAATTGTGAAAAAAGCCTACTCGGAAGAAAGGGGGAGAGTCGGTGAAATTAGTGGCAGGTCTTTGTCCAGCCTGTTGTCTGACCTAAGCACTATTACTCCAAAGTAAACCCTCTCCCAAATTCAATAGACTTTACTCCCCCCCCCCAAAAGGGGGGTCGGAGACAATGGGCCAGTCCCAAGAACCCACTGAGAAGTGGATGTTCCTGGGAGTGTCCTACACCTGCAGGAGCCCAGGCACACGTCAGAACAGCACAAGTCTATGCATGTCTACTCAGAAGTAAGCTCCGTTGTGTTTAATGGGCTTTACTCCTAGGAAAGTTGTGTATAGGACTGCAGCAAAAAAGTTAAAGCAAATGGTTAGTGCTCAATGGTAAACACTGAAGAAATGATATTGACAGTTCCTTCATTTCTTGCAGAAAAATACTACAGTACCTCATTCTATCAGTGCAAGGATGATAAAGCAGAAAAGGCTAGCATATAAAATTCCTTTTAAACTAGAGGTAGTAAAATATGCTAAGGACCATGGAAACAGAGCAGCGGAGAGACATTTTGGGCCTCCTCCAACTGAAAAAATGATTAGAGAGTGGAGGAAACAGGAGGATCAGCTGCAAAAAGCAGATAAAAGTACCGGTAAGCACACTTTCCGTGGGCATGCTGCAAAGTGGCCACAGTTGGAGGTGCACATGAAAGAATGGATCATACGTCACCGGAATAATGGCTTCTCTGTCTCGACAAAAATGATCATATTTGAAGCGAAACGCATTTCTATAGAGAAAGGCATTCAGGATTTTACAGGATCACCATCATGGTGCTACAGATTTATGAGGCGATGTGGTCTTGCTATGCGGACCAAAACTAGAATTGCGCAAAAAATGCCAAAAGAATATGAATCTAAGATTCTGTCCTTTCATAAATTTGTTATTTATGCTAGGAAGAAAAATGGCTTTGAAATTGGCCAGATTGGGAATATGGATGAAGTCCCGCTAACCTTTGATGTGCCATCTAATAGGACTGTAGATCTGAAGGGTGCCAAAACCATCACTGTGAAAACTTCAGGGCATGGGAAGACCCATTACACAGCTGTGTTGTCCTGCTGTGCCGATGGCACCAAATTGCCACCCATGTTGATTTTCAAAAGGAAAACATTTCCAAAAGAAGTGATTCCGCGAGGAGTTGTTGTACATGTACATGAGAAAGGATGGATGGATGAAAATGGAATGAGAATATGGGTTGAAAAGGTGTGGTCCAAACGTCCTGGAGGACTTCTGAAAAAACCTGCCTTATTAGTGCTTGACCAGTTTAGAGCACATATTAGTGAACCAACAAAAAAATGCTTCAAAGAAGTGAAGATTCATCTAGCTGTAATTCCCGGAGGTCTTACCAGCCAGTTGCAACCTCTTGATGTTTCCATCAACAAGCCATTTAAGGTCTTAATGAGAGAAGAGTGGAACAAATGGATGGCTGCTGGTAATCATGATCTGACATCTACTGGACGAATGAAGAGACCCACCATCACTCAAGTTTGTGAATGGGTGAAAACATCATGGGACTCAGTAAAGGAGGAGATCGTTGTACAGTCATTCAAAAAATGTGGCATTAGCAATGCCTTAGATGGAAGTGAAGACTATCTTATATGAAGACAGCGAAGAAAGTGATGTCAGTGATTGTGAGCAAATGAGCTTCATGAATTCTGACTCTAGCGATGATGAGTTCTTGGGGTTTCCAGAAAACTAGAGTACTCAAACCTAGAGTACTCTCTCCATTTGTTAATGACAGTGATAATGGTTCTTAATGCCACTGTTGACTGCTGTTCACTTTACATGGTTCAAATGTTATTCTGTTATAATTTATTAAATATTTTATTACACTATTTGGTTCAGAATATTTTTTTCCTGTTTTCCTCCTCTAAAAACTAGGTGCATCTTATAGTCAGGTGCGTCTTATGGAGCAAAAAATACGGTAGTAACTTTTATGGGATCCACACAATAGATTCTCATTCCAGCCTATGTAGTGTCCATTAATTTCCTTCCAAGGCCTAAAATATAATGTACTAAACATGTTTTATTACTGATTTGTTTTTGTTTTTTTCCAGTTCCCAAGAGGTGAACATTTACTTAAAATGTTAAATTACCAAGAACAATTGAAAGCAATTTCTCCCTCCTCCGTTTCCAACTCTATAACACTGATGCACAATGAATAAAACTCTGGGTGACTAGAGCTTATTTTTTAAAATCAGTGTAAATGCACTAAAATGGTTGGCAGCCTTCAGTCTCGAAAGACTATGGTGTAAGCCTACAGCACCCGGTATTCCCAGGCAGTCTCCCATCCAAGTACTAACCAGGCCTAACCCTGCTTAGCTTCCAAGATCAGATGAGATCAGGCATGTGCAGGGTGTGACTACCACAGGTATTTTCTTTATAGGTGTTTCCAGTCATCATGCATTTAAACAACAGACAATTCATTATAGTAAATGTGAAGACTGACTCACGGCCCAATCATATCCTGTGTAAGGCTGCCTGGGTCAGGAGTTGGAGTTAGGAATTGGCCTGTGCTACTTCGGCCAATCCACCTCCCCTCCCGGGCCTGATCCACCTCCTGCCCCACCTCCCCCACCATGAAACGCCCTCTCCCCACCTCTGGAATGCTGTCCCACCACCCTCTCTCTCTGCACTGATGCAGTGGGGCTAGTGCAGTCCAGGCTGCATCCTATCTGGGAATTTCCCATGCTGGTAGGCTCCTTGAGGTAAGGGAACATTTGTCTCCTTACCCTGGGTAAGCCCCAGCTGTCTCAACAGTGCAACTTGGATCTGCGCCTACGAAATTGCTGGCACGCGTCCGAGTTGCCTCATGTCAACTGATGCTGCAAACTGAATAGGGAATGAACCTGCAGGAACCAGGGGCTGCCATTTGTGAGGTAGCTACCAGCTTCTCTGAGTAGAAAAGATCCAGAGACCCAGGTCCAGTGCTTTTAGGTAGCTAGAATGGCACTTACTGCTGAGTAGACATGCCTAGGCTGGGGCCCCCGGCCGCCCAGCCTTCCCCCTTGCCCGCTCGGCAGGGCGTCAGGGCAGGATGACGTACCCAAGGGGCTGAGGCTCCGGCGCAGAGAGCTCTCCAGGCCAGGGGCAGGTGTCAGAATGAGGCCCCTCAGACCCCCTGAGCAGCCTACTCTGCAGTGGTGGACCACCACCCATCCACTTAAGTAACCCAACAAGGTGAGGAAAGCACTGATGGCTGATTTTTTGAATTTGCACTGAGGTCATGGCCTGGGGTGAACCATGGATGCCACCAACTTTTAGGCTAGAGCCACAACTATGACTTGGCTATTCATTGCCCTCTAGCTCTGTAAACATAAACTCAACATAACTTGGCCGCCCTGCGAATTATTTTGTTCAACTTACCAATCCAAGAGAAAGAAGGGCTTTCATGTTAGCAAGACTGAACATATTCCCATCTGTCATACACCAAGGGAGATTTTCTCAAATCCCGCGCTCAGGTAGATTATGTTTGTTTTGTTCAGTTGAACCAGATACTCTGGACCATATCTTTTTTTCGGTGCACTGTCCATCATAATCTCAGGTCTCACCTACTTGACCCTTTTCTTTCTTCTCTTCCTGTCTCCCTTGTTGATCCTCTCCCAATTCTTCTTAGTGATTATTCCTCTTCTATCATCAGTTTGGTGGCGGAATTTTTAGCAGTAGTTTCCAAGGCAAAGACCAGAAGTTAATACCCCGTAAAGTTGCATTTATTTGCTGTGTTATATTGCTATTGTTTGTGGACTCCCAATATGCCAATAAAGATTTATCGAAATCGAAACTCAACATAAGCTCAATAAACCTGAGAAACAAAACAAAACAAGATGAAGTCAAGAGCTACCATAACTTCAATCCCTGATTATGTATCCCATTTAAAAAAAAATAAATGTGTGTTGTTTTTTTTTTGGGGGGGGGACTTTTTGGCATATTGTGTGAAGGTTTTCATGAAAAAACCATAAAAAAGTTTTCATGAAAAGCCACCACTTTTGTACTAGTTCCAACAAGCAGCATAATGCAGATGGTTACATAGATAACCACTTATGTTCAAGAGAAAGAAGGCAGAAGTACAGTACTCTTTTAGAAAAAGGAGATGAATTCTTTGTTAACATTTGAAACAAAAGATACACGCATCTGGATAATTCCATCGTTTCATAACAAGTCTTTCTGCAATGTTAACTTGGTGACCTGTTTAGTTTCACATATGTAAAACTCAGAGGTAGAATAAAAAATATGGTTTAATGACAAAAATTTTGCTGGCTGCCCTCTCTTCAATTATTCTGACCTTGTGATGGCTGCAGTAATGCAGGGCTGGAGACTGAAGTTTAATGAAAGGAAGGGTTTGTTTCATTACAGTGCTTACTAACAGTACTTAAACCTTACAAAGAGTTATTTGTTGCTGTAACAATATAACCTGTTTCATTAATACAGAATGATTAATCCATGCTTAAGTTTCTATACACTTTGTAGAGCTTGGCTAAAGGAAAAAATGACTAATAAAAGGGTACCAGGTTTTAAATAATAATAATAATAATAATAATAATAATTAATAATATTAACAACAGGTATTTATATACCACCTTTCTTGGTCTTTATTCAAGACTTTATTCAAGGCGGTTTACATAGGCAGGCTTTATTTAAATCCCTTATTAAATAGGGATTTTTACAATTGAAAGAAGGTTCTTTCTTTCAAGAACCACCACATTCAGGTGTTTCATTCCGATCTGGCTTCACGTTCTGGCCTCCATCCTCCCACGCTCAGAGCAGATGGAATAGCTCGGCTTCAGCTTGTCTGCTGCTTCAAGGTCGCACGGTGCCGGTGGCCTCGAACTGGCGACCTTGTGTATGTTATCTTCAGGCAGACGGAGGCTCTACCCTCTAGACCAGACCTCCTGCCCTGTTATAGCCCTGTTATAAAATCTGTTATAGCAATGTGCTTTGGGCACATCAAAATGTTTGTTCTGCCAGTATTGACCACATATTATTATTTGCATCTATACAAAAGGTATCAAAAATACCTTTGGACATCAAGCAGAGATCTCTGAGCAAGAACTCTGCACATGTTGCTGGACTTAAAAAAAGAAAAAGTATTTGTTCAGGTATCCCTCCCACAGCAGCAAATGGCAATTTAAAACCCACTACAGCCTTTTAGTTGCCTACACCCAGACTCAAAAAGATTCCACTGGTAGCTCCAGAATTTGCTGGTACCCAGGGGAGTTGGCATATCCTAGTGGAAATCCAAAGGCTGGAATTTGCCTTGCCTGGGCAATCTGCTGAATCAGGGTAGTTGATCTCCCCTTCTAGCACCCTTCTCCAGATTCTTCTTCAACACCAGCAAGCCTGAAGGGGCATAGATGGCCAATGAGCCCAGTCTCAAGTGAAAACCCAAAAGTCACAGTGCGTATCTAGCAGTATGAGGTCTCCCATCCCAGGGCCCTACGTGGGAGATGTAAGCAAGAACTAAAGCATATTCCAGGTTAAGGCTCTGCTGGTGCTCAAGGAAAGAACACAGCAGCTGCAGAAACAGCTATAAGATTGCAACACTTCATAATGCCCAGCTCCAGGTATAATAGTCTAACTTCTTGGCTGGACAGCTCACCTGTTGCTTAAGCACAATTTGCCTCAGAGCCTAATTCTGTCCATTCCCTCCACTGATGCAGCCATCCCAAAAATGCCTGTGCTGTATCCAGTGGTGGTTGAGGGGGAGGTTATTTCCCCTTACCCCTCTGTAAGCTTCCTGCTCCACAATAGGTGTCCTTGGACCTGTATCAGCTCTGTAATGAGTGTGAGTTCAAGGAGAAGAAAGGAGTGGGAAGCTTGGAAAAAAGGGATAGGATCTAGCACATGCCATTGCTTCTGCTGCCTTCCTGCTGTCACACCCCTCTTCCCACTCAGTTTGGCCCCCTCCCTGCTGCCACCTCTGTTTTACTTGCTCTGGTGAGTGCAATAGAAACTAGTGGTGGAATTGTGGTGTACACAAAATGGCAACCAAAGGAACATTCCATGCACTTTTGCTGTTGTGCTTCCATTGTTGCAATGCATTCTGGCTGGTAGCCCAATCCAGCATAGGTTTTCCACAACACAAAAATGACAGAGTCTAAAGAGTGTTAAGACACAAACCAAAGCAAGCAGGTGTGCTCAGGAGAGGAGCTCTTAGAAGTGCTCACTAGTTTCTAGTACAAATGGAGCTTTTCTCCCCCCCTCCCAAAAAAATGATCAAAAGGAGTGTCTAGTATAATTTAGGGGGGGGGGAGCCTTAGAACCTGAATTGATATCCTAGAAATCCAATAATATTGTTTGCCCAGGGTGGAAAATCTCTGTTCTTCACCATTAGAACTGTTTCAGTAGGAAACGCTATGTGTTAACATCCTGATGTTCAACTCAGTTCACATAAATAATGTCTAAAGTTGCCTGATGGGGTGCAATTTGTGTCCTTCAGTTTATTGTAGTTGGCCCGTAGAGAAAAATATTCTGTAACTGTCAGGAAGTAGAAGTGTTAAGCCCACAGTTTCATCGATAGGGACCAATGCATTAATATTTCAGACGCTGGTTTCAGTCTCTTGATTGCACATGATGCTGGTTATTGCAAAAGAAAGATAGATTAATGACCTGAGATACGATAAAAAATTAATCATTTATGCTTGAAGTTCTGGGAACCAGTGGCAGATCAATTAATATTAATGCCAAATCAGAAGCCTGAATGGAAAAGGATTGATTTGAGCTTTGAAAACCGTGCTTGATAATATAACTAAACACAGAAACTTAATTGAATCTTAAGTGCATTTTAACAACTTTCAAGATAAATGGGATAGCAAGGAAATACTAGATCTGAGACTGTTAGTCGTTAAAGTTTTGTTCTCGCGGCAGTGATAAAGACATCACCACTTCATATTCCGATTTCTTTCTTTATGAAGAACATGCTGGATTTGTTTTGAAAAGATGGAGTCAATCATTTGATTTGTCCAAGCTAGACTAAACATGGACAAAAGAATTGCACAACTCGTTTCACTCAAGTTACTGTAGTCTACTTCTCTCCTTCCCTCTGCATTCCCTCTTCCATTCCATCCCTCTCCTCTTTCTGTACCCAGAGTGCAAGAGAAACCGAGTTGGGCAGGTATCTCTACCAATTTGGAGTGACTTAGGACCCAATCCTATCCAACTTTCCAGCCTCGGTGTAGCTGCAATGCAGCCCCTAGGCAAGGGAACAAATGTTCCCTTACCTTGTGGTGGCCTCCATAATTACCCTTCCGCACAGGATGCAGTGTAAACCCCCTTGGCACAGCTACACCAGGGTTGGCAAGTTAGATAGGATTTGGCCCTGTGTCAGTTTGTTTAATGTCAGTCCTGATGCCACCACAAAGAAGGCCCATCCCCTCATTCCCTCAAACCAGAATTTAGAGGGTGATGTATACTTTGGATCTCTCTCACTGACCACAGTGGATGGGCAGGATCTCTCAGGACATGGTTTTCTAGGTAGCCAGGTCCCAAGTATGACCCTTGTTAAAAGAAGCATATTTGAACATTCTATTAGAAACAGATTTTGCTTTGATAGGATAACTACTCTTGGAAAATCACACTGGGAGCAATCCATCAGAAATTAAGTTGCATTTGTTTCAGTGAAAGAGATATAAACATGATACCCAGTCCAATCCTATGTTCCCCCCCCCCCCGAACCAATGCAGCAATGCCAAAACGGCTACTGCTGTATCCTGTGGGGTGTGGGCAGTTGCAGTGGTCTCCTCTGTGTAAGAGAACATTCACCTTAAAAGACAAGATAACATTAGACTTAATGCTTACCCCAAGGAGAAAAATTTGTTCTAAACTGAGCAGACAGAGTTACAGCTAAGGAAAATTCTCAGTCAGTTGAGAACCACAGGTAGGCAGGGCACTCTAAAGATAATTTGTACCTGGGCCCAGGGCCAAAAACGGGGCCCAGGAGCCAAAGGAGGGGGCCCAGAAATTTCCTGGGATCTTACATTTTCCTATCTCACCCAGACTCACTGCCCACAAGGGAAATTGAAGGTGTTATTGCAGGCGCATAGCAGTGGCTGTTGCCACAAGCCATGTGCGTCGGGCCGTGGAATGTATGCGTGACAGTCCTCAACACAGTGTCAAATCTGGGAGGAAACTGGCCTGCTGTAGTAGCTCTTTGGCTTGTGGATCCGCTTATCATGAAGAAGTGCATAGGAGCTCAGGGACACAGCTGCAGGACTACAGCTGCTGCAGAAGTAAGTTTTGGTAAGCACAGGACACTTTCCATTCTAGTGTGAGCCTTAATATGATACTGCTAATTTTCTGCAACTATTTTCTATATTAGAAAGATTTTACAGAGGGTCATGAACCAAAGAACCATGAATACAAAATGTTTGGGTTTTTTGTATCTAGCTACCAACACTATGTGGGCAGGTAGAGCTGGGCTCCACATTGGGAACCTTGGTAGACGGAGCTCCATAAACTGTTCTGGCTGTCACCATCCTCCCTCTGCTTTGTTTCATACCGCTTTGTGAAGAGACTCAAAAGAAAATTTTTACCCCCTGATAAAATTTCTCTCAGAGGCCCTGCAGCTACGCTTACAAAGGCTAGACAGAATCACTTTGAAGGTCACATCCTGCCCAGAGGCCAGTGGCCATCTTGGAACATTACAGTGAGATCATAAGAACAGCCTCACTGGATCAGGCCACAGGCCCATCTAGTCCAGCTTCCTGTATCTCACAGCGGCCCACCAAATGCCCCAGGGAGCACACCAGATAACAAGAGACCTCATCCTGGTGCCCTCCCTTGCATCTGGCATTCTGACATAACCCATTTCTAAAATCAGGAGGTTGCACATACACATCATGGCTTGTACCCCGTAATGGATTTTTCCTCCAGAAACTTGTCCAATCCCTTTTTAAAGGCGTCCAGGCCAGATGCCGTCACCACATCCTGTGGCAAGGAGTTCCACAGACCAACCACACGCTGTGTAAAGAAATATTTTCTCTTGTCTGCCCTAACTCTCCCAACACTCAATTTTTGTGGATGTCCCCTGGTTCTGGTGTTATGTGAGAGTGTAAAGAGCATCTCTCTATCCATTCTGTCCATCCCCTGCATAATTTTGTATGTCTCAATCATGTCCCCCCTCAGGCGCCTCCTTTCTAGACTGAAGAGACCCAAACGCCGTAGCCTTTCCTCATAAGGAAGGTGCCCCAGCCCAGTAATCATCTTAGTCGCTCTCTTTTGCACCTTTTCCATTTCCACTATATCCTTAACACTTCCTGCCTATTCATTGTCATTCAGTCATAAGAAAAACTGCTGCCAAAGTCATGTTTCCTACACATTTGCTTATCTTTTGTAGCAAGGCTGGTTTGGAAGAGGTGGCATGGTTAGCTTATTTAGGCTGCAATCCTAACCTCACTTACCAGGGAATAAACCCCTTTGTCTATAATGGGGCTTATTTCTGAGTAGACATGCCTAGGATTGTGTTCTTACTTCCTTAAGATTTCTTATATAGAGAATGGTACCCTGTGTTGGATACTAGGAAAAATAAGCACTGATTACGGTCCTGATTGTGTCATAAGTCTTATGAAAATCTATATATATATACAAATAAGAGAGACCTTTATTTTCTTTGTATTTGTCACATACATACTATCTTATATGTTGCCATCTTCTATTTGTTCCAACTATAGATGATTTCAATGCAATCTTATCCCTTAGTTGTGATGCAAGGAGATTCAGACCTCCCGCTCCCAAGTTGGTATGAAATGACATTAGATTCTACATTCAGATATGCTTTTCCGTCTGTATAGCAGACAGCGATAATGATAATGTGCTATCTTTACATTAGCACAGGATAATGCCATTGTTGTCTTGGAACGGTGCTGAAAATATAGTTTCATGGACAAGATGAAATAGAAATTGCTGCCTGCCTAAATGGTTCCTTACCTCACTAAGCTTTCAGCTGCCTTCAACAGGTGATGTGCTTTTAAACTGCATCCCTACAACTCGAGGAGAATATCCTATTTCAGAAATTTTAGGATGTGACATTTCATGGTAGATACTACTTCCCTGGAGGTTATAGAATGTACTGCCCAAATACTAGGAATGTATTCTGTTATTCAGAATTTTTAACCTGTTGTAAGCCGCCTTGAGTCCCTTTGGGGAGAAAGGCGGGGTAAAAATAAAGTTATTGTTATTATTTTATTATTATTCAGACTATCGCATTCTGTACTCAGAGCATTTTCCAGCAGAAAATGCTTTGTTCCAAAATTAAAAGCATCCTGTGCATGTATAGAAAGATTTTCATAAGGTGGTTTTTATGAAAAGTTCTTGCATACCTGTGAATTTCATGGGGTGAGGTTGACTTCTTCCATGAAGTGGTGTTTACTTTTTGTTTCCAATGAACTTCCCAGTTAACTAGCTATTCCTTTAAGGGAGTGGAGAATGATACTTGGGGCCCAGTCCTATAGGCCTCTAGTGCCAGCACTGAGCTCCAGCATTCTTATTGACCATTAGGGAGAAATAAAAGGGATGGGTATAATAAGGGATGACTAAGAAGTGTAGCTGGTGCAGCTGCAATGCAGCCCCAAGGCAAGGGAACAAATGTTCCCTTACCTTGTGGAGGCCTCCATAACTACCCTCCCACCACAGGATACAATGCACCCCCAGTTGGCTTGGCTACACCAATGCTGGAAAGTTGGATAGGATTTGGCCCTAAGGTGTTGAGCCATTGACTTCATGGAAAAAGGATAACAAATTCCAACAATTTGATTAAAACTTAGTGATCAATAATATCTATTTGGGAAGAACACCAAGAGCTAAACATATCTCTTGGTTCTGTGCGACTGTAGAAGCTTTTATTATCATTATCAACATAAATCTGATCAGCTATGATCACATACTGCTTTTTCCCCCTCCTCTCACCCCATTTCTATTGAAATGTTGCATGTTTCTACAAAGGCTGTTTTTGAACAAGTTTATTTTTAATATGTGAAGCTTTTCTGGATGGTGGGGAGAAAGGCGGGAGTTGAGGAAATGCATTCTGCCAAGGGGCTGTATACTAACCTTCTATATAGAACAAAACCCTTTAGAAATTTGGTTGGTGTTGGATCCTAACCCACCTGGAAGTACATTTCATAGCTTTGATTCCGCAGCTGTAGATTAACTATTAAAAATACACCTTTTTGCCTGTGGTTGGAACCAGTGGCGTAGCTAGAGGGGGTGCAAAGCACTAAGTTTTTCAGAGAGTCTCACTGAAAAGTACAAGGGGCCTCCCCATCAGAGCCATTCTCCATGCTTCCACCAGCTGGAATGGCTCCAAAGGGAAGGGGGAGGGGCTGCTTGCATGCTGTGGTGAGGCTTCCTGCAAAAGTTAGTGCTTTGCACCCCCTCTAGCTACGCCACTGCTCAGAACTCTCCGGTGTAGCTGTGAAGGACATCTATAATCCACACACATGGTTGTGATTGCATGTCTATTTACAATCAGACAATGGTTTATTAGGAAACAACTGCCATACCTCCATAGTACTGAACATTGTCAGAATTCAAACAAATGCAGAAAGCTCTAGAGGGAAAAGGTTCTCAAAGTTTGTTTCAAAGGGCTTAATTCAAATTAGTTCTTTGCTGTGGAATCTATTGAGAGGTGCTACTTAGACATGTTTCTTTGCTTTAACTCTGAAGTTCAGAAATACTTAGCACCAAAATGTTCCAAAGCGACATGAGATAAAGAATAATCATACCAAATGATGAAACTGATTTAGCAAGGCCAGTTTCTAATGTTTAATTTAAATCAGTTATTTGCTTCTCTAGTCTACTGAGAGTTCATGCATAGAGGTACTTCTTTGCCTTTTCTCCGAAGTCCAGAGATACTGTATTTGAAACCATATATCTGAAACCAAAGTAATCATCACACAAAATGATGAGGCTGATTGAGCCATGCCAGCTTCCCCCATGAGGTCATGTTTCTCTCGCATGCACATATAAAGGAACACAAGCGCCCCTGCTGTCCTCTTTCAATACACCACACATCTGCTCCATGAAAAAAAAGAAAACTATACAAAATCTTTAAATGATGCCTGAAAATCTTCTATGAGTCTTATCCTACAAGTCTGGGGTGGGTTACCTTGGTGGTGACTCTATTTCATTCTTACTTTCTTCTTCTTCATCTCCTCTTTCTCACAATAGCCCTGATGTTGCATCAGTATGGGAAACTGTGGGAAATTGGTGTGTAGCATCATTCCCCCCCCCCCCCCCCAAGAATGCTTTTTGCCTTTCAAGTTCCAAATTAGAACATAGAACTATGATCACTGGAAGTTCCCTTGTACACGGTGCGGGCTCTCATAGGTTTCACAGCAGCTAAATACTGAAAAAGGTCATAAGAACATATGAAGGTCCCCCCTGGATCAGGCCAAAGGCCCATCTAGTCCAGCTTCCTGTAGCTCACAGTAGCCCAACCAGATGCCTCAGGGAGCACACATGACAACTAGAGACCTGCATCCTGGTGCCCTCCCTTGCGCATGGCATTCTGAGGTAGTGTACTTCTAAAATCAGGAGTTTACACATACCCACCATGACTTGTAACCCATGATGGACTTTTCCTCCAGAAATTTGTCCTATCCCCTTTTAAAGGCATCTAGGCCAGGTGCCACCACCGCATCCTGTGACAAGGAGTTCCACAGACTAATCACACACTGGGTACAAAAACTTTTTTTTTGTCTCTCCTAACTCTCCCAACACTCAGTTTTAGTGGATGCTCCCTGGTTCTGGCATTGTGTGAAAGGGAAAAGAGCATCCCTCTATCCACTCTATCCATCCCCTGCATGAAAAAGGTCATTAAAAAGCTTTTAATGTACTCCATCTGTTGTTTCAAAAAAAATGCTTTAAAAATGCTTCATTGCTTCACAAAAGTGGCATGCATTCTACAAGAACCATGAAATTAAGAGAGACTCTTGGCCATGTTGAGAGGCTGATATTTTCAGTGAGTCGGACCAGAATGGCAGCTGTGGTGTGGTTCTCCATTTGACATCACTGATTGGTTTGGCCCTGAAAAAAACATATAGCTGCTCACACTGAAGAGATGACCTGCCCATAATCCAGAGGCAATGTCTTTTGCTCCATTTCACACATAAATTAGGAGGAAAGGTGTTTGAGGCAGTCAAGTGTCTGATAAAGGTCAACCTTTCAGAAGCATCTTTTGCAACAGATCCCGTGCAAACAATTCCCATGCACCTTTTTGCTTTGCTCACTGGGTTGATGGACAGCTTGACTTTCGTTCTTCAACCAATTCGTCTCCTCGAATTGCAGTGCAGTGGGAGGGTGGCAAGATAATAAAATAACAGAAAGTGGGCATCTCTTTAGTTATGTGGCTAGTCTTTAGAGAGGCATTTCAGCCGTACTGAGGATTCTAATATGATGAAGTTATCCAGTTACGAAGTGATTGTGAACAAAACGTTCTCCCACCACCCTGCATAGAATGTCCTTAAAATTCCATTTATTTCTCAGTATTGTGCACTTTTCAGTATTAGTTACAATGGGGTTAAAATGAGAAAAATATCATAAGGCCACTGAATATGTTAGGATTGTACATTGTAAAATCTTCAGAAAGAGTAATACGCAATGGGCAGGAGTATGGTCTGGAAATTGAGCTGCCTGCCTTGCCTGAAGAAGCTGAACAGGATCCTCTTTGGCCTGGCCTTGAATGGTGACTGGAATGCTGTTGATAAATCCCATACTCTTAGATCACCTGGGGGGCCCTTTTGACTGTGCCGCCACCAAGAGATGTGAGAGGGGTGGCGGCCAGGAAGAGGGCCTTCTCAGTGGTGGGCCCCAAACTTTGGAATACCTCCCCTTAGAATTGAGAACTGCTCCCTCGTTGCTAATATTTTGGCGTGGACTGAAGACCTTTTTATTTCAAAAAGCTTTTAACTGTTGACAGGCTGGCTGGCTTTCCTTCTTTTTTATATTAGAATCCACTGGGTTTGTTTTAGATTTTTAATTATTTGTAAACTGTTTTAATTATTGTTTTTAATTGCTAATTGTGCATTTTTAATTGTTGTAGGCCGTCCATGTGTGTCCATGGGGCAAAAAGGCGGGATATAAATCAATAAAATAATAATAATAATAATTTGTGGAGGAGTCAGAACCCAATCCTATGCCTGTCTACTCTGAAGTAAGTCCCATCATAGTCAATGGGGCTTGCTTCCAGGTAAGTGTGGATAGGATTGCAGCCTCAGCTGGCAAGAAATGGATAACATCTTGAGAGCCCTTTTGAGGCTTGATTTGCCTGTGGAACCTTGGAAAACTAGACCTAGAACCAGGATGGAGACTGCACTGTGAAGAGAAACATAGGAGAATCAGGGGATTCTATAGGTCTCTCTAATAGAATAACCCTTGCAAAAACCCCAAGGGGGGAAAGGGTTTATTGTTAGCCTGTCTATGGAAACTGTCTTGGGTATATGAGAAAAGTGTTATATAAATACTGAAACAAATAAATTTTACTATATATTTTTTGTTCCAATATTTACCATGGATCTGTTAGGAGAAACAAGAGAACACCTGAATATTTTTATGTTGAAGCAACCAGAAAGAAATTTCCTTTGTTTGCCAATAAATCCAGTTCATCCCAACTTTTTGGCACCAAGATCTGGGTTCTTGTGTTTTCTTTTCCACTCCACCATTGCATTTTTTTTTTAAGATGATCTTTCAAGAGACTTTCAAGATGACCTTTCATGGAGACTTCCAAGCATTTCTCTGCAGCAGCTCTGCTCCTTTCCAGAAGGTCAATTGCAGAAGGCATTGCTGAGAGATTAATGGTCCTTTCCATGAGAGTTGTCCTAAGGAGTGCCTGAGGGTTCCATTTTAATCCTCTTGCTTTATCAAATCTACATAAAACTGCTGGTGCACAATGTCATCACAATGGAGATGATATGAGTCATTGTGTCCATTGAAAGTGCTATATAAATACATCAAAAAAAAAAAAAAATTATCCATGATGACAAATAGGAAAGCCCCATAATCAGAGGCCAAATAATATATGCTTTTCATTATTAGATGCAAAATAATTAATGGCGGGTTACCTCCATCAGGTGTTGCTTCTGAGTTTCACAAAGTGTCTGCCGAGCCACTTTTAGAAACAAAGTATAGGATGACATGGAACTTTGCTAAAAAGGTAGTTCTTCAGTCCAATCCTATTGAAAGATTACACTGGTAGAGCGTGCATTCTGCTGATGTAACCTCCTTTACAGCCATAGAAAATGTGACTAGGCAAGTGGACATGGTCTGACCCTGTTGCAGGCAGGAAGCTCTACGTACCAATGGAGGCCCACTGGAGGAAGTGAGCCAGCACAGGAAGTTGGAGGAAGGTATGTAAAGGATCGAACAGGATGGGGCATGGGCAGAACAGGGGAAGGGTGGGCAGAACAGGGTGTTGACGGGTGGATCAGCATCAAGATGGGGACAGGATCAGACATGGGGACACATGCCAAATCCTAAGCCCCTTTCTGGACCGGTTGAGCCTTCACAGAGCAACTTGTGCCAGTCCTCGAGTTGGTGCAGGTCTGTGTTGCCCCATACAGCAGCTGCTAAGGCTTGTCCCCTTACTCCAGTGGTTTTCAAACTCTCCAGGGAAGTTTGAGCCATTGAAAGTTCTTGCGGGCGTGGGGGGGAGGCAGCGAGGGTAGGTGGAAGGCAGTGGTGCGATCCCCAGGATGGCGCTGCTCAGGGGGCTGCAGGGGCTTGGGAGCACTGACCCAAGCCTCCTGCAGCCTCCCCAGGGTGTGGGGAGCCTGGTGCGAACCTTCGTTAGAGCTCCCTGCAGCAATGCATGTAAAAGTGGAGCGATCGTGCCCTGCCTCCACTAAAGCGGATGTGTAGCGCGGTCGCTCCACTTTCACTTTCACTGCTGCTGGGAGCCCTAACAGAAGTTCACACCAGGCTCCCCGCACCCTGGGGAGCCTGCAGGAGGCTTGGGTAAGTGCTCCTGCAGCCCCCCTGAGCAGCACGATCCTGGGGATCACGCTGCTGCCTCCTCCCTGCCTCCAGGCTGCCCCTGCCCCTTAAGGGGGCAGAGGCCAGGGCCCACAGGCTGGGGCGTTGCGACGCCCCAGTTTGAAAATCCCTGCCTTACTCCATGGAGACCTCCAGCAGCTTAAAATCCCCTGCAAGATGAAGAGAAGTTCATGCTGGTGCCACTACGTCGCCACACACGGAATTAAGTAGGATTGGTCTGGTTATGTCCTAAAACTATATTTTGGGTTGACTTTCTCTCGCCAGCCTCTTCTTCACCCTCTACTGCTGCGTTTTGTAACTGATAACACATAAGGGTCAGCTATGTGCCAGTGGGCACCATGTGTAGCTTGGTCTTCAAATCACTATAAGCTACATTAGCTGAGGGACATGCTCAGAAAGAAGGCTTTCTTAATGGTCTCCCTGCCTCCTCAAACAGCAGTATAGTTGTTTCATCTGTACATTTAAAATTGAGCCTTCCACAGACAAGGTAAACTATCCCAGGGTGGAAGTTGACTTCTCTTTGGTAGCAGATGAATGACCTCCAATCATGTCACTTTTCCCTGTGTTTAGATTAATGATATATAACAGGGGTCTCCAAACATTTCGGTATTAGGGCTACATAGTGTATATTTTACACATTTTTGCAGGCTGAAAAAAAATCCGTTTGATAAACCAATGAGTGAAATTTAAATGAATAAGAGCCTGATCCTGTGGTCCGCGCAAACCATAAGGCACGTTTTGCAGGGCTTACCGCCGGGCTCCCGCCAGAGCTAGCTCAGCTCCAGCCGGCGCTGGGCAAGCATGCCACAGTTGCCCAGGTTCTGCAGTTCTGCAGTCTCCAAAAGGTCGCCGCTAAAGTGAGTAGTCCCATTGCGGGGCTGCTTCCCTTACTCGAGGGAAGGGGGCGAATCTCCCCTTCTCCCGAGCAGCCTCCCGCAGTGGTGCGGGAGGCGCAGGATCCGGCGGGGGCCCTCCATGGAGCTGCCGGGTTCAGGAGCTCTGGGCAGCTCAGGATTGGGCTGCCTGTTTTACTTGGATCTTTTTTGTAATCAGCGTGATATGATTCAGAACATAAGGTAAATGTGACAATTACAAAGACACAATGCTGTGCTTAAACTGAGAAAGTCAAAGGAACCTCAAAGGGTGTATGAGGCTGGGGAAAGGGGAATAGGATCTTGGTGTACACAGCTGCTGCCAAGATCCTCCCCTTCCAACCCCCCAAACCATCTCTGCTTTGGTCCACTCCCTGCCCTGATCGTCCCCCGAACCACCCCTGACTGAGAGATGCTGATGCATCTGTGTGGAGCCTCCAGCCATTTGCACCAGCAGCTCTGAATGTCATGGCGGTGGTGTTCTCCATGATAGGCTTGGACAGTGGTCCCCAAACATTTTTGACTGGTGGCTCCCTTGACCTAGTGGGCCATTGACTGTGGCTCCCCATTCGGGCTACAATCCTATACATTGTAGGGGGTGGCCGGCTTTTCACAAAGATTTCATGGCTCCCCTGGCTGATTTCCATGGCTCCCTGGGGAGCCACAGCTTACAGTTTGGGAACCACTGGGATTGGATAATGAACAATGATAGGAAAAGGTTTGGAAAAGAGCATATGAACAATGCTATAAACAGTTACTAGGAGTAAATTCCATTGAATTCAATGAGGATTACTTCTGAGTGAACATGCACAGGATTGCACTGTTAGTGAAAGAACTGGATAAATAATAAAACCTAAGATCTGTATGCTGAAGTGAATGAAAATAGCAGATTGATTGTGTGTAAAATAAATTATAATTGGATATGAATATTTTACACTTCATTTCCATTGGCTTCAATCATACTTCTCTTTATCTTGGCAGTTGGGAGAGGGGGAGAAATGGTATAATAATTAAGGCATACAACTCGACTTTGTCTGATAAAATCCATAGCAGAGTTGCTTGAGCACGTAAAAGGATTTATGTTGAATTTTATTTTATACTCCTTCCATAATGTAGCCTCATTAAGCCTATATCACGTCTGACTTTAAACAAGACAGTACTGGAAATCAACTTCTAATAGAGTTAGAGATATGTCTTTTGGCAGTAATGGTTTGTTAAGAGTTTTACCGCTTAAGATTTTGCACTAGATATCCAGAGCCTTGTATCCTGAAAAGTGCAACTGTTGCCTGCCATGGTCTTTTTGCACGTTGGTTTGCACATGTACATGGAACTGGGTTCACACCCAAACAGCATGACCCAGGCCAGTGCTGTGAGGTTTTAATCAAACCAATGGCAAGAGGTCTCAGGTCGCGCACACCCCAGGAAATGCCAAAATTTTTGGTTCATCAGGGCAATCCCTTACAGCCCAATCCTGAGCTGCCCGTTCCGCTGGGACTACTGTGGCACCGAAATGCCAACAGCTCCTCAGGGGATGCGAACTTTGTTCCCCTTCCCCCAGGGAATGGAAGTAGTCCTGCAATGGGGCTACTCAATTCTGTGGGCAACCCTTGGGCTACTGTAGAATCAAGAGCTTCTGTGTAGGGCTGCGCAGCCCAACACAGGGTTCAGGATCCAGTGGAGCTGAGTTCCATCAGTCCCGCCACCCTCCCCCTGCCTTCTCCCCCTGCACGCCTCCCTCCTGTTCTATCCTCGCCATCTCCCACCTCCCCCCACCCTTGAGCTCCTCCTTTCCGCCTCCCCCCACACCCCCGCCTACCTCTCTGCCACCCGGCAGTTCAGGCTATCACAGAGCAGTGGAGCACTGGTGTGCCACTGGTTCTAAGGGCTCACAAATGTGCTTTATGGCACGTTTGCGACAGTGTACGCTGGCGGTAAGCTAGCGAGCGCTGTTTAGGGTTGGGCCCTTACCCTGCTATAGCTGACTGGTGTAGGAGAAGCCTTGCCTTTTGTTTGTTTCTTCTGAGAAAATTCCATGATATTGGAACAATGTTTACTGTGCCATGATACTGCACCAGGGATACAGCGTTCCCCTGGCATCCACGGATCTGGCATCCCTGGATTTGGCTCACAACAAATACCGTGGACACTGGAGGAAAGTGACTCATCATTTGAAGTGGCTTTCTCTGGCCTTCCAGTTGCTCATCAAAGTGGAAGTGGCTGAGGATTTGCATATCTGCTGATTTGCATATCCACAGGGGGTGCTGGAATGCACCCCCCATGGATATAAAGGGCAGACTGTATACACTCTATCATGGAGGAGATAGTTCTTTCTATGTGAGAAATTAATTGGAAGAGCTTTGCAGTTTTTAGTTGTATGTAGCTTCCAGCGAAAGGGAATGTTCATTTATTAGTAAGATTCTCGCTTTAATGTTCATTCTGTGAACCAAGAATCTTTGGACTATGTAAGGATCACCTGTTTAAACCCAGACCTTGATAGAAAACAGTCCGTGTATAAGTAATCAGATCTATCCTTCGAAGTATGGAAGTCATAAAATGCATCAACTTTTCACAGTGAAGTCTGTTGTCAGATTTTTCACTGTGCTAAAAGAATAAAACTCTATTACATAAAATAGCATTAGAGCACAGTGTGATAGTATAGCACTCGTATTTACTGTGTCACTTATAATTTAATTCAATTTGAAGGAAGGAAGAAGATATTTATTAGCCTGCTTTAACGTCTGGGTTTAAATTCCTGCATTAATAGATTACTTGGGAGCAGCCACTGCTCCAAATGCAAGGATTGATCAGGCCTCTGGTATGGAATCCTGGTGGGGCTGACCTTACCCAGGGACAACAGCCTGAGCAGCTCGGTGACAAGAAAGGGCTCTGTTTCATTGCTGGTCAGACGTCTAGAAGAGCATGTTGCTATAGCCTGATTGATCTGTCAATTTAGATCAGTAATGCTAGATACTAGAAGGGCAAGGCTATCAGGAAATCTCGAGTAAATTAGAAAGATGGCCTCCAGCCACCAATTTATCTTCGTATCTGGCACAAATAGCTAGTGCTAGTTCAGCTACTATCAAGGGGGAAAAGCAGAGAGAGAGACAGAGAGAGAGAGAGAGAGAGAGAGATGGCACAAAGTCCCCAAAGACATCTCTGTCCAGGCAGAGAGTCACTTTTCACTGATACGTAAATTGAGGGCCTTTTGATTTTTCTCAGAGACAATTCAGTATATTAACTATAAAGCTCTTCTGAAAAGGAGTGGACATTCAGCCATAGGGGTCTGACTAGCTTGACCAGTGCAACTATATTCCTTGTCCTGACTCACCTCAAAGTTATCCTCATCAAGATGTCTTGAGCATTCAGGTAGGAAAATTGCATGTTTACCTGTAAATACTCCCTTTCCTAAATGTAAATAATTGTTAACCATGCTTAGCAGCTTTTACTTGTCTCTCGTAAACAGAGAATGTATTAGTCCAGCAAATTGAATTCTGTTTGTATTTATTTCTCATTCTAACCATGAGAAACGATGCTATCCAGATCTCTAAGGGTCAATACACATAGACAAATGACTTCCCGATCTCCTGCCTGTCTTCACTTGTGTACATGCGTGAGCCAGAAAAGAACCGTGCAGCACTTTAAAGATTAAGAGTGTACTGGATCATAAGTAGAGGTGGAAGAAACAGGGGATCATGAAATAAAAACATTACACTGCTTTCTTCTGCACTTCTCATTTTTGTAAAAAACAACAACAAATAACCCCAAAATATGTGAAAAAATAAAACTGTTTTATTTGGGGTTTAGTTATCATTTAATGGAGGAGAAGGTGCATGGGTAATGCATGACTGTGACTGCATTATACCAGCTATATCACCTACCTAGTTCACATTTAAAGTGATTATAATTTATCATTATAATGTAAATTTTGAATAGAGACATAATACTGCTTTCTGCACTTTGAAAAACAGTGCAATCCACAATAAAATAAAATAAAATTGAACTAAACTAGGATTTTCTAGGAGTCCTGATTGTTTGAGCCCTAACTCCTTAGGACTACAATTCCAAAATAAGTACTAGCTAGGATCGTCTAGGACAGGGGTACTCAATAGGTGGATCGCAATCTACCGGTAGATCGCGAGGCAAAATGAGTAGATCGCGGAGTGCCGGACACCCCCCCCTTCAGGTGCCTCTGGGAGGAAATGCCGGGAGTAAGGCCCATTGTACTCAATGGGGCTTACTCCCAGGTAAGTGTGGCTAGGATTGCAGCCTCACAGCCTAATCCTAGGCATGTCTACTCAGGAGTAAGTCCTGTTATACTCAGTGGGGCTCAAGGTACACCAACATACATTGTACACATAAATGTTATATGTTATGATGGCGCGAACATTGTAAAAAAAACTCTGGTAGATCTCTGGGCCTTGCTGGGTTTCAAAGTAGCTCTCGAGCCAAAAAAGTGTGAGCACCCCTGGTCTAGGAGTTCTGACTATTTGAGTCTTAATTATTTAGGACTACAATTCCCATCACCACCAGAGTCCAGTGGTGGTAAGTAGACTCTGTCCCTGTCTGGCACACCCAAGTACAGAGCTTCCTTTAGATTTGAGTGCTGACACTGTTCTTTTAGTGCCTATACCATTGTTAAATGCTAGCAATCATAGCAATTTTTCCTCTTTTATCCAATTGCGCTAGAGTTTGCTAGCTGATGAGAGAAGATTAATAGATTTTATATCTCACTCCTTGTTACTGTTCTAGCAAAAGGTTGTAGCTTTAAATTTGGATTCAAGTAGGATATTGATTCTATTAATTTTACCAGGCTTGGAATTTCAGTGTTTAGAGTGCTAATCTTTCCATGTCAATCTCCATTATGAACGTTCTCGTTTTGATT
Source organism: Tiliqua scincoides (assembly GCF_035046505.1). Classification (NCBI taxonomy): domain Eukaryota; kingdom Metazoa; phylum Chordata; class Lepidosauria; order Squamata; family Scincidae; genus Tiliqua; species Tiliqua scincoides. The sequence continues at coordinate 67,735,381 of NC_089827.1, forward strand.
CCAATCTCAGACTGCAATGAAAAATGGAAAGCTCCGTGTATGTAATGCAATATCTGTGAGAATGGGAATTGTTCCATGATGCATTTGGCTGTAGATCATTTGCCTTATTACCTTGTTTTCACTATATATTTTATGATAGGGAATTGATTATGTATGAATTTCTTTAGCATGGCAATGATAGTTTTCTGGGAATTCAAACATCTGCTTTATGGCCCCTTTTCCAGCAGTGGTTTGTAGGACTGGCTAGTTTTCTTTGTTACTCCCTTTTGTTCAAGTCTTATTTTACAATGATCTCCATGTTATGTAAACTATAGCCTTTTCGTATTTCTGGTTTATCCAGTTAGAGAATCTTATTGCTCAGGGGTGGGCAAACTCTTAACTTTAGGGATTCTGGACCTTTAACAATTGTGTAGCAGAGGGAATTTCAGCAGGTGCAGCTTGTTACCTCACAGATGACAAGCTGCGCATGCTGAAATCCTCTGTCCTACACAACTGTTAAATATCCAGGATCCCTAAAGTTGAAAGTTTGCCCACCCTGTTATAGCTGGATTGGCAAAGTCCAAACTGTGCCCTTTTATGGGACCGAACTATGTCCGAATTGTGATGTATCTTGTAAAAAAACTGTTCCCATTTCTTCCATTTTGAATCTTATATTTAGTATTCTTCCCATGACATTTACACAAATGTACATACTGCACCAACAGGGATACCTGGAACTTCTTGGTTTTGCCCTGTAGTATTTTGGTGGAGACCAAAATGAAATCATATCACTCTGGCCAAACTCTGGAGTAGATAGAGGAAGCTGTTATGGTTCCTGCAATTCATTGCACAGCTAGGGCAGTTCATAGTGCAGCTATTTCATAGACCCTTTACTGGATATGAAGTTCCATGATTATTCCAAGATACAAGATGGTGTCCAGCAGAGGAGTGGGACTTTCATCACTGATGCTACTGCTCTCAGAAATGAAGACTTTCAAAGTTTTTAAAAAGAGGTAATATCTTTCCTGAAATTGACCAATGTTTAAGTCAACTTTCAGGGGTTATGAAAGCCCCTGGGGGTATGATTTGGAGGTGCTAAACATGCTTTACAGAATGTTTATGGCACCCAGCACTGGTGCTGGAGCTCAGCTCCGGCACAGGAGAGTATAGGATTGGGTCCTTACTTCCTTACACTCTTCCAGAATCTTACATGCTTCCCATTTACTGGACTGAGAGCTAGTACAGCATCATACTGAGCGACTAACTTTTGAACTAGGAAGCCTTGATTCAAAGGCTTGATTCAATGCATATTATCACTGCATTGAAATTGATAGGTAGCCTCACGTAAGCCACTGTCCCAGTCCCCCAGCTATAAAATGGGAATTGTAAACTGTCTGCAAGTCCTATGCAAGTTTCCTAAGAAGTAAGTCCCATTGTTCTCAATGAGATTTAGCGGCACAATCCTAGGAAACCTCTGCACTGGCAGAGCGCATGCTTTGCCAGTGCTAAAGTGCCATAAAGCACTTTGTGATTGCATAGTGTTTGGTGTGCTGGTGGGAAGGCCATGCCCATGCATGCCAGCAGAAGCAGGTGTGCACAGAAATGCCATAAGGCAGCAACTGTTACCCAGCACATGCCCGATCTCGTCTGATCTCGGAAGCTAAGCAGGGTCAGGCCTGGTTAGTACTTGGATGGGAGACCGCCTGGGAATACCAGGTGCTGTAGGCTTATACCATAGTCTTTCGAGACTGAAGGTTGCCAACCAACCTGTTGGGATGAGCAAGGGCAGGGGGAGGTTGGGGAGGGGGCAGAATGGAATGGAGAGGGATGGTGATGGGGGTGGGTGCTTTGGGCCTAGGAGGGGTGGGATTGGAGTTGCCAGTGTGTGTCTCATCCTATTCCTCTTTGAGACCTGAACCGACAACACAAATTAATGCAAATCAATTGCACCAGCAATTTAGCTGGCATGAGCCCAAGTAGACCCATTGCACAAGATGGGTCTTATCCCAGTGCAAGGCAACAAATGTCCTGTACCTTGAAGATACCTCCATGCACAATTCTCCCACAGCACTGCTCTGGTACCGCTGCGTGGGCACAGGGGAATTTGTGCTGGATTGAGCTGTTACTCTCAGGTAAGTGTGTATAGGATTGCAGCCTGAATTGTTTTAAGGATCACTGAAATAAAGATAATATGAAGTACTCCTGACTGTGTTCTATCAATCAAATTATCATAAGACGAGTTCCAGGAGAAATTTTTTTGCCTGTATAGAACCAGGGGTGTCCATACCCCCCACTGTCCTCTTTGGCAGCGCAAGGGCCCACCCAACTCTCGTGGCACTGACCTCTCGCAGGAGCTGTGGTTCCTGCAGCGTGAGTTTGCATAAATATGTTAAAGATGAACTTATATGAATGAATGAAGGTTTTGCAATAGCTCAAGGCCTATAAAAGGCCTTGCACAAAGCAAGGCTGGCCTTTCCTTTGCTGCCGCTACTGCATCACCGACGTGAAACAGCAAGCAGCGGAGGGAGCCCTCAACCCACAGCTCACGCGAGAGGTCAGTCGCCCTCACGATGAGAGCAGTTGCGTTGGGCCAGTGCGGGCTCCAACAAATCTGCAGAGGGCCAGAGGCTCATTGGAGACTGGGAGCTCCTTGAGGGCAGCATTGGGTGTCTTTGAGAGCCACAAGTGGCCCCAGGGCCGGGGTTTGGGCACCCCTGGTATAGACGCAATGTTATCGGGGTTCAGAAGACTCAAGTTGTCGTATTTGTTGTGCCAATTTTATGCTAGGTCTATTCAACACATAAGTCTGCTTTCATTACACTCAGTGTTTCCCATGCTTGGTCTCCAAATTAAGATTTCCATAAGATAATGATTCCATTCAGACAAACTACAGTGAGGCGTATTAAGTGACCTTTTCAATTTTCAGTTACAAAGCTGTCCATTCCTGCAGTGTTTTCATTTACTTTTCTTATCCTTCCCTTTTGGCTTGTCAATCAGTTAAAAGACCTGTTGTTTGTTTCAGGTTATAAATTAACTATAATGTTTACGAGCTTTCATTCAGATCTTATGCCTCCTCTTGCGGAGGGAAAATTGTACATTGAAACTGACAGACACAGGCTCCCCTGCTGTGTTTAACTCAGATTTACTTTTCTTTTCTTTCTTTCTTTTTTTTTTGTAAATCCACCCTCTGCTTCCCTCTTCTCATCTCACTCAAAGTAACCAAATCCAAATCAGCAGCTACATCGACGCTCCTGTCAAGCTGTGTTTGAGTCATGGCACAGATGAATGCTTGCTGGTCTCGCTACAAGGTGAACTAATATTTGGAGTCCGTCAGAATCCACCGTTAGCCCATCTAGCCGAGTGTCATCCGTTTCAATGGTGAAATTGTGCAAAATGGAAAGTGCGTTGGTGGTGTGTGTCAAACATTAGCTGTCTCTTTACAGTCGAGGAAATTGGGCCTTCAAAACTAGAGTCCATTATCGGATATGTAACCCTTTTCACCGCAAATGGTGTTGCAGTTGTCTCACTGCAACCATTCAGGGGAGCCTTTAATCATTTTCATCATTTCTAATATGAATATAGCACATTGCCGGAGGAAAATAGTTACATATGCAGGAGCTTAGCAGCTACAAAATACAGCTGCTAGGGACCAGTGGAATGGAACATATCTTAGTAATCCTGAACAAAGGATTACCTCACTCAGTGGCATAGCAAACAGGGGCAGGGGGTGGTCTGACCTGGGTGCCATGCCAGAAGGGGTGCTGCGCGAGGCCCAGCCAAGATGGCAGCGATGGAAGAGGCAACCACAGCACCAGCCATGGTCACTGCTATGCTTGCCTGTTCCTGTTTGATGGCTCCTCGGTCTGGCAGTCATGCCTGTTTCTCCTCCTTTGGAGGCTCTCAAGCTACCAGTAAAGGAGGGGGCATGGCAAGCAGATTGAGAGGCCACCACACCGGCCTCCGCCTCTTCGTCAGCTTCCCAGTCTGGCTGCTGTGCCCTTACACCTCTTTTGGAGGCCTCTAGTGGAGTAGGAGGGGGTATGGTGAAGCCACTGCCACTATGGCCTCCTTCTCTTTGTGTTCACTGAGCTTGAAGAGGAAGAGGCCTCCACCTCTGGAAGTGACATCACAACATTGCATAATAACATTACCATCCCGGGCGCCATGGTGCCTGCTTGCACTGGCTACCAGTCTGTTTTGAACACGCTTCAAAGAGCATCCTTACTTTTAAAGTCCCAAACAAGGACCACTTTCTCTAGTTCTTCTCCTTCTCTATTAAGATCATTCTCAGATGATTTTTTTTTTTCTCCACTTGAAAGCAAGGGAAGTAATGACTGGGAATCGGTTGCTTTTGGCTGTAGTATCCTGGCCATGGAATGATAAGCTGAGACTCGCTTGTGGGATATGTGGGATTTTTTTGGTATTAGTTGACATGTTCATTTGTTCTGGTCTTTTAGATTGTTGTTCTTTTACACTGACTTTTATGCTGACTCTGCCACTGTGCCGTTCTAATATTTTAATTGATTTGATCATTGTGTTTTTGAACTGTGTAAGCATCTCTGGGAGTCTTTGGACTGCAGAGATTTTCATTAGATTTTCATAATAAATGAAGACATTGTGTAATACAGAGCCAATAAGGCAATATGTTAGCCAAATAGACTCACTCTTCCGTTGTAGGGGATTCAGATTGAATGGGAAATCATGGAAGTCCCAAAATCTGGGGAAAAAAGTCTGGTAGTAACCTGCTCAAGGTGGCCACTGAACATTTCCACTGTGGAAAAATACACCTACAACTGTAGTTCATACACAACCTTGTAGAACAAAAAATGTTTTTATGTTCATACTTTGGGGACCTTGTAGAAGCACAATGTGCATGTCTAGTGGTTGCCACGTCTTGTAATGTCCCCAGCTTCATTTAATAGATGTCTGCAGGAAATTTGAAGCAGGGACTCAATTAACTGGATTACAAATAGCTTGGATTTGCTTAGAGGAATCAGAATAAATAGCACTCGGAGACAAAGCAGTGGGGGGAAAAATGTAATGTAAAATGCACACAAAATCTGGTCTGTTTTCATCTCCAGAATGTTTAAGAGCGGATGCTTTGAAACAAGCCCCCTTTTTTGGACCACTCGGATTCTCATGTTTTAGTAGTTGATGTTGAAATACCACACTCGTTCCTCACAATTGTAAACTGTATCTTCACTTGTTTTGATCAGAATGGTTCTAATTGAACATTTCAGCGATGCAGGTTCTAATGCATGTAATGAAGTCTCACGCTCTAGCCAAAGGGAGGTGAGTGTCCTACAAAAATCTATGGAGTGGAAATAATTGTTCTTTAAAGAAGTAATAAATGATGGAATAAAGGTATGGGAGTGAGTTTAGCAGAGCGCTGACATTTGAGTCCTCACTTCTTCTGCTTCGACACTTGAAAGAGATGTCCCCACTGATTTCATGGCTGTTTCTTGGTTAATGCCAGTTCAAGCCTGCTCTTTAGTTCAGAAGGAAGAGTGCTTATTTGTGCAAATTTTGTCACTGTGTTCTATTCGCTTGGTTTTTAAAAAAACACACAGAGACACACACATCAACAAGAGCCAATTAAGCATTCCCTGGGAGGAAAAATAATTACATGTTTTTCTTCATTTAAAAATAAACAGCAGCTTACGCATGCATTTCAGTAAGTTTGGTACCTCTGAGTTCTCCAACAAGGAATTTTCAACAAATAAAACATTTTCTATAAGTGTCAGCATTTTGAATGGCGTATTCTCTACCTAGCACGCTTTCCAGATTAATCTCCAGTTCTGCCAATATAATTACTATGATTTTTGTTGATTCATTCTTTCCCCTTTCTAAGGAACTGAAGGCCTTAGGGGTGGACCTCAACAGGTGGGAAACCCTGGCCTCTGAGCGGCCCGCTTGGAGGCAGGCTGTGCAGCATGGCCTTTCCCAGTTTGAAGAGACACTTGGCCAACAGACTGAGGCAAAGAGGCAAAGAAGGAAGGCCCATAGCCAGGGAGACAGACCAGGGACAGACTGCACTTGCTCCCGGTGTGGAAGGGATTGTCACTCCTGAATCAGCCTTTTCAGCCACACTAGACGCTGTTCCAGAACCACCTTTCAGAGCACGATACCAGAGTCTTTTGAGACTGAAGGTTGCCAACAACAACATTCTTTCCCCTACCAGATCTCTTTAGGTCCTAAATAGAATGGAAGATGGAGAATTCCTTTCTTCTGTAATAGCCAGTTATATCTTGATTTGCTGTACACTTTTATGGCCTGACTTTGTTCTGAAGGGGCTAGTTTGGTTGATACATTATACCACATGACCAACCCAAAGTAATTATGGGTGTGTGCACTCACACTACATGCATGTTTTCACTCCTCGTCCCAGTAATGTCCTGTAATCTATGTGCATTGCTAAACTGGCTGGGTTGGTAATGTGCATAGATGGGTGATTTGGATTACTCAAAAGTCATCCAACAGCTAAACTCCCCGAGCAACGATGCAGCCTCACCGGTACGGCTTCCTCTCCATTCCGTGGAAAGTTTCTGGTTGCTAGAGGTCTCCTCAAGGTAAGGAGATACTTGTCCCCCTGTGCCAAGGTAAGACCCGGCAGCTTCAATAGGTCAACTTAGACCTTCACCAGCTTGATTGCTGGCGCACATCCACATTGCGCCACGAAGGCAGATCAGGCCCGGTAGAGGGTCAGGATTCAGCAGTACACTTCCTGGGCCTGATTTGCCATCCTTCCTGCCCCCATCACTGTCTTGTTCTGCTCCTCCACTGGATACAGCGCACCTATTTTTGGCGCAGCTGCACCAGTGGGGGCGGGATTAGTTTTTGAAACGGTACCGTGAACTGTATGCATTTTCTTTTGGAAATGTTTTAGCTGAATATAACAAGCAGTTCTATGTACTTAGTCAAAGACACCATAAACCATTTTGTTGTTGCCTCTCGGTACATTTGTCTTACGGTAAATATTTGCATTGCAATGGTATTTTTTTCTCTTTCTCTTAATTAATAATCTCCTGTTGAGACATTGATAAGAGTTTCTGTTTTGCTTTTTTATCAGATTTGTTTGCAGTTTCAGCCAGCAAATATAAAAGGTAGCTGTACTCATGGCAAATGCTTGACCTCTGTAGCGGTGATCCTACGAAGAGGTTGCATATTCTTTCCTTGTATATTTTTAAATCATTGGGCTATCCACTTCTTTTGTATTCTGCCACCAAAGGACTACATCCTATTTCCACCCATGCACTGATCTCCCCAGAACGCTGTCTCTCTGCTTGCATGAGCAGCATAAACGTCATTCCCCCAGTGGCTGGAATTTGCAATCATTTCAGACCTCATAATATGTGCTTTCTGAGTGAGAAATCCTCCTTCTATTGCTTGATGTGACAAACGAATGCAACCATGTAACCAGTTAGGTAGAAATCTCTGCTATTCCATCCTTGAAATAAATACATACGTGTGCTTGAAGACATCACTGACTTTAAATGCGCATGTGGCATGTGACAGCCGTGCTATTTCACAATTCCCAGAAAGACTTTTTTTTTGGCTCTAGAGATGACAAAATCCTGCAAGACTCCCTGGCTCATTTTCCACTTCCTGAATACTTGACTATCTATAGCTGCTTATTTGCATTCAAGAGATGCTTTTTTTTACCACTGAGGCAAAACGGGGATATTAATTGGGAAAATATGTTTTCTGCATGTAGATGTCTTCTTGAAGCTAGTGATGGGGGACGATAAGAAAGAAAGGTCAACATCTTTGGTGAAAATGCTGCAGTTAAATAAATTCAGTGCAGAGAATTTGAAATAGCCACTTGTAGTTTGGATTTGAAATTTTTGCAACATGAAAAAAAGTTGGCTTGGAGGGCAAGGTTTTATAACTCTAGGGGACTCAGCTGGCCACATCCAGATTGAGTCAACTGACTGCATCTAGCCCAGCATTGTCTCTAGAGGGCACCCTTCACCCTTACCAGGGTGTCGGGGCATGCAAGAGGTAAGGTACTAGAAGTTGAGTGCTGCAAGACTTGCTTTGAGATCCCTCCCTGGGTGTCTTAACCTCTCTGGTTAACACGCAACTTCTAGCAACCAGAATTTACTGTTCTGAACTTGTTAAGTAGAACACTTAAGAATTTCTTAATATCACTAAGAAGAAGAAGGTCTGAACACCAGAGCCGCACATGGATTACCTAAATTGGACCCTACCCTCTAAAAGTGGATCCCCACTTCTCCATCTGAGAAACCCTCTGATTGAATTGTGGAATAATTACACTTATCTGTTTGTGTCACGGACAGTTAACTGTAATCAGGTCAGATCTGCACATAGTTTTCTTCTTCTGAAAATAGCTGATTTGTGTCATGACCTCTGCATTGACAGTGTCATGATTCCGACATGGAGCAGTAGCTCAGACTCCATCCCTGATGGTGGGAGAGTAGTTGGGGGGGGGAGTCTAGCCAGATCAGAAGTACAACCTGTATCCCAGGCGCTTGACACCATGATGGAACCTGGACTTACCAAGCCAGAACTGAAGAATCTGAAACTGAAACACCATAGATCCAGAGCTGGAGACTTCAGAGCCTACAGCCACTGAGCCTGATGTCTCAAAGAACTGGCCTCTTCTACACCAAGGCACTTGAACGCCCCCCCCCAATTCTGCACAACAGTGCCAAAAAAGGACCAGGCATCCTCTGATGTAGTAGTGTGCAAGACTCCAGGTCAGGGGGTTGCTCTATAAATCTCTCCATGGATGAAGGTAACCTGAGCCTGGAAGTATTTAAAACTTCATTCCAGCTCTGGTCCTTGTCAAAGCAAGTTGCTCATGTGGAACGCTCCATGATTCTACATTTTTGACTTGTCTTGCTACCTGTCAAACCTTATGGGTTCATACCAGCAGAACACGACAGGTTGAAGAAGTGGAAAGGCCTATTTTTTTTTTTTTTTACCCAGCACTGATTCTCCAATGCAAACCAAGCTCCTGGAACTGAAGAAACTTAAGATTGTAGAAACGCAGAAACTGCTGTTCACCACGGAGGGGAAAACCTACAGACACAATACTGTTCCTGTATGCTCTGGGCCAATAGCAGTTCCAGGAGTGAATTTGAATGGAGCCTGTTGTCCTCACTTCCAAGGACGCATTTTGAAACAATTGACCAGTTGTCCAGTTTTTGATAATTTTGTGAGGTTGACTTTCTCGGTGGAGCTAAGCACATCTCAAGGGAAGGGTCTTTGCCATGTCATAACCACCAATTAATAATAATAATAACAACAACAACAACAACAACAACAACAACAACAACAACAACAACAACAGGTATTTATATACCGCCTTTCTTGGTCTTTATTCAAGACTTTAATCAAGGCGGTTTACATAGGCAGGCTTTATTAAATCCCTATTAAATAGGGATTTTTACAATTTCAAAGAAGGTTCTTTCTTTCAAGAACGACTACATTCAAGGTGTTTCGTTCCGATCTGGCTTCACATTCTGGCCTCCATCCTCCCACGCTCAGAGCAGATGGAATTGCTCGGCTTCAGCTTGTCAGCTGCTCCAAGGTCGCATGGTGCCGGTGGCCTCGAACTGGCGACCTTGTGGATGTTATCTTCAGGCAGACGGAGGCTCTACCCTCTAGTCCAGACCTCCTGCCCAATTGGAACTATTTGTTCTTGTGGCTTTCAAGAACATGGTTGTTATAAGAGTTCATCCACTCTTCATTTAGATTTTAATCTTTCTTTCAGTTAATTTAGGGCCCAATCCCTAACTGGCCCTTGGGCCAGCACAAGTCCCTTGCTCTGGCCTTTTGCAACACTGGGAGAGGAGGAGGTCAGATATATACTAGCCTCTGATGGAAAGATTTTTGGATTCTTGTCACTGACGCAATGCCAAACAGTCACAGACCTTTAAAAAGACTTTAGAGGCTTTTATTTACACTATTTACAGACTAATTGATTGAGTTTGGATACAGATGTTTACTCCTTGCTTTCCATACTGTTTCTCAGAGAACCACACCCAGAAAATCATATTAAATACCTTGAAACAAACAAGTTATCCATGTGACACTGTATGTCACTTCCACCTCCTTATTGGGCATATTATGACATTGTTTGGTGCATGGCTCCAGCTCTAACTAGGGGGGGGGGTCATTCTGCTCTGCATCACAAAAAGTTCCAGGCCCACAACTCTGGTTACATAAGAGCCTGGAATTTCCTTTTTTGGGAAAGTTATGATCTACACGTTCTCTTTGCTCAGGTCACCTTGACATAACGACTCATCCTGTTTTTAAGGGAAACAATAGTCATTCTCTTGACTCCAATTTCAGTTATTTTTCTCAAAGAGAAGATAGGTTAACCCTCTAAAATCTCTATCACCTCTGGAGGCCAACGCAGGCCCCATGGAGCTGGCACATGGTTAAGATTGTGCTAGCTGAGTAAGGCCAGCGTGGGGACTTGAGAAGGGCAGGGGACAGAAAATAGGTGTTCCAGGGTGGAGGGAGGGTGGGCAGTGGGCGAGCCCATGGGTAGACCAGGGTCAAGAAGGGGGTGAAGCCAGGATTTGACACTTAGGCTGAATCTTGACCCCACTCCTGGGCAACTCTGAGCAGCACCTCTTTAGGTGGCGCAGATCCAAGTAGCCCCATTGAAGCTGCTGCCTCGTTACCTGGGGTAAAGGGAATTGCTTCCCCTTGCCCCAGGCTGAGCCACCGTCAACCCCAACCCTACATTGGCCTGCCCGTTCCAGCACGGGTAAGGATTGGTCTGTTAGTAAAATAATAGTATAATCTACAGTGAGTTGGCATCCTTCAGTCTCGGAAGACTATGGTGTCGCGCTCTGAATGGTGGTTCTGGAACAGTGTCCTCTCCAGTGCGCGAAGCCTGGGTAAAGTAGGTATGGAGGATAGGCTGTTACCCAGGCAGCAAATCCCCCCTCTCCACATCGCTGAAATGGTCCAATGGAAAGACAGAGGCCAATACGGTTGGTTCCAGCGGCGTCACAGGAGTTGCCAGAACGTGACTGTGTTCAGTCATGAACTGCCTCAGGGACTCCGGCTCCAGATTTTGCCTCAAGGTTGACTCCTGAAGCCTTTTCTATAACTGGATGTAGCCACAAGGCAGTGGAGGTTTGGGATCAGAGTTTTCCTTCTCTCAGATGAGCTGCCTTCCCAGGCTGACGAGTCCCATCTGCCCGGTGGCTGTTTAGTCGCCTCTTACGACAAGTACAGCCAAACTGAGGGCCTATTCTTATCCCCAGCCCCCAGGGGAAAATCTACAGTGTGCTTTTGAATATATAGCAAGATAAACTGCACTGCCATCTCACATTCATAGGCTATCATGCTCCAGACAAAAAAAAAAGAAACTATTTAATTGGTTTTTTATTTCCTTTAGCAAACGCTAAGCTTCTGCTTGAAGTATGGGAATATGTAACATATGAGGATTTTTTCTCACTTTTCAATCACGTATATGCACAGAACAGTCTTGTTCCATCAGAGCCACTGTGGCCTTCAGCAATTCTTCTTGCACAGCAATTGAGTGTGGCGGTAAAGTGCATTTCACATTACTGTAAAAGCTTCTTATAAGATGCATAATATCAGCAAACTAAATTTGACTTGAGTAGTGTTGGTTGAGGCAGCAGTGGTTCAGGATACACAATAAATATTTTTTTTTTCTTAATCAGATTTTTGAAGACCTATTAGGAGAACGTGAGACATTTATGGCCCTGCACCAACAGAGTATGTGTTCCATCAGCGCATACTGTTGCAAAAGCACTGTAAAAAGAATTGAAATAGGGTATAGGCCAGGCATCCGGTGGGAAGGCTGGAACCTTCTGGCTGGTGCTAGTGGTTGTTGAGAGGCCTGCTGGAGCAGGTAGGTCTAGTGCAGGGGTAGGGAAAGAGTGGGGAAGGGGTTGAAAGGGGCAGGGGGGAAGGCAGAATGGGACAGTGTTGGGGCGGGGAGGAGAGTGGATCAGACCCAGTAGGGGATGGGATTGGTGGCAGCAGTGTGCACTGAATCCTGACTTCCTTCCTGGACCTGGTCCAAGCAGACTTGCATCAGCATTATTGCTGGTGCAGGTCTGAGTCTGACCCATTGCAGCTGGTGGGACTTACTCCAGGGCAAGGGAACAAACATCCCTTTACTTCAAGGAGAACTCCAGTAGCCAAAAATCCCCTACAGGATGTAGTAAAAGCCCCCGCCAGTGTTGGTGCATCTTCACACAGGGATTTAGGTAGGATTGGGCTGTCAGTTTTCATCCTTCAGATACCTGAAAGGTAGATTTTGCTATACTACTTGCAAAAATTGTTAGTGTCTTTATTTTAAAGCATCACATTTGTACTGACATCTCAGATTGGGCTATATTTGTGCCCAGTCCTCTAAGAGCCTTACACTGCTGGAACTAGCATTCTGGCAGCATTAGCTACTTCACGGCTATCTCAAAGTGCAACGTGTCATTCAGCATGGCCTGGGCACCTCTGCAAGTGGCGGAGTCTGCATACCAGCAGATAGGGATGGAGTCCCAGCACTGGTAAATCAGTGCAGAAGCAGGAAGGAGACAGAGAGGGGAGGAACAGGACAGAGATCTGGGATGGGAGGAGGGCAAATTGAGGCCAGGTAGGAGGCAGTGACACTGCTGATATCCTATCCCCTTCCCAGCCTCGATCTGCTTTCCATTGTCCACTCAGACTTGTGCACCACCTATATAACTGATGCAGAGCTTATCCTGGGGTAAAGGAAGAAATGTCCCCTTACCTCAAGGAGGCCTTCACAGCCCAAAACTGCCCCACAGGACGCTGTGCACCATGTTGGCATGGCTACATCACCATGTACGGAGTTATGTAGGATTGGGCTGTTTGTCCATGAAAATGATGCGACCTAAGGCTGCGGTCCTGTGCACACTTACCTGGGAGTAAGCCCCAGTGACTAAAATGCGACTAACTTCTGAGTAAACCTCAGCTTGAACTGTAAATATCTGTAATTCTCCAGCAGGGAGGCTGGCCGCTTGAGCGACTTTTTTTTTTTTTTTTGAACTAATCATATCACATCCAGTTCAGAAATGATTTCATGATGCCGATTTCATTTTTACAAAATGCAAAAATAAGCAAGAAAGACATCCGAGAAATATTTGTACCAGGGAAAACTTAAGAAGGAAAAAATGGGGAGAGATAAGTGAACAATGATTTTGAGAAAATTCAGCAACCACACTCCTATTGATTTAAATGGAGCTGGATGGTACCTGATAGATTTTTTCTTTTGTAACTGTTACAGAAAAGTCTAACATCTTAATACAATCGTTAATTTAAATTGTTTCTAGCATCTTCTTACCCACTAGCCTCCCAGTCTCACTTAATAATTTACAGATTGCAATCTGTACTAGCTCCACCTGTCCAATCTCATTTATCTCTGATTTGTCATTGCCACTTACTTTCTTCTCTAGTCTCTCATCTCTCCATGAGAAAGAGCCGTGCCTTGCTTTCTGACTGTCACTTCAATTAGTTCTTCCAAGAACAATAGCTGATATTGACCATTAATTGATTATTAATTAATTGATTTATTCCCCCCCCCCCCCAGAGCTTAGAGATATCTGCTCTGCTTCTCCGGATCCTGAACTCTGTGTTGGGATGGAAGGCCTGCCAAAATGGCAAAATGCCAGCACAGACTTGAGAAGCCCCATTGCGGAGCTTGGGGCTTTCCCAGGGGGAAGGGGACAAAAGTTCCCTTCCCCCCAAGGAGATCTTCAGCAGCTGCTGTGGGGCCGCAGGATGCAATAATAGCCTCTTTGATGTCGCTGAACCCAGCAGCGGCGCCATTTAGGATTGGGCTATTACCCCACTACCTTAAGAAAGGGAACGTGACAAGGAAGACAATTGGAAACGCTTTTATGAATTATTAAAACAGCCATTAATCTGACTGCAGAGTACAGAATCATATTATGTCATAAACTTGATAGCTGCATTAATGGTTATTTATGTTGTACAGAACAATATGACGGTCTATAAATCCTTGGATAAACAATAAAAATGAAATAGTTTTTTGCAAAGTTTCTTTATTAACACACTTAAAACTCTGCATAGCAGCCTTGATAGGGTGAAATATTACACTAATATGACTAGAAAGCTTTTGCCATCACGCACTGCAGTTGTTGTGAATTGTCACAGTGCTGATCTTATGTAGTTAAGCATCACAACTTGAATATTCTTCATTATTTAAACAAAAATTATTTGTCACAGAGCACTGGCTGCTGTAATGGCTCTTCTACTTTTTTTATTCATAAAAGCTCTGAGAAGTGGGTTAAGCTGAGAGATAGTTACTAGCCTGTTGACATCCAATAAATTTCATGGCTGAACCGGGATCTGAACCCAGGTCTCCCGAGACTAAATCCAATGCTCTAACCACTCCACCACACTGGGCATTTGACCATACTGTTTACATGCATTTTTGGGTTTGTTTTTTCTCTAAGCTATGTGTATGTGACAACATACTTGGTACAGAACAACAAGACTTGGTACAGTCTAGCTGACTTGATCCTTTGGGGTTGACCTTGATAATCTATCTCTGTCTTTGATTGAAGGTAGCTTTCTGTCAGGTTGTGACACACGTTGATTAGTAGGGGAGCTGGGTGGTTACCACTGTTGCCTGACATAGTGGCCCACATGCTGGGGGGTTTTGAGTTAGGTGTACCTGCTGTAGATGGTGGGCAGCCCAATTCTAACCTGTGCTAGAATGGGGAGGCCAGCTGGCCTCCCTCGTATCCAGTGCAGTGTTGGGGCTGCTGGTGGTTCAGCCCAGGGCAAGAGGGATTAATTCCCCTTACTCCAGGTTCTGTACAACCTAAACAGGTGCTCTAGGTCGCCTAAATGCGACCTAGATGCCAAAATGCCAGATGCCTGGCCAAAATGCTAGAGGGCGGTCCCATCCCCCTCCTGGGCCCGGACTGCCCAGCAGCCACCCTCTTCTCACCCTCCCCTGCCCCCGAAACACTCCTGTCCTACTCTCACCAACCCCCTACATCAGCCACCCTCAGCCAGTGTGAACCCACCTCAACTGGTGTGTGGAGGGCAGTGTGCACCCTTGTGCCAGCTTCCTTGATTCCCAAGGTTGTGCAAACATGCTTTATGGCATGTTCGCAACACCTGGAGGATGGCGCAAGGGATTTGTGCCGGCTTAAAGGTAAGTCTGGATTGCTCTGTAGATAGGATCCAGCATTATCTGTCTTAGGTTCAGAGCATCTTTTACAACTGCTGCTGAGTGCTTTATGACAGTCAGTGCCAAAGGAAGAGGAGTGCTGCCAGCAGGAGGTAAGTATAGAATTGGGTTCTTAATTAAGTACGTAGCAGCTATTAGTATGCACCTGGAAAATTGCACAAGCTTGGTAAAGCAGTTCAGTTTAGTGTTTGGCCATTTAATGATACTAGCTAAGTGTTAGTCACGATGAGTATGTATAGCTCTACTTTTGACTGACCCATGTGTAATGCCAAGAATGAATTTCCTCTCTTTTTGTTGCACTGTCAATATGTTGCTTTTATTCACTCTCGCTTCATGCTAATTAGCATCTACCGGCAGTGCAACAAAGGTGATTGTCTTGAACAGCAGGTTGCTCTTTTACATGGCAGAAATGACAGTTTTCCATCAATGGCAACATAACCATCTCCTTTTGATGGTTGAAAAAACAATGGCAACAAAAACCATCTCTTTTTGAAGCAGAAAAACAGTGTGTGAGATTCAGCTATGTATGATGTTTATTCCCACAGAGAAACAATAATTATGGAACTTCAGAAGTAATCATTTTGCCAGGAATTACCGCATTTTTCGCTCCATAAGACGCACCTGACCATAAGATGCACCTATTTTTTAGAGGAGGAAAACAGGAAAAAAATATTCTGAACCAAATAGTGTAATAAAATATTTAATAAACAGAATAACATTTGAACCATGTAAAGTGAACAGCAGTCAACAGTGGCATTAAGAACCATTATCACTGTCATTAACAAATGGAGACTTAAAGGTTTGAGTACTCTAGTTTTCTGGAAACCCCAAGAACTCATCATCGCTAGAGTCAGAATTTATGAAGCTCATTTGCTCACAATCACTGACATCACTTTCTTTGCTGTCTTCATATAAGATACCATCTTCACTTCCATCTAAGGCATTGCTAATGCCACATTTTTTGAATGACTGTACAAGGATCTTCTCCTTTACTGAATCTCATTATGTTTTCACCCATTTTTTCAGAAGTCCTCCAGGACGTTTGGACCACACCTTTCCAACCCATATTCTTATTCCATTTTCATCCATCCATCCTGGCATGAAGATCCCCCCCTTCTTAGGGTGAATGTGAGCATAAACTGGCATGAAGATCCACCCCCCTCCTTAGGGTGAATGTGAGCATAAACTGGCATGAAGATCCCCCCCACCTTCTTAGGGTGAATGTGAGCATAAACTGGCATGAAGATCCCCCCCCTCCTTAGGGTGAATGTGAGCATAAACTGGCATGAAGCATAACATAACGTGCACTCTTTTTTGCAGTATTCGCTCCATAAGACGCACACACTCCCCCCCCACTTTTTTTTTTGGGGGGGGGAAGTGCATCTTATGGAGCGAAAAATACTGTAATTGATTTCTGAAACGAGTGTCACTCATTTTCCTAATAATTCTGTTGGTTGCAGTGGCATATCTAGAGGGGGTGCAAAGCATTAAGTTTTGCAGGAACCCTCACCGCAGCATGCAAGCGCCCTCCCCTTTGGAGCTGATCCTGACATTCAGCTCTGTTTTGCTCCCTGTATGCCTCTGTTTGCTCCCACCCCCTGAAATGGCTCCAAAGGGGAGGGGGAGGGGCCACTTGCATGCTACGGTGAGGCTCCCTGCAAAACTTAGTGCTTTGCACCCCTTCTAGCTATGCCAGTGGTCAGTTGCTCATGTGGTCTGTTCTGCTAAGCAATAGGCAGTTGACAATATCAATCAAGAAACAATTTACTGCGTAGCAGATTTTGGATAGTAATATTTCCCTAGCTCAGAATTAAATTCTATAGCTCACCTTAAAGAATTAAAAAAAAAAAAAGTGCCGCATTATTTTTGGCCTGATGTCATCACTTTTTTTTTTAACTCCGTAGCCCTTAACTCTTGCTCAACACAACTTTCTGATCTTTGTGGTTTGAAAAGGATTTGAAAATATCCACCCAACTCCAGCAGTCGGTTGATTGCATCATTTCTATAAGGTCCTCTTCTTGTTTTACATGATGTGCTTGGGAATGGATACCCAGGAGAATGTACACAAACTTATTTGTGGTGTGAAGATACTATGTGTAAAACAAGAAGTAACTGTTCATTTAAATACTCAGAGCTAGAGGCGCAATTCTTTCCCACTTGCCACCTCTGAGTATTTTTGAGAACTTCATGTCAAATTCGGCATAGGAGTGTGCAAGTTACATTTACTGAGGGGCTCATCTGGTAATGGAATAGAGATGTGAACCAAATGTGTTGGCCATGAGACATAGTAAACTTTCTAGGAATGTATCGACCAACACCAACTGCTTTCCTCTGAGCCAGTGACAGGCAATTATTCTTCCTGTTATCTTTGGTTTCTTCCTGATTTTTGCCCTGTCCTCTATATCTTCCAACTGACAGTGCAACAAGCTCTGTTAATTCAAATCAATACCATATTTTAAAATACTACATGCAACAAATTGGTTCATGGCTGTGATGTGCTTACATCACATGTTACACCGGGGGTTCCCAAACTTTGCATTGCTGCAACCCAGTGGGTTGCAATGCTCTTGGTGGTGCTGGAGGCCTGGTCTAGCGACCCACTCTACAGGCCTCTGTGGACTTCAGAATGGCCCTCAGAAGCCTCCATATGCCACTTCTAGTTTTCGGAAGCAAACCAGAGGTGGCTTCTGAAAACTGGAAGTGGCTTATGGAGGCTTCTGAGTGCTATTCTGAAGCCTGTAGAGTGGGTTCCGGTGCCGGGAGAGGCTTCCAGAGGCTCCAGTAAGTAATGGGACTTCTGCGTTGGCTCCTATTTGTGCCAAACTAGCGTGAGGGTAGGTGGGAGGGCCCATATCGCAACCCACCGTCCTTGGGCTCGTGATCAATACTTTGGGAAGTGCCATTCCTTAAACTTGAATCTATAGTTTATCTTAAAGGAGCACAAGGGGAACGGTAGCTAGAGAAGAAAGAGAGCTATGAACCACCCTCCATTTTTCTTACAGAGTTTGTTTCCCTAGTGAATAGTACCCTAAGACTGGGCGTGAAAAACACTGAACAAATTCTAACTAGTTTCACCATCTTGACTTACTCCAAGCATTTTGTTTTCTGTGGGTGTGGAGAGTTCAACGTAGTCTCTAGTGCCACTGACCACCATCTCCCAAACTACACTCCCCTGGGTTCCCTGTGGAAAACTCATGACTCTAAACTGGTTTTGAACAACTGGATTACGTTGCTAGTTCAGGCTGGCCTCTGGTAGCAGGACAGACATCAATGTACAGTATTATATCTTACTTGCATAGCTTCCACATTGTGAAGAACCAGTTGGAGGCAAATCCCATTAACAACTCTCCATGGAAAATTCTTCCTTTCTGAAGGTGTTTTTTTTTTTTTTTTTTAAATTAAGTATTTTATTTATTTACTACAGATACAGGTAAAGAAAATGGGTTAGACTTTGGGCAGGTACTACACAGGTTACACATGAGGATATGGCCCTAGATTACAACATGCATTATTCAAAAAAAAAGAAAGAAAAGCAATCAAACGACTGAAAAAATACACAATAATCTTCAATACAAAAGCTATCATATTTGCCATTATAAAAATTTAAATTTATCTAAACACTCAATATTGTTTAACTAAAATTATCTATCCAATCATAAAAAGGCTTCCAATATTTTCTTACTCTACCTAAATCTCTCTCATTCTTTCTGTTAAAACTTCCATTTCTGCTATTTCATAAATTTTGTCTATTAAATTTTCTCTAGTTGGCACATCTGTAGATTTCCAATTTCGCACGAACAGTATTCTTGCTGCTGTAACAATATGTACAATAAGGTATTTTCTATATTGATCTTTAATTTCTGATGTCACATTTAGGAGGAATATTTCTGGTTTGAATGGTAATACACAATTCAATATCTCTTGCAATAATTTATGTATCATTTTCCAGTATATCTTTGCTTTTTCACAGTCCACTACATATAATAAAAGGTCCCTTCAACCTCTTTACATTTCCAACACTTATTTGATGACCCAGAATACATTTTTGCTATTTTCTCCGGAGTTAAATACCATCTATAAAAATTTTATATAAATTCGCTTTAAAAGACACTGCTTTAGTTATCTTAATATTTATATTCCAAATTTGTTTCTAGTCATCCATCGATATATTATATCCAAAATATTTGGCCAGTGCACCATTGCATCTTTAACTATTTCATCCTCCATTCTTATCTCCAGGAGAAAATTGTACATTTTTTAATATATATTTTCCCTCATAAATCAAAAATATTTTATCAAAACTTTTTATCTTCTTCATAAAAACCTATTTTTTTTTGTCTTCTTGTAATCTTGTTCTTATTTGCATTTCAATCCACCAGCCCAATTTTATTCCTTTCTCTTCTAACTCAAACTTACTTAAGATCTCTCCTTTAATATTCAACAGATGGTTGTATGACTTATTTTGGTCTTTTTTAATCCAGTTCGGATTAGTTGCTATTTCAAGCGGTTTTATCCATCTGGGTAATTTAGAGTATATCTTGTATTTTATCTGTTCCCATATCCAAATTAAAGATCTTCTTAAAATGTGTTGTCTAAAATATCCATGTTGTTTGACTTTATCATAAAACAGGAATGTGTGCCAGCCTAATTGTAAATCATGTGCTTCTAAAATTAAAATTTTTGAATTTGGTATGAGTCCCCAATCTTTTATCCAGTTTAGGGCTGCTGCTTGATAATATAATTCCCAGTCTGGTAATCCAAATCCTACTCTTTTTTTACTCCTGAAGTAATTTCCATCTTATTCTCAGTTTTTTACCTTGCCAGATGAATTTTGTAGCAATTTTATTCAGTTCTTCATAAAAAGTTATCTTCAAAATAATCGAAATAGTCTGGAATAAAAACATTAATTTTGGTAATATTTTCATTTTCAGTAGAGCTATTCTTCCCCTTAGGGATAATTGCAGTTTATTATATTTCTCCATAACTTTTTTTTTTTTAATTTCTTTCATTAATTTAATATAGTTATCTTCCATTAATGTAATTGTCTTTTTGGTAATTATAATTCCTAGATATTTTACTTTGTTTGTTATTTGTAGTCCAAATTCTTTTAATCATTCTATATCATTGTCTTTTATATTTTTAAGTATCATTTTGGTCTTCTGGTGTCGGGACCCCTCCCAGAGGCCCTGACCCCCGACTTACCCTGGAGCAGGCACCCCATGCCCAGGTTGGGGAGGCTTCCCTGCCCTTGAAGGGGGCAAAGCAGGTTGGCTTACCCCAACCAGCCAGAGGGGGCTGGCAGGGCAAACACTGCAGGAAACAAGCCAGGAACAGGAAAGGCCTTTTCTGCCCCACCTGGAGGAAGGGGAGGGGCCAAAGGGGGCGGGCTTGCTCCATAAAGCAGGAAGGCCAGGGATGAGAGGCAGTCAGTGTGGAGCAGGGAGCTGTGAGGTCAACAGCTCCTGCTCCTAGGCCAGGTCTGCCAGCCCTGCTAGGGAGGAGGACAAGGGTGCTGGAACCCCCTCCTCCTCCAGCCAATCTGAGGCCTCCCTGGGGGTGGGACAAGCCTGCTCCAGGCCCCTCCAGGGCAGGAACCCTACATCTGGTAATTTATTTTTAAACCTGCCACTTCCCCATATTCTTTTAAGTCTTCTATCAAAAATTCTATGGAGTTAAGTGGATCTTCCAAGATAAATATCAAATCATCTGCAAACGCTTGTAATTTGTATTCTTCACTTTTAATTTTAAGCTGTTTCATCCTGTTATCTTCTCTTATTACATTATTCAACATTTCTAGTATCAAATTAAACAACAGTGGTGAAAGTGGACAACCTTGTCTTACTCCTTGTTGAATGTTGATCTCTCTCGTCAATTCTCCATTTACTCTTATCTTTGCTTTTTGATCTGATTATATATTGTATCATCTTAATAAATTTTGGACCAAAACGTAACTGAAGACAGTTACCGTATTTTTCGCTCCATAAGACGCACTTTTTCACCCCCAAAAAGTGGGGGGGAAAGTGTGTGCATCTTATGGAGCGAATACTGGGGGCAAGGCCCGCACCGGGGGCAAGGTCCTCATTTGCACAGGCGCCACAGGGGGAGGGCAGGCGGAGAACAAAGGGGGCCAGGTCTGCACCGGGGGCAAGGTGCCACAGGGGGAGGGCAGGCTTACTTTAAAAGTAAGTTTTCCTCCTCTAAAAACTAGGTGCGTCTTATGGTCAGGTGTGTCTTATGGAGCGAAAAATACGGTAATCATAAAGTCCCAGTGTAAATTGTCAAAGTGTTTCTGGGCATCTAAAAACACTAGGGTTAATTTCTTATCTGGATGTGCTTCAAAAAATTCCAATATGTTTATTATAGTTCTCACATTGTTTTTCAATTGTCTTTTTGGTAAAAAACAAAAAACAAACAAAAAAAACAGTTTGATTTTCTTTAATTATTTGATTTAATATTTTTTTTAATCTTGTAGCTAAAATTGAAGCAAAAATTTTATAATCTGTATGTAAAAGCAAAATAGGTTTATAGTTTTTAATTTCTTTTTCATCTGTGTCTGATTCAAAGTAATTGTTCCTTCCTTCCTTGAGGTTGGTATTCCTCCAGTCTCCCAAATATCATCAATCACTTTTTTGAATGGCAACAACGGTACTTCTTCAAATTTCTTACAATATTCGGCTGGTAATCCATCAGGGCCTGGCATTTTTTGAAGTTTTTGCCTTTTGATTGTTTCTGTTGAAGTTTTGATTGTGAGAGGAGGATCTCCAATGGTTTTCAGTTAATGTAATATTCAGCAGTAGACCCAGTTTGGAAAAGTGAAGTCATACAGGCTTTGTTTTTTCATGACCCAAACAAACTTTTAATGATGTCTTTACAAGGCTTTGCAAAGCAATTAATATCCTCCAGGACTGGAACAATTCAAATGCTAACCTCACTTAGGATTGAATTTTCCTGATCTTGCCTTCATACAGCTTCCCGTGTTCTTAATTTTCAAGTCCTGAAACTAAAGGATGCTTTTGATTTGTTGGTTTTTGAGTTCTGCTTGAGAATCACTTCTTATGCTACTGCTGTGTTATTATATTTGATCACGGTAAAAAAAAAAAGGTTTATGTTCAAGTGGTTTTACTTTTGCTTGCAAGCAATACCAAAGTCAGTCATATAGCCAGAGCAAAGCCCTTCCTTTGCAAGGCAGAACTTGCACAAATGTCAGTGAAAAATGACTATCCCACCCTAAATGCTATATAGGTGTCATGTAATGACAGGGATATGTTCTCTGATCCCCCTTGTTATGCGATTAGGGACGCAATCCTAACCAGCGCTGGAGCAGGCAAGCCAGGAGGCTTGCACTGCATCCGACATGGGATTGCAGTGAGCAGTGGCTCAGCCACGGGCAAGGGGAAGCTCTTCCCCTTACCCGTGGTAAGGGCTGCACGCCCCTATGGGTCTCCTCGGACCTGCGCCACCTCCGGAGGAGAGCAGAGCCCCAGGGATGGTGGTTGGAATCTGGCATAACCGCTCCCCGCATGCCCTCCCCCTGCCCAGTAACACCCCTCCCGCCCCCTCCCCACGCCTCCCACACCTACCTTTGCTGCTTATGTTGGCCAACACAAGCAGCGGCATGGGAGCCATGGTGGAGGCTTCTGCCTCCGACAGCGCGTCAGCGCATCTGAATGTGCCAATGCAGCTCCCGCCTAAGGAGGCACAAACGTGCTTTACGGCATGTTTGCAACCCTCCAGGGCCACTTATACCAGCATAACTGCCAGTTAGGATTGCATCCTAGGTCTTTAAGTGAACATTCAGCCCAATCTAGTGCCTCTAGTGTAAACAAACACTCTCTGCCAGACACTAGCGGGCTATACAGGCTACTGGAGATAGATTGCCTCTTGTTTGCATTCAGAGCATCTTTATTGTGTAAATAGACACTCTGCTGCCTCTTTAAATTGCCTCTTTAAGAGCCTCTTTTTTGTGCTTTGACCACCATCGTATATGCAGTCCATCATTAAGCAGAAGGTTGTTAAGCTACGCACACCTGTACTAATATTATCGTTCCATATGTCAAGGGCCAATAGCAATGACACTAGAGAACACATGGCATGTAGGGCTGCCAACTCTGACTGAAGCTATTCCTGGTGATTCCCCCCTCCTCATGTGAAATATGGCCAAATCCTATCTAGGCCTTACTGTGGCGGATCTCTTGATCTGCCAAAGTAAGTCTGAGGGTTGACTTTGCGAAAGCCACTCCACTGTTCTGTGGGGCAGGCATACTACTGCAAACAGCTAGAGGCCTCACAAGTTGTTGATTGGGTGGCAACCTTCAGTCTCAAAAGACTATGGTATAAGCCTACAGCACCCGGTATTCCCAGGTGGTCTCCCATCCAAGTACTAACCAGGCTTGACCCTGCTTAGCTTCCAAGATCAGAGGCCTCACATGGGTGCTACCAACCTGCTACCAACCTGAAAAACCTAAACTGTAGTTCACTGTCACTAGTAAGTCAGTGGCAGGGGCAGTTTGGGGGAGGATAGTGGGTGGAATGGGATGGTGAGCAGTTCCAAGGGAGTAGGGGGTGGATCTTGGCAGCTCTAGTGCACACAGGATCCTATACCCCCTTCCTGGCTTGGACACACCCCCAGAGTCTTAGACTTAGTCTAAGAGTCCAGAGTCTTAGTCTTAGACTAAGACTAAGTCTTAGTCTTAGACTTGTGCCTGCTGAAGTGCTGGCATAGGTCTAAAGAAACTATTTTTTTTAAACCCTTTTTCCTTCTTTTACCATTTAGCATAGAAAATGAAAGGCAAAGCTCCTTTTGGTGGCTGCTTCTACGGCAGCCATTATATCTCACAGACTCCTAGATGTTGTCCTGTTCTTGGCATTTTGTGGGGAAAAATGGCTACTACAATGGCCACTGCAAAATGAACCTCCCCCCCCCCCCATTACAAAATCAAATGAAAGAATAATAATGGCCACTATTTATTACAAAACAAATGGTGGCCTAAATGAACCAATAATAGAACAAATTATGTGTTTAATACATGATGACGAATGGTGCCACCAAATGAGAGGAATGTCTTGCACACCCTCTGCTGTAAGAACAGATAAAAAAAACAAAACTTTAGCAATATTAGACTTTGTTTTAAGAAAAAAAAAATGTAACCTATAATAATCCACATCAAAAGGCAGTAACACTATTTTGGTGTCATTGGTTGTGGAATGCCACTGCATATACTAACCTTTTCTATTTGTACATCCCTGGGTGTTATAATAATAATATATAATAATTGCTGGTATTTATATACCGCCTGTCTGGTCATCAGATTACTCCTCTAACTTTATTCAAGGCGGTTCACATAGACAGGCTGTCTCTAAACCCCCGAGGGGATTTTTACAATAACAGAAAGGTTCTAACTTTCAAGAACCGCACAACATTTCAGATGGATCTTTCATGGTCTGGTCTCACTTCTGGCCCCCAATTGCCTCCCACGCTGGCTGACAAGCAGCTCCTTCATCTCTCACTTGAAGGGCAGCCAAGATACTTCTTCGCTCACACCAAAGAGCAGGTGGAACAACTCAGCTCAGCTTGTTGGCTGCTTTAAGGTCTTGCCATTCACAGAGCTGCCGGTGGCCTTGAACTGGTGACTTTCAGATGTTATCTTTGGGCTAATGGAGGCTCTACCCTCTAGACCAGACCTCCTATGTTATGTGCATGTTCCCCTTTGCAACTAAAATGTTAACATAGCTGTGCTGTTTCCTGTGTGAAATGGCTATGGTGGCATAAGATAGGTGACTTTTCTTCACAGTGCGCTTCGGATCCTGTGGTACGCATTGTTTATTAAAATTTTAACCAAATCAAAGTTGCAAAGGAAAGACACCCTGAAAGCTGTTAAGCCTTCCAGGGTGGGATAATGAAATGCTCTCCTTTTTTTTTCAAGAGCAAGCAGAAGGATTATTAATAATAAACAGCACCTTTCCTTTCATGAATATTTCATTGCCGAGTTCAGTGATCTACAGGGGATAGCATCTGCTTTTCCATAAACAAAGAATTTAATGACATGAATATCTTTATCTTACTGATGGGCTGGTTTATGCCAAAAAAAAAAAAAAATCACTCCTGAACGAATTGTAAACAGTATCTTTCCATCCAGACAAATATGCATTTTTGGTACAGGATAACCCACATTTACAGGCTGATCTGTGTTAAGATGCAGGTTCGCAAAATTGTGTAGGGCTGGCCATTTCCATACTTTGCCCAACTTTGAGAGGTGCTTATAATTTCATGTCTGGAGATTTGAGGGCGACACTACCAAATGCTCTTCTGTTTATATCAGTGCTAATGTGAATATCCTTTTCATAGGCAGCACTTCAAGTGTTATTTTATTGACTTAGAATTACGGCTTCAGAAAAGTCGCAGCTAAACGGAGAAGTGGCAAAAGGAATATAAAATATGAATGGCTTGAGGAAAGTGAAATAGCAAACACCTGCTTGCCATCTCACACACCACAAAATGTAGAGGCACTTATTTACAAAATGTGATTTCATAAGGGAACACACAGCTGGCCCGGTATAGCTTTGTCATTAGAGCTGTAATGCCCTAGAACACTGCTTTCCAAACTTTGTAGTGCCGTGACCCAATTTTTTAAATGATGGTCTATAACAACCCACATAGCTTTACTAGACAGGGGAAAAAAATGAGATCTAGAAAGAGACAATATTTTTATTTATAATAGTTGTTAAGTACAGATTTCTTTGCCTGGTTTTCTCTGGATAAAATATTTTCAACCTAGTTGTTTCAAGAATAATAAATGAGAAAAATAAATAATTAATAATTAAACAATGAAAACTTGTTGAAAAGCACGTTTTCATGGCACAAAGACAGGGAGAAAACAAACACAGAATCCAGTTTCTTCTCTGCTCTGCCAGATCCAGACCCCAGGTCAAGCCTCCTGGACCGACACAGGGCCTTTCAACCCTGTGTTGGCTAAATAGCTGGCACAGACTTGAGAAGCCCCATTGTAGGATCAGCTCCTTTACCTGGAGCCTCCGGTGGCTGCCCATCAAGCATTGGCTACAGCAGCAGCCATTTTAGTACTATTGCTCCTCTGGGTGCTTGGCAGCTCAAGACTGGGCTGCCCTATACGTTGTCTGCAAAGGGTTTTGCAAAGAGGCATCAGGCAAGTCTTGGGGACTGCTGCACCCTGGTTCCTCCTCATGAATCAGCCTCTCTCTCCTGGGGCTTCCGTGGTTGGAGATGGAACCTCTAGGTGTCAGCTGTCAAAGTAGACAGGCGTCATCATCGGCCTCCATTCTCCGCATAAGTACTGATACCACCCTGTTGGTCTCCCCCTGCTTTCCAACTGTTGTGGCTTCTCTGCCTCCCACTACCCTTTCCTGCTCGCTCCCTATCTCTCTGGAATTGGAGAGAAGCCGATTGCTTGGAGGGGTCCTGTGGTTTCAGAGCCAGGCAGGACTCTGCTGACAGTGTCCAGGCCTTCCAGACCTCAGTACACATGTTGTTGTCCCCCAGCAAGCTGGGAAGGAGGCACCCAAACAGGCCTTGTCTTACCGCAGCCACCAGCCAGATCTTCCAGGCTTGCTCATCAAAGTTATAATAAAAAAATGTTGGATGAGAGGATGTTAAGTGAGGACTTCCTGTATGCTAAAGACCAGAGAAGTGCTGCCATGGCACATATGTGACTTTGCTTGGGCAAATGGGAGAACTCAGAGGGTTTCTGTAAATACAAGTAACAGGCTAAGGTAACATCTGAACCACTTCCACAGTGTCTGCTTATCAGGTTCTTGCTGTGAAGAGATGTGACTTTGAGCCCAATCCTATGCATGGCTACTCAGAAGTAAGTCTCATTAGAGTCAATGGGGCTTACTCCCAAGAAAGTGTGGATAGGTTTGGGCTGTTAGTCAGTCTGTTATATCAAGCAATGCGGTGGTTTGAGTGGAATACAAATTCCATCTGTGATTTTTTTTTTTCTGTGTATACGACACTACCATGGGAGAGAAGAATGTTAGCTAGCAAGTCTATACTTGTGTCACAGTCAACATATTGAAGTCACCTTATAGTTTAGGCAGGTTTAAAATGCTATCAGGGTGTTAAATTGGTGGAATTAAGAAGATACAGCTATAATGAGGCCCATTTTGAAAAGTATTCCTTCAGCATTCACGTTTTAATAGTGATCTTTATATCTAGCAGCACTCACTTGAATACCATATTAGTAATGCTCATAGCGCATATCACTGAACTGATTGTGTGGGAGAAGTTTTTTTTTAAAAAAAGCTGGGAGCTGTATAGTGAACTGGTAGTAGATCTGTTCTATAAAAATGACAACCACACTTTTCGGGGGGGGGGGTTTGGAGTTGGGAGAAAACATTTTTCTTTCTTCCCAAAGACGATGAATGGGTTTTGAATTTAGAATACTTTTTTAATTCTTGCAATATCTCTAATAGAAATGTGGAAAGACGAAGTGATAAGTTGCGTCTAATTGGAAACATTTTGAGAAACAATAATTTCAGCATTTGTAGCTCCTCTGAATCTAATTAATAGTCTGATCCTAAGTAAATTTCTGCGCGTTGAAACTGCTGTGTAAGCAGTAGAAGAATTATGTCTGCTGGCGCTCTCCTCGGGGCAAAGAGACATCTGTCCCCTTGTCCCAGAGTACGCCTCAACAGCCTCAGTGGATCTGCGCCAACAATATATCTGGTGCAAGTCCATGTTGATCTGTGTCATGGGATCAGGCCTGGGAAAGGGGATAGGATATGGTGCACACTGGTGAAACCGATCCTGCCGCCTTCCTGGGCCCTATCTGCAAGCTCCTACTCCCATTGGCACCCATCCCTGACCTGTTCCACCCCCTCCTCGCCTTCCCCCATCCTCCACCTCTACACTGGACTTATCTGGACCAATGGGCATCCCTGAGAGCCCTGGCTCACGCAGGAAGGTTCTGGCCTTTCCGCTGGCACATCAGCTAGAAACACTGTTGCAAGCTACAAACGTATTAGGAATGGGCCATAATTGGCTTGTGTTTGGGCTGCATAATACGTAACACAATAATAGGATAGTGTTCCATACATTATAGCACAGAAGCTGTTCCCTAACGTTTTGCACCTGAAAAATAAAGCCTCATGGAGTATTATTCATAGTATTCAAGGGAGGTCAACAGCTATGTGTCAGACCAATCAATGGATGTCAGACCCATCAGTGGGTGAGATGAGCACCTGCTTCTTGACACTTCTGAGGGGTGCCGTGAGAGTCTTGATAGACTTACAGTTTTGCTTTCTATACAGATGTGTTTGATAGGGATCATCTGGGCTTATGGAAGGACAAGAATTAAACAAATGGCTTCCATGACACCAAAGCATCTGCCAAACTTATAGAAACAGGGCACCTTGCAAAGTGAAAATAAATACAGTGTGACAATTGGTTTGATGGCAGCTGCTACTACATTGGGTCACTGATTTTGTACCATCTGTTGTTTTTCACTGCCGCCCAGAAGATTGGATTTTCACCTCTCTATGTGTTCACTGCATTTTCAATTCACTGTACAAGCTTCCTGAATGCCACCAGGCAATGGTGTCAAAAGCAATCAGAACAATCCATTGTATCAATGGTGAAATTTTGGGTTTCTGCAGATGTAAGTGTCAGGGAGTAATGAACTGGCTCCGTAGTGGACTATGTATTGCATTTTTCAAACCCAGATTGTATATGTGCACGCTTTGCTCAAGGCAATTTGGGTTCAGACTTGCAGTTCCAATATAAAATGCAGTTAGACTTTAAATACATATCACAGTATTTTTATTTTATCATAGACTAGAATGATGAGCACAACATTTGATTTCAAGATTCTTTGGAACATATTTGTGGTATGATCTAGAGCAGAGGTTCTCAGAAGTTTAGCACAGGGACCCACTTTTTAGAATGAGAATCTGTCAGTACCCACCAGAAGTGATGTCATGGCCAGAAGTGACATCAGGGCAAGCAGGAAATTTTTTAACAATCCTAGGCTGCAATCCTACCCACACTTACCCAGGAGTAAGTCCCATTTACTATCATTGTTAAAAGTATATACAGAGTAGCCTGTTAAAAGTACAGCCCAAATATAGTCACATACCAAGGTAGCATCAAGTCTAATATACTAAAATATTGAAATGAATGGACACCCACTTGAAAATGGCTTGCAACCCACCTAGTGGGTCCCGACCCACAGTTTGAGAAACACTGATCTAGAGCCCAGTGTTTCCCAAACTGTGGATCATAACCCATCAGTGGGTGGCGACCTGACTGTTGGTCGGTTGTGAAAATGTGTGGAGCCCAATGGAAAGTGGAAATGAGCCAAAACTGTGTGTTTACTCAAGAGTAGGCAAACATGCATTGACTCCTATCAAAGGCTAGGTAAAGGAGAATGCTAGGTTACCAGAATGGTCTGGATTTGTTGAATGTGGAACTCAACAAATACTCCAGAATGT
The DNA here is from genome assembly GCF_035046505.1 of Tiliqua scincoides. Classification (NCBI taxonomy): domain Eukaryota; kingdom Metazoa; phylum Chordata; class Lepidosauria; order Squamata; family Scincidae; genus Tiliqua; species Tiliqua scincoides. The sequence goes on from NC_089827.1 coordinate 67,765,022, forward strand.
GCCCCCCCCATAGTAAAAAGGAGAAAATCAGAGGTTTGAACTGCTGGTAAGGTGAAACTGTTTGTTTGTTTGTTTGTTTGTTTGTTTGTTTGTTTGTTTGTTTGTTTGTCTCTAGGTGGGTCCTGATAGAGGGTCATTTTAAAAGTGAGTCCCGAATCTGAAGTTTGGGAACCACTAATCTAGTCCCATTGATTCCTACGGGAGAATTAAGGATGCGCTTACATCTTTTCAATGATTTCATTTTTGGTATTCAATGCAAACTTTCTGTGTCTCAGGAGAGCACATTTTTGATTGTACACATAAGGACAATATGATATTCAGAGTAAAGTCCTACCTGGAGAGTTCGTAACAGACATTCTGCATTGAGAAGCAAGCCAAAAACTGTGGGCATGGCCACTGAGAAATTTTGCAATTACACTTATACGCTTACTCAGGCATTATGCTCTCCATGGAAGAGCCAGCATGTGAGGTTGTGGATAGAAGTGCTGTGTCTCCTGCATTAAGATGCTCATTGGCCACATGCCATGAGCCTCCATGCAACTGGAACTGCCTTCTGAGGACAAGTGTCAAACTCATAGAAGCCAAGGGAGATGTGGCTAGCCAGTGTGTTCCCTTTTGCTACCCCTCATGCTAGATGTCTGTGAACATCATTTGAATAGGAGTCATGACTGCGATAAAACCACTAGCAGAGGGTGGGAGGGGGTGGCATTTTTCCAGCATCAAAAGATGTGATCTGAATTCTGGGAACATACAATTTCCCCACAACAGAGGGGCTACTTTGAGAAATAATGTTTTGATCCCCCACAGCAGCTGAGTAACTGGTGTGCTTTTTCCATGCGCACTTAAAGCACACCTAGAAAGGCCCATTAAATGCAGCAGTTACCTTGTACCCAACACTGAAATGTTTCGCAAAATAGTTTTTAGGTCAAGCTATTCCTGATAAATATTTAGAAAAATTCAGCCACAAACTAGTGCAAGCTCAGCACAGACTTTATTCCACTTTTAATGTGATCCGTATTTCATATTTTTTAATGTTTGCTTTGCAGTCAGTTTCCTTATTTGTTTTAAAACAATATGCCGTTCTTTAAAAAAAAATGTTCTGTATATATGTACCCATTTTGCATTTGTCTCCCTCCAGACTAAAGCGTGCTGTAAGCAATCATTGCTGTTTTAGTAGTGCTTCCTTATTGTCTGTTTTTCTGGTTTCCTTGAGCATTATTGCAGACTTTTATCCTAGAACTGTCAGATAAATCTTAGTCTGAGCCACCTTCTTTCTCATTGCTACACCAAAACCAAGTTTATCCTTGGAACAGTACAGCATCTCTTCTATTGCACTCTCAAGAATGGCAACATTGTTTTTTTGGTATAATGGGATTGGCATTGAGTTGCATGGACAATTCAACCTGCTTTTGACCTGTTCAATTCCAATCTCAATCTGATAAGTAAAGGCAGTGGTTTCCAAACGCAGTGTGGTCACAAAACCCTCACAACTTCTTCTTCCCTGGTTTAGCTGGGCAACACCATCTTGGATCACACAAAAACTCATGCAATCCAAGATGGCAGCACCCAAATCGTCATGAGACCTTGCGTAACCAAAGATGGTGGTGTTCAACTCTCGTGAGATCTCGCAAGATCCAAAATGGAGGCACCTGGGAGAGCCATTAGGAGGGTCACCAGGGACATCCCACAGCACCATTGTGAATTCACCCTGAAGTGTCCTAGCACACAGTTTGGAAACCCCTGGGTAAAGATGAACATTCTGCACATAAATGTGGCAGATAACCATGCTCCTTTTTGAGCATCACACCTTATCAAATCAACCCCTGGAAAACTTTCAAAACATTGATGCAATCCATTCATTAGGAAAAGGATGTAAGGAAATCTAGCATCTTCAATTAGAGATTCTGATCCATTTCAGGTGAGCGAAATTGGGGGACATTCTAATTTCTCCTGCAGATGTTCAATCTGTAAAGGTCCTTTTCTCTGGAATTCAGGTGCCATGAGATTGTTTGGCTTAGATGTATGTCTTTCATGCTTTGATGGTAACTTGGGAAAAAGAAAAAAAAAAGAAAAAAACAACCTGGCAGGTGGTGGACTTGTACACATCAAATATGCATGCACAATTCAGTTGTCCGTGTAATTCAATTATATGCCTTGAACACGTCATTTTCTGGTGAGGGGGAAGTGGAGGAGGAAAAAGAAATACCAGGTACAAGGTTGGTTTATTACTACAATGACCTTAATGTATATTTCCATTGAGAAGGCTGAGCACCAAACCACTTGTTACAGTTACCACTTAGATGGTTCTGAAAATAGCCTCCCATGATTCATTCATGGAAGACAGCGATGGCCCAAAACCTCCTGGTGCTGCCAGCAGAGTGGCTGGAAAGAGTGCTGGGTCAGGGCACACCTTCCAGAGCTGCTTCTGACCTGGGCTGCCCCCTTACCTGTACCCCTCCGAATGCAACTGGAACTGAGCTCCGGTCATGACTGGAAGGTTTTCTGAAGCCTGAGTCGGCCTCCCTAGACCTCAGAAAGCATTCTAAGGTCCCTGGAAAACCTTAGAATGTCACTTCTGGTTTTTTGTGCAAATCCAGAAATGAAGTTTGAAGACCTTCAGAGGCTCAGCAAAGGTACGTGAGCACATGTTTTGGTCATATTCAGAAGGGTTACGGGGTCAGTGGTCGCTGCTTCTTCTGAGCTGGGCAAACTCACTCCAAGCTGCTTGAGATGCTGTGGCAGGGGGAGGACCCAGCGGTCACAGCAAAGGCAGCATTGTCACAGCATCCTGTGACCCTCCTCAGCTACACAACTAGGTGCTGCCACCTTTAGCTGGTAATTGTCAGCCTCTGCTCCTCTGACACTCTGCTTTAGGCCACTACTTCCCTCTTCACACTTGTGCTCTGCCCCCCTTTTCCAATTCAGGGAGTGGGAAGAGGAGGAGGAGTTCCTGTGGAAGCAAGCTAGGAGACAGAAGTGGGTGCCCCCTCCCAACTTCTGCCTGAGATGACAACTTCTGTTGACCCCATGTATGGGCCAGCCTCAATGGGACTATAATACAGTATATAGAAGCATTTAATGTGTGGAACCACATATTGAGATTTTTCAAGCAGCTTCCAGTGACCGTCAGGGATATCAAATTTGTTTACTACACAGTGACTGTTTCTAAATTGTTTTGGAATGGATGTTGGGCTGAAATAGTTAGCTATGGGAACACTGTTTTTACAGCGCGGTTCCTGTGAGGTGTACCATAGACTTTATTCTCCAGCCTGAAAGTGAGAGAAAAATTGAGTGCTTATCACACAGCGTGCAATGCAGACTTACAGTCTTTGGTCCAAATCCTAACCAGCTTTCCAGCACTAACATAGCTGTGCCAATGGGGCATGTGCTGCATCCTGCAGTTGGGGGGTAGTCATGGAGGCCTCCTTAAGGTAAGGGAATGTTTGTTCCCCTACCTTGGAGCTGCTTTGCCCTTACCTCACTGCTAGAAAGCTGGTTAGGATTGTGCCCTTTGAGTCCAAAGGAAGTACTGTCATTCACAGAATGGGATTCCACATCTCAGAACAGACATTCCTTCTAACGGACAGACAACATGCTACAAACCCCAAGGTATACGAGTAGAAACTTTCCTCTCAATCCCAGTACTGCTTTTGTAAGTAGCTTTTCAATAATCTCAGAAGAATGTATCCTTATGGAGGATCACTGGCTTCTCTTGCTTGCTGATCACCAGGAGGTGCAAAGACACCAAGCATGAAAAAAATTGCACCATGCATTTTATAAAGCCCAAGAAAATCAGGTTGCATAGAAACATCAGCATCAGAAAGTGATATTCCTTGGAGAAAATGTATTCTTCACAGACCATAAAAATGCCAAGTAACTTCATCAATGTATGCAGTCATTAATTAAATAAAGGCATCATACTATCAATAATGAGTACTTTTAAAACAAGTATGTAACCTTTCTGTTTACTTATCTGGCAGTTTTCCCATTAATCCTTTTCTGCTGACACTTGGTGTATCTTCATTTCTATGTATATCACTTTGTTATGTATGCTGTTTTTGTCCTCTGTTCTTTTGCTCTCTTGTGAGATCAGTAAAAGTGATCTCTCAGCATAGTTAAGACAGCTAAATCAACATATCCTCCTTCTTGCGTTTCTGTGACACATTATGTATTCTGATTTGATATGGGTATATAGCGGTGTACTGATTCATTTACTTTGAAAGATTTGTTGAAAGCATTCTTCCAAGCTCTGCATTATTTATTGATTCATCATTTCCCTTCTTATTATACTCTTGTTGGCTTTAATTTAATGATCACCATATCTGTTAGAATATATACATTCACTCATTTTCACAGTATACTTTGATTTATTTGAGTTTAACATGTTCTCTATAGTCAGGTGTTATATTATTCCGTTTGGAGGTACAGCTGGAAAAGTTTTGGAAAGTTATAATGCTTTGGAGAAGGCGTATGAACACCTCTGTTTGAATCTCTAAAAGTGTAGAGCAGTGGTTCCCAAACCGGTGAGTCACAACCCACTAGGGAAACCAGATATGGGCCATTCCTCTTTAAGGGGAATGGCTCAGAAATCAGCAGCAACGCAATTGCTGTGATTGTATTTTTTTCTTCTTCACTTACCTGGTCAGGCATTGAGGATCATTGAGCATTCTGCCCTGAGACCCTCCCCACCTGGTCAACGTAGAAGAAACTTGGTTAATGCAGGTAGAGAAATTGAAGCAATAGCTGTACTCTTCCCTGAAAGGTGAGCAGTTGGGGAGAAGATTGGAGCAGCCATTACCTCCTCCTACACCTCCACCAACTTTGGCAGCAATGGTAAGAGAGTGAACAAAAGCTAATTAGAAGTAAATGGCACAGCATTATGGGTGGAATCAACTACTGATTAGGCAGAGACAGCCTGCTTTAATTCATCACTTTCATCCAGCCCAATAATCAAAGCAGGTGCTTCATGCAGCCCCAAGATTGGCTGGCTCTGGGCTATCCACAGCAAGAAACAGTATGCTGAATTTGATTGAACTTTTAGGGGGAGACCCAGTGAAACAGTTTTCATGTTCTTAATTGAAACTTGCTAACCAGGTGACACAAAGTGTTCATCCTCAAAAATGAAGTACCAATAACTCAAGTGTTTGTACCAGGAAAACGGGGAATATGCATGTAATATGTATGTAATATGTAAATACCTACACACTCAACTGTCATACAGCATTATGGAATGCCCTTTCTGGGTGCGAGGGGATAGATCACCCTTAGGGATTGGTTTTATGATCTATTTTCACATTGATTCTAATGCTCTGATGAAATAGATCACTGAAGTGGTGGCATTTGGTACAATAATTCATTGGAGCTGCAGCTCTTAGTGTTATACTGTCCATCATCTGAATGACAGCCTTCCAGTTATCTGTAATGTATAACCACCCTAATTTCATTTCTGGGCTTAAATGCACAGCACTCGGTGATATTAATAATAGCACAGTAGGTCTTTGCTTAATATAGTGAAGTCGACAGAGTACCGGTCGTTCAGCCTCTAGCAGGGTTTCCACCACGGACTCCATAGATCAAGGCAAATAATTCACATGTTGTATTCTAAATAGACACGTTATCATCTTTTCTGGGGTGTGTGTGTGTGTGTGTGTGTGTGTGTGTGACAGAAGTTAGGTGACAAATAAAACCTTTCACCAGGCCCTAAATCTACAGTTTCACATCTCATTTTTATGTATCCCTTGTTAAAAAATGTTTGAAACTTCTTCTTTACGATCAAGGTAGTATACAATTTACAGCTGCCCAAAGGAATATTGCATGTCACTTTCCCTGCCATTGATTATAGCTGTCAGACTGTTCTCCTTGGCATGCTGTGTCTTCTTTGAAGATGAGAAGATAGGGAGCACTTATTCACTGTATTTTGGGAGCTGTCTGCTCAGTACTGCGGCATATATAGCATATATAGCATCCCTGCCTTTCCTTCCAAATAATCTGGGAAGCTATTAGATAATGCGCAGCTCAATGTCATCTTACATACTCAATGGCAGTGATGCATTCTTCTGGTTGGGAAGGAGTAGAGGGCATTGTGAAGGAAGACTCTTGGCTTCAAATGGAGATACAGTGAGGAGGGCTGAACAACAGAATATCAAGATCGTGGCAGGAAAACCAGATAAATATCCTGGCAGAGAAATAGTGAATGTTCTATGGACAATATACCTGCAGATGGGTAACTAGAGCGGCTATGGCAGTTGGGAGTGGGCTGTGCCAATGGTTTGTGGCAATTGGGAACCAAATCCTATCAAGGGTTTACGGCAGCAGATTTTGTAGACTTGCTGCCATAGGCCCCACTGCCGCAGCGCAAACTTTGCACTGCTGTTATGCGCTTCAGAGCCATCAGTGCAAATGACTGGTGACTCCATTTGCATGCCAGAAACCCCTAGACACTCTGTTGGTGCAGATAAGATGGAGGAGAACCATTTCATGGGAGAATAACAGAGTGGGGATTGGACTGGGTTGGGATAGGGGCATGCCCAGTGGCATTGATGGAATGTCCTACCCCTGGGGCGACGACACCCTCCCACCATGCAATACCCCTGCCACGCTGAGCATTGCAGTGCAGCATCTGGTATGCAGGTGTGACTGTGCAGCCAGCTAGAAGTAGCTCCGCGGTGATTCAATGATGTCATTGTGCTGCACAGTGCTGAATTGCTTCTGGAGGAGCACCATTTGCGGCTTTTCAGGTGGGTTGGAGGGCTAATCTGCTACCACACACTGTACAGAGCTCGTCTCCCTAGGGGCTTAGGCAGTGTACCTCTTGCCCCACTCTGGACCATGACCCCTGAAGTGGTCCACTCCATCAACCCCAGCTAAGTGATGCCATTGGCCAGGCCAGAGTGGGCCCGGGCAGACCTCAGTGACAGCAATTGTGTCAATATTCCATGCTCCTGGCTCAAGCCTGACACACCCCCTTCAACCTACTTGGATTTGCGTCAGCAAAAGAACTGGCATATATTTAAATTAGTCCCATTGGGGACTAGGGCATGGCGGAATAGGTACAGGAAGTATAAAACGTCTGTACTTATTTCTTCCCTGCTACCTGGTCCCCGGTTGGCCCATAGCAGGCCCAAGTACCTGACAGTAAGCCACATTGACTAGAACGGAACTTACTCCTGCGTAGGCATGTCTACTCTAAACTGGAGACCACTGTGCACTGCAGACAGCCTCCCCGGCACAAAAGGAGTTTACTACTCCACCTGGGAGGCTTCCATTGTTGCTACCGATCGCCCCCCATGTTCGCTCTATCCTGCTGCGTCTTCCAGGAAATCCTAGAGCTGAGTCTGCTGGGGCAGCAGAACGTGAAAGTAGCGGGGCAGAGAGAATATGGGGGGGCCAATTGGTGGCAAAGTGGAAGCCTCCCCTGCGGTATGGTAAGCTCTGCTCATGTGGGGAAGGAACTAGCAAGGGTGTTGGATCAGGCCTGTGGGCCAGAGTCTGGAGCCCCCTGCGCTAGATCAGTGCCAGGCAAGTTACATTGGAATGGGCTGAAGATATACATAGTGACACAAAAAAAAAACCACAGAACCCATAAAAATTTTATTAAATCCTACAAAGGTCCAGTAAATTTCAAGAAACTTACTGGATTCAAACTTATTGAGTTTGTGGAAGATTATTGTTCCAATATTTCATGCACAAAGTCGACTTGTATACCCCAAAAGAAAAAAAGAAGAAAAATTAAAAAATAACAGTTTTATTCAAAGATTTGTGGGTTCTGTTTTTTTGGGGTCACTCTGTATTTCAGATCAGGACTGTTAATGTGAAATATAGTACTTGTCTTGCAGAGCTCTACCATGTGGGACAAAGCTCACCCCCATCCAAAAAATGCACTTTGCCCCACAATTCCCATCACCAATATTTTTGTTTTTCTTCTGCTGCCCCCTGGATGTAAGAAGTGTCCATCTGAAGCTCCTTCATGTGTTTTAAAATCATAATCCTTCCATTTCTTTCAAAGCCATTGCCTACATCGGTAATGTTGAATTGCTCTTTATTTGTCCTGGAGAGAAAGAAGCCTTTAAAAGTAATTTTTTACAGTATATTTTTCTGAACCTTTCTTGGGGCATGGCCTTATTTTGAAGGTATAGGATATGGTCTCTTCCCCTTCTTTCTCCTAATGGGGGCATGTTATTTATGCTCATAACTCTTAATGCTCCATTTTGAAAATCTGTCCCTTGGGATACATTATCGAAAGTGCTCTTTGAAAAAAGTGCTCCAGGGAGGTTTTTTTTTTCTCTCCTATTTGCCACATGCCTATAAATATAAGTTATGGAGAGTTTAATGTTGTCAGGCATGCTGTTTTGAAGTTCTTTTAAACTTTCTGTAGCCTTTTTTTCTTACAACGGCAGACAAAAATGTGTCAGTAAAAATTGAAATATGTATGTGTTAAATGTAAATACTTTAATTACCAGATGGATATAATGGGTAGCTTTTATTGCAGGAATATGGAAGCAGTCACTCATTCGTTCATGTACAATATTCTTAAGTTACCTCTACCCAAAGGCACCTGAAGTAATGTGCATTTAAAACGTGAAGACTAATGCAATAATATCCATTCACTGTGTACACAGGCTCGTTGATTCTTAAATTCTTCCTGGACAAATGGTTCCTTTTTGGCTCACATCTTTTTTGTTGTTTCCTTTACCAAACTGAAATTTTCAATGACGCCCTATCAAAAGCAAGAAAGGAACACTTAACCTCATTGAAATCAAATCAGTGGGACTATGGGAACAGTTGAGCCAAAGTGGACTATTTCAGTTTTCCATGCTATCCCTTATGCTCTCTCCTTTACTTGTGAGTAAATCCCACTGAGGCCTCTGAACACACATACGTAGGATGAGGTTGCACACCTCCCACTGAAATAAATTAGAGTTAAGCATGTACTAAATTCTCCAATGGTAATCAGTAAAGCCCAAAGTCACATCACTTGCTCAGATAATGCTCAGGCAGCACAATCAAACCTGAATTCCCCATGCCTATTTAGCAGCACCAGTATAGGCAACACTGCGTCCTGCAGGAGAGTTTAGCAGGCAGAAATTCTCTTTGGGGGAAGAGGACATTTGTCCCCTCGGCCTACGGCAGCTGTGGCCAAACTCGCAATCACTGTGCACCGCAAAACCAACCCCCATTTGGACCAGTGCTTATCGTTCCACCTCCACACCATGTGAATCCCCAATAGATCTGGGCACAGGGGTGCTCTGGGCAGTCGTGTCTGTTGCCCAGCATCCCAGAAAGCTGTGGGACAGGATGTCCGGGCAGACGCGACTGCCCAGGAGTCCCTGCGCCCTGATCCCTGGAGGCAGAATAGTAAGCTCCACTCACGGAGCAGAGGGCTTCACCCAAACCCCAGATATGGCTCCTGGGATGGGGTTTGGAAAGCCCTGTTACCCTGCACATGCCCGATCTCGTCTGATCTCGGAAGCTAAGCAGGGCCAGGCCTGGTTAGTACTTAGATGGGAGACCGCTTGGGAATACTGGGTGCTGTAGGCTTAGACCATAGTCTTTCGAGACTGAAGGTTGCCAACCAACCAACCTAGGGTAAGCCCCAGCTCATGCAATGGGTCAACTTTGTAGCTGGCGTAGGTCACCATTGATCCATTTTGATCAGGCCTGAGAAGGGGGAGAGGATATGGCACACATCAGTGTGTAAGTCTTCCTAGTATTGAATCCTCAGCATTAAATGGTAAAGGAACAAAAAGTTCCTTTACCAGATGCCAGGCAGGGCACAAGGATGCAGGTCTCCTGTTACCATGTGTGCTCCCTAAGGCATCTGGTGGGCCACTGTGCGATACAGAAAGTAGGACTAGATGGGCCTTTGGCCTGATCCAGCGAGGTCTTACGTTCTAAGTGCTTCTGATCCCACCTTCCTCCCATGCCCAATTCTCACACCCCTCCCCAGCTGTGCTCCCTCCCAGACCTTTGCTCCACCCCTGCACTGCACAGTGCAGAACTTCCCTGCTCTGGCATTCATCCACTGTGCTAGCATGAACAGGAAGTCTCCAGCCTACTAGTGCTACTAACTGGGGCACTATTGCCATGTGCTTTATTGCACATTTGCCACAGCTTATGCTGGCAGGGCATACATTCCACCGGTGCAAACCATGAGAAGGATTGTGCCAATAGTTAAGTAGGGATGTTACCAAATTTGCCAAAATTCCCAATGGAATTAATGTTTCCAGACTCATCCCACTCCCCAAACTATCAGATTTTATAAGATATGGAGATGTCTACAGCTTCCATGCCTTCCATATGTTCATGGAAAAACATGTATTTAAATTATTGCAACATATTATCATATCATCTGCTTGGAAATGAAATTTGAAAATACTTGGGGAAAAATGTTTATTTAAATTAGTATATAGATACACGTCTTTCAGCAATGGGTGGGGAGTCTTTTAGCAGAAGAGAGCTATATCAAAATGAAAGGGACTACTCAAAATTCAGATGAAACGAGATCAGAGGTCTATCTAGCCCCTACAGTGAAGCACTGATGTTCCATTAACTTCTATAGGATTTAGGCACCCCTTTCTCTAGGATAAGCCCTATGTTAAGCTTTTGCTATAAAAAGGAGAGAATTCTTATGTTTCTGTAGCAATTCTCCAGGCCTTAGTTGATTTTTCGTTGCAGGACTGCCTAGTTACCACTGCAGTTTTGAGGATGTCAAGATCCCTCTTCCCTGATTGGCAAGACACCTCCATTCCTTGTAAGTGGGCTTCATTTTCACTTCACTCTCAAATTGTTCCATATGCATAGGTCCGGCTTTTGTGTTTTGCCTGAAATTCTCTTTCCACCCTTCCTTCTCGCAGCTCCACATCCTTAGAGATCAGCTCCTTTCAAATGCATTACTCATTCATGAATAATGACATGAAAGCTTGGTGATACTTTAGGAAAAAGAGCCTTTTATTATACTGTTCTAGCAACCGTTAATATCTATAATACTCAGCAGTTTTCTAATTTTCTTTTGTGAAAAGACAAGCTGTAACTACATGACAAAATGGCATGGGGTCCAAAACTATTACCAGTTTCATTAACTTAGGTGAAATAGGAGGAAATGAACAATGGCTTTCATTCATGCCGGATGGCAGAAGCGTCGGCTTTGTCCATAATCTGTTATCTCCTATCAGCTGAATTTATAAACACTAATTAAACCAGAAAGGCCATTGATGACAGCCATATCATTTTTCCCCCATCCAACTTCTGAACTTGAACAAAAGACACAATGCCAATCCGAGTGTGGATTGCCCCTGTTGAGGTCCCAAATTCAAATTAATTTCAGGGTGCCAAATAGCATTGAAACTACTACAAGCACACAAAGATGTGGATGTTTTGAAATATGCTTACGCTTTTTATTGTCAGGGTTCAAAAAGTTGAGGCTCCTATTCTCCCTGTTGCAGGTCAGAAACTGTAAGTACTGTTAGCATTTACTCTCTCTTAGGACCCAATCCTATATTCGGGCAGTGCTGGCAGCTGCCACGCTGCCCGGGCAACTGCCATAAAGCCTGATGATGCAGCGCTGGCACTAAGGCCTGCCTCTGAGCCAAGAAGACATCATGGACGAGCAGCTGGAAGTGGGTGTTCTTGCTTGCCGGCAAAGAGGCTTTTTGGGGTGGGAGGAGGGCAAAGGAAAGGCAGGGAGGGGGAAGAACTGGTGAGGGGAGGGGGACCAGAGGGAGGATCAGGCCCAGGTGGGGAGCAGAGACAGCAGCAGACACTGCTGCCTCCCAGCCTGCAGAGCCCTACATTGACTTCCTCAGTTCCACACCATCAAAATAGCTGGGGAGACCCATTGGGGCTACAGCAGCGTTACCCAGGGTAAAGGAACAAACATTCCCTTAACCCAAGGAGATTCTAGTGGTTGCCCCAGTCCCATAGGATGCATGGTGGCCAATTCGGCACCACTACTCCTCTGGGAGCCACTGGGCTGCCCAGTGGATTGGGCTGCCCATAGATCTGAACGAGAAATCTTAACAATGAGTAGACCAATGCTATCTTAGTTCCCCTATGCCAATATCACTGGTACAAGTCCACATCAGTGGATTGGGACTGGGAAGTGGGATAAGATACAGTGCATGCAGCACCACCAATCCTGCCCCCCTTCCAGGCCCAAGCTGCCCACCTCTGCCCCTGTCGCCCATCTCCCCTGACCATCACTGTCCCATTCTGCCCCTCCCCCACCACTGCACCAAGCTTACCTGATCTGGCAGGCATCACTCCATTCTGCAGGATACTGCACTATCATAAACTGTTTTATGGCATTTTTGGGATAGTTTGCTCTAGTGGAGCGCGGACTCTGCCAGCACAAGTTAAGGACTGGGCCATTCAGCTCTAAGATCCTTAGTAAATTGGAATTGTATATAAAAGTACATATTTTCTCTTCAGGTATCAAAACAGGTCAAAAATGGATAAGATGCTGACTGTATCTCAAAGAACACCACCTGTTTCATTGATTATTTGGTAGAAGTTCTGTGAAACAAAGCAAAGGTAACAAACTAGTGAATAAGATTTGTCACAACACATCAGGACTTTTTGTTGTTGTTGTTCTGCTCAAGGATTCAGATCATTCACAGAGCAGCTGAAACAGAAAACAGCTGAAAGAAAACCAAAAAGATTTAAGGAGACAGGAGAATGTGGAAAGGAGAGTGATGGTGTATTTGCCCTACAGTCCAATGGGGAGAGGGTGCAGAACTGAGTGATTAACTGGGCAAAGGATGAGATAGAGAAAAGAGGAGAACTTTGGGAACTTTCCAGAAGGTGAGGAGGAATCTGAACAAATGAAAGGGTAGTGACAATGACAGTTGGCAACCTTCAGTCTCGAAAGACTATGGTATCACGCTCTGAAAGGTGGTTCTGGAACAGCGCCTAGTGTGGCTGAAAAGGCCGATTCGGGAGTGACAATCCCTTCCACACTTGGAGCAAGTGCAGTCTGTCCCTGGTCTGTCTCCCTGGCTACGGGCCTTCCTTCTTTGCCTCTTTGCCTCAGACTGTTGGCCAAGTGTCTCTTCAAACTGGGAAAGGCCATGCTGCACAGCCTGCCTCCAAGCGGGCCGCTCAGAGGCCAGGGTTTCCCACCTGTTGAGGTCCACTCCTAAGGCCTTCAGATTCCTCTTGCGGATGTCCTTGTATCGCAGCTGTGGTCTTCCCGTAGGGTGCTTTCCCTGCACGAGTTCTCCATAGAGGAGATCCTTTGGGATCCGGCCATCACCCATTCTCATGACATGACCAAGCCAACGCAGGCGTCTCTGTTTCAGCAGTGCATACATGCTAGGGATGTATGAGACAATGACAATGAGACAGTGACAATGAGAGATGGGTATTATTGTCCAAATAACAATGAGATGTTTGGGGTTTGGTATCAGTGAAGCTCAGTTCCAATAAGATGGAATTGCTATTGAAAGGTCATACACTATCTCAAGATATCTTGTTGGTCCTAGTTTAAATACAGGAGCACTTTCCTGAAGGGATCAGATTCAGACTGGTATGCTGGTCCAAACAGCCCTAAAAGTGACCACATCTAGACCTGGTAGACCAGCTCAAGAGAAATTAGAAGTGATATTGTTTTAATTCATCAATACGGACTACTCTACGAATGCTAATATTTCAGAGAATGTTCATCTTCCCCTCGAAATACCATGCCCCATAACATAACCAAAAAGGAACCTATTAAAACATCCCACATCATTGTTCAAATGGAACCAACACTACATTTCCTTTTCTGCAGATTGGTATGTATATCCCCTGAAACAAACACCATAGTGTAAGGCAATTGATTTGCTGTTTCGATCAGCTGGAGGACTTGGTGAAGAAATGAATTCAGTGCTTTGTAGAGCCCATTTAGGCGCTGGCTCTAAGTGCAGAGATGAGCATTACTTGAGGTTTTGCTTTCTTGCCGATAATGATGTATTTGTACATTACTTCAACCCTATACTTCTTGATATAAATTTGTCGAATTTTTAATGGGTCAACCCGGATCTTTCCTATTTTAACCTGCTTTGTTTCCCCAAAAAAGAGTGCAAGAGCCAGTGATTTATATGGGGAAAAGTAAATACACTCAGGGTACTCTTCTGTCCTGTCATCCCCGTCCGCCCATCAAGCCTTCATTTCTTTATTGTTCATATATTTACACCACCCTTCGTGCAAGGAGATGAGGTTCCTTCCCTCCTTTCGTTCCCACAACCTTGTGAGGTAGGTTAGGCTGAGAGATAGTGACTGACCCAAACTCATCCAGGAAGCTTAGTTTCTGAGCCTGGATCTTCCCATTCTACGACCAACTCCAGAACTCCTACACCACCCTGGGCGCTATAGTTATTGTCTTACTTTATTATCCTTTGCAAATGAGTGGCATCCATTGACTTCTAGGGCATAAAATAAAGTGAAGGATACAAAGCACCAGAAATAAAGAAACTTTATTTCATTTTATTCCAGGTTATCATTTTTCCCTATAAGAGTGAGCAGCACACAATTTAGGCCCTGCCAGGCATTGTTCATTGAAAAATGAAATGCAATTTAAAGAGAGTGGATTCAGCATAGCCACAGGGGGGAGTCATACAAAGTCAAATAGAAATATTTTCTGCAAGAGTTAGTAGTGCAGTGACTCTATCATATATCCGATATTGCCTGAGTAACCAGATCAGTTGATGCATTGACTTGGTTTTCTTCTTATGCTTCAGCCTCTGCTACAGAAATCAGGAGGTTATAAAGCATGCTGCATGAGCATCTTTGAAACCTAACATTATGAACAGAAGAGACAGGCTTAAATGCCCCCGTAGCCAAAGAGGTCACTGAGAAACCTTGGGCTGGTCACTGCATCCCAGCCTAACCTGCCTTACAAGATTGTGATGAGCTGTGGCATAGCTAGAAGGGGTGCAAAGCACTAAGTTTTGCAAGGAGCCTCACAGCAGCTTGCAAGCGCCCCTCCCTTCGGAGCCATTCTGGGCGGTGGGAGCAAATCTTGTATTGGCAACCTTCTATCTCGAAAGACTATGGTATCGCGCTCTGAAAGGTGGTTCTGGAACAGCGTCTAGTGTGGCTGAAAAGGCCAATTCGGGAGTGACAATCCCTTCCACACCGGGAGCAAGTGCAGTCTGTCCCTGGTCTGTCTCCCTGGCTGTGGGCCTTCCTTCTTTGCCTCTTAGCCTCAGACTGTTGGCCAAGTGTCTCTTCAGACTGGGAAAGGCCATGCTGCACAGCCTGCCTCCAAGCGGGCCGCTCAGAGGCCAGGGTTTCCCACTTGTTGAGGTCCATCCCTAAGGCCTTCAGATCCCTCTTGCAGATGTCCTTGTATCGCAGCTACAGAGATGTATACTCAAATGGTCTGGGGGAGAGGGGCCTCTTACATGCCACGTTGAAGCTCCCTGCAAAACTTAGTCCTTTGCACCCCTTCTAGCTACTCCACTGGTTATGAGGATAAAATGATGTGTGGTGAAGGGAAAACTCAGGAGGAAGGAGAGAATAGCAGTGCTCACCAGCCACAGCTCTAAAAGTAGGGGGGGACATGAACAAGGGCCTCCACAAAGGTCATGGGCAGTTTTGTATGGAAAGACGTCACTTCTCCAAATCTTTTCTTATTTTCCTTAGGTGGGGAAAAAAAAAAGCTGAAAATAGTATCTGCTGAGGCTTGCAGCCAGCTTTTCTTCAGCCAAATTTCAACCAGGGCATGTAGCACTAGCCCGAAGTGCAACAGGGAATTCTCAGGTGCTCAATTCCTAAAGAGCAAAGGCTGCAATCCTGTGCACACTTACCTGAGAGACCACTTCCCCCCCCCCCCTTGAACACAGTGAGATTTGCTTGTGAGTACACTCATGTAGTATTATGCTGCAGGTTGACTAATCTAAACCTGAAGCTTTCATTTCCGTCTACTCTGGAGGTGGCAGTCCCTGCCTCGTGGGAAAAGCCCAGATGCTGCCAGGCAGACCGCGAGCAGCCTGCATGCCCCCCAAAAGGACAATGGAAGAAGATGGGGCACAGAAACAAAGGGGTGGTGAGGGGAGAAGAGAGTGAACTAGGAGCCTTCTTAAACCAGAGGAGAGGTTAGAGTTGGTGGGTCTGACTGGGGACCTTAGGCAATTTAAGCAGCTTGACCGAGCTGATGAGGAGGCATTCTGTAGTGAGGGCTTCCAGGGAGGAAAGCCTGGACGCTGTGGCTCACAGAGATGGAGCATGAGCCCGGGAAGAGGAGCTAGGCTGCAGTAACCCCTTCCCCCAGCTTTATCTGAGGCTTGCCAGCACCTGATCCCCTCCCTGCACTGACTGCAGAAGGTGAATTTGCACCAGGTGGTGAAGGGGGTGGCGAAGGGTGGCAGGAGGGCATTCTGGGGTGGAAAGGGTGTGTTTCTGGGTGGGGGGAAGCAGAACTGGGGGAGGATCAGGTCTAGGAAGGGGGTGGGATCAGCGGCAGCATGTCATATATTATCCCCCTAATCCCGGGCCTCAGAGTCTTAAATGGGCTGCTCGGATTTGAACCAGCCAAAAAACTGATGCAGATCTGAGTAGCCCCATAGGGCAGGCTGGGGTGTTACATGGGGCAAGGGGGAAAATATCCCCTTTTTCGCCAGCCTGCTCCTAACCTGTGTAGGATACACCACAGGCCACCACAGCCTGACTGTACTGGCACATGTTAGGATTGCTCTCTGAGATCCTGACGATAATAGACATTCAAATTTTTGCTTTTGCCTCTCTTGAACTGGATATTCAAATTGTTTCTGGACAAACTGGTACCCAGATGCGATGGGGACTGTTAGGATGGAGTGGGCTACAAATTTACATGAAGCAGATGATCTTGAGTTTTAAATAGATACCATTAATGAAGGTGGCATGCACAGTTTACCTTCATAAATCAGATTTCTTGTTGTTTGGTTCACCTACATAAATATGCATACAGCTAAGGGTGACCTTGTAGGTTGCATTGCATTGTTGTAATAAAATGACTATTTTTGTGCTGAAAGGTAAAAGGGGAGAGAGAGAGAGAGAGAGAGATCTGAAAAGCAATTTGAAATGAACATCACCTTTTGGAAGAAAGAGTTTTGAGGACATTTGAGTACTAAGCAATGTTGAAATAGTCTTTTAACCTTCTTGAGAAATTATCAAACACCCACAATGTTCTTCTATATTTTCATTCATGAGTGCAGTTTTCTTAGTGCAGACATTTGTTTTTCTCGTAGAAAATAATAACAGTGTGTAAAGGTAGATGGGCTTAAGTTCGGTCAGATAAATTTTAAAAAGAAATGCCTTCAGGGTAAAATGGACAGAGTCCCACATAGTTTCCTCAGTCAGATACTTGTGAACCACAATTATCCTAATCCTACATTAAAAATAGGGGGAAAACTTTTCTTTGTTTTTTGTTTGTTTGTTTTTTGGTAGGTGGAAGACTTAGACAGAGTTTTTACCTTGGGTAGCCCAATACTGCCATCCTGCCCTGCCCCTTCCTGCCGTCCCCCCCACCCCATGCACAGGATTTGCCTGCCCTGGCGGACATCAATGTGGCCACCAGCGTGTGCAGAAAGGCTCTGGCCTTCCTGCTGGCGCATCGGCCAGTAACACTGTCACATAGCACTTTACAGCACTTTTGTGACAGTGCTTGCTGGTGAAACAGGAGTTCTGCAGTACTCATCTCTTTATAGAAACAGGGAAAAGAGGCAAAGAAGTGACATTTAATAGAGACCAAAATGTAATAGGATGAGGAGACAAGGAGGTGAGGAATCTGTTTCAGTCCTAGAACACGGTATTTTGGTTTCTTTTGTCTGAGCATGTTTCATGTTTTGTTTGAGCATGTTTCATAGCGCAACACATTTTTTTTTAAACTTCTGAACATTCAATGAAAGAGCCAACAGGAAATAATTCAGCAATGCCCTAATTGATACCCAAGTCACTAAAACCACCAGGCTATTGCTGTTTCTTCCCCTAGAATGTTATTCGGCAGAGATGAGGGGAGCATGAATACAAAAAATCAACCTTGCTGAATTATACTACTGACACTTCATTTCAACCTATCCTGAACCATGCAGAGAGTTTGACCCTACAGTATTGCAAAATGCTATTTTGCTACCTGGGCTACAGGGTTATAAACACAAAATTGCTGCAGGCAAAATATTTTTATTTCAGAATGGGTGATGGATTCAGTTATTAGACATGGTGAGGTTCAGAAGGTGCACTGCCTGAATCCATCCTTAGGTACCTAAGATAATGACATTCACATTTCCACAGTGTTTTTGTAGGGTTCTTATTGGAAAACCTAATATATAGGCTGCCTTAGCTACTTTTTCCCCTGGGCCATTTTAAAGCCTTTGGCATTTTATTCGGTGACTTTATTTCAATGCCACTATTAAATCTTGTGCAACTGTAGAAAAGCTGGAAATGAAATGGCCCGGATTCCGAGCAGGATTTTCTCTAGCCGTGTGCCTGGGTTGCCAATGTGAGTCCTGTTCAAATAGAAATATTGAATGTCGCAAGCACATAGGGAAATGGCAAGAACACATTATTAATTATTATTAACAGTATTTATATACCGCTTTTCAACTAAAAGTTCACAAAGTGGTTTACAGAGAAAAATCAAATAACTAAATGGCTCTGCAGAAATCATGCTTAACAGTGATAGCAGAAACTGTTCATGAGGCCCAGTGTGGTATAAGGTCTTCTGTCTGGGCAATAATTTACATTACTCTTTGCATCCTCAGAGTCACACAAAAAGAAAGGTGAATTGCACAGTTCAGTTGTTACAGCCCAAGAGCTGGTCTTTCGTGCATGATATTTTAACCCAGTTAAATGTATACAACATGAGTATTTTTTAATATATTTTTCTACTCATGGAACCGTACTTCAAGGGCAGTTGTGGTTTTGCAGTTAGAAGAATGAGTTTGCAAATAATGAACAGAGGTTTCAGTATCTGAAACCTGTTCATGAACCTGGCTGAGTGGCCTTAGGCAAATCATGCTCTCATAGGACTGATTCTCAGTTCAGATTTTGTACTTGGGCACACCAAAAATGCTTGGGGCACAGCCTGACATTTCATGATGCATCTGCCTTGCTGGAGCAAAGCAGGCCTGAACTCATTCACTGCATGGATGGGAGACCAGCTTGCAGCCCTCCATTTTGGAGCAGCCTGGAAGAAAGATTGAACACATCGGTAATCAATCAATCCACATTTTTGCCCTGTAGAGTATGAAGGGACGTATCCATGTAGCATTAGGCCCTATGCCTTTCCCACTTGGGGAGATGGGGAGATGGTAAGTCTTACCATCTCCCCATCTCCCCAAGTCTGACTCGGGATATTTTGAACTGCTAAGTTCAAATTCTACATTCATGTAGAATTGCTGAACTTGGAGAAGACCTCAGGTCTATGCAGGAGCATAGCATTTTCCATCATGAGAAGGTCACTTGTCAACCAAAGGATGAGGCTCTGAAGCATATTGGCATGAGAGTTTATGTTGCTGCTGTTCTCTTGCTGTCCCTGACCATGCATTCTTCACCATGCTACAAGTACAGTCATGGCACTTAATGAATTTAATTACCTCTGCACTTTCAAGAAGCCTCAGAATCAGGGCTGGTCTTTTTTGTGCCCCCCCCCCCCCGGCCCTCTACTTATTGGGATGAGCAGCAAGTTCTCCCAGGGCTGATGGTGTCTGCCATAAGGTGCACACCCAGGAAGTAGGTTGCAGTGACATGATGACATCATCACCAACTGCTTTGGGTGGGCCATTTCAGGCCAAATGGTCACAGGGGTGAGTGCGCAAGGCTGACCAGTGGTGGTGCTCCACTCACCATGCCAGCTTCACAGGCATCAGCTGTTGAGCGAGGTGCCAGCTGTGGCAGTGGGCAATTTGCTTGCTGCCCTAGTGTGAAGGGCCCTCATATACAGTGGCTAATTGAGTGAAATTGATGAAATTGCCCTAGGGCCAACCCTGCTCAGAAACACTATCCCCCACCCCCCACCCCAAAAAAAAAAAAAATGGAGTGACTATAAGGCTGTTTAACTGGATCAATAAGCATCTATCACATTGCAATGATGGATACTTTCATAAACAATGAGAAAACCCTACTGCACACTCTCAGATGTACTTTTTCCTTTGTACAGAGGGGTTCACAGTTCCCGTGAAGTCTGATTTTCATTAACTGAATATGAGCATTTGCAGAAGTATTATATAGCCATTTGTTAATTAAAAGAAGAAGAAGAAGAAGAAAACATCATAAGGACTACTTTGTTATCCTGCTTTGGTAAAACTGCCTATTTGGTGGTTGAGTGAAACATATTTTACCCTTTCAGCAGAACAGGCATTATCAATAAAGAACAGACAGTATTAAAATTATTTATGAATTATATGTAAGCTGAAGTGATCATTAAAGTAGCATCGGTTTATACAAAACACTTGAGAAGAAAAGAAGAAAAGCTAAAATGTATTAGGCAGTTAAAACTCCCCTGAATTATTTGACCATCTCTAATTAAAACCTTTCAGGAAGTTAAAGCTTAGACATTTAATTTTACTTGCCCGAAATAAAGCATACAGTTACTAAATGTATAATTCATAGACGCTTACCCAGCCAGTTTAATTTCTCTTTCTGCTCCTGGTGTCTGTGCTGTTATAAATGATTGTACAGGCAACTGTCACAAAATATTGCCTTGATCATTTACAAGGGTTATGTATGAGTAACAGTAATCCCAGTTCACCCTGTGCAGATACACAGCAGTTTTCAGTAGCGTTCAGGAAGCTCCACTGACAAGCCTCAATGATATGGCCACCATCGTTTCTTTTAACAAATACCAAACCTTTGTTATAGAACTGGGTTGGTTGAAAGAAATCAGGTGTTCAAATCAGAGATTAAGCATTTTTTTTCATTACAATGAAAAGTATTACACAGGCCTACAAAATTGAGGGTCAGAAAAGTTTTTCCCAAGTTTTATGGTGGTTTGGTATGAATTTGGGGTGCCGATTCCAAAAATGGCATCCGTTTTGCCCTATCACATCTAGTTTTGGAGATCTAGTATTACCTCATTAGTGAATGGTTCAAGCAGCTTCCTCATAAGGAAGCCATGGTGTAGGCTTCCTCATGAGGAAGCTGCTTGAACCATTCACTAATGAGGCTATACTAGATCTCCAAAACTAGACGTGATAGGGCAAAACAGATGCCATTTTTGTAATCAGCACCCCAAATATACCGAGGAATTGCTGTAACTTTTAAGAAAGCAAAATGTGTTTTGGCCTGTGTTATTAATAGCTCAACCACAGCTTGAGAAAGCACTTTCTTAAGCTGACAGGAAAAGAGAGCTTACGCTGTGGACCATTTCAAATACAGGCATCCCCCATATCCACTGGAGGATACATTTCAGGTCCCCCACGGGTACAGAAACCATAGACACAAGGGAAACTTACCTCTGCAGTCCCCCTTGCCCCAGTGCCCATTAACTTTGATTCTTACTGCTAGCGCCAAGAAGCCTGCATGCTAGAGGAGATGACCAGAAAACATTAACAGGAATGTTGGTTTGGGAGTTAAACCTAGAAGATCCAGGTTCAAATCCCTGCTCAGCCATACAGCTTCCTTAGTAACCTTGGGCCAGTCACTATTCTCAGCCTTACTTACCTCACAGGGTTGTTGTGAAAACAAAAGAAAGGGGGGATTTTTACCAACCTCTTCCGGGCCATCTGGTTGCAATGGTGCTGCATGCCATGTACTAGCTAGTGATAGGACTGGGCCCTTACTTAAACCTCTTACAGCCCAATCCTATTCCCCACCATTGTCCTTAGTGAAGCCTCACTGACAGAGCATGCACTGCATCCAATGGTGGAGGAGGGGACAACCAGAAAGCCAACCAAGGTTAAGAAAAAAGAAATGGGCAGGTCGTCTCACTGTCTATGGGTCTCCTTGAATCCATACCAACTATGTAGGTGGTGTCAATCCAAGGAGAGGAAGGGGGCAGGCTTTTCCTGATAGTACCTCTTAGGTACCAGGTAGTTAGCCAGCCCCAGCTGCCATTGTGCCTGACTGCCTTGGAGATGATAGCATCCTCATTCAGAATGGTACCAGCTCTCGGTGCTAAAAACATGCTTTTGTGGTGGGATAAACCCTTTTTTCCTGTGTTTGTTTGAACCCGAAGACGTTATAGCCAGGATGGGACTTAGAAGAAGGTTAGTGAAAATGAAACATGTCAGATTTGGCTGGCATACCTCCTTTTCCTGATAATCAACACTTGAACATTTTATGTTAACATGCCCGATCTTGTCTGATCTTGGAAGCTAAGCAGGGTCAGGCCTGGTTAGTACTTGGATGGGAGACCGCCTCGGAATATCAGGTGCTGTAGGCTTACACCATAGTCTTTCGAGACTGAAGATTGCCAACCATATACTAGCAATGCTATGATGTCTTGCATAGCTATCACTTTGTGTTTAGTGATACTGCAGCAATTGCTACATGATATCCTTACTATTTTTCGCTAGCTTAGCACCGCTTGGAAGTCGTCACTCCTTGTTCTCTATAATATAATAATTTTAATTTTTAATTTTTAAATTGCTGTTTTGGAAAAGCGATGGCTTTTTAATAAAGAAAATTGCCTGTTTTTATAATTAGCTGACGATGGTTTTCTATTAGCTATTAAAATTGCTTTCTCCTTCACTGACTATAATTATAACAGCATTGGTAGATGTGAGAGTATGGCTGTTTTTGCTCTGTTCTCAATTATTTAACGTGGAGATTCAATAAAATAGTTCATAAAGGTTTGAACGAAATCATTTGCTATTTGTGCTGTTTTCTTTACATGCCCTCTGATACATTATTTACATGTTTCCTTTATGGAACATTTATGAATACAAATATAGCAGAAAATTTTGAATTAATTATAGTAGATTTACTGTGTTTTTGCATGCCTCTTTCATAGTAGGAGCACTGAAAAAAAAACATTGTAGAGGAGTGTATGTTTTATAATAAAAGGGGGGAAAAACCAATGGTTAGTGTACAACAAGTCCTCACTTAAAGTTGTTGGTTGGCAACCTTCAGTCTCGAAAGACTATGGTATAAGCCTACAGCACCCGGTATTCCCAGGCGGTCTCCCATCCAAGTACTAACCAAGCCCGACCCTGCTTAGCTTCCGAGATCAGATGAGATTGGGAGATAGTGTTCAGTATAGGGAGATGGTTGGCAACCTTCAGTCTCAATAGACTATGGTATAAGCCTACAGCACCTGGTATTCCCTGGCGGTCTCCCATCCAAGTACTAACCAGGCCTGAGCCTGCTTAGCTTCCGAGATCAGACGAGTTCGGGCATGGGAATTTCAACTTTAAGCGAAATGACTTATAATGAAACCAATTTTCACATATGGGCTCAAGAACATTCACTCAAGGGGCATCCTCACTAAGCACTTCAGCACAAAGCATTGTTGTGCCCCAGAATGCCTTGCACACCACAAGGCATTCTGGAGTGCAACCAGGCCAAGCAAATGGGTCACAGGTTCAATGTTCAGTGCTCAGAGTGACCCAGAAGCATCTTCAAACAGCGGCTCCTGCTGGAGATGCTCTAGGAGGACTTCCTGCTAAAAGCAGAGGGTTCGACTAGATGACCTTGTGGTTCCCTTCCAACTCTTATGATTCTATAATTCTATGAATTCCACATGAGTAACAGGAAATGATTTGAAATATGGAGTGAAATGAGCAACCTGTCATCATCAATATATTTATGTGCAATATTCTTCCATTTTATTGTAATGGGCCAGTTTATTGTGCCCAGTTGGGTATATGGAATCCATTGTTGGCATCCTTCAGTCTCGGAAGACTATGGTGTCACGCTCTGAATGGTGGTTCTGGTACAGAGTGTCCTCTCCAGTGCGCGAAGCCTGGGTAAAGTAGGTATGGAGGATAGACTATTTCCCATGCAGCAATCTCCCCTCTCCATGTTGCTGAAATGGTCCAATGGAAAGGTAGAGGCCAATATGGTTGGTTCCAGCGGCGTCGCAGGAGTTGCCAGAACGTGACTGTGTTCAGCCATGAACTGTCTCAGGGACTCGGACTCCGGATTTTGCCTCGAGGTTGACTCCTGAAGCCTTTTCCATAACTGGATGTAGCCACAAGGCAGTGGAGGTTTGGGATCAGAGTTTTCCTTCTCTCAGATGAGCTGCCTTCCCAGGCTGACGAGTCCCATCTACCTGTTTAGTTGCCTCTTATGACAAGTACAGCCAAACTGAAGGCCTATTCTTATCCCCAGCCCCCAGGGGTAAATATGGGGGGGGGGTATCCATATGGATATGGAAATATGGAATCCATATTACCTCTGGAAATAGACTGAATTTACATTTTATTAAATATATTGGTTTTCTTCATGATTCCATATGTGATATGTGCATGATCTGTATTCCTGGCTATCCAGATGGAGCTCCATGAATGCACCAAGCTGCTTGCCCGTACTTATTTATTTATTGATTGATTGATTGATTGATTGATTGATTGATTGATTTAGTTAGTTAGTTAGTTAGTTAGTTAGTTAGTTAGTTAGTTAGTTAGTTAGTTAGTTAGTTAGTTAGTTAGTTAGTTTTAGCCTGCCTTTTAAGCCTGCCAGACTCCCAAAACAGGGTACAAATAAAAGACATCAACAATGCAAGTTAAAAAAAAAAAAAAAACTACATAGAGGGAGGCATACTGAAATGCCGGGTGGAGGGGAAGGAGGCTGGAATCAACCAATCTCTTCCCACTCTCTTATCTCTGGTGCTGGGTTTGAATTCTACCAGCATAGCATTGTGGTTGGAGTAGATCAAACAGATGTCCCAAGTCTCAGGCAGATAGCAAAACAGCCTTAGAGGAAATATCTCTAGCTTAGCTGACAAGGGGAAAACCAAAAGCTGGAACAAAATTTTTCAACACATTGGAAACTCAGCAACATCTTAGAATTCAAATATGACATTTTGAACCTTGAACATTTTCCAGCTGCAGCCTTGTCATTTCACTGTGACTCTTTACTTGGACTTGACTCTTCCAAAGTATTCTTCAGAAGATATTTTGCAATCTGGACTAAGCTGATGGGAATATTAAAGCATATAGTGGCAATATAGTTGAATCAGCCTGTGTTGGCCACGGATAGACTTTGGCTAGTTTCCAGTTGGCAAGAAATCCACTGTAGCCATCCTAGAAGGGAATGTAAGTAGGTTTCACTTGTAATTAGGTAGGGATGCTGCAGCTGTAGAGAAGAGTTTTAGCCCAAGTTGATAGTCTTTCAACTTGTAGGGGGGTTGTTGTGGTTTATGTAGAAGTGCTTTCCAAAATATGATTCTTCATCTGCTGACTGAACCTGTTCTACACACCTCGTGACTCCATCACCTCATTCTCCTGCATGTGTAGGCCTAGCCTTCAGAAATATTACAGGTGGGCAGGCCAGTTCCCACCTGATGCAGCCCACTGACTCAGCTGCATCCTGAGGTAGAATTTCAGTTGCTGAGGGCCTCCTTGGGTAAGGGGACATAGTCCCCCTGCCCCAGGGTAAGCTGCAGTGGGTCAACTTGGACCTGTGCCAGCAAAATTTGTTGGCGCGAGTCTGCTTTGATTCAGGTTGGGGGATAGGATATGGCATGTGCTGGCACCACCAGTCCTGCCCCCCTCCTGGATCCACTTTGCCCACCCTCACCCTTGTCACCCTATCCCGGGGGTCAGCAACCTTAAACACTCAAAGAGCCATTTGGACGCATTTTCCGGAGAAAAGAAAATCTCCGGAGCCACAAAACCCTTTTGACATCTAAAATGAAGATAGCACTGCATATATATAGACTGAGGCTGCAATCCTATCCACAATTTCATGGGAGTAGACCCATTGGCTACAATGGGACTTACATCTGAGTAGGCAGGCATAGGATTGGGCTCTTAGGCTACAATGCGAGACATACTTTTCTGGGACTTGAATGCAAGCCACACTTTTCTATTGACTCCAACGGGGCTTACTTATGAGTGGGCATGCACAGGATTGGGCTATGAGGTTACAATCCTACGCACGCTTTCTTGGGAGTAAGCCCCACTGACTCCAATGGGGCCGACTTCTGAGAAGGCTTGCATAGGATTGTGCTCCAACTGAGCCTGCCAGGGGGCTTCTCAGTGGCGAAGGTGATCCCGTCCTCCTCCGCCCTTCTGCCAGGCCAGGCTGGAGGTGTCTGTTGAGGCTCAGAAGCCATTTTATGACGGAACCAGCGAGGGGCAGAGAGGAGGCCCGGCGGGCGCCCATGCAGGGCCGGCCTCAGCAGCAGCAGCGGGCAGGCCTGGGTGGGGCGGGCAGGTGGCATGCGTGCCGGGCCTGCTGGGTGCCTGAGCGGCAGAAGGGGCTGGCTGGCTGGCTGGCTAGCTGGTGGCGCCGCTTCTGCCTTGGCCGGGCCACTCCCTGTGAGACCACACGCGACTGACGAGTGTCCTGGGCGCGCAGCGAGGGGCGGCAGTAGCGGGGCCATGAGGTAGCCACCACGAAGAGGCTGCCATCTGCAAGCCGCCCCACCATGCCGTCCACGCCGCTGTCGCCCAAGGAGAGCAACCTCTTCAAGTGCATTCTGGTGAGAGGCGCTCTGTCACCCCCTTTGCCACTTTCACCCGGACTCCGGAGCTGCAGCAGATGTCTGAAAGAGCCGCGGGTTGCCAACCCCAGCCCTATCCTGTCCTGCATCTCACCCCCCTCTTCAGATCTTCCCCCACTCCTACATCAGTCTCACCTGTTCACACGCCGGCACCAGCAGGAAGGTTCTGGTCTTCCCTCTGACACATGCAGCCTTCAGAAAGTACTTTACAAAGCATTTGCAACAGCGCAAAGGCCTGGTGTGCCTGCTAGCGCATCTCTCTATTAGGATTGGGGCCTTAGTTCACCAAGGCACCTCATCCAAGTCAACAGGAAAAAAGCCATTCTAGAAGTGCGCTAAAACTTATCTAAAGGGATAGTTCTAAGTAAATGTGAAGTTAGGGTGCAATCCTAACCAGGTCTACTCAGAAGTAAGTCCTATTTTGTTCAATGGGGCTTACTTTCAGGAAAATGTGATTAGGATGGCAGCCTTAGTTCTGAGGAGGCAAAGCTTCTACAGAATGTTGAAAAAAGCAAAAAGACTGAAAACAATGAAAACGTTTCACAGGAGTTCTGCACATCTTTCAATGGAAGGTCAAAATTTGAGAGTTGGAAGCTGTTGCTGACAGAGCTGCAGGACCCAAGCCAAAGCTGACAAGAGATGCTGGTTTCAATCTTATACACACTTACTTGGGAATAATCCCCACAGCACTCATTGGTTGCTGTGCCTGTGTAAACATGCACAGAATTTGGGTTTCATTAGGTAACATGCCAGAGGGCAAATAGGAGGCAGATCTGTCCAGGATGCAGAGTGCTTGTCATGAATTCAGTTTACATTCATTCAGTGTAGCATTTTGAAATAACTCAGCATTTGTACAATAGTACTGGCCCATCATTTTTACACTGAGTTCCTTTTGGAGGTAAATGTTCGCATGTACAGAACCCCCCCTCCCCCAAGTATCTCCTACTTTCATTCTGGACTTTTGTAAGGAAGTTGGAACCAAAGTAAATCAGAACAGTGGCATCACACAGGCACAAAAGGACAAGACCAGAAGGACTGAGCCTGTAGTAGTAGTTGGCAACCTTCAGTCTCGAAAGACTCTGGTATCGCGCTCTGAATGGTGGTTCTGGAACAGTGTCTAGTGTGGCTGAAAAGGCCGATTCGGGAGTGACAATCCCTTCCACACCGGGAGCAAGTGCAGTCTGTCCCTGGTCTGTCTCCCTGGCTATGGGCCTTCCTTCTTTGCCTCTTTGCCTCAGAGTGTTGGCCAAGTGTCTCTTCAAACTGGGAAAGGCCATGCTGCACAGCCTGCCTCCAAGCGGGCCGCTCAGAGGCCAGGGTTTCCCACCTGTTGAGGTCCACTCCTAAGGCCTTCAGATCCCTCTTGCAGATGTCCTTGTATCGCAGCTGTGGTCTACCTGTAGGGTGCTTTCCTTGCACAAGTTCTCCATAGAGGAGATCCTTTGGGATCCGGCCATCATCCATTCTCACGACATGACCAAGCCAATGCAGGCGTCTCTGTTTCAGCAGTGCATACATGCTAGGGATTCCAGCACGTTCCAGGACTGTGTTGTTTGAAACTTTGTCCTGCCAGGTGATGCCGAGGACTTGCTAATGTGGTCATCCATCCAGCGCTTGCCACGTCAGTGTTTTTGTGCCTGTGCCCATAATTTAGGAACTACCTGTATAATTTAAACACTCCCCCCCCCAAGATTGCAGCAACTGACACAGCAGCCATGTCCTTGTAGACTCAGTGTATGTTGAGTTCGATGAGAATGTTTCAGAGCCTTTTAATTTGCCTTTATGAACCTGCAGACACAATCCCAACAGCCATTTGGGCCAGCGCAAGTCCCTTGCGCCGGCCCGGAGGTGTCACAAAAGTGCACACTTTCATACCACCTCAAGGGTCAGGAGGCCAGCACAAGGATGCGTGCCAGCCTCTGGAGGCCAACTCCTGTGTCATTGTACCAGAGGAGAAATAAGTTCATGCCGGCCATGTTGGGCTGATGCAAGGGTCTGGAGAGGGCGGGGGGAGTGCAGAATGGAGATGTTCTGGGGCTGGAGAAGATGGGTGGTGGGCAAGCATGTGTGCGGCCTGTTGGCAGCCTGGGGCCGAACAGGGGGTGGGGCCAGGATCCAGCACTTAGACCAGATCCTTACCGTGCTCCCAAGCGACCAGGCACAGCACTGAGCTGCCTAAATCTGCGCCACCTCATTAGGAGCTCCGTTGGGGCTGCTGCCATGTTACCCAGGGTAAGGGAAATCAACTCCCCTTTGTCCTGGGCTGAGACTCAGCCAGCCACAACCCTGCGCTGTATACAGGGCAGGCCATCTGACCTCTCTGTTCCAGCGTGGGTTAGGATTGGGCTGTGAGTTTGTTGCAACAGGTTTTTGCAATCAACGACCAAAAAAGAAAAAAATCCATATTGCTCTGGGGGCAAGGAGTAGTTGGAGAAGTTTTTGTGAAGCAGAGGAAAAAGCATTCTGTTGACTGTGCAGTTTTGATGTAAGGAGACTTGTTTCAGAAATACAAAAAGAGGGACATTTTTAATTGAAAGGAACTTTGTGGGTGTTCTTAACTGTAGGTCAAAATTAGCACATGATGCATCTGGGGACCAGAAGTTCACAGGTATGGTATTTTGACAGTTGTCACAGCCTGACAGGTGGCGAGTCACAAATTTAGAGACTTTGGGAAAAAAAGGGGCAGAAAGGATTTGTGAGCTATGAAATGGTTCCCATTAGACTCCTTAAGCAGCCTTTTCCCAAAGACTTCTTGCAAGACATTTTTTTCCTGTGTATACAAAATGCTGTTGTAGGATTTGTGTAGGTAGATGCCTAACAAGCAACTAATTTTTGTGCCAATATTCCAATGCTATTCTTCCAAATGAATTGGCTGACACACGCTTTTAGATTTTAAAATTATACGTGAACTAGTGCAGTGGTTCTCAAACTCTTGTGTAGAGTTGAGCAATGATAAGTCTTTGTGGGGTTGCGGGGATGGCAGATGTGATCCCCAGGATTGTGCTGCCACCAGAACAGGGGAGCTTTTTTTTTTTTTTTTACTTACATCTGCCTTTGCTGGCTTCCAGGGGTGTGAAGAACCCCACCTTGTGCCCCAGAAATTTGAAAAAAATGTGATTGCGACCCACTTCTAGTTTTGCAATCACAACCTGGAAGTGGGTCACTATCGCATTTTTTCAGTGTTTCAATGCTCCACAGGGCTCCCTGCAAAACCCCCCCCCCCCCCACTGACACATGCAGACAGAGGTAAGTAAAAAAAAGGCCCTGTGTCCCCGCTGGTAGCTCAATCCTGGGAATTTCCAGCTGGTTGTGGCCTGCATGGCAAGCTTGGCATTCCTAAAGAAGAGAGTGTGTGTGATAGTGTGTGTAGGAAGCTCCAACTGATTTAATAGAGCTGGATTGCATCCATTGTTAATTTGTCAGAAGTATGCTTCTTTCAAGTAATGCATACACAAACCAAACACTGTGTATATATAAAGCTTAACAAGAAGGATGAGAACAAACAACTTTAAAAGGCAAACATTGTTAAAAATATTATAATTAAAATAAACCTGTATTAATAGCCATGGAGGGGGCAGTGCTTCTGGGAAAGCAGAAAATCTTGTTTCAGGAAAATAGGTTTATCAACACCATTGCTTTAACTTGATAGCAAATTTCATTAATTTCAGCCAAGCTTAAGTCCAGATTTAACACGTAACTGGTGAAAAGAGGTCCTATGTAAGTAACAAGAGTTTCCGCTTTTGGATGCTACCAGGGGAATAGTGTGATACTACAACAAATAATGGAAATTGCTTTCTGAAATGAAATATCACAGAGAGATAAATCATAGGAGGGTAGAATAAATAGTTTTTTTAAAAAAAGACAACCACAAATGGCCAAAACAGTCTCTGTGCTTTTCTGCTTTGAAGGTGATAGAAAAGCGAAATTGATGAAAGGGACGCTTCAATGGGAAGTTCATGCTAGAAAAATAAACACAGAATGAGAGATTGGGAACAGTCAATAAGAATAGCTTCCTGCCCAACTCCATTGAAAGGATTGAAATCTCAGTGATGATCAAAGGCACCGTGAGAAAGGATCAAAGTAGATCTCCAGTCTGGAAGTGTCCTCTTGAACTGACAGGTGTTTAAGGCCAGTCAAAGGCCTGTCAGCACCTGATCCAGTGCATGAAATTCTGCCATGGTTTCCCAGTGGTCCACCCACTATTGTAGCTGGTCTTCACTCTAGTCTCCTCTCCTATTGCCTTCCCTTCCTCTCCATTTCCCCTTCAGTTTCCAAGTCCAGGAAGCAGACGGTACAGTGGTGGAGATGGTAAGAAAGGGACAGGGGCCCCAACCAATATAAAACCTGACTGCTTCAGGCAACTTCATGGATAGGATGGCCTGCATCCTAAACCACTGTGTCCCAGTCAAATGTGTCCAGGTATTGAGCATTTGTGTCCATTCTTTTCTTGTCCTGGACATTTCTGTCCCAGTATATGTATATTTATACCAGATGTACTTCTTTTTTAATTTTTAAAAGGTAAAAATTAGAAAGGTAGGGTAAGGGCTGGCATTCTTAGGCTATATGACATGGGGCTTGTTTGTTGCTCAGGTTTAGTTTGTTGCCCAGTTATAGTAGGATATCAATGACCGGGACACACAAAAAACCAGACGTGAATGTCCAGTAAACCAACAAGTGGGATGCATTTGACCAAGATACAATTGTCCAGTTTGCAGATACTCTAGTACCAGGATGGCCCTGTGGCCCTGTGGGTGTTAGCACTGTTTATATCTCAGTTTTGTCAAGCTGAAATAACTCTAAAGGACATTATCAGCTAAATTCTATGGAGGTGTTTCATTTTGCGTCTGTGTTGTGAAATGGACATCTAGGGAAGCCAAACAGAACAGGAAGGGCTTGGTCAGCCAAATCTTGCTCATCTGTGGCAGGCTGATGAAGATCTTCAGAAGATGTGGCACTTTCAGCAATGCCACCAATTCAAGCTTCTGCTTTTCTCCTTTTCTGAAGAAGTTTCATGGTAGTCTCTCAGATTCCACCCCCTGCCTACAACTGTGTGCTCCAGAGGTAATCTTTCATGCTGCTTCTCAGGCATTACATCCGAGACAAAGACTCAGAAGCACGACATGATGAATGACCAAATAAACTCTTTGACTCCCTGTTCCAGCACTGTATTCCTTTCATGTCTGTGTCAAGCATTCCTCAGTGTCTGCAGAGTCTAGACATTTTCTCAACCAACTCATTTACGTAAGTGGAAGGAAGTTTCTCCACCATTGTTGCCTTAAGAACATAAGAACAGCCCCACTGGATCAGGCCATAGGCCCATCTAGTCCAGCTTCCTGTATGGTACAGCGGCCCACCAAATGCCCCAGGGAGCACACCAGATAACAAGAGACCTGCATCCTGGTGCCCTCCCTTGCATCTGGCATATCCCATTTCTAAAAGCAGGAGGTTGCACATACACATCATGGCTTGTAACCCATAATGAATTTTTCCTCCAGAAACTTGTCCAATTCCCTATTAAAGCCATCCAATCCAGATGCCATCACGCCATCCTGTGGCAAGGAGTTCCACAGACCAAGCACATGCTGAGTAAAGAACTTCCAGCTTTAAGGAGGAAGAGGAGCAGACAATCTGTTACTATAGAGAGTTGCTTTAGAAACAGAGCCACAGAACCCAGAAGAGTTTTTCAGCTATTTTAAGCCACTGGGCTCCAAACTCCTGTTGCACACTTTCACAGTGCACAAATGTACCATGGCACATTGGTTGAAATTTTCTACCTTAGAAGTACAGACCAATGGTTCTCACACATTTAGCACCAGGACCCACTTTTTAGAAGGAGAATCTGTCAGGACCCATCGGAAGTGATGTCATGACCGAAAGTGACATCATCAAGCAGGAACATTTTTAACATTCCTACCCACACTTACCAAGGAGTAAGTGCCATTTACTATCATTGTTAAAAGAGTATATGTAGTAGCTTGTTAAAAGTACAGGTCTGTAACATTTCCCCAAGTGCAGTCACATACCATGGTAGCATCAAGTCTTATACATTAAAAATAAAATATTGAAATTAATGGGGATTTGGCTTGCGACCCACCTAGTGGGTCCCAACCCACAGTTTGAGAAACACTAGAATAGACAATACATTAAAAAAAGGAAAAGGAAAGATACTAGCTAAGCTAAATATTCCTATGTACCTTTCCAGGCCACACATCTCATTACATGCTTTGGGACTGAGCTTGTGGACAAGTTGCAGTTTGGAGTGTTGTCACTAGTTTCCCACTTTGGGGAGTAGCTTGTTTGTTAATTCGTTGGGAACATCCATCAACAGCAAGACAGGCCAGTACAGTCAGAAGCTCATTTTATAAGTGAAACCCCCCCCCCCCAAAATGACATTAATAAATAACAAGTGTGCGTTCACAAAATGCAAATACCGAATGAAACAAGGCACATTAATTTCACAAAGTAAAATAAGAAAGCACCATTTTTCTTCATCTATAGAAAATGGCTATTTAAAAATAATCTCATTCTTTTTTCTCATTTGCAAACTACTGACCCTGCTTTCCAGCCCAGGCACCCATGACTGTCAGCCAGCGCTAGGGGGACTTTTCACCTGTTGTCAAAATCTAGTCCTGGATCAGATGGCAAGAAAAAAAAAAAGGGGGGGGGTGGATAACCAATTTGGGAGAAGCATTTCAAAGCTTGAACCCAATTAACCTGCTTGTGGCATTCTTCATATTAATTCTTGAATCCTTTCTCCAAAGCTTGTTATGCGTTGAAAATATGGCACTGGCTTGACAATATTAAAGTGGGTGAGAGTTCAGCAGATCCTAATAAGTCTTAACTTCTCATTAAAATTATGCAGAGAAGGCTTTTTAATATACAGTATTTGAGACAGGCTCACTTGGAAAACTGGAGTGGAGAAAGCACTGTCTACTTTTAAAATTCATTTTATGTTCCTTCATTAGCTCGGACATTAATGGGGTTTTAATTTGTTGTTACACCCAAGTTTTACACTTCGTTACAGAGCTGTGCCAATAGTTATGGCCTGTATTGATTTTCTGTCTTTTTCGGTATTCGGAAGCACTTTGAGGGTTGTCTCCCACTGAATTGTTTTTCTTACACTAAGATGACAGTGTTAATCTTGGGGAAAAGAGGGAGAAATCATTTTAACATTCTCTTCCCCTATCTTCTTTACCACTTTAGAAGCAATTAGGCAAATTGGTAGCAAGATTTATTTCCTTTTTTTCTTTATCTATTTTTTTTTACTCTCCTCTGCACAAATGGGTTGCAGAACGTCACCAATGGTTAATTTTTTTCTTCACCCTGTCCCGTTTTTTGTTTTGTTTTTTGTTTTGCTATAACCATTGATAGAATAGACATATTTCAATGTGGTTTGTTTCATAGCATTCTGCATGAAATTACACATCAAATGATATATAACATGATGGTATGCCAAGATTTAAAAATTTTTTGGCTAGTAGTGGTGCTATCTCCTGTACGTGTCACCTGGTGCAGCCCACACACCCCAGCAATACTTGTGTGTGTGTGTGTGTGTGTGTGTGTGTGTGTGTGTGTGTAAAGAGAGAGGGATATTCACAGAACATCCTCAATTTTCACTGTGAGTGTTGACATTCATCCCATTTCAGATATTAACCATAATATACTGATCAAAAAAGTGCAGATTGGCTAAGAATCCTTGACATTTCATTTCTACAATACAAATTGCCAGCCCATTTTGCTTCAACAGTAAAAAAAAAAAAAAAAAAAAAAAAACCATGGTTATATGCCCCTTTTCCCACAGTGGGCCATTCCCGAAACAGCTCACAGTGCACATCAAGCAGTGCATCACATTTTGAAACAACTCAACTAACAATTCATTATGTGATGGCAAATTCCATTACGACACTGCTCTGAGTTTAATTTAATGTATCTATCCATTTGTTTTATGAGCCCGCAGACCTGATGCATCAAAAAGTCATATACAGAACTATTAAGCCCTGAAGATGAACTAGTATGTACTGTGTGCATGTCAGCGATGAAATCAATGCTATGGAGATGCAAGGCTATAGAGCCAGAGGCTCGAGGGAGATATGACTTAATGGTTGCAATGATCAGCTCTTTACCTCTGGAAACTCAGTCATAAAGATCAGGAATCCAAGTCATACTTTTTCCTTTGGGGATTTAGATGAGACGAGAAGGGGCAGTGTTTGGAAAATTAATGTTCCTTTAATAGGAAAATGCTGGTCATTTAAAAATGATCTGCTGAGAAGCTATGAAGTCCGCACTATTTTAGGATGTTGGCTTGAAGACATTTTCCAATCGTGTGTGTTTTACAATTAGCTGAGAAAACAAGTCACAAGGAGGCCAGCAACACTAAGACTACAAATGAGATTTCTGTTTACATTTATTTTTGCTACTGGGGTTTTGCAGCAATGGGTTTGGGGTAGGAGCTGGTTGGTAGGACTCACATTTCTCACCTATTCCTAGAGAGGATGCTAGAGTGCTCTTGGCTTCAGCTTTCTCTTTAGAACATATGGGAAGAACAAATATCACTGTTGTAGCATGTTGTGACCAGTGGTTCAGGCATCCCTCCATATCAGTGGCTCCTGTATTTGTGGACGCTGTATCTGTGAATCTGCTTCTCTGTGGTTCACAAATCCCCCTGCTCATGTAAGTGACTTACCAGCCTCTGATTGCAGCCTTCTTGTCACAGTTTCCTGTGTCTCTCTATGCTGTCTGGGCTCTCTACAAACACTAATAGGAATCAGGAAGTGCTAACAGGAAGGGGTTAGAGGGCTGAAAAGAACGTGCTGCTAAGCTCGATGAACTCCATGATAGTGCCTCACTAATTGCATTTTCCAGGCAGCCCTACGTAGAGCATGTCAGTAGTCAAGTGTTGATGTCACCAACGCATGAACCACCAATGATGGAAATACAGAAATAACAAGCCTCTTTATCATAATGTAGAATTTGGGTGGAGACCAAGTGCCAGCCTGTTGCCTACTAAACTGGGCAACCAGCTCCTCTCCTCCTGCACAGTCAAAGCCAGCACAAGAAGAAGATGATGATGAGTCTGATTAGCAAAGCAGTGTGAGGTCTTCCTCTATTGAGTCTCAGCGCATTGTGAGAAGGAACAGAAGTCTTCTCAGTAATGCCTAAGAAACTGGGGGCACAATCCTAACCAAGTCTACTCAGAAGTAAGACCTATTGTGTTCAATGGGACTTACTCCCAGGAAAGTGAGGTTAGGTTTGCAGCCTGGGTTACTTTTCCACTCTTGTCACACTGTACATGTCTGTGACTGTGACAGTGCAAAGCTGCAGAAGAAGCAAATGTAAGGCATGGTTTAGTTTTTTTTTTGGGGGGGGGGGTCGAGGTGCCCCACCCAGTGGCAACATTAGGGGGTGTGGACCATTAGGGGGTGACACACTTGGGTGGAGAGTGACACCACAAGTGGCCAAAATTGCAGACCTTGGTATTTACGAATAATACCATCATGTTATCTATCATTCAATACGTAACTTACTACAGAATGCAATGAAACAAACTGCGTTGAATTATCTGTATTCTTTCAAATGTTATAGCCAATTAACCAGAAAAAGAAAACACAACTGCCTTATGTAATGAACAAAGTAGATTTCTTTAAACCTGACCATAGACACTAATGGTTCTGAGAGCCCCCAAGGTGTTATTATGGCACAACAAGCAACCAGTAAGACTTTAGTATGCACCAGCTCTTATTTCAACGCATCAGAGCTAATACTAGAACTTTTATTCAGTTGTGTGAGTGCCATCAAGTTGGCCACTGGTTTTTTGTTGGTTACTGATATGTGGGGTGACTTGTACTGTTATATATTTAAATAAATAAAGTTAATGGGGGTGACACCAACCCTATTGAAACCACTGAATTTAGGCTGCACATATGATATTGTAATTTATTCTGTATGGTCTGGCATGAGAGGAGGTCCATCATAGGGGTGATGCAATGAGCTCTTGTACCGGGTTTGTATGCAAACCCCATCCATGCCATCCTTTGCTCGACAGTACTGGCTCAGGACTGTTAAAAATAATTGGGAGCACAGCAATCCTCCATAAATTCTAATGGGGATGGAGGAGGAGGAGCACTTACAGCAACCTTTAAAAATCTTTTTAAAAAGCTACATTGAACCATTGGCAATCATTGCGGCTTTGGAATAAATTGAAAAAAGTCTACGTTACTCAAGTCATCAGCCTTTCATTCCTAAGTTAATTCTTAGGATAAAGTTGAGTGGAGTCGCCTGGCATTGACGATTCATCCTAATCAAAGAGAAATAATAATCTGGAAGAAGGCTTGGATCGAGTGGGATGTGCATGGAAAGAATGGTGCAAAATGATCTCTAATCTCCATGAATCGCGACTTTGTTTTTATTGCAAACAATGGCCTTTCCAGATCCAGTGCTGACAAGAGGAAGGGAAAGGCACCTTGGGAAATGAAATGGATTTCTGAACAGCGTGCTGCAATTTCTGCACTGTACAAGATTTGGAGTCCCGTTTCACTCATTTCTAAGGTTTAGTGCTGTGCTGATTTTTTGTAAAGTCTCTCTCTCTCTCTCTTTCTCTACTGTGAAGGTTGCCCTTTCAGAGTGTGGACTCTGTTCATGCAAGTGTTCATGAAAAGCTCCTACCTTGTTTGCCTGTATTTTTACAATTGTTTCCCCTATCTGGTCTAATGCTGTTTGGGAGAAGAAGAGGAAATTCTCAGGTCTTTGTTAAAGTGACTGGGGGCCCGATCCTATCAGGCCTGCGCCGGCCCAGCGATGGCACTCAGTGTCCCAAATTTGCTGTAAAGCATGCCTATGGCTTACACCACCTGACCAGAGCAGGCGCCAGCTCAACCAGCACCTGGCAGAAGCCGGTCGAATGCCACCCGGCACTCCAGATGAGTGCCACGTGGTGGAATGGTGTGTGAGGGTGGGGGGAGGTGTTCCAGAGCGGTGGGAGGGTAAGGGGAGGGAGCAGGGCAGATGGGGGCGGGAGCTCTGCTGTGCCAGATCCAGAGTCCTGGGTCAGGCCTCCCAGCCTGCTTTACTCTGCACCAGCTAAATAGTCGAGTAGCCCCTTTGTGGGGCCTCTTCCCTTACCCTGGGGTAGGGGATGGATGTTACCAGGAACCACATTGGTTGCAGCAGTAGCCATTTTGGTGCCACTGCAGCCCTGGGCGCCGGGCATCATAGGATTGGTCTGCCCTACAGCATTTCCACACATCGGGATGTGGTTCTAAATGCCCATGCAGAGCAAGAACTTCCTTTGGTGGTGCATTTGTATATTCTGATGCAGTGTGTTACTCTGTGTTCCTCCAGGTTTTGAAGGGATGCAGGTTTGCAGCTCAATACTCTGGGCACATTCTGCCAGCATAACATGTAACATTGCTGGAATGTGCAGCTTGGCTGCTGCTGCAATCAGCCGGGTCCTTGTGAAGATGGACCAAGGATGCTCATCAGTAAGGCTGTGCAGGGATCAGGGGTGAAACTGAGTGGGTGGTGGGTGAAATAGGGAGGAGATGGGGCAGGGTTGAGTGTAGATTGGGCCTGGGAAAGAGGCAGGTTTGGTGGCAGTGGTGCCCACTGAATGGTGCCCACTTCCCAACCTAATCCACCTTCACACATCAGCGCCAACTTGCACCAGCAATATTGACCCATGGTGGCAGCTGGGGCTTACCCCAGGGCAAGGGAACAAATGTTCCCTTATCCCAAAGAGGCCTCAACATGCTGAAACTCCTCCATGGGTACAGAGGATGCCACATTGGTGCAACTGGATCGCTGCCTGGGGAGTTATGGTGGATTGGGCTGCCCAATGCAAGCCTTCCAAAAACAGGAAGCTTCTGCAGACCATCCTGAGGCCTGCAGGGACCTAGAAAGTGTTTTGTTGGCCTGGTGCAACCTGGAAGAGACCTCTGGGGCCTCCCCACATCCCTGGAATGGCTCCAGTTTGGAGCCAAACAGAGGGAGAGTGGGTGGGAAGGCCCAGGCTACAACCCACCTGGTATGGCTTGTGGCCCACCAGTGGGTCCCAACCCACACTTTGGGAAATCCTGGGTTAGATTGAGAAATGATGATTGGCCCAAAATCACCGAAGGAGGCAAAGGTATGATTTGAACCCAGATCTCCCAGCTTCTGGTCCAACAGTTTAACCGCTGGCACAGACTGCCTTCTCCAGCTGGAAGACTTGTGCTACTTGAGCCCCAATTGATACTGTATAACTACTCATAGTGAAAGTCCACAGGAAAGGCTGCAAAAAAACTGGCCAACGGTTTAAAATTAATAACACTAAAACTGTACTTTCTACCTGGACATCACAACAGCACATAAATAACACTCATAACCTAGATCAGCCATTTTCAACCACTGTGCCATGGCACACTGGTGTGCCGCAAGTGGTCCACAGGTATGCCACACGAATTTGGGGGAAGGTCATTTATTAATAGGGTCAATGGGAGATGTGTGCCACCACTGACAGCATGGTGTGCTTTGTCAATTGTCAAAAACCTGGTGGTGTGCCTTGACCATTGTAGTGCTTTGTCAGTGTGCCGTGAGATGAAAAAGGTTGAAAATCACTGACCTAGATCATATATTTAACTTCCTTGGAATTAGCCTAATAATTATCCCAGAGTTAGACATTCTTGAATGATTCAGATGATTCAAATGTCATTCAAATTATGTTTTCATAAAACTTTTGTCTTGGGAAGAGAATATTCAGACCAGCTGGGAGAGATGAACTAGTTAAGTGACTGCTATGTTCAGTCTAGCCATACAAATCAAGGATCCAATTCAGGCATTATTGATTGTTCTTTTTCCTAACACAAAACCTTTCGAGTTGAAAATTCCTCGGGTATTTGTCCCTAGTCGACATCTGAGTACATCCCTTCTTGTCAATGCCTTTAAAAGGTCACTGTTTCTGTGCTGAATGGGCTTGTTTCTATAAGCTGGTCAAAGGATGTGCAACCTTTGGAATTCACAAAGCTTCTTGCTAGGCAGAACGGAAAGCTAGACAGAGCCAATTATGCGCAGGGGCAGATTATTTACAGATGGAGATGTAAAGTGTTCTGTGATATGTAATGTCAGAAAGGTACCATGTTTTCAATCATTCAGTCATTCAGACAGGAACATTTTATTTCACTGTATTCCGAAAGGAGAGGATGAATCAGATATTTAAAGGTATGAGGAAATATTTTTAAAAAATCATCCAGCATTATATATATATAAAAGCATAGTAAGTAAAATCCCTTCTACTCAGTTGATAGCTGCAGGGGGTAGCACAGTAGGTACTGCAGATACCCTAACAATGGTATCACTAGCAGTGGCATAGCTAAGGGGGTGCAGGGGGTAGCAGTTGCACCGGGCATCAAGGGGGCAACAAGCTGAACTTGACACTAGTGACCAAAATTGTGAAAATCTTGCTATCTATGAATAATACCATCATGTTATATATCATTGGAAAGGTAATTTAATGCAGATTGCAATGAAATAAACAGCACTGAAATATCTGTATCCTATCAAAAGTTATGGTCAATTAACCAGAAAATGAAAACGCAATTGTCTTGTGGAACAAAAAGTGGATTTGCCTTACTCCAAACTGACCTATGAGACTGATTGTTCTGAGTGCCAATGAGATGTTATTGTGATACAGCATGGGACCAGTAACTTTTTATTTGTTTCCTTAATTAAATTTGATTTTATCATGTGGGGACGGGTGGCTACAAAATGTTCTTTGACCTCGGGTAGCAGATAGTTGCCACTGACTGGGGGGAGGCGGCAGAGCAAGTGGATGGTGAGCTGCTGGGGGGAGGAGGTGGATTCCTCCCAATTTTCACTTTTTTAAAAGTCCAGGCGTGATGTCACTTCCGGTTGTGACATCACTTCTGGGGCAACATTTTGAGCTTGGCACTGGGCTACATGATCATTAGCTACGCTACTGATCACTAGGGGGTGTGGGCCACACCGGGTGAGACATTCAGGGGGATACTTCTACTAGTCAAAATTTTTAGAATCTCAGTATTTTCAAATGATACCTTCATGTTCTATATCATTCGATGCATAACTTCATGCAGAATGCAGTGAAACAAACCACATTGAAATATCTATATTTTTTCAAAAGTTATAGCCAAAAAACCAGTTGAGGGAGGGGTGATGGTCCATCACCATGCCCACCACCTGGGGCATTGCCCCACATGCTGCATGAGGGGAGGTCCATCATGGGGCTGACGCACTGGCCTCCCGCACCAGATGACGCAACTCTAGTGATGCCATTTTGCTCCAACGTGCCATGTAAGCGGCCACTCCCACTCGCTATTGAAGCCAGTCCGGGTGGTGATGACAATTCGCAGGAGACACCCTTTGGTTTGGCAAGCGCTTGTGCATTGCCATCACTGCCAAGAATGGCTCCAGCGGTGAGTAGGAGGGGGCCACTTACGTGGCACATTGCAGCACCTGCAGTACTTACCGCGCTACCCCTACTGTAACCATGCCACAGCTTCTACTTAACTTCCAGACACAACTTGAGAGACAAATGCAACAAGGACCAAAAAAGTATGCTAGAGCAGAACTTAACTGGTTGCTCTCTCACGCACATTGAGACGGGTGATCATATATGGGACTGTCATCCAATTGCTCCATTGAGTGGTTCATTTTGAACATATGATAAACGCAAATGGAAAATATACAGGATATTGTCCCCTTTGGCCTGTTCATAGGCACAGAGAACTTCTTCTTCTTGGCAACCTTCAGTCTCGAAAGACTATGGTATCACGCTCTGAATGGTGGTTCTGGAACAGCGTCTAGTGTGGCTGAAAAGGCCAATTCGGGAGTGACAAACCCTTCCCCACCGGGAGCAAGTGCAGTCTGTCCCTGGTCTGTATCCCTGGCTGTGGGCCTTCCTTCTTTGCCTCTTTGCCTCAGTCTGTTGGCCAAGTGTCTCTTCAAACTGGGAAAGGCCATGCTGCACAGCCTGCCTCCAAGCGGGCCGCTCAGAGGCCAGGGTTTCCCACTTGTTGAGGTCCACTCCTAAGGCCTTCAGATCCCTCTTGCAGATGTCCTTGTATTGCAGCTGTGGTCTACCTGTAGGGCGCTTTCCTTGCACAAGTTCTCCATAGAGGAGATCCTTGGGGATCCAGCCATCATCCATTCTCATGACATGACCAAGCCAACGCAGGCGTCTCTGTTTCAGCAGTGCATACATGCTAGGGATTCCAGCACGTTCCAGGACTGTGTTGTTTGGAACTTTGTCCTGCCAGGTGATGCCGAGAATGCGTCGGAGGCAGCGCATGTGGAAAGCGTTCAGTTTCCTCTCCTATTGTGAGCGAAGAGTCCATGAGAACGAAGAGTCCATGAGAGAGCGAAGAGCACAGAGAACAGAGACAGAATAATTAAGGCTGGGCTGAAAGTTCTCAAAGAAGAACTTCGAACTGAATTGGGGGGGAGGACTTTCACAGGCCAAGGGTAGGATGAAGTAAGCTAATCTTGTTTAGTGCCTCCATCCTTTTTTATGGCTGCGGTGGTGGCAGTCTTCCTGACTGCCATTCTCCCTCATGTCTGTGAGATGCTTGGTCAGCATGTAGTGTTGTTTCAAGGGGGTTCCAGGAAAGAATGGCTGCTGCCAATTGAGGAGGGGGGGGCAGTACTCCTGGAATGACACAATACAATGACTGGACAGCTATTGGGCCTAAGAACAGAAAGCTAAACTGAGGAGGGAGGTAGAGAATGCAGGAGAAACATTTGAGAACATTCACGACTCGTACTTTTGGTCATGGATGTGTGCTGAAGGGATGTAAATGAACTTTTAAAACATCTTCTTTGTCAGTCTATGTTCGAGCTACAGGAATTGTTTTGGTCTGTTCAGTTATTCATAATATCATACATGCATGTCTTCTGTTTTATTCTGGGGGATGGTATG
This sequence comes from Tiliqua scincoides, assembly GCF_035046505.1. Classification (NCBI taxonomy): domain Eukaryota; kingdom Metazoa; phylum Chordata; class Lepidosauria; order Squamata; family Scincidae; genus Tiliqua; species Tiliqua scincoides. The sequence goes on from NC_089827.1 coordinate 67,807,510, forward strand.
TCCACTTCGGATGTCCTGAAATGATCTTCTAGGTCCATTGACCTAGGTCCATTGAGAATCCAAAGAAATTCTCTTACATCCTCTGCTTACACACACTCAGGTGGGGGTAGGAAAAACAGGCTGTCTATTGTTGTTCCAGAGTAGCCACTTGTGTAACATAATGCTCAGCTGGACGTAGCTCATTACTTCTGCAAAACAGATTCTCTGGAAGCGATTCCACTCTAACTGTAGCAGTTGATGACTACATAATGGAGATCATTTCTGCCTGATTGACAGCAGCCTTTCCCTCCCTAATTGAAGTAGTTTGACTTTAATTACATTAATGCTTAGAAGCGAGGCAAAATGTGGTGAAGATTTTTATGGTAATGCTAACACTGAGTGCAACCGTGAAGAAAATGGTCACAATGGTCTTGGAAAGAAGTGTAGACGATTATGTATTCAGGCTTTGTGTTCAGGATCATTTAGGACACTCTTCTCATGTACCCAGCTACAGTAGGCTGCTTTTCTCCAAAAACCCTTTTTGAAGTACGTTTTGTACAGCATTCTCTTCCACAGCAGTAACACTAAAAGCAGCAAGATTTTAAATGATCTCAAGATCACACTTAATTCATACCTTGAGATCTTTATAAAATTCATAAGACTTGGAACCAGGATGGATCCAGGGAGGCCATGTGTCCATGACCCCCCCACCCACAAGGTGTCACGCCAGAGGGGAAGGGCACCCACCAGGATAGAGAGTGAAGTCGGACTCATCAGGAGGAAGAGGAGGTCCCAGAGGAGGGAGGTTGCTTCTTTGGGAGCTCCAAGTTGACCTGGGGAGGCCTGCCCACTGCCTCATCCCTTCATCCCTTCATTCCTACAAACACAAACACTGGATCCTCCCCTGCTTTGATTATGACTTTAGCTTGGAAGAAATCTAAATGTGTTCATCTTCTTGTCAGGGTCGATGGCATAGATGCAAAAAAGGATGCAACAATAATACCCTTCTCCTATAATACTAGTCATAATGGGGCAAGCTTAGCACTGCCCTTTCCTCACCTGGCATGAGGCAACATGGACAATTTGAGAGCAGCGATTGGCTGGAACCCTGGGTACTGATCCTTCCATGCATAAGAATATAAGAACATAAGAACAGCCCCACTGGATCAGGCCATAGGCCCATCTAGTCCAGCTTCCTGTATCTCACAGCGGCCCACCAAATGCTCCAGGGAGCACACCAGATAACAAGAGACCTTATCCTGGTGCCCTCCCTTGCATTGGCATTCTGACATAGCCCATGTCTAAAATCAGGAGGTTGCGCATACACATCATGGCTTGTACCCCGTAATGGATTTTTCCTCCAGAAACATGTCCAATCCCCTTCTAAAGGCATCCAGGCCAGACGCCATCACCACATCCTGTGGCAAGGAGTTCCACAGACCAACCACACGCTGAGTAAAGAAATATTTTCTTTTGTCTGTTCTAACTCTCCCAACATTCAATTTCAGTGGATGTTCCCTGGTTCTGTTGTTATGTGAGAGTGCAAAGAGCATCTCCCTATCCACTCTGTCCATCCCCTGCATAATTTTGTATGTCTCAATTATGTCCCCCCTCAGGCGTCTCTTTTCTAGGCTGAAGAGGCCCAAACGCCGTAGCCTTTCCTCATAAGGAAGGTGCCCCAGCCTTATCATCTTAGTTGCTCTCTTTTGCACCTTTTCCATTTCCACTATGTCTTTTTTGAAATGCGGTGACCAGAACTGGACACAATACTCCAGGTGTGGCCTTACCATCGATTTGTACAACGCAGAACCTCAGGTCACCCAGCCAAAATGAGTGAGTCACCATATTGGGGCCAAGTAAGAATATGTTGCTTCCTGCCTGATTGGTCTTTGAATATGATGAGGTGCTTTGCTTACTCTGTACAGGTTTGTCTTGTTTTTTCCCTGGGTGGAATATTTTTGCTAGTTAGTTTCGGTCACAGTTGACAAGTGCCGTGCAGGAAAGTTAGTTCAGTACAGGAAAATTTTCTGAGCCCCATTAAGTTGTTTGATCAAGGGCTTCTTGAGCAATTCTCAATCGCTGCTCAGTGCAGAGATGTGGAGTGGAACCTCACTGAGCAATGAATGCGCAGCCAACTTGAAAGGTTGCATGACTTGAGAGGGGGATGCTATAACCCTGAGCTTTCTAAACCCCTTTAAGACAGTGATTTTCAATCTTTTTCATCTCAAGGCACATTGACAATGCACTAAAATTGTCAAGGCGCACCATTAATTTGCTGACAATTAACAAAGCACATTGCCAGTAGGGGGCTCACATCCCTCAATGGCCCAAGTCATAAATTGCCCTCCCCCAAACTCCCAGGGCACACCTGGGGACCATTCACAGCACACCAATGTGCCATGGCGTAGTGGTTGAAAAATGTTAAGGCGTTAGCAGGGATGAATGCTGCAGGGTGGTCATTTAAAAGAGAAGGAGGCAGGATGGTTTATCCTTGCTCTTCCTCACAGGTGAATGCCTGAACTAAAAGGGAGGCATCCTAGCAGAGCTTGGACCTGCTGCAGAACTTGTGTTACATGAACATTGTTGAGGCCCATCTAATTATTCCTGAGCTTTGTCTCATGGCTTATGGAGATATTTGGGGCAATACAATTTGAAGCAAATCTCTGATAATTCTGGCAGTAAATCACAGAGACTTCAAGAATCCATGTGCCTTTCTGCAGACAATCTCGCTATCAACGGTAGGCCCATCCTTCTTTTGCAGCTAGATAAACTCCATAAAACATGACACCCTACACATATCTTGCAAGTCAAAGTGACAGGATCATAAGCCCTGCCTCAGAGCAAAATGATAGACCACATAAATCACTGATTTGCAATTGATACGGAATGCAATCTCCTCGCAGTATCTTCCATTGGCTACGCACCAGGATATTCTTTATGGGTCGTCATTTCTAGCTATCAGTTTCTAGGCTATCTCTAATAAAATAATGTTATAGTTCCAAGCACAGTTATCTACCATTTGTTTCACTTATTCAACTTCTAATCTCTTGTTTCCAAATACGATTAAAATGCCTTTTAACATTACACTTTGGTGAGGGAAATTAATGCATTAAGCGAACCTCTCTTTGAACGCTACCGCGATTTCAGAATTACCTGCATTTCTCTACTTTATGATCCTTTATTTAAATAATAAATCAATGATACAGTCTTTTAGCGCCTAATAGATTCCATAATCGGAATTGTTTAAAAAGTACTTTAGAGGAAGTATATTTTAAAGTTGGAGCAATTAATTCAGCTAGCTGTTAGATTTCCTGCATCAAATCTTGTATCACAATTATCCTCCTTGGTGAAAAAAAAAGGACAGCTAAATATCCTTTCTTATTTAGTTGACAGGCTGCCCAATCCTACTGTGAGGTTGCATTAGTGGGACAAGCATTTTCCTAGTACTGGCTGCCTTATGACAGTCATAAACATCACTCAAGCAGCGTGCAGAGATGTGTGCTAGAGGTTGATGGCACCTTCCCGTTCAGGCCAGCAGATCCTCCTGGACCTGCCAAGGCAGGTAAGTTGATGAGGAAGGTCAGATGAGATGGAGGAAGGTGGAACAGGGGCAGGTGGAATGGGGCAGTGATAAGATGGGGGAAGGCAGAATGGGGAGACAGTAGGGGCAGAGGATGGGTGGATCAGGTCCAGAAAGGGAGTGGGTTCAGTGGCAGAAGTGGTCATCATAAAGAGGTGTTCAGCAGTGAGGAGGTGGATCCATAGGCCTCAGAGTGGAAAGAAGATTTAAATCCTCTTACCTCTCTGAAAGCGTCCCTGTCTGCAATACGTCTCCTTGGACCTTTGCCGGCTCTATAGCTGGCACACATCCAGAGAAATAAATCTCTTCATTTGCCCAACTGTATTTAATATGATTCACGTGCCCTAGTTCTGTTCTCAAGATATACCAAGTGAACACATATGGGAATATGGTCACTAGAATGTCTATGTGAAATTCACCATGTACAGCTACATGTGCCGAGGGCTCTTTCCACGTGATTAGGATCCCTGGGAAAACAGGATTCCATATTACAGAGAGAGAGCTGTACATTGCCACTAGTTGTCTCCATGTATACATGCAAGTGAGCACGAGTAAATGCAGGACTAGAACCAATGAGTTGAAGCCACAGAGAAGTAGATTTAGGCTACACCTTAGGAGGAAGAATTTCCTGACTGTAAGAGCTGCCTACTGGAACAATTTGCCTCATAAAGTTGTGGAATCTCCTCCTTGGAGGTTTTTTCAAGCACAGGCTGGATGGCCATCTATCAGGGATGCTGTAGTCACCTGTGCTGAGTGAGGACTGATGACCTCTTTCCATCGCCAACTCTTTCCCCCTTCTATTTCAGTTCACTCACCCTGAATATATCACGAAAATAAGAGATCACCACAGAAGGTCTATCATATCCATCTCTTAAGACAGTGATTCCCAGACTGTGACCATGGGTCCCTGGGTGGCCACAGAAATCAGCCAAGAGAGTTGCTGAATCCTCTCAAAAAACCCACCACCCTATACAATGTATAGGAGTGTAGCCCTGATGGGGGAGCCGTGGCCAATGGCCCAGTAGGTCAAGCGAGCCACCAGTCAAAGAAGTTTGGGAACCGCTATCTTAAGCGGTGGATGACTGATAAGATTCTCAGAGTAGGGGCACCTATCCTTCCACAGTACACAAAGTCAATACTTTGACTAGAGCTGCCTGACACGGAGTGATTGATGAAGGGATTAAAAATAGCATGCCTTCCAAAACAGCAAATTATTTTTGGCATTGTCCCTGTTTTTTTTCTAAAGCAAATAGTAAAAATCCGTTCCTTCTTTTGTTTCCCTTTCATCTGAAGTCTGTATAATCTCCTACTCTCAGCAGTGATTATGTTTCTTCATGTTCATTTCCCTGCTGTGGAAAGCAAAACTGACAAAGCTCTCTCATAGTGCTGTAAGTGGTTCTTAGGGCAGGAAGTGGAAGATGTGATGCTTCTCTTCAGTTCTGCAGTCCATGACTAGCTCCTGTTCTCTTAGAAAAACAAATGGTCTGCCCAGGTGAAAAAAGCAAAAACAATTTCAAGAAACGGGGCACAATTTCTTTGGAGAGGCTTGTGCGCCAAGGAGGTGGCCAGGCCCATCAACAGGAATTCCAGCCCTATTCTAACTACATTCCCACACAGTGATGCAGCAGCGCTAGTTCATGCTACGCTACATCCCGCAGGGGAATTTTGGCTGCTGGAGGTTTCCTCAGGGTAAGGGGATGTTTGTCCCCTTGCCCCAGGGTAAGCCCCAGCAGTCGCTATGGGTCAACTCAGACCTGCGCCAGCGATAATGAGTTGATCTGTTCAAGTTGCCAATTCAGTTCCTTCCTAGGCCCAGTCCACCTACCCCCACCCCATTCCACCCCTTCCTACCCTCTCCCTGGCTCTGCACTAGATTTACATCCTCAAATGGGCATCTGTGCTGGCACCAGCAGGAAGGCTCTGTCTTTCCTGCCAGCTTGCCTGGCCTTTGCACTGTCGCAAAGCAACAAAAAAGAAGATTAAGATTGGGACATTCATTTTTCACATTATGCAATATTGCCCCCCCCCCTTTTCCTAGCAGTTTGGCATTGCCATCTTTTTGTTGTCCTTTTCTATTTAAAAGTGCCATATTCTCCTTTCCTAACCTTGTTAATATGCCCAAGGTCTGAGAATCTATGCCAGTGTCCATAGAGTGCAGTTTCTACAGAAAAGGAAGAGACCCATTCAGCTTTTTGTGTATGAGCCGTTTCTAAATCTATTTTATTTCCCTGTCCTGTAAATGAGATAGTGCCTTTGTGGACAAATCACAGAATTTCTGCTGGTCTGTCTCAATTTCCCCCCCTCTATTGTTCCACGGCCAAGTATGATAATTCTTGAAACAGATCAGTGTGTGCATTAGGAATTGCTATGTAGCCAACACCAGAAGGATTCTTATTGCTAATCCTCAGGGTTGTGCTTGCTGCACGGATTCCAAACCTTTAGAACAAAACATCTTCAAGAACCAAAATGAGCTAAAGGAATGTATATCGATTGCATGCTAATCACTGTGGCACAGTGGCGTCACCACAATTTGTGGCACCCGGTGCAGGAGGCCAGCATGATGGACCTCCTCCCATGCAGTGGGTGGGGCAACGTCCCAAGCAGAGGACGTGGTGATGCAACATTGCCCTGCCAACTGGTTTGTTGTGGGTTTTTTTGCTATAACTTTTGTTAGAATAGAGGCATTTAAACGCTGTTTGTTTCATTGCATTCTGCATGAAATTACACATTAAATAATATATATAATATGATGGTATTATTCGTACCAAGTACCAAGAGTTTAAATATTTTGGCCAGAAGTGGTGTCAGCCCCCTGTGGGAGGGGCCACTTGCATGCCGCAGTGAGGCTCCCTGCAAAACTTTGTGCTTTGTACCCACTCTAGCTAAGCCACTGGGACAATGATTATTGTAGACCACTGAAATATGGAGTTAAGTCATTTCTGCCCAATGTTGCATATATGCAACAGGGATCAAATGTGTACACCTGTGGGCTGGGCAGAAATGGGTTCGACTAGACCTTACAGCGTAAGCTGCTGTATGTCAACTCAGAAATAAGTTCCGTAGTGTTCAAGAGGGTTTACTCCCAGGAGAGTGTGCATAGGATTGCAGCCTTACTAAATACCAGCCATGATGTGAATCAAGTTTCAGGTCACTGGCTATTTTAAGTCAACTTGAGTGTGTCAGTAATGTCTCTGCTTTTTTGGATGGTCAAATTTTTGCAGGGAAGTCTTGTCACATTTCCACAGGAAAATGGATCCGTTTCTTACTCCAGGCCTGCATCTGGGTTGTGCTTTGAGTTCCACCTCCCTCTCTTCTTCTCGAGATGAATGCTATTACTCTGCTGTGTGCACTTAAATGGAAGATCAATGTTTTGCTCCTACTTTTGGCATGCCAAGAGAGGCCCATAAAATATTAAGGATGAAAGCTTTGAGAATTGTATGTGTCTCTAGCTATATGCTTTTGGCTCCAGGACCAGAGCTGCTGTGTTGTTTAACCTATTTTTTACATATGATTGCTCACAGAAACCTTATTGAAACAAAATCAAAGAGAATTGCTGCTACAACACAAAGAGCTTTCTCTGTACAGTGGTGTCTAATTCAAATGTGTGCATTGCAGTCTCAAGAACAGGAGAATGTCATACAGGGTCCTAGAGGAAAAGGACGAAGGACAATCCTCTGCCATTCAATCCCCTGCTAAATATGACCATTTGACACTGTGACCTTTTATGATACAAAATCTTGGATATGTGTTAGCTATGTCCTCTTTGGTTTCTCTTTCCTGTTGCATTGCCTGACAAGCATTTTGTTATCATGTGCAAGTAGCATGATGTGTGTACCTGTGCGATGTTGGTTGCCTGCTAAGAGAACACAAGCCAGGCCAGTAACTTGATTTAGTAACAGGACCGATGACAAGAAGACCTCAGATCTACAGGCTAAAAGGCAAACTGTGCTTTTTAATTGTTAATGCAATCAACCCTCCTCGCTCCACTCTATCAGACTGGCTTAGATGGAGGCTTGGAAAATCTTTAGAAAATTCCATAGGTGACTGCACCTTTCTTGCACAGTACATTTGACCCTAGGAACAAAACCCACCTTCTAAGAGCTTCCTGACTTGGAACAAACAAGTTGTTAGCAAAACAGAAAGAGGATTCCCCAGTCCTGGCTGTTCTCACCAACTTTATGACCAAATTCAATCAAGAAGCCATGTGAATGAAGCAACTGGCTTCCTCAGTTAGCTGCCACACCCTCAATGGATACCTTTTCTAGAAATGTATGAGAGATAGTATATCTCTGTACACTTTAATTAATAAGATCGTTGCAACCAATTTTATGGAATACATCTGGAAGTTTTTTTTTTTTTTCCTGAATTATCATACACCCTACAGTATAGATTACATTTTAGATAAGATTTTCTAAATGTAAATGTTTGCCGTGTTATCTGGTTTAACATTTTTGTTGATGAAAAATTGTATATAAATATTAATAATAATAATCGCAATAAATTGTGTATTTCTCCCATTACTTTGAATACGGGCCGTTAGTTTGCAGATTAACATTAAAAAATGGGAATAAGTATTATGCACATAAGAACATAAGAACAGCCCCACTGGATCAGGCCAAAGGCCCATCTAGTCCAGCTTCCTGTATCTCACAGCGGCCCCACCAAATGCCCCAGGGAGCACACCAGGCACCAAGAGACCTCATCCTGGTGCCCTCCCTTGCATCTGACATAGCCCATTTCTAAAATCAGGAGGTTGCGCATACACATCATGGCTTATAACCCGTAATTGATTTTTCCTCCAGAAACTTGTCCCATCCCCTTTTAAAGGCATCCAGGCCAGATGCCGTCACCACATCCTGTGGCAAGGAGTTCTACAGACCAACCACACGCTGAGTAAAGAAATATTTTCTTTTCTCTGTTCTAACTCTCCCAACACTCAATTTTAGTGGCTGTCCCCTAGTTCTGGTGTTATGTGAGAGTGTAAAGAGCATCTCTCTATCCACTCTGTCCATCCCCTGCATAATTTTGTATGTCTCAATCATGTCCCCCCTCAGGCGTCTCTTTTCTAGGCTGAAGAGGCCCAAACGCTGTAGACTTTCCTCATAAGGAAGGTGCCCCAGCCCAGCAATCATCTTAGTTGCCCTCTTTTGCACCTTTTCCATTTCCACTATGTCCTTTTTGAGATGTGGCGACCAGAACTGGACACAATACTCCAGGTGTGGCCTTACCATCGATTTGTACAACGGCATTATAATATTAGACGTTTTGTTCTCAATACCTTTTCTAATTATCCCAAGCATAGAATTGACCTTCTTTACTGCCGCCGCACATTGGGTGGACACTTTCATCAACTTGTCCACCACTACCCCAAGATCTGTCTCCTGATCTGTCACAGACAGCTCAGAATCCATTAGCATATATGTGAAGTTTTGATCTTTTGCCCCATTGTGCATGACTTTACACTTACTTACATTGAAACGCATCTGCAATGGCAATTTCTGCCCATTCTGCCAGTCTGGAGAGATCCTTCTGGAGCTCCTCACAATCACTTCTGGTCTTCACCAATCAGAAAAGTTTGGTGTAATCTGCAGACTTAGCCACCTGACTGCTCAACCCTGTCTCCAGGTCATTTATGAAGAGGTTGAAGAGCACTGGTCCCAGGACATATCCTTGGGGCACACCGCTTTTCACCTCTCTCCATTGTGAAAATTGCCCATTGACACTCACTCTCTGTTTCCTGGTCTTCAACCAAGTCTCAATTCAGGAGAGGACCTGCCCTCTAATTCCCTGACTGTGGAGTTTTCTCAGTAGCTTTTGGTGAGGGACCATGTCGAATGCCTTCTGAAAGTCCAGATATATAATGTCCATGGGTTCTCCCGCATCCACATGCCTCTTGACCTTTTCAAAGACTTCTAAAAGGTTCGTGAGGCAAGACTTACTCTTACAGAAGCCATGCTGATTCTCCCTCAGCAAGTCCTGTTCATCTATGTGTTTTGAGATTCTATCTTTGATAAGGCATTCCACCATCTTTCCCAGTATAGATATTAGGCTGACTGGACTATAGTTTCCCAGGTCCCCCCTCTTTCCCGTTTTAAAGATTGGCGTGGCATTTGCTATCATCCAATCCTCTCCTCCTCCAATCCTCCAATCCTTGCACCAGAAACAACTCAGCTATACATAATATAATGTGCTTGTAGGATGCAGAATTTAATGTATTAATGACTGTGCCAAAGCGTGTAATTATTGGCCTCATTATATGAACATTTTCCACTTTAACGTTCACCTGCATTATTAAATGAGTGCCGTTTTCCCTGGAAATTCTTCTCTGAGTTTTGAATGACAGTGCCTCTGTGGCACTGAATTCTACAGTGACTGCATTCCAGGCTTCAGGGATTCTGGGGAAATGTGATTTTTCCCAGGGTGCCTGAGTATAAATGTCAGACACTGAAAACTAGACATGCTCAAGCATGTTGTGCCTGAGATGCTGCTGTTCAGCATCTCAGGCACATGAGATGCTGACCATGTTCATGGTCACGGATGGGGCTGGTCAGTCAGTGTTACCCTGTCAATGACCTGCACTGGTACTAGTCAAAGACCTGAACCTGCTAGAGTAGTTAAGGTCTGCACAGGCTGGATGGTGGTGGGGGAGGGTAGAACGGGGTGCGAAGGGGTGTAATGGGGTGGGGGGAGGTGAGGAGGAGCAGATCAGGTCTAGGAGGGAGGGTGACGATCACAGAGGCCCAGCAGCGGAACTTCCATTGATTCAAAGGAACAAATGCTCCAGGTGTGGAGTCCACACACCTTTAGGACCATGTTGGAAACCTCACTGAGGCTCCCAACAGTTGGAAACTGCGCCAGAAGCACAGTTTAAGAACCTGGGGAAGCTTCAGTAGGCTACCCCAGTGTGTTCTAGAGTTGCATGAGGCTCCATGCGCTCCAGATAAGTTGGGGGGAGCAGCTTCGTCCAGGGGAGTGCCGTCACGGACCTTTGCCCCCAGGTGCCCCAGGGGATATCAACTACTTCAGAGGCCTCCACAGTATCCTATTCGCCTTCTCGATTGTAATTTCCTGACACAGCTCAGATTTGTGCCAGCCATTTTGCTGGCGCAGGCCCAAGTAGCCCCATTGCAGGTGCTGGATCTCAGCCTGGAGCAAGGGAACAAACGTTCCCTTCCCTTGGGGAGACCTCCAGCACCCTCTATTCCTGTGTCGGAGATATAAATTAGGAATTAATCTTAGAAAAAAAAATGACAACCCACAACCCAGTCCTCCGGCCCACAAGACAGTGATGCGTCCTATGCAGGAAAAGAATCTGCTGGAGGTATCCCTAAGGAAAGGGAACATTTATTCCCTCACCCCAGGGTAAGACTCAGCACCCACAAAAGGGCTATTTGAGCCATGTCAGGAAATTAGACTCAAGAAGGGGGATAGGATACTGTGGGGGGCTCTGTTCCCATCACTGCCTTTTCTTAGACCTTATCCACCTCCTCTCCACCCCATTACACTCCTCCCTGCCCCATTCCGCCCTCCCCACCACCATCCTGCCTGTGGAGACCTTAACTTCTTCAGCAGGTGCAGGCCTTCGACTGGTACCAGCAGGCTGGTGCAAGCCATTCTGCTGGTGCCGTGAGGCTCTGCTCTTCCATATACTACATTTGCATCCATATATCGCATCCTTATACCACATTTGCAACAGTCCATGTACTTGCCCCATGGCCAGATAGGACTTTGCCATCAGGACTTGCCCTGATGGATTTCATGAAACATCAGGCTGGTGCTGTGGCAGCTGCTGCAATCACACATGAGCCGGGGCTGCCCGTGCAAATGGCTGCAGGTCCCATATGCACACCAACAACTTACTGAGCCCTCGCTGGTACAGGTCTGCAGAGGGAAGAATCGGGGTGGGGATTGATCTGGGCTAGGGGGCTTTCAAGGACAGGCCATGGGTGGATCTTGGTGGCAACAACACAACTGAGATCCTATGTATGGTCCAGGCCTTGTTACACTCCCATGGACCTACTCAGATTTATACCAGGAAAAGAGCTGGTATAGTTCTGAATAGGCCCATTGGGGACCAGGGAACAGTGGAGTAGGTAAATATAATATTTCTTTATTTGCCTCTCCACTACTGCCTGGTCCACATACCAACAGTGTGCCAGGCATGTACCTACATTGGTGTCCTGCAAAGCTGTCTGAAAATAGAATACCTCGTGGCCCAATGCTGGCCTGGAGCATGCAATGGAGCTGAGATAGCCTCTGCTACATGCTATGGGCTGGCTGGGGACCAGGCAGCAGTGGAAAAATATTATATTTACCTGTCTTCCAGACATTCAACTGTCTTCCATAGAAGCAAAGATCACACGGTCTGCTGGGGAAAGCTAAACCGCTCTTGTTGAATAACTTTTATAATCTGCTTAATGGGTGCTAAGGAACGTAAGTCAAGTTGCATCTTTCCAATTTCTTCATTCTTTCATGATCCACACACATTCCAAACACTTACAAAGAGTGTGGAATTTAATTTAGCTTATCACAACCAAAAAGAAGAAGCATGGATTTCTTTTCCTTTTTTTTCTTTTATAACTGATGATAGATTCCCCCCCCCCCAAAAAAAATAATAATAAAAAAAAAAATATTGGTTTAGGCTCTGCAATGGAGTATGGATCAATTAGGTACCTCTCCATGAATTTGCAAATAATGAGGTGGATTCACTAGATAAGGATGGAGATCACATCACTTAAAATATTTATTGCTGCCTACTGTGGGTGACTCATTTTTCTAACCAGCTCTCTCTCTCTCACACACACATCTCTAGACCCAATGAAAAATAGCCATGTGGCTTACTGAAACATGAAGTTTTGGGACTGTAGTCTAAAGCCTCCAGGCAATGCATTACCTCATTTGTAAAGTAGGAACCATTCGGGATGCTGTACTAATGTGATTTAGATGAACTCTGAAGAAGCTGACTCATTGGCATAAGTGGAGAACTCTCATGTACATTAAGATGCTCTACATGGGGGCTGGGGATAAGAATAGACCCTCAGTTTGGCTGTACTTGTTGTAAGAGGCGACTAAACAGCCACCGGGTAGATGGGACTGGTCAGCCTGGGAAGGCAGCTCATCTGAGAGAAGGAAAACTCTGATCCCAAACCTCCACTGCCTTGTGGCTACATCCAGTTATGGAAAAGGCTTCAGGAGTCAACCTCAAGGCAAAATCCGGAGCCAGAGTCCCTGAGGCAGTTCATGGCTGAACACAGTCATGTTCTGGCAACTCCTGCGATGCCGCTGGAACCAACCGTATTGGCCTCTGCCTTTCCATAGGACCATTTCAGCAAGAGGGGGGATTTGCTGCATGGGTAACAGCCTTTCCTCCATACCTACTTTACCCAGGCTTTGTGCACTGGAGAGGACACTCTGTTCCAGAACCACCATTCAGAGCATGACACCATAGTCTTCCGAGACTGAAGGATGCCAACAACATCAGTAGCATTGCTAAGGGGGGGCAGACTTCCCCAGGTGCCATATCCTGGAGTGAGGAAGTGGGGTGACTGGTGCGCTGCCTGAGCCCCCACTGAGAGGAGCTCCACGGCATGTTTGATGGCGGATGGGCCCTCCCACCTACCCCTTTGTCTGAATGGTTGGAAATTGCTACTCCCCCAGAAGCCATTAGTGGTAGCACAATGACGCACTGATATAATAGCATCACCGCCAAACAACTTCCAGGCGCTGCACATCATGCTTGCGCACCAGTGCTGGTGGGGCTGGGCCTGCCACTGCTCGCAACACCCGCTGCTTGGCAAGGTAAGAGGAGGGTGCCACGTAGCAAGGGTGACACCCACCCCAGGCAGAGGGTGCTCTGTCAACGTCACTACTACTGCCAGCAGAAACAAAGATCCTATCAGTGGATTTCAGACAGCCTTGTAAGTGTTTTGGAAAACACCATCTGCACCTTGGCGGTGCGTTTATATTAGGGAGTCATCAGCGAACGGGGAGCGCCAAATCAGCGAGCGGTTTTGTGAAAATGACAGGCACTCCTGCAGGTGCCTTGTCCAAGGATAAAAGGCTAACCCAGCAATCGATAATTACACCCAATATCACCGGGGAAGTTAATGGCACTCACAATGCAATGTCTTCTCCATTTAGCACCGGCAGCTCCGCACACCCTGCTCGCTAAAATGGATTGGAAAACTAGAGCAGGAAGGGACACCTGTGGAGCACGCATGTGTTTCTTTTTTATCAGCACTTAGGCTCTGAAAGTCAAGATGCTTTCTCCCTAAAAACCCTGCTGCAGAAAATCAAATGAAAAAAACGTAGGGGGGAGTTGGAGGAGAAGAAAAATCGAAAGAAGGATGCTTACAGCACTCTCGATAAACACACCAAAGCCGGAGAAAAGAGAACACACCTGCTCAGGTTCCAACTTTAACAACACAAAGCGGATCACAGATAGACAGAAAGGGGTTATATATTTGTTCCAAATGCTGTCTGGAACAGGTTGTTACAAAGACACAGTGGAAGTTTCCTTCCCTGCTTCATTGCAGGCTGCATGACAGATATTTTTTATTTTCCCTTTAAAGTAGCAGTCGGCTCCCAGCTTATGCTTCAAGGACACTCCATCTTGCTTTCATTTTTCATGTTTCTTAATGCTCTCACATGATCATGATTCTGTTTTGGACAGGGAAGCAGTGCCAAAACACTAAGTACCATGTTGTTTTCAAAGGCTGGGAGTTGCAGAAGTTTAGAAGGGCATGCGAGGTGGTTGTTTTACCCTTGCAAAGACTCGTGAAGGACTTCTCAGAATGCTCTCAGCCCTGACTTCCTGTGTTTTCGAGGGGATGCATCTGCTTCCACCTTGTTGTTGGCAACCTTCAGCCTCGAAAGACTCTGGTATCGCGCTCTGAATGGTGGTTCTGGAACAGCATCTAGTGTGGCTGAAAAGGCTAATTCGGGAGTGTCAATCCCTTCCACACCGGGAGCAAGTACAGTCTTTCCCTGGTCTGTCTCCCTGGCTATGGGCCTTCCTTCTTTGCCTCTTTGCCTCAGCCTGTTGGCCAAGTGTCTCTTCAAACTGGGAAAGGCCATGCTGCACAGCCTGCCTCCAAGCGGGCCGCTCAGAGGCCAGGGTTTCCCACTTGTTGAGGTCCACTCCTAAGGCCTTCAGATCCCTCTTGCAGATGTCCTTGTATCGCTTCCACCTATGGTGTGCTATTGATGCCTTGTGTACTTGAGATATCTGTACCCAAGTACGAATGGGAGTATGAGGACAAATCCATATTGGGTCCCAGTAGGAGCACTGCAGCTATGAAACTCCCTCCAGGGCCCAATCCTAGCTGGCACCCACACTAGCACAACACACACTGCACCAGAGTGAGCCATTGCAAAATTGCCACAAAACATTTTGTGATGGCATAGCAGTCGCTGGTGCCAGCAGGACGGCCTGCGCTGACCTGTGTGTGCCAGCAGATGGGCCGGCATGCATCAGGCACGGTAAATCATGTGACAGGAAGCAGGATCTGCTTGTTACAGGCATGGTAAGTTATGACAAGCAGCCGCACATGAGCAGGAGGAAGGTGAGGAGGCTGCCAGAGGGTGGATCCCGTGGGAGGGGGCGGGATTGACAGCACCAGCTTGTGCTGCATCCTATCCCCCTTCGTGGGCCTGATCCATCAACATGGGTGCACTCAGACATGCACCAGCCATATGGCTCACACAGGTCTGAGTAGACCCATTTCATGGGCTAGAGCAGGGCTTTCCAAACCTTTTGACCAGAGGGCCACATCAAACATCTGGTGCAGTGTTGAGGGCCAGGGGAAAAAAAAATTAAATACAAAATTTAAATAAAGACCGTTAGCGCTGTGCGCGCTATCAGCCATTGCCCCGCCCCACCTCGTGTGGGCAGGCTGAGGAGGCAGGCTCCTATTGGGTCGTGCAGTTTGGCATGGTCACATGGGCAATTCCCACCCAGTCTGGGGAGCTGCAGCAACCCACCCGCCCTCGCTTTGCACAGTCTGAGATTAGCTGGTCGCTCTTGCAGGGCTGGGTGGGAATTTTTTGCTGGCACCTTGATTGGCCGTAGGTGTCAGTTTTTTCGCCTACCCCAGACTGCTGTATTGGGAGGTGTGGTTCTCTTTTCTACAGTCACTTGGTGTGATGCGTGCGGAGCGGGGTAGGTAGGGCAACTCAGTGTCCATCCAGGGCAGCAAGGTCAAGGGGGGCAAGCCAGAACTGCCCACATGATGCCTAGCCAGCTCAAAGAGGTAGGCTGGCAAACCCCCCTGACTGGTCTGGCTACGCTTGCATAGTTTGCCCAGTGAGCCAGCTGGCCAGCTCCCCTGCCCCCTTTGGGGGTGACGTAGACAGGCTGTACCCAGTCGATCAACTGGTGGCAGCCCAAGTTTGCCCTTGACAGCTAGGTCAGTTTCCCCCAATTTTAGGCCCTGCACGCCGGGGGGGGGGGGCTAGCCCCCTGGCCCCATCTAGCCCTGCTGCTGTTTTGTGTTGTTGTCGTTAATAAAGTGGCCCTAGTTCAACCCAAGAAACCTCAGCCTAGCGTCTTATTTGGGGGATCAGGGGTAAATAAATTAGAGATGGAACTTAGATTAGTGAATAAATGAATGGGCTCATTCATTCAGCCTCTCTGACTCAGAACACCCTACAGCTCTGGTTGTGTTCAGTTGAGTGGGCCAAAGGCTTTCAGGGGACAAGAGGCTGGCTGCGGGCCAGATAGAGGCTTGTTGTGGGCCGCATCTGGCCCTCGGGCTGGGGTTTGAAGACCCCGGGCTAGAGTGTAATGTACAGAAGAAAAGACTGAAGGAAGCAGGTTATGATTGAAGGAAGAAGGTTACCTTGAGGGAAAAAGCAAATGGAGAGAAAACGGGTAGGCTTCATGTCAGGAAAATCAATCATTTCAGCTGCAAAAATGACTGTGTGATGACTGTTTTTGGAAGCATTGAGGAATTTCATTTGTAGCCCCTGAAAGTTGGATCAAGGCAGCCAGTCCCTACAGTCAGTCTCCTGTCACTAAGCTTCTGCATGATTTTAAAAGAACTTTGCAATCTTGCCTGGCTTTGCACCACAAGTGCGCATGTACACACAGAGAGCTGGTAGTGTGCCTTAGCAAGGCATTCTGTGCAATAATGACTGAGTGAATAATCAGAAATCTCCTTTGACCGTATGGACCAAAAAAAAAAAAAAAAAATTGAGAGTTTACACTGTTCGGAAAGAGTGTTGACATTTTTTGGTCTTCAACTGCTTGTTCAGAATCTATTCCACCCACGCTGTGCATTTCCCTGCTTTCACAGGGCTGTGGTGCATTTATAGCCTTAATGAACAGATAAGTGTGCCTTACACGCAGTCAGATTCCACAGTCATCAATGCAGAAATGATAGCTACAAGTATTTGCTCTTGTCCTTTGAAAATACAAGACCATTTTCTAGCCCTTGAACAGGTCGGTGCTTGCACCTACAAACTGTGTGTCCGTTTTCAATCGCACAGAATTAATGCAACATCAAAGAACAGCTTATACACAGAGGTTAATGTACTCCCCCACTGGGTTTTTCTCAGTTTGAATAAACATACCATGTAAAGAACAAAAATAACTCTCAGGAAGAAACAGTGCAGAGAACAGGAATGCCCCACCCCCCAAAAAAAAAATTAGCAGACTCTACAAAGTAAATGAATGATGTAACCTTTGAAAAATGACTAAATTGCAGAGGGCTCTTAAATAATTTTTGTCTTCATATAGTTGCAGCCGAATCCTACCTGAATTGCCCAGTGTCGATTCAGCAGTGCCAGTACAAGCTATGCTGCATCCCACAGGGGAATTTTGGCTGCTGGAGCTCTCTAAGGTAAGGGGACATTTGTCCCTTTTTCCCCAGTGTAAACCCCAGCAGCTGCAATGCATCAACTTGAACATGCGCCACGACCTGTGTCAGTGGATCAGGGCCAGAGGATCAGAACAGACACCGCTCAGCCCCCTGCTGGACCTGATCAGCGCATCCCACCCGTCACGACCCTTCCTGCCCCATTCCACCCCCTCCCTTCCCTCCCCCACCCCTATGCCCGTCTTTTCTCTCCAGCAGCCTTCCTGCCAGCACTGCTAACAGACGCACTGTCGCAAAGCACTTTTAAAAAGCTGTGCTGACCACTGACCTCACACAGTGCTGGGCAAATTCACACACACGTCCACACGCTTGCATTTTTAACATGGCTAATAACAAATCATTGAGTGAAATAAACCTTGAGGCAGATGGATAGGGTAGATTTTTTCAGTGAAGGTTTTGTTCGAGTCATGTTGATATTCTGTTGGCATTTTCTCCTACGTGAGCCCAGTCCTGACCTGCCGGGCACCCAGAGGAGCAGTGTATCCTTGGGAGAAGGGTGCAGGCTCCACAACTGGGCTACCCAAGTCTGCCATGGGGTTCAGGATATGGTGGAGCAGAGCTCCACTGATTCCACCCCCTTCTGCTCCCACCCCCTCCCCGCCCTCTCCTCACACTCCCCCACCCCAGAATGCCTCCCCCCCGCCTCCACCAACCTCTTCCCTTGCTCTGGGTGGCATGTGGCCGGCCTCTGGCTGGCACTGCGCTTAGCGCAGACCGACGCTGAGCCTGTGGCAGTACTGACCTGGCGCTAGTTGTCGTGGGTGTGCCTTGCAGCACATTTGTGACACTCAGAGCTGACATGGGGCTGGCACTGAGAGCACAGGATTGGGCTCTTACTGTCCCTAGTTTAGCGCAAAGGCTGACTTCACCCTCCTCTTCTGCTCCAAACCATGTACAACAGCACATCTGGGCATAATGCCAATATCATGCCATTATTTGTAATGTGCTATATAACTTGTTGGCATAGCTTCTCCTCAGTGTTTATGGATTAGGTCAGTAAGAGTGAAACTTGGGATTGTTTCTCAGGATGCTTCCTTATTTGAAAATGATTTCTCCACTTGCAAAACTGCTGGCATGTGTGTGAGCATCTAATATGGTGTCCTCTTGGAATAGCGCATTATCTCAATTACAAATGAAATCCCAACCTGTTTGACTACGTACAAATTAGGACATCTTGAACATGGTTTGCATCTATCCCTGAAGAGCAGATGAACTGATGATATATGGAAAGCCCCATGCAATGAAGGGTGTCCAGGCAATGATATTTTGAATTCTAAAACAATAGTAGATGAGAGAGTGCTTTTTATAAATGAAAAGAGATAACTGAAGGATTTTATTTCTCTTGCATAATTAATCTGTTGTAAGTTCCAAACAACACAGTCCTGGAACGTGCTGGAATCCCTAGCATGTATGCACTGCTAAAACAGAGACGCCTGCGTTGGCTCGGTCATGTCGTGAGAATGGATGATGGCCGAATCCCAAAAGATCTCCTCTATGGAGAACTCGTGCAAGGAAAGCGCCCTACAGGTAGACCACAGCTGCGATACAAGGACATCTGCAAGAGGGATCTGAAGGCCTTAGGAGTGGACCTCAACAAGTGGGAAACCCTGGCCTCTGAGTGGCCCGCTTGGAGGCAGGCTGTGCAGCATGGCCTTTCCCAGTTTGAACAGACACTTGGCCAACAGTCTGAGGCTAAGAGGCAAAGAAGGAAGGCCCATAGCCAGGGAGACAGACCAGGGTCAGACTGCACTTGCTCCTGTTGTGGAAGGGATTGTCACTCCCTAATTGGCCTTTTCAGCCACACTAGCCGATGTTCCAAAACCACCTTTCAGAGCGCGATACCATAGTCTCTCGAGACTGAAGGTTGCCAACAACAACAAAGCTCAAATTGGTTGCATGGATATGGCACAGATCTTTCCAATACATGTGACATTATCTGGCATCAAACTATATTTTGGAGCACGTATCAAACATGAAACCAACCATAATTAGGATATGCAAGCAGTATTTCCAATGACACCATTTCCCACTTCCTCTTCTGCTCAATTGCCCCCTTCCTTTTCTGAGGAAGAGCGAGAGGAGGAGGAAGAACATTGTAGGCAAGTCAGTGGATGAAAGTGGGTGCCCCCCCCCCACACACACACACACCAATCTGCTCCCTGAGGTGACTGCCTCAGGCTGCAATCCTAACCACACTTTCCTGAGAGTAAGCCCCATTGGACCTACTTCTGAGTAGACCTGGTTAGGATTGTGCCCTAAGTCACACTTATGGGTGGGCCAGCCTCAAGTGCTTGTGTTGTGGGGCAATGGAAATTAAGGCTTCAAAGCCCTCTTGGGTGCATGTTTAGGGCATAATTAAAAAAAAATACAAATCATATAACTGAAGTAGTCACCTCAAGCAGCAGAATGGTGGTGCAGTGCCATCACTAGGGTGGTGTGGGGGGTGTGGGCTGCACCAGGTGGCGTGCACGGGAGGGGTGACACTGCAAGACAAAATTTTTAAAATCTTGTTGGTTGGTTGGCAGCCTTCAGTCTCGAAAGACTATGGTATAAGCCTACAGCACCCGGTATTCCCAGGCGGTCTCCCATCCAAGTACTAACCAGGCCTGACCCTGCTTAGCTTCCGAGATCATGGTATAAGCCTACAGCACCCAGTATTCCCAGGCGGTCTCCCATCCAAGTACTAACCAGGCCTGACCCTGCTTAGCTTCCGAGATCATGGTATAAGCCTACAGCACCCGGTATTCCCAGGCGGTCTCCCATCCAAGTACTAACCAGGCCTGACCCTGCTTAGCTTCCGAGATCATGCTATAAGCCTACAGCACCCAGTATTCCCAGGCGGTCTCCCATCCAAGTACTAACCAGGCCTGACCCTGCTTAGCTTCCGAGATCAGATGAGATCGGGCATGTGCAGGGTAACAGTTGCTGTCAAATCTTGATAATTTTGAATAATACAGTTATGATATATATCGTTCAATGCATAATTTCTTGCGGAATGCAGTGAATCAAGCTGCATTGAAATATCTCTATTCTATCAAACGTTATAGCCCCCAAACCAGGGGGGGGTGTGGCAACGGCCCCAAAGATATTTGTGAAGTGTTTCAAATTTGTTTTTAATTGTGTTCGTATTTTTGTATTTTTATTTATGTTGCAAGTGGCCTTGGGTCCCTTTGGGAGGAAGGCAGGATACAGATACACGAAATAAATAAATAAATTCATTTGCCCCACCCACTGCATGGGAGAAGGCCCGTCGTGGGGGTGACGCACTGGCCTTCTGCACTAGGTGATGCAAACCCCAGTGGTGCCATTGTGGTGATGCAAGTCCACCTCCATTTTCCCCATTCTTCTCCACTGCTCCTCCCTCCATTTTCTGAGTTGGAAAAAGAAGAGAGAGACAGAGTGGAGAAGGAAGTGTAGAGGAGAGCAGACTAGGGCATCCATCATTCTAAGGAGTAGGAGGAGGAGAGGCTGGTGCATCAACAGGTAAGGGAGGCAGCATTTGACATGCTGCCTCAGGCATCCCACCATCTGCAATGGCAGATCTTGGACCGGCCCTGATCCTGCCTGTATTAAGCCTCAGTTTGCTAAGCTCCCAACCAGTCCGTTACTGACCCCCAGTTTAGCATTTCCAAGGGCTTCACCAAGATATATGAAAAGAAGGAATAGAGGCGGTATTATTCGTGTACAGATGTTGCATCACTCCAGAAATCCAGACGACCTCCGTTTTGTTTCCCAAAGCTGGACTAACTGCCTCACAGAATCAACAGGTTTGCACTTCTGCCTGTCTTCTCTATCTTTCGGAGCAGGTTGTCCAGCAGGGTAACTAGATAAAATTGAATGATGATAAAATGCTAGGTAAAAATGGATTAAAGATTAAACTTGGATTGAGGATTACATTTCATACTTTCCAGATTAAATTGGCTCAAAGATCTGCTCTTGGGTATATTGGTGATTAAAGTCCGTAGAAGCGGTGCAATTTTGGAGTGTTTGTTGGGATTGCTTTTCGAAACTTTCCAGATATACAGGAATAAAACACATGATCTGGAAAATAGGGAGAAGCAAATGAATACAACTTTCAAACTACCCCAAACATGCATTAAAGGGCAGAATAAAATCTCAACATGCCTCATGTCGGAAAAAGGATTTGCTTTATTCCTGAAACTCACACAGAATGCAAAATGAAAGAGGATGACCATATTTTTGCTTTATTTTATTTCAGACTTAGTTTTCCATTTTGAACAGGAAAAGATATCTAGCATTTGAACCTTGCTATAAATGTGAAATTTTGTTCACATGGGATACTTTTGGTTCAATCCTAACTGGGCTGGGTGGCAGTAGAAAGGATAGTCTTCTGGTGCTGACTACCTTAACCCTGTTCTGTTCAGCCCACAAGTGTACATATACGAGTATGTGCAACGTTGGGCAGAAATGGTTTAAATCATTTGGTGCCCGCTGTAAAAGCTGCTCCAGCAGTTTGCGAAATCTCACGCTGCTGGAGAGCCAGTAGGAAGGCTGAAGCCTTCCTGCACACTCCAGAGCAACTAGACACTGCCACTGATGAATGGAGGGTAAAGGGGTGGGGTTAGTGGGACGAGGCAGCATTGGGGGCAGGCTATGGGCAGAGCGGAACCAGGAGAGGATGGCCACCTAATGGCCACCAGCAGGAGCAGTGGCCACCTAATCTTAACCCCCTTCCCAGACCTGATCCCGCAGCACAGGTCCATGCAGACCTACACCAGCAATTTTGCTAGTGCAGGTTAGAGTAGACCCTTCCATGTTGCGGAGGCTTGTTCCCTTACCCAGAGGAGACCTCTGCAACTGACCCCCCTCCACAGAATGCAGCAGTAGCTGTTTTGGTGTAACTGCATCAGCAGAGGGGAAAGAATAGGATAGGGCCATTGCCTGCATTCTGCTTAGTTTCTTATTTTTGAGCATCCCTCTAAAGCAGGTTCCTCCAAACCCTGGCCCAAGTGCCGTATTCAGAGTTCAGGAGAAGCCATCTGCTCCGGGAGTGGAGCTTACCATTCTGGCATGCTGTGGCTCTCCCCTGATAAGGACAACTCAAAGCTCTGGGCGGTCACATCTGCTCGAAATCCAGGCGCAATGCCTGCTGGGACACTGCACCATAGACGTGACTGCCCAGAGCATCATGTCCTCCCAATCGGGGGACTTGGAGAGCCACAGTGTGCTGAAACAATTAGCGCCAGGGAAGGCATTCCCACTGTGCAGTGGTCTTCACTTTGGAGACAGCTGCTCTAAAGCACGACACAAAAAGTGATGACTTTTGTGGCTAGTTGTTATTGATTCAGGTTCAGTCTTGTGCACGTGCATCACTGTTCTTGTGTCACCGATGGAGCAGCCACTAATGGCAGAATGATCCTTCCGTGCCTCCTGCATGGCAATAACACCATTGTGCAAATGCCTGACATGTCACCATGAAGTTGACTTGGTATATGGACCCATTGGCAGCCTCTCCTCCCCTTCCCTCCCCTTTTGTTTCATCTCAAGCTCCAATTAACAGCCTGCAAGCAGTGATTACCTTCTGATTGGCTATTTGTGCTGTGCCTCAATGCGTCTGAGATGGTGATAGTGATAAATAGATGGACTTACATCTTGCATGCGAAGGAAGAGATGCACAGACCTTTGGCAGGCAACAGAGTGGAAGGCCTCTCACTTTAATGGTTTTAACCTGCTTTCAACTTGAACGAGGTTCGTGAGAATGGATGATGGCCGGATCCCAAAGGATCTCCTCTATGGAGAACTCGTGCAAGGAAAGCGCCCTACAGGTAGACCACAGCTGCGATACAAGGACATCTGCAAGGGGGATCTGAAGGTCTTAGGAGTGGACCTCAACAGGTGGGAAACCCTGGCCTCTGAGCGGCCTGCTTGGAGGCAGGCTGTGCAGCATGGCCTTTCCCAGTTTGATGAGACACTTTGCCAACAGTCTGAGGCTAAGAGGCAAAGAAGGAAGGCCCATAGCCAGGGAGACAGACCAGGGACAGACTGCACTTACTCCCGGTGTGGAAGGGATTGTCACTCCCGAATTGGCCTTTTCAGCCACACTAGACGCTGTTCCAGAACTACCATTCAGAGCGTGATACCAGAGTCTTTCGAGACTGAAGGTTGCCAACAACATCCTGAAGATCCCATTTCCACAGTTTATCAGAAGGTGTTCAGACAGCGTAGCTATGTGGGGGCAGCACAGTAACTATTGCAGGTGCCCCAATGCACCATGTAAGTAGCCCCTCCCACTGTAGCCATTATGGGCAGTAACGGCAACTGCTATCCAACCTACTCTATGAGATTTTGACACCCCGGCTTTAAGCAATCCTAAGCCCCACGGTTGCAGGGAATCTTCTGCTGACTTCTGGGAAGGGTAACACAAGAGGTGAGTGAAAACTGTTTTAATTTTCCCCCCCCCCCCCACATATTTGGAAGCTGGAAGTGCAGAAAGCGGTGTGGCGTGTTTTTATTACAAGGGCGCAATTTTATAAATCATAATTATACATTATAAGTGCTTTAAAAGTGTACTAGGTGGGTGATAAAGGTGATTTTGTGTCAGCAATGCAGCCACATGCATGTAAAGGTGTTATAGAATATGAAGAGATGTTAGAGAACAGTTATTTTTGGCAGATTTTGTTTTCTTTCTTTTTTTTTTTTTTTTTACAAAAATGAGAAGTGCAGAAAGCAGTGTGATGTGTTTTTATTTCATTATCACTGAAAAAAACCTGCCTCTGGGTAACACGGGACAAGCACACATGACTAGAGAACGGCAATGAAGCACTTCACTTATCAAGCACCACAAGTGCCTTGCAGGTTAACATCCCAATCCTGAGCTCATCACATCGGCCTTATGCCAGCATTGGGTGTTGCAAACATGCCGTAATACACATCTGTAACACTCGGCACTGGGTCACCACTGGAACTGGCCCAGCGCCAGTCTGTGCTAAGCCAAGCGCCGGTCACAAGCCAATCGCATGCTGCCCGGAGCAAGGGAAGAGCTCCAGGTGGCACAGAGGTTTGTCAGGGTGGGGGAATGCATTCTGGGATGGGATGAAGGTGAGGGGGGGAGGAAGTGGGACAGGACCAGTGGAACTCTGCTCCACTGGATCTAGAATTCCATGCTGGGTCTTCCAGCATGACATGAAGTCTCTCAAGTCTGCCGGCAAAATAGCTGGTGCAGATTGAGAAGCCTCATTATGGGGCTTGAGACTTTCCTCAGGGGAAGGGGACAAAAGTCCCCTTCCTCCGAGGAGACCTCCAGCTGCTTCCCAACACTCCTGGGTGCAGTAGTAGCCATTTTGGCGCCACTTCTCCAGCAGGTGCCGGGAAATTTAGGATTGGACTATAAGAACCTTGGCAGTTGGTGAAAGTTTGTGAAAGCACTAGAGAAAGAAAATGCCTCTGCAGACACTTGGTGAGTTGGCAGAGAATTATAACTACCTTCCTGTGTTTCTTTCAGCATAATCGATCCTTTGCACAAGACCATGTTTCTGTGAAGTCCAGAGAACTCTTGGGAAATAATGTAAAATAGATTAGGAGATTAAACACGAGAAAATTGGTTTCCATTGGCTATATTATTAATCTTTTTTTTTCTGAAATAAGTTTTTCATTAAGACCTCTTCTTGGGTGCCCAGATAGAGGCTTCCGGATCAATAAAAGAATTTATTCCAAAATAAAGGGTTTAGAAAATGATGTGTATGGAGCTGGCAATGGGCTCTAGGTTAATACACCGATTTAAAAATTAGTTTGCTCCCCCAAGGAAACCCACACTGGCAGTGAGTTTATGTGCATTCAGGCCCCATAATGGAATATAAATCACTTTTAAAGTGCTGACTCTATTGTATACTTGTTTAATGCAGATCTATTCAATTCTCTGTAGCATAATACATACCAAATTTATTCTGGTGGTATCTCTTTAAAAATCATCAGTTTTCTATGCCAGATTTATTAAACCTATAAATATTAAATATATTGAGCAAATGCCACTTGATTGTGTAATGTACAATCAGATGAGGTACAACAGCAGAGTCCTGGTGTCTGTATGGGCAGGGAGTGTGTGATTATTAAGTGGATTTGGTTGGCTTAATTCAGTTTACTACAGTAAAATAACGAAGCACACGAACTTTTGGAACTACTGACCCAAGTCTGAGTTGATCCATACAGGTGGATCTCACCTGGGACGGAGGTTTAGATACCATATCAGTGCTACCGAATCCACCACCTCTCAAGCCCAATCTGCCCACACTTTGCCCCCATTGGCACCCTCCCCCACCCTGTTCCACCCCATTCCCCCACTGTTGCACCTGCTGGGCTTGATATGCCCCCTCCCCACCCTGTAACCCCCTCCCCACCTCCATTCTTCCTTTTCCTACCTCTGGGGGCCTGCAGAGAGCCTAACTGCTCTGATGAATGCAGGCCTTCTACTGATAATGGCAGGCCAGTGTAGGCCTTTTGGCCAGCACAATGATAATCTGTATTGACGTGCTACAGCACAACGAAATTTATGCACCTTTGAGATACAAGCATAAATATATACTACAATTCCAACAATCACACTCTACACACTCACCCATGCATTCTATACAACAAGCATCATAATATAAAAACAGTATAACAGACCATAATGCCCAGGAGCATGGTAACAACTATATCGCCTTATTCAACATAATTATGACTGTGGGATAAAAACTGTTCAGGAATCGTGTGGTGCTGCTCTAATAGTTCTGTATCGTCGATGTTATCATCTAATAGTTCTGTATCGATGTTGGCACTAACAAAAGTTGTAAGGCAATGTTTAAGCTAATGTTTGGGAGAAAGTTGACAGATATTTCTGAGCATTTTAGAATGAGTCATTCCTTAGCAGTGACATTATAAATGCTCTCTGCCCTTAACATAATAATAGAATAGAAGGTGACACATTCACCTGAAAATCAATGAGAGGCCGAGGGAGGAGGAG
Source organism: Tiliqua scincoides (assembly GCF_035046505.1). Lineage (NCBI taxonomy): Eukaryota > Metazoa > Chordata > Lepidosauria > Squamata > Scincidae > Tiliqua > Tiliqua scincoides. The sequence goes on from NC_089827.1 coordinate 67,833,905, forward strand.
CCAAGAGTGGACGAACAGACATGTCCCCAGGAGCTCCTGGGAGACAGTTTGTTTTCCCCCAAATACTGCAGGTCTGAAGAGGACCTGAAGATCTTTGTTAGGAGAGACAAGATCTTCATTGGTGCAGGTATCTGGGAAACCGAAAGCCCGGCTTTGGGGGGGGGGGTGCTTTCTTCTCAGAGGAATCCAACCATTTGTGACAGTATTGGGGGAGCTGCAGTGATCTGCAATCAAGCTGCTGGCTCTGTGCTGAGATGCCATATGGAGGGGGGGGAAAGTGTGAAGTGTAAAGTTTAAGCTGGAAATTTAAGATAAGCAAGTGTTAATATTGTCCCCGGCTCTGATTGACTGATTTGGCTCAAAGCCCTGGATATATTGGAGGCGTTAATGAGAGACTTTTTAAGGAGGTTGAAAGTGCTCCTTTTCTCTGTCATGGAATAAATTGGTGGTGGATTATAATTACAACTATAACTTGGGTGTGAACTAAAATCCAGAGTTATTCTTGGACATAATTGGATATAAATATAAATATCATTAGATTTGAAAGAGCTTTGTTTTCTCTGCACCAGAGACAGTGAGACTGTTTTCTTTCATTTCTCCTTGTTTTTCTCTCTGTTAACCACACTGGACTGTTATCTGCAAGAAGTATGTAAGGAATGCGGCTGGCAGAGTAGTAATGACGTGGTGGAAGTGAGGAGAATAATATGTTGTTGACATCTAGTGGACTAGAGAGAAATTGCAAAATGGACTCTGTTCCAGAAATGTGGATACAGAAAATCTTGATTGATACAAAGAGATTGCTTGTTATGGAGTGACAACAGCTGAATTGGTCCTCGTAGATTCAAGCCAGTCTGGAGACTCTTTCCCAACAGATAGATGTCTGTAAGGAACAATTGGAAGATGTGAAGAAACAAGCAGAAGATAAACAAGGGAGTGAAAAAGCGGACAAGGAGGAAAATCAACAGGATGATCAACAGGACGAAGAAGAGGTGCTGATGGAGATTAAGAAAGATAAGATGGACAGAGTAACAGGAGTGCACAAATCACAAAATTTGTTGGAACAAGAAGGAGAAAATATATCCCAGTTAACTGGAAGAATGAACGTATCCTATATAAGAAAGTGTGGATTTATCAGATTCTGTTATAGAGATAAATTATTAAAGATATTACAGGAGAAAAAAATGGAAAGTAAGAAAGAAAAAGAACCCTGAGGGGTAATCTGAGGGTTAAAGAAAATTGGAGAATTTATTCAGCTAATAACAATGGTCCAAATTTATTTGAAGAAAACAAAAAAGAATACATATGAAATTGATAAATATGAATTAGAATGTATTAAAAAAAATATAGCTGGAAATGTAAACCTGTGGAAGAATTGTTTTATATGTGGTTATTATGTCAAAGAAAAAAAAAAGTGTAATTAGATTGGAGAATTAGATTGGAGTTGAAATAGCTGAGGTAATAATTTTGGTATTTAGATTATTTTGTTCTAATATTAATGAGCAATTGAAGTTAGTTTACGATTGGTAGAAAGTGAATATTTCAAAAATATAGTATAGGGCTTTAGGAAAAATTTATTGTATATTATATAAATAAATGGATAAATCAATAAGAGGTAGAAATAGATGAGTAAGTAGATTAGGAGATATAGTATGATTAATTAGTAATGGTATATGGTATTTAGCACTCTTAAATGTATATATTTGTATGTTTGTGTGTGTTAATTAAAAAAAATACTGGCATTCAGAAAAAAAATAAATAAATGAGAGGCGAATTAATTAAAATGTCAGGTAAAAACATGCACACAAAGACAATTAGCGAGTGATGAAGAAAAAGGGTTTCAGCAAATATAACCCAAGATTTGACATGGATAGAATGCTTTGAGGGTTAAAAAAAAATCATTAGAAAAGTCGCATATATCGTACTTCATCCAAAAGCACAGAATAAAATAAATGAGATATCTTAGCAGAAGAAAAAAACATGTATAAAAATCTATTGAAAGACAGTGGAAATCAAATATAGCAGGGTTTCTCAAACCGTGGGTCACAACCCTCTTGGTGGCCCACAAACCGATCGTTGGCAGGTCATGAAGCTGAAACTGACAAACAGCTAAGAAGGAGAATGCATGGAGCCCTATCAGGCACATTTTGTGTTTACAAGTGAGTAGGTGACCATGCCTTCGTCCATTGCAAAGGGCAGGAATTTCAAGCTACTCAACTTTCATGTAGTGCTGAATTGGCTGGTCACCTGATGGAGGGAGTAGTCTCCTTTAAGTTACCACTTATTCTATTGTAGATCCACAAGGTTAATCAATACAGATCTGAAACTTAGTTTAACCCATTTATCGTGTTTTGTGTCTTTATCCTGGGGTGGGGGGACAAGTGAACATCTCCAGTTTGCTGATATTACATTTTTTCTCCTCCATAAGCGGTGTTCTTTGTCTGTGTTCTCTGCCATGAATCCATGTTGTAAATTGTGCAGCACTAAAAATAAACACTTCAAAATGGTCCATAAACACTGAAATAAATGTCAGTGGGACCCAAGGTTCCCTTTTCTCGTTTGTTAACTATGTAGTCATCAGTGATTGGATTTTAGGGATCGTTTTGTAAGCTGACATGAGTAATGTCTTCTGCAGAGCTTTCCTGACCAATCCATTGGAATTCTGAGCTCACTTTGTTCATGTAAATTCCTCCGTGGAGGAGGAAAAGCATTAGGTCAGGTTTGAACCAAAGTGTGCTAAAGCTGAGCAGCTGAAGAGAAGAAGTGAAATGGTGCGTGGCCATAACTGAATGGGAAAGCTGCAAAGAGCATAGCCAAGCTCAGGCAATGATGTATCCATGCTGCCATCTAGTGGCTATAGAAATGTGAATATATTTCCTGGCATATCTAATGGTATGGAACACCATCTCTGTGGCCCTGTTCTTCTCAGTATCCTTCTGGGTAACTCCTGAATGTTCTTTAAAAAAGCATTCAAAGCTCTAAATGTTTCAAGAGTTTATCTTCTTCAACTACAGCACTTGCTTTTTACACGTGATAGTTTATAAATTTCAAAGTATAGCGTTAAGGTTCTCTTCTCAGTGAGTCGCTCAGTACAAGACTCTTCAAAGCAGTGCAGTAGGAAGAGGGTGGCTGGGGGAGACAGCAGCCCCAGGTGCCAGGCTGCCAGGGGTGTCTGCCCCAAGATGGTGGCAGTGGCAGCGGTGACCCTGGCTGCAGCCACAATCTACAGCCATTCGCAACAGACGTCTGTTTATTGATATGCCAGATGCAAGGGAGGGCACCAGGATGCAGGTCTCTTGTTATCTGGTGTGCTCCCTGGGGCATTTGGTGGGCCGCTGTGAGATACAGGAAGCTGGACTAGATGGGCCTATGGCCTGATCCAGCGGGGCTGTTCTTATGTTCTTAACTACAATTCCCAGAATGCCTTGCAGGTCTTCTTGTTATCTGGTGTGCTCCCTGGGGCATTTGGTGGGCTGCTGTGAGATACAGGAAGCTGGACTAGATGGGCCTATGGCCTGATCCGGTGGGGCTGTTCTTATGTTCTTAAACTACAATTCCCAGAATGCCTTGCAGGTCTCTTGTTATCTGGTGCGCTCCCTGGGGCATTTGGTGGGCCGCTGTGAGATACAAGAAGCTGGACTAGATGGGCCTGTGGCCTGATCCAGTGGGGCTGTTCTTATGTTCTTAACTACAATTCCCAGGAGGCCTTGCAGGTCTCTTGTTATCTGGTGTGCTCCCTGGAGCATTGGGTGTGCCGCTGTGAGATACAGGAAGCTGGACTAGATGGGCCTATGGCCTGATCCAGTGGGGCTGTTCTTATGTTCTTTTGACATGATTATATGTACAAAGTTACAAAGTTATATATAAATGCACAAATATAAATAGACAAACTTACATTTATTTTGGCTTTATTGCAGCACAATCCTCCACAACATGTGCGCCGCTCAGCATGCACTGCGCCAGTGCTAAACGTTGCAAAAGTGCTGTAAAGCACTTTGTGATGGCGTAGCAGTTGCTGGCACTGGTGTGAAGACCACAGTCATTCCCCCCCCCCATGTAGTTACCTGCATGCTGGGGGGTTGTTGTTAAGTTGTTGTTGTTTTTTTCTCCCTGCTGCAGGTGTTGTTTGTTATTAATTAAAGTGGCCTATTAACCCAAGCCTCTGCCTGACTTGCTTATTTGGGGGGTGCTCGGGTAATGTGCGGAAAATTAACAGGAAGGGAAAGGCTCAAGCAGCCTCTTTGTGTTCATCCATGTTCTGCTCAGACTGTGTTTAGGTTAGAAAAAAAAATAATAATATAGTATCACAAAGTTCCATATCATGTCTAGTTTGGCCCTTACGAACATTCAGTTGTGAAAATGAGACATAGACTTTCTCTGGCTCAAACAGTTTAGATCAGTGGTGCTCAAACTTGCACCCGCGGCATGGAATGCGGTCCCCATCCAGACCGCATCTGAGTGTTCCACTCAGACACTGTGCAATGTCCTCCTCTTTCGGAGGACTAGGCGTGCTCTGGGCAGTCGTCTGCCCGGTGTCCCAGAAGGCTGTGTGACACGATGTACGAGCAGACAAGACTGCCCAGAGCATCCCTGTCCTCCGAAAGAGGAGGAGGTTGCAGAGAACCAGAGCGGAACCAAAAGGTCCACTCACCGGGCAGATGGAACTGTGCAAAACTGGATCCGGCCCCCAGGCCTGAGTTCACACGGCCCTTAGATAGATAGATAGATAGATAGATAGATAGATAGATAGATAGATAGATAGATAGATAATGTCAATTAGTGGGTTTTTGTTTGACTTTTTTAATATTTTCATTTCATATCTTTCCAAGGTTGTGACCATTAGACTCAAGAATATAATAATTTTCTATATGGACATGAAGTCACTAATAAAAATGTGCAAACCAGTTAAACCTCCAGGGACAAAAGGAGCTGAATAGCTTAGAACAGGGGTGCCCAAACCCCGGCCCGGGGGCCACTTGCGGCCCTCGACGCCTCTCAATGCGGCCCTCAGGGAGCCCCCAGTCTCCAATGAGCCTCTGGCCCTCCAGAGATTTGTTGAAGGCCGCACTGGCCCAACACAACTGCTCTCAGAGTGAGGGCGACTGTTTGACCTCTCGAGTGAGCTGTGGGATGAGAGCTCCCCCCACTGCTTGCTCTTTCACCTCTGTGATGTAGCAGCGGCAGCAAAGGAAAGGCCAGCCTTGCTTTGTGCAAGGCCTTTTATAGGCATTGAGTTATTGCAAGACCTTCATTCATTCATATAAGTTCATCTTTAATATATTCATTTATGTAAACTTATGTAAATTTATTCAAATTTTAAATGTAAATTAATTCTTTTTTTCACCCGGCCCCCGACACAGTGTCAGAGAGCTGATGTGGCCCTCCTGCCAAAAACTTTGGACACCCCTGGCTTAGAAAAAGTAAACTTTTAACAAAACATTTCCAGACAGAGACGAAACCCACATTTGACTACATCTTTCTCCCTAGGAGGTGCCGTATGCGTTTCTCCTTATGAGTGTCACGCCAAAGTATCTGGACAACATGAGGTGCTTGCGAAAGCGGTCTGCGGTGTCCTTTCTAGGAGTGCTGGTTGTGTGCTTGCTGTTCATGAATGTGTACATCGAAGATAGCTACGTCCTGGTGAGTAGAAAACATGGAATGAACTGCTCTAAAACGCATAACAAAACAAGAAATATAACTGGGCTTTTAAAAAAAAGATGTGTGGGGAAAATTGTGGAGTAACAAAAAGGCTGGTGAGCTTTTGCCACACTGCGAGCAAACTTGCAGTTTGTTTTCACAACATATTCTGAGACAGCCTTGGCTCACCACCTTGTACTTATGTAAACAGGATGGGGGACTGTACTTGGAAGACGCGCCTCTTATCAAGAAATGTGCCTTAGTCAGGCTAGAGCTGGCTAATGTTTATCTCTTAACTGAATGCAACTCAGCTTATTCTGTTCTGTTTGAGACTTAATAAAAAGACACTTGCTAGAGGCGGGGCAGGAGACTTCTTCAGCTCCAGCCTTCCTCCTGCTTTGTTCCCTTGGAAACCTCTTTGTCTCATTGTTCTGCTTCTGCACCTGCCAGATATCCAGCAGCTGGACCTTCTGAGTCCTGCTGCTCCCAGAGTTAAATGCAACAAAGATGTATGTCAGAGTGGACACTACGCATCTCCTAGGATTCATAATAAGATTTTTTGATGCCTTCTGGTGACTTCTTTAAAGAGGGAACTGGGTTGTTGTCTGTGCTTCAGTTGTATTTGCTGTGAGCTGGAAGAACAACATAAGAGGAGCTCTGCTAAACCAGGTCCAAGATCTGTCTAGTCCAGTGTTCTGATTTCCACGGTAACCAATCAGGGGCCTCTGGAATTTCCACAAATAGCCCAGTAGGTGGGTCTTGCATTCCCACCTAGAACCCTGTTTCACCCCACTTAGAGTTTTTGGGGCAAATTGGTGTGTGGCATATTTATTTACTTATTTAAGAGATTTATATCCCACCTTTCTAGCCAATGAGGACACTCAAGCCGGCTCACAAGCAGGCATGTCATCCTCTATTTATGGAATGAATGCTTGTAATTGTTTTTTAAACCAAATTATAGCAGCTGATTCCCTGCCCCCCCCCCCAAAAAAAAATGTGAAGTAATGCTCTAAATTTCACCCTCTTGACCTCCACTGCTCACTCCAGATTTCTAGAATGGTTTCTTAATAATGACAATCAACTGTAAGCTTGAGTGATTCTGTAAAAAAGATTCCAGGGGATACGCTATCTCCACACATCTCCTTCTGCTTTTTTCTGCCTTTTCGTTAAAATGATGGGAGAAGAAAATTAAGTGGAACAGCTCAGACTGGTACAGCACATGGTCAGGCTAGGTCAGGGAGCATGGTGGTGGCCAGCAGAGGTGACACACAGGCCCCCCCCCATCAGTTTGCCACCTCCTCCCAATCTGTTGCTTGAAGGACTGCCTCACTGCAATGCATGACCCCACTTAGAAATGTACCTGCCCAATGTAGCAAGGTTATGATGACCCCTAGGGCACAATCCTAACCAGGTCTACTCAGAAGTAAGTCCTATTTTGTTCAATGGGGCTTTCTCTCGGGAAAGTGTGGTTAGAATTGCAACCTAAGCCTCACCGTTGCTTCCCAGCAACAGGTATGAAAATCACCTGAATTCTGCATCTGAAAATGTGGTCAACCGGTTGAGGAACTGGCCAAGGGCCAACACCCATCACACAGTTGACCCAACCACACTGATTCCTGAACCCTCAAAGCTGGTGGTGGCAGCAATACTACCCAATGTGTCATCAGGATCCAGGTGGGAAGTAATATTTGGGGGCCCAGTGCCAAGCTTTTCTCCAGGGTGTTGGCACCGGATCTGCCTCATCTTTTAACTACTGACAGATCCATGAACGGGTCTGATTCCTTTTTCAAGGAATGTAAGCTAGTAGGCATTCCTGCATTTAGTGACACTGGGAGCCCAATCCTACTCGGAAGTAAATCCCATTCTAGTCAATGAGGCTTACTGCCAGGTAGGTGTGGATAGGATTGTAGCCTGAATTCCATAAATTGTGTGTGGTGTGATGAAGGACTCCAGTGCCTCTGTCCTGACTCTGCTGCCCAATCCATTTTATTGGATCATTTTATTGGTTCTAGTATTATGAAAGAGGAAGGAAAAAAAAAATCTGCTCTCTGTCCACTGACTTCACACCAGGCGAGGAGACAATTATTTATCGCCAAGGAAATGGACTGAGAGCAGAGAGATCTGTCACTGTTAGAACCTTCTCTTCACTCCTCCATGATTTATTGGGCACACATGGAGCATTGAAACATTACCCTTCTTGCACATGCTCAATGCAACAAAAGTTTGGCGTCTGTCAGAAGCCCTGGCAATGTGGGGGTAAAGATATATTAGGTGACTGAAAGCGGTTGCAAGTGTCCTCTTCCGATTTCTTATATGCTGAAATCATTCAGTCACTTCCCAAGTTTAAAAAACAAACAAAAAAAAAAAAAAACAAGAGCTGGGCACATAAGAGCATAAAAACTGCCTTTCTGGCTCAGGCTAGTTTCTTCTGGTCTGGCAACTTCTTACCAATGGGAGTTAGCCAGCCAGATCACTTTGCAGCACAGAAGTAGGACATGAAATGGATGCCCCCCCCCCGTTGCGTGTCCTTCACATGTGGTCACTCATTATGACCTCAGTACTTCCTTCTTGCCCTGCAAGGGGAAATGTTGAATCTCTCTGTTTCAGAGATCTAGGTCAGGGGTGCCCAAACCCCGGCCCGGGGGCCACTTGCAGCCCTCAGGCACTCCCAATCCGGCCCGCAGGGAGCCCCCAGTCTCCAATGAGCCTCTGGCCCTCTGGAGACTTGCTGGAGCCTGTGCTGGCCCGCTGCAACCGCTCTCAGTGTGAGGGTGACTGTTCAGCCTCTCAGGTGAGCTGTGGGATGAGGGCTCCCTCCACTGCTTGCTGTTTCACATCTGTGATGCAGCAGTGGCAGCGAAGGAAAGGCTGGCCTTGTTTTGTGCAAGGCCTTTTTGAGGCCTTGAGCTACTGCAAGACCTTCATTCATTCATATAAGTTCCATCTCTAATATATTCATTTATGTAAATTTATTCAATTTTTAAATGTAAATTAATTCTTTTTCTTTCCCGGCCCCCAACACAGTGTCGGAGAGATGATGTGGCCCTCCTTCCAAAATGTTTGGACACCCCTGATCTAGGTGATTCACTCTTGAAGCTACTTAACTAATCCACTTCGTTAAAGCACCACTGATATAATTTAATATTTGCATGTGGCCATTGACACATAGTTCATGGAAACCTAACTAGTGAGAAACACAGCCCAGTCCGAACTAAATTCTCCTGCGGCAGTGCAATAGTGCTGGTGCTGGGTCCTCTACCTCCTATGTGGAATTTTCAACTGCTGCAGGTCTCCTTGGAGTATGGGGCATTTGTCCCCTTGCTCCACGGTAAAGCCCAGCGGCGAGTATGGGTCAATTTGGACCTGCACCAGCGATGTCGCTAGCACAAATATGAGTTGATCTGTGTCAGCATATCAGGCCAGGGAAGGGAGATAGGATACAATGCACTAATCTCACCCCCCCCCTCCTGGGCCTGATCCTCCCCTACTCTTGTCGCTGCCCTTCCCCACCCCATTCCACCCCCTCCCGCCGTCCCCCTGCATCAGAATTACCTGCTCCAGCAGGCACCCTTGCAAGCACCAACACCCACAGGAAGGCTTTGGACTTCCCACCAGTACACCGGTAAGAAGAATTGTTGCAAAGTGCTTTATGGTGCTTTGGAGACAGTGCGCCACCATGCATCGGCTCCATCGGATTGGGCCAACGGTCACGTTTTTGGAAGCATTTTTGCACTTGGCTTTGATGATATACCTTCCTCGAGTGGCACTGCTTGCATTACAATTTTGTGTGGGGTTTTATTTATTCATAACCTCCTGCTTGTGATTAAATTTGACCTGGCTTCTACCGTATGTATTTCCTGCCACTCTCACTGATGTCTCCTTTGGTTTGCTAATTGCTTCAGAATCGGCACTTCTTTATTTATTGCTGTTTATGCTATTTCGGTTTTGCTTGTTCTTAGATCTTTATGCAAACTTCCCAGATGGCGTGATGTCTTATGCTTAATTTGCTTTTAAATAATAATAATAATAATAATAATAATAATAATAATAATAATAATAATAATAATAATAATAATAATAATAAAAGGTTATTTTTTTCATTGTTTCTCTCAAAACAGAGTTGGTATAATCCACTGCTCAGCTTGGTCTTTGCACACTTTGTTCTCTGGAGGCTTTCATACATCCTCCTGTATGTTAAGTCTTTTCAGTTCTTTTTTTCTTTGTCTTTGGCTGACTGTGTTTGTCAGCCCCCCTGATTTCTCTGGTATGTTGTGTCTCTTTTCCTGTTAACAAGGAAGATTAATGGTTTAAGTCAAGTTTCTGAGGGTTACTTTGCTTGAGAGTCCAATGCCCAGGGAATTAAATGCTTTCAACAACTCCGTAGTGATGCCATGGGTGAGTTCTCAGATTACTGCTACTTGCTCCAAGGGCCCTAGGTGGATGTAAAGATGTGGGGCAGATATGATTTATTGGGTGACTCAAACAGTTACAGGACAGTGGTGCTAGAGGTGGCTGATGAGGTTTAGAGTTGGGGGGCCACTGTAGTTTGCCCACTGCAACCATTATAGTGGTTCATGTATACAATACACATGGACAATTTTCTTGGGTGCATGTACACTTTTGGATAATCATTGCATGCCAAACAAAAGCCTTTCAATGGCACTTCCCCTATAAATGCATTTTTTCAAAATTATTAAGTAGCAATAAACTGCCACTCTAATTAATGAAAATCAATAGTCACTTCTTGCATTATCACACCAGTAGCCCAATCCTATTCAATAGTAGCTCCAGAGGAATGCAAGTTCTGCACTGTTGCAAAAGCGCCGTAAAGTGACAGCATTAGTAGGCAGCACACTGGCGGGAAGGCCAAAGCCTTCCCACACATAGTGGAGGTTTGCAGGGATGCCCGCCAGACCAGGTAGGTCCAGCACAAGGGTGACGCAGGGCCTCTGACCTTTCGCACCAGTGGCCCCAAAGCATGTGATGACACATGCATGACACAAAGCATGCTATGATGTCACAGCAGCACTTAGGCCACAGACGGGGAAGTCTGCCACCTTGAGCCATTTCTGGCCAACGTTGCATATACTCAACAGGGATCAAGTGTGTACACCTGTAGGCCTGGCAGAAATGGGTTAAGGTCTCAATTCTATCCAATATTCCAGTGGTGATGTAGTCACAATGCAGTCCCAAGATAAAGGAACAAATGAACTGTTCATGAATGCCCTCCCCCAGTGCAGGATAGAGCACACACACCCTTGGCACAGCTGCATAAGTGCTGGAAAGCTGAATAGGATTGGGCCATAAATGCATTTTTCCCTTTCCTTTTTTCTTGGAAGGGCCAAGCTGCATTTGCTCTTAAGGAGTCACCTCCACTTGAGTCCAAACAGGCTTTTTCAGTTATCCAACACTGAACCTGGATCTAAAATCTCTTGTCTGCCTTGAACCCGAACCAGAATGAAACACCTAAACAAAGGAAGTGCTGGATCAAAATCGGTCCAATAATAATTACGTAAAAATAAGAGGGTGCTCAGGAGCTTCTTCTCATGAGTAGTGAGGTTCCCCCTCTGCTTCAGCAATATTTGGAAAAACTCTAATTTCCAGAATTAAACCACTTTTTTCAATGGTTTGGCTCCCTGTTCTGAATATTCATGCCAGGATAGTCGAGACTGTGAACAGTCTTCAGTTCTCCGGAAAACACACACTTAAAAGAAAACATATATGCGAATCTGGGCCTTTTTCAAAAGTTTCAGACAGAGGAAGATGTTGACTTCTTGGTATTTTTCAGTCTTATGCAGAAGAGTTTGCATGTGCCCTAGTACTGTGACTTCATCAAAGCTGCCTAAAAGTGTTCACTGCTTTCACATTGCCATGGAAGAAAGAACTAAAATCTCCATTTCAATGCAGAGCCTCCTTGGAGACACTAGCAAGGTGGCTTTTGCACTGAAGTCCCCTGAATGGAATGACTGAAATACAAATAGCTGAAGCTCCTGGCTTTTGAGGTGTATTGGAGCAGACACTTGCAGAAGAGGTTGAAACGAAGCACCCCGGCATGTTTCATATGCTTGGAATTAGTACGACTGGAACCGCATTGTGAATTGGTTTCAAAAGTCTAAAAGGCTGAGAGCCCAATCCTGTGCTCGGTGGCACGGCTCCATGCTGCCAAGCACTGTTGCAAACATGCCATAAGGCACGTTTGCCAGCCTCACCACTGGGCTCCTGCTGGTGCTAACCCAGCGCCGGCCAGTGCTGGCTAGCGTGGGGCGGTTGCCCAGCTTCCACGGCTCGGTGGTTTCCTGAACCACCAAACTGCGGCATGGTAGGTGGGGGCGGGGGCAGGGAGGAGGTGTTCCGGGGAGAGGGTAGGCCGGTGGGGGGCGGAGAGAGGGCGAGGGGAGGCCTGCCAGGGGAGGGAATAAGGTGGATCTGCGGAGCTCCGCTCCGCAGGATCCAAGGCGCTCATGTAGGGTGCAGAGTCCTACACAGGCGCCTTTACCTGTGCGCCTTTACTAGCCCATTGTGGGGCTGCTTACCTTACTCAGGAGAAGGGGACAAAAGTCCCCTTCTCCCGAGGCACCTCCTGCAATAGCTCAGGAGACGCAGGATCCGGCGGTAGCCCTTCTCGGTGCCACCGAGCCTGGGCGCCCCGGGCAGCTCAGGATTGGGCTGTGAGGCTCTGGTCTTAATTTCTTCAAAAAACCAAAATGGAAACTTTTTTGCATGGTAACAGTAAGAATCAGTGGTGTAGCTAGAGGGGATGCAAAGCACTAAGTTTTTCAGAGAGCTTCACCACGGCATGCAAACGGTCTCTCCCCCAAGTTTGCTTCCATTTTGCTCCCCCCACCTGGAATGGCTTTGGCCACTTGCACACCGTGGTGAGGCTCCCTGCAAAACTTAGTGCTTTTCACCCCCTCTAGCTACGCCACTGATAAAAACAGCAATGTGGCTGGCGGATGTGTACCAAAGCTGAAAATGGCCTCACAACCATTACATATCTGTTATATATCTCCAGTGACACACTAAGCAACTTCAATTTTTAACAGACTTCCAGGATCAAGTAAAATATCTATTGACTGAGATGGAATTGGAATTTTAATTTATCGTTTACCCAAAAATGAACAAACAAACCAGAAGAATCACCCTCTACTATTCTTGAAATCCTTTCTGTATTGATGTATCTAATAGCGTTTCCCAAGAATGCATACGATCTCTTTCAAGTGCAAGGAGGACCTGCAAGGTAAAGAGGAAGTCAAGATGATAAATACAGAACAGGAGCTGTTCATGCAGAAGAAGCCATATGGCAGAAGGCTACAGAGATGGAAATAGTATAAGAAGAGTGGGTGCTGACACCAAATGAACTCTTTTAGAATAGCGGATCACATAATGGAGAGAAACAAGGCCATTAGGTGAGCGAGCGCCACACTCTGCAAATGAGTATTCCATTACATCGGGGATTCCCAAAGTCTGCATCACAGTGCCTTAGGGTACCGTGACAAGCTGACAGAGGGGCCATGGGATGTCTCCAGTGGCCCTTCCTACCTGTTTTCCTAGGTCCCTCCATCTTGGATCTCGCAAGATCTCATGAGATCCAAGATGGCAGCACCTGGCTGAGATGGGAAGAAGAGGCTGCAGGGGCGATGTGACCCAGGTATGTTTGGGAACCACTGCATTACATCAAGAAAGATCTGGACATGGTATCATAGCAGGTTCAGGTGAACATCTGAATGCACATTGCCATCCAAGCCCTACTGAATTGACTGGATGTATCTTTTGAGAAGTACATCAGCAGCTGAAGCTACCAGTTTTTATGTACCACTACAAGTTTGAAACCAATATGTTGAGCAAAATCTATACACATTCTAAAAAGAAACTATCTGTGAGAAATGTAAAACTGTATCTTCCTCTTTCTTCACATTAACAGCTGTGTATCCATGTGGATCATTTTTTTTTCTCTCTTTCTCTTCCATCTGCTAGGAGGGAGACAAACAGTTAATACGAGAAACGGCCACGCATCAATTAAACCCAGAGCGATATGTTCACTCTTTTAAAGATCTGTCCAATTTCTCAGGATCAATAAATGTTTCCTATCGTTATCTGGCTGGCACACCTTTGCTGAGAAAAAGTAAGTATCTGTCAATGTCCACTTCATTAACTAACACAAGATTATTATCTGATCTAACTGTATCCAACAAAGAAAAAGCTACCAAGCTGAACTTAAAAAAAAAAAATTAAATTAAATTAAGCTATAGTATAGCTGTCACAGTCTAGTAAAGTCTTACCATTAAAGTGATAATAAATTATTTCATAAAGAGTTTGGGCATTTCACCCTAAATTCTATTTACTTTAGCTGCTTAATAGAGCTCATTGAAGGAAACCTAACCCAGCATTAAATTAATAAACTTTTCTTGTCCATAAAACCTGTAACTCACATATTCAGAAGGCATCCTTAGGGTCTCGTAATGCTCTTCACAAATACAAGGTGACTACTGAAAAGCTATAATTCTTCCCCCCTCTAGATTTTAATCCAAGCCAAAGAACAAGTCAGTTCCTTCCCAATCCCCGCAAACTCACAGCAAGACTGAAAGACGCTGGTGTGTTTTGGTGAGGTCTCTGTGAGCCTCTGACCTGACCCAGAGGTTCTTCATATTGGGCTGCTCGACTCTGGTGTGTTTGTGGACGATGCAAACCACACTGATGGAATGTTGCACTCCTTTGGGTACAATCCAGAGTCCACACCACTACTGCTTGTACCATAATTTCCTAGCAAGCCTTGTGGCTGGAAGTAGTGTTCATTGAGGACATGGTGGTAAGATTTTTTTGCCCCACATATGCTGTCATTTGTTTGCATTTTCCTGGGAAACAAGCTGCATTGAATGCAATGGCATTTACATCCCAAGTTGCACGTACCAGGTTAAACTTTCACAGATGGAAGTAATGAGTTTTGGATAGCATTAATTTGTACATCTTTTTTTAACCAAAGGTTGGGGCCACACTGTTGAGTTCAGGCACAAATAATTCTCATGCCATCCCAAAAGCATGTGATTGACCTCGAATATGCTTTTGATGTGGATCAGCACCTGAAGTCATTTACGCCGACTCAGTAAGAGATATCTCAGACCAAGAGGCCACAAGACTGACACTGAGATTGCCCTGGACATATGCAAATGAACCAAGAACTGGGCATAGGGGGCCTGTGTTTGTCTCCTCGACTCTCATATTTCTGCTTTGTTGTTTGGACACCAAAACAAAAAGAATGAGTCAGCCCATACTTGGATGCACCTTGCTCACATCTGTCTATTGCTCTTAGCCCCCCTAGGACAGTTACTCAAGTAAGGCCATTGAAAGCACAATGAAAAGGGCCTTCTCAATAGTGGCACCAACTTTATGGAATTCCCTCCATCTCAGTTTACGAACTGCTCCCTCCTTGGAGGCTTTCCAGAGGGGAGATACATAGCAAGACATTGTTATTTAGAGCAGTCTTTGGAGTCCAAGTCTTTTTAATGATGGGCATTGTGGGTTTCTATGCTGGTTCGATTTTATGGGTCTGCCCCCTTGTTACTGGTTGCTGTTAGTTTATGCTTTTTGGTTTTTTCATGTGATTTTTAAAATTGCCTTATTGTTTTGAGTAGATATTTAATGTTCATGGTTTTTAAATTGTGATTTTACACTGCAAGCCTCTTTGAACGCCCTTTGGGGAGATAAAGTAGGGTAGAAATTTAGTTAATAAATAAAATAAAGAATTGGGATGAAGGGCTTCAGCATGACACCCAGATTTTAGAGGTAGCTCATTGCCAAATGCCAGATTCGGACATGGCAAGGACATGGCATTAGGATACAGGTATATTATTGTCTGATGTGCTTTCATTGGCTTCTGGTAGGCCATTGTGAGATATAGGAAGCTGGACTAGATGGGCCTATGGCCTGATCCAGTCGGGCTGTTCTTATGTTCTTAACTACAATTCCCAGAAAGCCTTGCAGGTCTCTTGTTCTCTGGTGTGCTCCCTGGGGCATTTGGTGGGCCGCTGTGAGATACAGGAAGCGGGACTAGATGGGCCTATGGCCTGATCTAGTGAGGCTGTTCTTATGTTCTTAACTACAATTCCCAGGAAGCCTTGCAGGTCTCTTGTTATCTGGTGTGCTCCGTGGGGCATTTGGTGGGCCGCTGTGAGATACAGGAAGCTGGACTAGATGAGCCAATGGCCTGATCCAGTGGGGTTGTTCTTATGTTCTAAACTACAATTCCCAGAATGCCTTGCATGTCTCTTGTTATCTGGTGTGCTCCCTGGGGCATTTGGTGGGCCGCTGTGAGATACAGGAAGCTGGACTAGATGAGCCAATGGCCTGATCCAGCAGAGCTCTTTTTTTGTTCTTCTATTTAGCTGCTTTATAATAGAGCTCTAAGAAAGAAGTATAGTGGAGTTAAGCCATTGGGAGCCATTCGCCTCTGCCCCCCCCCCACCCACATGGCTCCCAAGGGGACAGAGAGAAGCCGCTTACACACTGCAGGGAGGCTCCCTGCAAAACTTAGTGCACCGCCCCCCCTCTAGCTACACCAGTGGTGAGGTTCCCTGCAAAATGTAGTGTTTTGCACCCCCTCTAGCTGCTTATGATATCACTGCTTCTATTATAAGTTCCAGTGACCCTCCTGGCCCCTTGACTACAACCGTAGTACAGCTTATAGTGTGAATTGCACTAGGAAGTTGTCCATAAAGATAGATCATACTGTTTTAGCAAACACTATTTTCTGTGCACCTCCACACTTAGAAGATCTTCACGTGCATCCCTCAATAGCAGTATCATCCACTGGCAAGCAGCAGGGGTAGATGGGGTTCAGTGTTGGACAGCAGTGAAGAGGGCATCAACCACTAAATTGTTTTAGGAGGACGTTTGGTGATCTGGGCTTGAGGTGCCAAGAAGCACCAAAGCATTTTTGTTCAAGTCAACCCAACAGATATCCTTGGCATATATAATCCAGTCAAAGTTAAGTAGGATTAAATCCTATTGGATTCATTTGAAGAAATTCAATCCTATGGTTTGCCCTTCCACTGAAATAAGTGTGACTGAAAAGTTCTTAACTCTTTGACTGGATTGTGCCTTGACTCTCTCTCTCTCTCTCTCTCTCTCTCTCTCTCTCTCTCTCTCTCTCTCTTGCGTATAAAAATGTATTTCCAAGTGAGGTGACTCATCAGCTTGTATTTTATTCCCTAATGGACTGGGCTATAAACAGTTTGTGAGCCATAACTTTAAATTCTCATCCCTCTGACAGATTGCAGAGCATTAATATTTTAAATAGATTTTTCCTGCTGGCATCTTTGCACATATCCCTCCTGGCTTTTAGTCCATTTCACACTGCCTCGTGCAGTTACCAACTGATGTTTAATGCAGTAGCGTCAATATGCTCCCAATACATCTTTCTTCTCCTTCTTTTTAAAAAAGGTTATTAAAGACTGCTCTTTCCCCATATGCATTAGTTAATATATTACTCTTCATTCAACCCAAAGTACCAAACAGCTAATGGTGTCTATTCATCAGCAATGTGATTTTTCTTTATTGTTTAAAAACAGCAATTTCTGCTTCCCCATCTTACCAGATATGCAGTTGCATGCATGTGCATCTATTAGATAGATAGATAGATAGATAGATAGATAGATAGATAGATAGATAGATAGATAGATAGATAGATAGATAGATAGATAGATAGATAGATGTGGCCCTCATTATCCATTTATTTGGTACCCGCAGATTTCATCAAGTGAGAGTTCCTAACCTGCAAGGGAGAATCCACCTGTGCTGTAGGTCACCATGCTCTGGTCATGTCTGGAGGGTGTTCTGAGACCTGCAGAGGCTGGGTGCATCTACCTGAGGCCTCTGTGGACTTCAGAATGCCCCTTTTAGGCAAAAAAAAAACAACAACCCATGATTTCTGATTTCTAAAGGAAACCAGAAGTGTTTATATGCCTTTAAAAGACATGCAGAGAGCCAAGGAAGCCCTCAGTGGCTTCCATCATGTTCAGAGGTTTTAAGGGGCCAAATTGTGGATTTCAACATCCATAGATTTTGGCATCCGTGGGGGTTCCAAGAACAGGACCCCCGCAGTTACCGAGGGCTGACCTGTATATCTCATTGTCTCTTTAAAACCCAGATTCTCTTTCCTCCTCTAGGGTATCTAACGATTGGACTATCCTCAGTCAAGCGGAAAAAGGGCAATTACTTGCTGGAGACAATCAAGTCCATATTTGAGCAGTCGAGTTACGAAGAGCTGAAGGAAATTGCAGTTGTGGTGCATTTGGCAGAGTTTGACTCCTCCTGGTGTGATGGGATGGTTCAAGATATTTCACAGAAATTTGCCCACCACATCATTGCTGGCCGGTTAATGGTGATACATACACCAGAAGAATACTACCCAGTGTTGGATGGCCTTAAACGAAATTACAACGACCCAGAAGACCGGGTGAAATTCCGTTCCAAGCAAAACGTCGATTATGCTTTCTTGCTTAACTTCTGCGCTAACCTTTCAGACTATTACATGATGCTAGAAGATGATGTCCGATGTGCCAAAAACTTCTTGACCGTTGTTAAGAAAGTTATAACATCACGAGAGGGAACCTATTGGGTGACGTTGGAGTTTTCCAAGTTGGGCTACATTGGGAAGTTGTACCATTCTCATGATCTCCCCCGTCTGGCCCACTTTTTGCTGATGTTCTACCAGGAAATGCCTTGTGATTGGTTGCTGATACATTTCCGTGGGCTGTTGGCCCAAAAGGATGTGATACGTTTCAAACCGTCACTCTTCCAGCACATGGGATATTATTCGTCCTATAAGGGAGCCGAAAATAAATTAATGACGACTTCGAAGAGGATTCCTTTGACATCCCCGATAACCCACCTGCTAATCTGCACACCAACATGAATGTTTTTGAAAATTATGAAGCGGGGAAGGCTTACAGTAGTGTCGATGAGTATTTCTGGGGCAAGGCCCCTTCGACTGGAGATTTCTACATGATCGTCTTTGAAAGGCCTCTTAAAATAAACAGAATCAAAGTGGTCACCGGGACGGAGGACCGACAAAACGACATCCTTCATCATGGGGCTCTGGAAGTTGGGGAAAAAATTGTGGGGGGCAAAAAAGGGAGGCAGTGCGCCACTTTCTTGAGACTAGGGGAGTTTAGAAATGGAAACTTGGAAATCACAGATGTGGAGCACAAAGTTCTTTTTGATATTCACTGTACGAGGATACTGGTCACCAAAAGTCAAAAGGAATGGTTGATCATCCGAAGCATTAGTGTATGGACTTCACAGTCACCGAGTCAATAAAGCAAATCTACTGCAGTAGGTTCCCCCCCTCCTCGTTCCTTATTAGGGAAGGAAGCACCATCCGTTGGATTCCTCCATGGTGCCTTTCCCTAAAACGACTGACTTTTTATTGGATTCTTTACTACTGACATTGGCAACCTGGGGAATCGCAAAACAAACAAAAGCAATCTATTTTTTACTCGTTCAGTCAGGCAATATACAATGACTTGTTTGCTGGAATGTTTGAATTTTATAGGATGCGCAAACAGCATCTCGTTCAGCCCTCCGAGCTCTAAATCCACTTCTCTTTTGTTTTGCCTCTCCTTTGGGAAGGACCCGATGTACTAAATAAAGCACATACTGCTTCATTATTTAACGGTTTTGTAGGCCTTTGCCAGTATGTTGTCAAAAGAATTTGACTCCATCGTGTCCACGTATAAATTAAACATGTGATGGTGGTTTGTGTTTGTACAGTGGTTGGTGGCTTGTTTTGTTTTGAAGGCCGTTTTGATCCAAGAAGTCCTGTTTAATGCAGTTGGTCCTCTATCCTGTGAGCGCTGTAAGACGGCTGCGTCAATACTCCGTGCAGCTTATTTTAAATGAAAATACGTGTACTGTTTTAAATCTGTAATGATCATTCTGTAAACCTCAATAAGTGTATCCGCTGTTCTTTACCTCAACCAACATATATTGCTCTACCAGGATTCATTGTCCTGAAATGATGCACCAAATCCAATTTCATCTGTGCTTAGATTTCTCCCATATTGCAAGGGTCCATAGATGCAAGGGAGGGCACCAGGATTCAGGTCTCTTGTTGTCTTGTGCGCTCCCCAGGGCATCTGGTGGGCCACTGTGAGATACAGTGACAAACTCATGTGCGGTTCGTTGAACAAACTGAAGCAACCAGCCAAAAGGCATTTTTGCTTTGTGCACAGTTAGGCTGCTCATTCCAATCCTATGAAACTGGAAAGTGCTCCTGAAACCATTAAGTTCTCCAGTCTCTTGGCATTCCTTGTAGAAAAGGAAACTTGTGTGAGTAGGGCCAACCCGAAACCTTCTGCTTGCCAACTGCTGCCCCGATACTTGATGACATGTTCAGCACTCTCTTCCCTTCCTCATTTCTTCTTTCTCTTTGTCCCCCTTCTTCCTTTTCCTACCCAGTGAGTGGAAGGAGGAGGAGGAGCAATGAAGGCAAGTGGGCAAACAGAGATAGGCAGCCCCACAGATCTGCTACCTGAAGCTTCATGCACTGGTTGGCCTTGTGTGGTAGACTGGGCAGCAGTTCCTGTTTGAGTTGTTGACTATGCCCAAATATGTTTACTCCTTCTTCTGTTTCATTTGCCCTGCCGGGCTCTGGCTCCTTGAATCTAGCCTGTCTAGCCACGTGTGCTGCTCTTTTCGGCTTTCCTCTGATCCAGCTATGTCATAGGTTCCCAACTGGTGAAGCATGGCTCCCAGGGATGGCACGGCAAATGTGCACGTGGGATGCAAGAACCTTCTGACAGGCAGTGAGACTGTGATACAATGCTACCAACAGCAGTAAGAGGTCCAGCTCAGCAGGCTAAACTCCTGTGCGTGATTTTCATGTGCTAGAGAAACCACCCCGGAGCCTCTTACCACAGTTTGTAGCGTCACAGTCTCAGAACCTGGAAGTAGTTGCCAATTACGCTATTGTCAGTTACTTTTGGGAGCCACATCTTGCATTTGCAGTGGTGGGGGAGGCACCCATGGGCGGGGAAACCTTAGGAAGTGCTTACTTTCCTCCAGGTGCACTGACTGCATTTGCAGAGTTGAAGGTGGCCCCGCTATTGGACCAAACTGGCAAACACCAGAAGCTCCACGTGTGAATAGGAACCCTGCAGAACTTCCATCCAGGATGAAAGATTGGTGGGGTAATATGGGTGGGAGACACTTAAAAAAACATAAACTTTTTGTACCTTTGCCCAGTTGTTTCAAAGTTATCTTTCCAACAGAAGTTCATCTGACATCACTTTAAAAAAAAAGCTGCAGAGATATTTCATTGTATTGAGCTGGAAGCAGTTGTCACTGTGCATGAACTGTGAAATTGGCATTTCTGAGCCCGGTGCTGGAGGTGGTCTTCATCGTGACAAGTGATGTCAATTGTGACAGCAACAGTGATAAATCTCTATGGAAGCAACTGTAAATAACTTCCATTCTAATATCGATTTAACTGACAGCATAGAAGACGGTCTTCATTACTTGAAAGTTAAGTCTTTATTGTTTATATTACAGCGGAACTGGAAGCGTGCCCTGCATTTCAACAAGTGGAGCTACCATATGTCCCTAGGTGTGTATAGATGCACCCTATGTCGGCAGTATAAAAAGAATATATTCAAACTTGGATGCTTGAAGAAGAATAGAGTCCTCTTTGGACAACTGGCGCGTGCCTCTGCTTGCACAATGAACGTGTGTATGGTGAGGAAGGGAGCTGCCCCAATTAGCACACGTGTTCACTGTACATGTGAGGTATACGGTTGAACATCCGAAGAGGTCTTCAGTGATTCTTCTTCTTGCTGTGAACTAGTAGCAGACAGGATTGGGATTTTTTTTAAAAAAAAATTTAAGTGCAAGTGTGTTCTCACCTACACGCACCATTAGATTTAGACTACAGCAGGCTCTGGTACATCTCAGATTTTTTGACATTTCGGGAGGCGGGGAGTTGCCTCTTGGGCTGGGTGCATAATGCTGAATAATGGTCTGGGAGGAATATTAATAGCAAGTTGCTTTTCATGACTCCTTAGATATATGTTCTGGGGGACGGTTTGCACTGTGTGCTTGCAATAGTGAATTCCCCAAGTCCCACATGACTCATGTGGCCTATACGTTCTTCACTTAGAACAGTGGTTGCCAAATTTTTTAGCACCAGGACCCACTTTTTAGAATGACAAACTATCAGGACCCACCACAAGTGATATCATGAACTTGGGAGTGATGTCTTGACCAGAAGTGACATCATCAAGCAAGAAAATTTTTAACACCCCCCCATACAACAAAATCAAATCATTTAAGAAAATTAAAAGTTTATAATAAGTTAAAGTTGAAAAAAAAAATTAAAATAAAGAACTCTCCTAACTTTCCCAAGCAGTGGCTGACATGTTGGAAAAAAAATTCCCCAGACATCCCAAAATCTGCAATCCAACCACACTTACCCGGGAGTAAGCCCTATTGACTATCTTTGTTAAAAGCAGATACATAGTAGCCTGTTAAAAGTACAGACCTGTAGCATTCTCCCAAATGCAGTCACATAACATGGGAGCATCAAGTCTAATAGATTAAAAAAATCAAATATTGAAATGAATGGGGACCCACCTGAAATGGGTTCACGACCCACAGTTTGAGAAACACTGCGTTAGAATTCAGCCCTTGTATCTACAGTAGCACACACTCTACTTTGTGACATCAAGAGTTATTGGAGACAGGGCACAACCTGACTGACTCAACTCGAACTACCTTGGTTAAAATCATCTTGTGAAGGCTGCAACTGACATCACAGCCATTGTAGTGGAAGTCTGACCAAATTTAATCAAGTGATGAATTGCAGCTTGTGAGATGCAATTCTTACCCCTTTGTCCCAGACAAATCAGCTCAACAGCCTTCCAATAAATGGTCAAAACAGCTATAATGGCTTCTGCCCAGGAAATAGTAAACCACATGCTTGAAGTTCTGACAGCTTCTGATGTCTCCCTAAACAACTTACATCTGAATATGCGCTATATAACCTCCTGTATGTACGTACCCAGCAGATCACACAAAGGATTGACCAACAGAAGAATTTATTTTTCTGCTTGGTTTCTTCCTGACTACCTGAAGGTTTCTCTCTGACCGATTCATTTCCAATACTCATTGCAGGAAGCATAGTAGATTATTGTCTGGCCCTGTTAGGAATGTTGTGGCTCCCTGGAGTGCTATTTGCATAGTTGGTCAAAAGTCGTATTGAAAGAATGCCTGGCCTGACCAAACGTGCCTACAGGGAATGGAAATATTGTACTGTGTGTACCGGCAAGGCTATTTCACAAGGGTAGACTATCCCTGAGGCTGCAAAAGGCAGCAACCCAATAGCTTTCTGGACGCATAAATCCTGTTCACTTTAGATGGTGGTTTGGCAAAGTCCTATCTTGAGAAGCACTGTTCCATAAATGATCCACTGAGCAGCCCTGCAGCGTTCACAAAAGCTTTGCCTTTGGAAAGAGAAGAATCTTTGTTTATGTTTCCCTTGGTCTTTTAACAACCCACCCATGTCTGCAATCGTTGTGAAAACAAGATATTTTAAATACCTTCTGGAGAAGCAACTTCAAACGCAGCCATAATGTCTCTAAATTAAAAATACCCACCAAGCTTAAACCAAGACATAGCTAAATATACATAAAAAGAAATTTGAGCAGAGAATAATGAATATTGAACGCCTGTCTGGAAATAACGTAAAGGGAATATTGAAAATTACCTTATAGGTAGTTTTAGAAGTATATTATTCGCCTTCCAAAATACATTCTACATCAGCACAAGTATACACAAAATATTAAACCTTAATAGGTTCCTATAATCAAAGCCACATGAAATTTGATGCAGTGGTTCTCAAACGTTTTAGCACCAGGACACACTTTTTAGAATGATGATCTGTTGGGACCCACCAGAAGTAGTATCATGGCCAGAAGTGATGTCATCAAGCAGGAAAACTTTTAACATCCCCCATATGACAAAATCAAAACAATCAATTAAGTAAATAACTAAGTAAATTAAAAGTTTACAATAAGTATAAGTTTAAAGATTTATTTAAAATATAGAAGAACCCTCCCATGCAGTTGATGATCCCAAATATGCCAAAACTGAACAAGGAAAGAGACTGCAAAATTCAGGGGTTTTTTCTTCTTGGAAGAGAGTGATGTATTTTTCACATTTTCATACCACATTCCTCCAAGGAGCTCAGAGTGAAGGAGCTCAGCTTGACGTATTTGGTTCCTCCCATCCTTTTGACCTCACAACAACCCTTCGAGTTAAGTGAGGCTTAGAGATTGTGACTGGCCCCAGTGTCATAGCCAAGGGGAGACCAGGAAGGTCAGTGACACCTGAGGGTATGTTAGGGGCTGCCTTTATTGAGGTCATGTATGGGTTCCCCAAGCCTTGGAAGGCCTCAGAAGGAGTTAGAAAGGCACTTCCAGTTTTGCCTTCCTATGGGCTTCTTGGGGGGGGGGGTGTTAAAAAGAATTGTATCCCCAGCTGTCAGATGGTGTAGCTCCACCACAGACTGGCCCAAGATCACCAAGGAAGCTTCATGCTGGACCTGGATCTTCTAGGTCTAAGTTCAACTTCTGAACCGCTAAACCATCCTGGCCCCTCCATATTAGACTGGGCTGTTTATAATTTACACTTGGGGACAAAGTATTAAAAGCTTTACAAATTTCTAAATGTATTTTAACATTGACTTTTACAAGTGTTTTGTCACCCCCAAATTATCGTTGCATACCACTATGAAGTTATGAGTGCTTTTAACATTGTTCTTGATTCACCTCAACCCAGAATTGCTGCTGAGATGGATCTCTAGTGAATGTCTTTCCCATCCCGCTTGAACAGAGGGCTCCAAATTACTGTTTGTCTTTTTGGGAGAAGAACTCGATGAGCACTCTGTTATTTCTTATATTTCTTTGTACATTCATGGATCCGTTTTCCTATTGTTGTTGGCAACCTTCAGTCTCGAGAGACTATGGTATCGTGCTCTGAATGGTGGTTCTGGAACAGCGTCTAGTGTGGCTGAAAAGGCCGATTCGGGAGTGACAATCCCTTCCACACCGGGAGCAAGTGCAGTCTGTCCCTGGTCTGTCTCCCTGGCTATGGGCCTTCCTTCTTTGCCTCTTTGCCTCAGACTGTTGGCCAAGTGTCTCTTCAAACTGGGAAAGGTCATGCTGCACAGCCTGCCTCCAAGCGGGCCGCTCAGAGGCCAGGGTTTCCCACCTGTTGAGGTCCATCCCTAAGGCCTTCAGATCCCTCTTGCAGATGTCCTTGTATCGCAGCTGTGGTCTACCTGTAGGGCGCTTTCCTTGCACGAGTTCTCCATAGAGGAGATCCTTTGGGATCCGACCATCATCCATTCTCACGACATGACCGAGCCAACGCAGGTGTCTCTGTTTCAGCAGTGCGTACATGCTAGGGATTCCAGCACGTTCCAGGACTGTGTTGTTTGGAACTTTGTCCTGCCAGGTGATGCCGAGAATACGTCGGAGGCAGCGCATGTGGAAAGCATTCAGTTTCCTCTCCTGTTGTGAGTGAAGAGTCCATGACTTGCTGCAGTACCTATACCAAAAGAAATAATAATTATTCCAATGCTAGAGTGGTTACTAGGGGATTTCTCCCGTACCACATACCTGTAAAATTTCTCTGGGGCAGTGGTGTCACTAAGATTCAAGTCACCCGGTATGGGAGGCCTGCGCGTCACCCCATGTAGTGGGTGGGGCAACACCCCAGGTGGGCGTGGTGATGTGCCATTGCCCCGCCCCCACCGGGTTTTTGGCTGTACCTTTTGTTAGAACACAGATATTTCAATGTGGTTTGTTTCATTGCATTCTGCATGAAATTACGCATTGATTGATATGTAACATGATAGTCTTATTCCTCCAAATTCTGATTTTAGTGATTTTGAAAACTTGTAGCGTCTCACACACACACCCGTGTCAGCTTACTAACACCTTACTGCAGCAGTTCTCAAACTTTTAGCACTGGGACCCACTTTTTTGAATAATAATCTGTCCAGGACCCATTGGAAGTGATGTCATGGCCAGAAGTGACATCATTAAGCAAATTAAAATGAATAATTATAAATAATTAAATTAAAATAAAATAAAATAAATAAGGGGGAGCCAGTCCTGTTCCACCAAGTGAATCTACTCTGAAGTAAGTCCTATTGTGGTCAATGGGGTTTACTCTCAGGAAAGTGTGGTTAGGATTGCAGCCTGTGAGCCCAAGCCTATGCATGCCTACTCTGAAGTAAGTCCCATAGTGGTCAATAGGGCTTACTCTGTAGTCTGCCTGAAACAACAACCCCCCCCCCCCAAAAAAGAAAAAGAATCAGTGAGGTTTCCAGCCCTCCCAGTGCCCAGTTTAAAGTTCTTCTATTTCAGGCAGATCAAGATAAAGACCCACCTGGCTTTGCAAGTGCAAAATAGAAAACATGCCCCTTACCAGTTCAAGCCACCTTTTTGTCCTTTTTAGTGGGGGGGGGAGGCTGCCTCTGGACATTTGTTGTGCTCCAGCTCCATCGGATCAGGACCATTCTGGTGTCCTCACATTCCCCTTTGCCTGGCCTGACCACCAGCCAAGGCATGTCTGCCTACTTGTGAGTAAATGCAACATGAGGCTGCTTCACTTTCCATAGGGCGTCATAGTCTTGCAGCTGGGAGAGGGGACCTCCTCCATGTTTTGGGGGGCTGCATTCATTGGATCAGAACCATTCCGACATCCTTGGAGCCTCTCAGCCTGCCTCTCAGCCTGCCTTGACTAGGGCAAGTCTGCCTACTTGCGAGTAAACACAACCACATGACTTCGTTTCGGGCTCAGACTCGCAGCTGGGAGGGGGGAGCCTTGGGTGTTTTTTTGGGCTGCATTCATTGGATCAAGACCATTGTGGTGTTGTTGGTTTCCTCTCAGCCTGCCCTTTCTGATGGACTATGGCAAGTATGCCTACTCACAAGTAAATGTGCGATACGGCTCACTTTCACTTTCCATAGGGCACCATGCATTTTTTTCTTCCGGTTTTTTGGTCATAACTTTTGAATGAAAGGAGCGATTTCAATTCTGTTTTTTTGCATTGCACTCTGCATCCAACAGTGTATGGCATGACGGGGTAGCTCCTAACACTGCAAAGTAAGCGCATCCTCACCCCAGGGCGTGTCACCCCCCGGCATGTCACCTGGTGCGGCCCACACCCGCCGCACCCTCCTAGTGACGCCAGTGCTCTGGGGTTTGTTTTTTTATATTATATATGTACATGAAAAGTAAAATACACTTATTGATTTCATATCTTGTGTTTCTTTTCTCAACGGATGATGGAAATCCGAGTGGTTCCAGCAAAAGACTATAATTTGTCATGACTTACAAGATTTTTTTTTAATGGATTTTTGCTTCTTAATGGATTTATATCATGACATTCCAAGTGAAAATTAACAGATTTCTATGCTGCAACTTTGTTTGGTTCTTGTTTTTGTGTATTTCTATATATGCTGTGATGAAAAAAAAAAAATTCACTAAGGTGCTATATAAATAGACTGTTTACCTCTCATATACTATGATAACTTTTATTGACCACTATTAGACCTTTGAAACATAATTAACATTGTCGGTTTTTCTTTTGAAGAGAACAAAAGAAGAATCCTAGTGTATTAAAAAATGCAGTTGGAATTTTTGGAGTTTTAAAATTACAATTTTTAGATAGATATTAAAAAAAACAAAAACCATACAGGTGTGCCTTGAGGGTGCTATATGTTGAAATTCATTCTCTCAGATGAAGTGGTCTGGTAATTCAAATTCATATATACATGACACCAACATATATTTTACTACACTATGGGCAAAAGAAATAGTTTTCTACTGTGTGTTT
This sequence comes from Tiliqua scincoides, assembly GCF_035046505.1. Classification (NCBI taxonomy): domain Eukaryota; kingdom Metazoa; phylum Chordata; class Lepidosauria; order Squamata; family Scincidae; genus Tiliqua; species Tiliqua scincoides. The sequence continues at coordinate 67,861,437 of NC_089827.1, forward strand.
CTTATCCTTGTCTCTGAGCAGAAGAGCATTTCTAAGATAAGGCACAATCCAGATCCAACGTAAGAATGGGAGAGTCACACTCCCCAGAGTGTTGCAAATGTGCGGTAAGGCACACCTGTGCCTTCTTAGGATTCGAATGAGCCAGCGCATGGGCATATACTGGCTCATGGAGGCCAAATCCAGCCTCCACATCACCAGCTGAAGGTAAGCTCGTGTTGGCCAAGGACGGCTGGTGCAGGGGGTTGGGGTGGGAGAGGGTTGAATGGGGCATTTTAGGGCAAGGGAGGGTGTGCAAAGCAGGCCCAGGAGAGACTGCGACCTACCACTTAGGCTGGATCCTAACCCCTCTTCTCCAGCAGCCCCAAGCTGCTCAGATCTGTGCCAGTGATTTATTGGACAAATATGACAGGGGTGCTGAAACAAACACAAATAGTACAAAGCTCACATTATCGCAGTAGCATAGCAAAGGCAGGGCAGGGGGCGTTCACCCTGGGTGTCAAACGTATCACTGAGCAGCTAGTAGGCCTGGCCTCCCGCAGCGCTCTCATGTGGAGGCCAGCTCCACCTTTTGCTTTGAGCAGCTACTGGAAGCAAAGAGTAGACCTGGCCTCCGCCTTGAGATCACGCTGGCCGAGGACAGGTCTAATGATTGCTCAAAGAGAAAGGTAGATCTGGCCTCCATCAGAGATCTCAAAGCTGAGGCCAGGTCTAGCCTTCACTTTGAGCGGCCCACCCTGGTTGTCCAATACAGTGCAGCATCTTCATCACAGTGATGAATCAAATTATTCCCCAAATCAAATTATCGCAATCCAGACATACTTGTGCATAGTCCATCAGGTAAAGCTGGCTTTAGCCACCACCCTGGCAGGTGGGTGTCACTCACACCCAAAGTACTAGAGCAGTGATGGCAAACCTTTTAGAGACCGAGTGCCCAAACCGCAACCCCAAACCCACTTTTTTATTGCAAAGTGCCAACACGGCAATTTAACCTGAATACTGAGGTTTTAGTTTAGAAAAAAAAACTCATACATTAACATCTTTTACCTACTATTACTTGTAACCCATAATGAACTTTTCCTCTAGAAATTTGTCCAATTCCTTCTTAAAGGCATCTAGGCAAGTTTCCATCACTGCTTCCTGTGGCAAAGAGTTCCACAGACTAATTACATGCTGGGTAAAGAAATATTGGCAGGGAGGGGCTGGCTGCAAGACCTTGCCACTACTCATTTTCTCAAACAATAATATATATATATTATTATATATAATATATATATATATATATATATATATATATATATATATATATATATATATATATATATATTTATTTATTTATTTATTTATTTATTTATTTATTTATTTATTTATTTATTTAAAATCCCACCCACAGAAGTGGGCTCTAAGGCTGCAATCCCAGCCACTCTTTCCTAGGAGTAAGCCTCATTTAATCTAATGGGGCTTACTTCTGAGTAGACATGCACAGGAGCAGGCTCCAAGGCTGCAAGGCCAGCCACTCTTTCCTGGGAGTAAGCCTCATCCACTGTAATGCAGCTTACTTCTGAGTAGACACGCACAGGAGCAGGCTCTAATCCTAGTCACTCTTTCCTGGGAGTAAGCCTCATCCACTGTAATGGGGCTTACTTCTGAGTAGACACGCAGGACTTGTCTCTGGCTGCGCTGCTCACCCCCAGCTGTGCCTGTGCGGTGGAGGAAAAGCCTCTCCTGGCGCTGAGTGGGGAGCTGCTCAGGGAAAGGCGGGCTGCAAAGGCTACAATGGCTGAGGAGGAGTGGCTGGTGGTCAGCCAGTGAAGGGCCCTGAGCCATTCCAACTGAAAAAGCCAGGAGCCTGCTGGATGCTGATTGGCTGAGCCTGCTGGAGAGTTGGGGAAGGGAAAAACAGGGAGCTTAAGCCTGCAGAGCGGCAAAATTGAAAGGGAAACCAATGCGGGGCAGGTGGGGGTGAAGGGAGAGGAGGGCAGTGAGCTCAGGGGGTGGAGGGAAGCAGCCCGCCCTCCCCGCACAGGGAGTCTCGGAGAGAGCCTCCATTTTCTTTAGAGCGACAGCAGCTTCAGTGCCCCTCTCTAGGCTGCCAGTGGAGGAGCAGTTTGGAAACCTGACTTGCATGGAATGGAAAATGTTGTATGCATTGCCATAATTCTGAAGGGGACCCCTGGGGGCTGGGGAACAAGAATAGGCCCTCAATTTGGCTGTACTTGTCGTAAGAGGTGACTAAACAGCCACCAGGTAGATGGGACTCGTCAGCCTGGGAAGGCGGCTCATCTGAGAGAAGGAAAACTCTGATCCCAAACCTCCACTGCCTTGTGGCTACATCCAGTTATGGAAAAGGCTTCAGGAGTCAACCTCGAGGCAAACTTCGGAGCCGGAGTCCCTGAGGCAGTTTATGGTTGAACACAGTCACGTTCTGGCAACTCCTGCGATGCCGCTGGAACCAACCGTATTGGCCTCTGCCTTTCCATTGGACCATTTCAGCAACGTGAAGAGGGGGGGATTTGCTGCATGGGAAACAGCCTATCCTCCATACCTACTTTACCCAGGCTTCGCACACTGGAGAGGACACTCTGTTCCAGAACCACCATTCAGAGCGCGATACCATAATCTTCCAAGACTGAAGGATGCCAACCCTAACCTGATTAAAGCCCCAACCACCCCTATGGGGCTTCTGGAATCCATGCCAGTTACATAGTATGTATCAAATGGTATAGCGTGGTGGTTCTTAAACTGGTGGGTCAATCCCGCCCCCTTCCAGGCCCCTGTTCTTCCCTCCCTCTGCCCAGAAACTCCCCCTCCCTGCCCCTATACCTCCCAGTGCCCCCTTAGCTGTGCCAGCCTGCGCAGGGTTCAAATGTGGTGCTGCTGAGACAGCACAGGCTCTTGTGCTGGCCTAGCCAGCTCACAAGCAGCCACAAACGTGCCTTATGGCACCTATGCGACACTCTCAGCCAGCATGGGGACAGGCATGCAGGTTCAAGCACACTTGAGGATTGGGCTATGAGCCTACACAGCCTTCGAGTTTAACATTTAGATACTAGAGAAGTAGCCTGGGTCAGAATCGATATATTTCAAGGTAAAGAATGTAAAACTAGTCGTCACAACTGAAAGGTCAAAGAATGGTTGGCAACCTTCAGTCTGGAAAGACTATGGTATAAGCCTACAGCACCCGGTATTCCCAGGCGGTCTCCCATCCAAGTACTAACCAGGCCTAACTCTGCTTAGCTTCCAAGATCAGACAAGATCAGGAATGCACAGGGTAACAGCCTTCAGTGCAATCCTGTGAGCACTTTTCAGGGTGTAGGTTCCATTGAACACAGTGAGATTAACTTCCAAATAGGGTGTCACTGTTAGCTGTTCACATGGAGCTCAGCACAGTGAGTTGTACACACAAGAGGATGGAAGGCAAAGACATGCGGTGTGGGGGTGGCAGTGAGGCAGAACTGCCCCGTCGTAGTTTAAAACAAAGCTTTCACTTTGGTCAGCATTCAGGGTCTGCTCCAAGTCAAATCCAGAAATATATACCTAATTTTGACTTTAACACCAGTATTGCTTCCTACTGGTAATTTTCTCTTGGCAGCCAAGAACCAAAAGTGGTTTGTGCCCTTCCCTAAATAGTCCCTTTCAAATGGTGCTTACTAGGAGTTTGGTTCAGTTTCAAAGAGAGGATTGCTTGCTACCTTTTTTTTTTTAAAATGAAAGATTTGGTGTGAGAGCCAAGGTGTGGTGATTTCTCATTTCTGCTGCTCATATAAATGCCCAGGTTTTGTTTGTTCTACGGGAAAGAAGCTGGTCTTCTGACCAAGTCATCTGCAGGAATAACAGGCAAACATCATATTTTTAGAAAGGTTTGAAGACTCAAAATAAGACTTTCTCCACACACTGGGTTTGCTCGCCAAGAGAAAAATTTTGGTACATGTCAGAGGTTCGGTAACAAATCTTAAAATAGACAATCTCTCATTTTAACCTCCACCCCATCCTGACTCCCACCCCCCAAAAAACCATGTTTATGTGTTTGGGCTCTATTTATTTATTTATACAGGTATTTATATACCGCCTTTTGCCTTTCTTTGGTCGTTCGATTTCTCCTCAGACTTTAATCCAAGGCGGTTTACATAGGCAGGGTGTTCTAAACCCCAGTAGGGATTTTTACAATGGAATAGTTCTAGTCTTTCATAGAACTCCTCATTCCAGCTGGATTCCTTCCCGGTCTGGCCTCTCTCTGGCCTTCGCCTCCCACACTCCACTTGACGGCAACTCCTCTCTGCCACCGAGGGTCAGCTCATCAGTACATCAGCGTGTCGTCAGTTCTCGGATACTTCCGGTTGTTTCGAACTGGCAGCCTCAGATCTTCAGGCATACAAGGCGGCAGCTCTACCAACTGAGCCAGACCGCCTGCCTTTCACTTACAAACTTCCAGTGAGTTTGAACCCCAATCTTTAACACAAATTATTATCTATTTTTACACAGTCATGTTTTTGACTGGATTTTGTATCTATCCACCTATTGAATTCATCCCAAGGACCAAGAATAGGCAGCTATTTTTTGTTGCATTGCAAATATTATTGTAGTATGTACGCTATTATTATTAATATTATTCCAAAGTACATATCTTAAAGCTTAAAGCCTTGGCCAAAGTTTGCAGTTTCTTTTTCTTAAAAGACTTCTCAAAAGATTCCTCACAGTAATAGCGTTCTACTTACAAGGACATGGGAATTATAAAGAGCAGTTATTACAGTCTGCTTTTGGTTCTGCTAATGTGCTTACAGCAGGCCTATGATCCAATGTGAGTAACAGATTCTTAGCGCACATAAACCGGGCAAAGAACACAAAATCAGGGTATTAAACAATTGTGCAAAACCAGTAGGCTAGCTGGGCCTGCCAATACTTGGGGGGGGGGGGTTTGATGTGATGATATATCACCCCTGTGTCATTGCATCACCCCTCCTGTGTTGGTATGTAACCCCCCCCCCCCAGACTGGCTCTGATTTGGAGACAAACAGACACAGGGGTAGACAAGAGCGCTCCACTTGCCACTCCAAGCATTCAGGCAGCAAGCACCATGTGACACCACCCCCCACACACATGCAGAGTGTGTGGCAAGTCCACAGAGTGCCAAGGGGGTGGGCCAACCCCCCTCCCACTAGACAGGCTACATTACTGTACAAAACCACTCTTAGGGCTGTTTTCCATGATCCATCTTGTGATTGTCCTCTTTCTCTTCCTGGGGATGTCCTCTTTCTCTTCCTTCTCATCCCCCTTCTTCTAGGTATTATTTAAAATATTCAACAACGTGACTAGAACGTATAAAACCACCATCACCAACGGCAAATACCAAATTAGCAGCATACAATATCTGCCAGCCACAGTACAGCATTTATCTCCAGTGAGAACCTCTCTGGAGTTAAGAATGCTGAGAGCCCAGCATCTCCATTCATGGTACGAGTCTTGCCTCAGATACCGTACTGGTTTGTTTGTTTATATTTATTTACTTATTTCTCATATTTTTATACTGCCCTTCCTCCAGGGAGCTCAGGGTAGTGTACATGGTTCACAACAATCCTGTGAAGTAATGAGTCTGAGAGATAGTGACTGGTCCAAGGTCACCCAGGAAGCTCTGTGGCTGCGTGGGATTTGAACCTGGATCTTCCAGGTCTAACACCAAAACCATTGCACCATCCCAACCCTCCACAACACCATCTTGGTTCTGTTGAGCTCTGTTACTGCAGACAAGTGCTGTATTCACGGTGGCGGGAGTGAGGAGGGGGAGCCGGGTTTCAAGGCAACTCAGTTTTGAGTTGGGGGGGGTTCTTCTTGCTTCCTTACCATGTGTTCACTACACAGATCAGCAATTATTAAGGCTAATAATACAAGCCTATTGGTTACAAACACTGAGACGAAGAGAGATGTTATCATCAGATTATGTTCTCCTGTGATATTCCTCATTGGTCTTCAAACGTGCTCAACCATCTATAGTCTCCAAATAGACTTCTTTAAAAAAGGTCAATACCACCTAGGCTGCAATCCTAGGCTTACCTGAGAGTAAGCCCCATTGATCACAATGGGTCTTACTTCTGAATAGATATAACATAGCGTTGTGCTGTCCGTTTCATAACGTCCCAGTTGTTCAATAGCAATTTCTTATTTAAAAGGCTCTGTGAACTTCTAAATAGATGGTGGCAACAGGTATAGAACTCACCTGATGCTTCCCGGTGAGCATCAGGCAGACCACAGATACAGTCATAGTTATCTAGAAGTGATTTCCATGACAACGGTAGCTAAAGTAAAAAAAAAAAAAAAGTGCTGTGATGATTCCACTCCTAGAATGTTGTTACATTACAAAGCTATGGCCTCTCCCCACTGAGCAATGACTCCTTGTTTACTGCAATTACAAAACCCAACAAACAGGAACAAAGGGGGAAAAAATCAGTAGAATTGTCAGCAGCCTTAAGGAACTGTATATTTTAACCCTGTTTTATTGGGAAACTTATCTCTCCTTCCAGCTGTCAGATAGCTTTGCCCTGGATAGTGTGACTGAACTTCCCAACTGCAACTGCATTTCCACCACCTCTACCCAGATAAGACCTTATTTTGAAACTCTCATTGTCTCTCAAACTATCAAGATCTGGGATTGCTCCAGTTCACCTCCAGTATTATAGGAGGTCAGATCAGTGCCAGACACTCGTTTACATCTTACTTTCTTTGATTTTAATACAGCTTTTAAAAGTTTTACAGTAGTCCCACATTATCTGTGGGGTTTCGGTTCCAGGAACCCCTGCAGATGCCAAAACCTATGGATAATCAAGTCTCAGCACCTTTAACCTGGGCCTCAGAAGTCCTTAGAAAGGTCTACTTTAAAACATCACTTCTGGTTTCTCCCTGAGATGTACACCTCCGTTTTGCTCCCACTGCCTGGAATGGCTCCAAAGGGGAGGAAGAGGGGATGCTTGTACAATGCATTCAGGCGCCTGCAAAACTTAGTGCTTTGCATCCCCTCTAGCTATGCCACTACTCGCTGTGGAATTTGATTGAAAAGTACCTACAGCAATCAATATTTGATTGGTTATCAAATACTAACTCCGATATTTTGGGAAGTCCTGCAGTGTCAAAAACGATGTCGAGCTTGACAACTAAAAGAGAAGAAAGAGCTTGCTGGCAAATGAAAACTTTCTCGCTTGATATCTGGTGCAGGAGTAGCATCTAGTGGCCGCTCAGATCTTTGCTTCCTGCAGAAATGAACCAGACATTTGCTTTGCTTGTTTACCTTTCCTGACATTTTGCTGTGGCTGCATTCACAATGCACTTCAAGACTTTCCTGAATTGATGCAGCTGGACGTGTTTGTATCTGAAGCACCATCTCTTTATACTTCAGCTCCCTGAATGCAGAGTTCCTAGAGATTAACAGGAAGTACACAGTTCACACATTCAGAACGAGCGAGCTAGTTTAGATTGTGTTTTTGATCTATGTGTACATCAGAGCAATGGAAATTGAACAATTGCTTTGTACAGCACTATAGCTGGCCCCTCCGACACCTGGGGGGCATGACTCTCAACGATACCCGCAGAAGTGCCTGATCCTGAAGTAATTGGCAGTGATGCAATTGCCATTACTTCCAGGTTATGGCATGCTCAGCTTGATTGCATGCCACTCTGAGCGACCAATGGCTTTTTTTTTTGTGGAAAAAGAAGTGAAAAACACAGTCTGCTGCTGAGTGGCTCACAACCGCTCTGAATGCCCATACGGTGGGGGATGCAGAAGACACTGCGACAGCTTAGCTTGTTAATCTTGAAAACATGATAGGAGAGCACTCATACAGCCCAGAGCAGTGGTTCTCACACATTTAGCACCGGGACCCACTTTTCAGAATGAGAATCTGTCCAGGACCCACCAGAAGTGATGTCATGGCTGGAAGTAACATCATCAAGCAGGAAAATTTTTTACAATCCTAGGCTGCAATCCTACCCATACTTACCCAGGAGTAAGTCCCATTTACTGTCATTGTTAAAAAGAATATACATACGTAGTAGCTTGATAAAAGTACAGGTTTGTAACTTTCCACAAACGCTGTCACTTACCATGGTAGCAGCAAGTCTATTAAAAATAAAATAAAATATTGAAATGAATGGGATCCCACCTGAAACTGGCTCATGACCCGCCTAGTGGGTCCTGACCCACAGTTTGAGAAACACTGGCCCAGAGACATGGTCTGTACACTGCTGTTTTGCACAATGCTGCAAAAGCCTTAAGGTGAACTTTTACAAGGGCTTACACTTGACACACCTTAGAAATGCATCTGTACCATAAATAGCTTCAAGTTACACCGATTGTTCAAGCAAGCAGGGCCTAGGAGAGGGGGGTAATTTGTATCTGGGCCCAGGGTCAGAAAGGGGGCCCAGGAGCCAAAGGAGGGGGCCCAGAAAGTTCCTGAGACCTGACATTTTCCTATCTTACCTGATCTAACTGCTAGCAAATAATGCTGGGGCACAACCATGTGCATGCTGTGTTAACTGCTGCTGCAAGCCATACACACCAGGCCCAGGAAATCATCCATGACCCTCCTTAACACAGTGTCAAATCTGGGAGGAAACAGGCCTGCTACAAGAGTAATTTGGCATTTCAAAAATTTTAGAGAGACTTAGTTGTGTGTATGTTTTTCCATATTACTTCATCTAGCTGCTAATGCCACATGGTCAGGTAGACCTGGACTCTGCATCAAGAAGCTTAGTAGACCTGAGCTCCAAAGTCTATTGTAGCTATCAGCACCCTCCCCTGCCCTATTCCCCCCATTCTGCCTGCCCCCATTGCCCCCTGCCCCCATTGCCCAGAAGAAACTTTGTACCCCCTGCTAAAATTCCTCTCATAGGCCCTGCAAGCAAGATAAGTAAAACTGTATTATATAAAGAAAAGAAGAGAAAAAACAGCTAGCAAAAGCATTTGTAACAGTTTTACAATTACAGACCCCCGATGGATTGCCCAATTGGTGGCACTAGGGGATGTGGGAGATGCAGACACCACTACTGGCCAAAACTGTGAAATCTTGATATTTTTGAATGCCGTCATGTTCAATATCATTTGATGCATAATGCACTGAAACCATGTTGAAATATCTGTATTCTTTCTAAAGTTACTGCCAAATACAGTCCACTGTAACAGTGCAAATGACGAGGAACGTTCTGTTTGTATGAACTCCATGTGCGCAGTAGAATCCAGCTGAGTTTTGAATTGCGGCCATTATGGTTCCTATTAAAAATTTGGTTTCTGTTCAGTATCTTTTATATTCTAGCACCAGGCGTGACAATCCAATCACTTAATACTGGGCATTTATGTGCATTCCCATCAATGATTTCATCGAACTGGCAGGCAGATAAAAGTACCAAAATTGCAGTCATTTATTCTCTGCTGAATTGAGGCTACTAAAGGGGTTTTAGAAGTGCACAGGTAGAGCAGTCTGTCTATCTCTGCCGGCTGATCGTCTAAGATTTTTTTTTAAGTTCCTGCAATACCCACCAGATGGTGCTATAACATCAAGAGTTCCATTTGATCTCTTAAGAATTCATCCTGAAGGCATATTGCAGCCCATGCATGGCTACTCAGACATAAGCTCTGCCCCCATATACAAATATGAATAAGAGATTGATTTTTTTTCCCCCCAAATGAAGTCACCAAAATGCACAAAAGGACATAGAAATGCAGTACATTATTTACTAAATGGTGAGCAGATACCATTTTGAATTCACTTAACTGATGGTTTCTTATCCAGTATCTTATAAATGGGACCTCCAGTAAGCTAAAACTTAACTGTCTTTGTTCTGCTTTCTCTTAGAGCGCAATCCTACCTTCCACTTCAGCTGACGCAGGACTTGCACTGGCCCGGGGATGTCACAAAAGTGCCACAATGCGCAATGACCTGCTCTCCCCAGATCCAGCACTGGAGTGAGTAGGGAAGTGCAAACCTGGAGATTTATATAGCATAGTACACTCTTCCAGATTACCTTGGTAGTGAAACAGTTGCACAAAATATGTTCAAAATCCAGCACTGTACGTCGGGTAAATGACAGATTGAATGTCAGGGTATGTGATGAGCTAATGCAGAGGCTAACAGGATCAGGCATGCCAGTTCCATATCCAGGCAAGAGAGGATAACTTGGCCTTTTCCATCAGTATTGGAATGTGACCACAGGGCAGATACTGGTTAAGCAGCTATCCTGAGGGGCTGTTGAGATGTTGCCATACTCTTCAGTGCCGTGGCTCAAGAAGCCTTTGAGGCTGGCTCACAGCAGGGCTGGAGAATGTCCTGACCTCTTTTGCTCAGTGCTATGTGCCAGACCAGGAACAATGTCATGGTCCTGCACAGGGATGTGTGATCAGGGATGTAGAATCTCTGTGGGTTAAATTACCAGGCTTGTGCAGCGATGTAATACTGGGGGCGTGCTATCGTCCTCCAGACCAGAAATCTGATGGGGACCTTGAAATGAGGAAACAGATCAGGGAGGTGACAAGGAGGGACAGGGTTGTAATCATGGGGGACTTCAATTATCCTCATATTGACTGGGTCAATTTGTGTTCTGGTCACGATAAGGAAACCGGATTTCTTGACGTGCTAAATGACCGTGGCTTTGATCAGCTAGTCACGGAGCCCACCAGCGGACAGGTGGGCTCTGGATTTAATATTGTGCAGTATGCAGGACCTGGTTAGAGATGTAAACGTTACTGAGCCATTGGGGAACAGTGATCATGCTGCGATCCGTTTTGACATGCACGTTGGGGGAAGAATACCAGGCAAATCTCTAACAAAAACCCTTGACTTCCGACGGGCGGACTTCCCTCAAATGAGGAGGCTGGTTAGAAGGAAGTTGAAAGGGAGGGTAAAAAGAGTCCAATCTCTCCAGAGTGCATGGAGGCTGCTTAATACAACAGTAATAGAGACCCAGCAGAGGTGTATACCGCAAAGAAAGAAGGGTTCCACTAAATCCAGGAGGGTGCCCGCATGGCTAACCAGCCAAGTTAGAGAGGCTGTGAAGGGCAAGGAAGCTTCCTTCCGTAAATGGAAGTCTTGCCCTAATGAGGAGAATAAAAAGGAACATAAACTGTGGCAAAAGAAATATAAGAAGGTGATACTGGAGGCCAAGCGAGACTATGAGGAACGCATGGCCAGCAACATTAAGGGGAATAATAAAAGCTTCTTCAAATACGTTAGAAGCAGGAAACCCGCCAAAGAAGCGGTTGGCCCTCTGGATGGTGAGGGAGGGAAAGGGGAGATAAAAGGAGACTTAGAGATGGCAGAGAAATTAAATGAGTTCTTTGCATCTGTCTTCACGGCAGAAGACCTCGGGCAGATACCGCTGCCTGAACGGCCCCTCCTAACCGAGGAGTTAAGTCAGATAGAGGTTAAAAGAGAAGATGTTTCAGACCTCATTGATAAATTAAAGATCAATAAGTCACCGGGCCCTGATGGCATCCACCCAAGGGTTATTAAGGAATTGAAGAATGAAGTTGCAGATCTCTTGACTAAGGTATGCAACTTGTCCCTCAAAATGGCCATGGTGCCAGAAGATTGGAGGATAGCAAATGTCACGCCTATTTTTAAAAAGGGAAAGAGGGGGACCCGGGAAACTATAGGCCGGTCAGCCTAACATCCATACCGGGTAAGATGGTGGAATGCCTCATCAAAGATAGGATCTCAAAACACATAGACAAACAGGCCTTGCTGAGGGAGAGTCAGCATGGCTTCTGTAAGGGTAAGTCTTGCCTCACGAACCTTATAGAATTCTTTGAAAAGGTCAACAGGCATGTGGATGCGGGAGAACCCGTGGACATTATATATCTGGACTTTCAGAAGGCGTTTGACACGGTCCCTCACCAAAGACTACTGAAAAAACTCCACAGTCAGGGAATTAGAGGACAGGTCCTCTCATGGATTGAGAACTGGGTGGAGGCCAGGAAGCAGAGAGTGGGTGTCAATGGGCAATTTTCACAATGGAGAGAGGTGAAAAGCGGTGTGCCCCAAGGATCTGTCCTGGGACCGGTGCTTTTCAACCTCTTCATAAATGACCTGGAGACAGGGTTGAGCAGTGAAGTGGCTAAGTTTGCAGACGACACCAAACTTTTCCGAGTGGTAAAGACCAGAAGTGATTGTGAGGAGCTCCAGAAGGATCTCTCCAGACTGGCAGAATGGGCAGCAAAATGGCAGATGCGCTTCAATGTCAGTAAGTGTAAAGTCATGCACATTGGGGCAAAAAATCAACACTTTAGATATAGGCTGATGGGTTCTGAGCTGTCTGTGACAGATCAAGAGAGAGATCTTGGGGTGGTGGTGGTCGATGAAAGTGTCGACCCAATGTGCGGCGGCAGTGAAGAAGGCCAATTCTATGCTTGGGATCATTAGGAAGGGTATTGAGAACAAAATGGCTAGTATTATAATGCCATTGTACAAATCTATGGTAAGGCCACACCTGGAGTATTGTGTCCAGTTCTGGTCGCCGCATCTCAAAAAAGACATAGTGGAAATGGAAAAGATGCAAAAGAGAGCGACTAAGATGATTATGGGGCTGGGGCACCTTCCTTATGAGGAAAGGCTACGGGCGTTTGGGCCTCTTCAGCCTAGAAAAGAGATGCTTGAGGGGGGACATGATTGAGACATACAAAATTATGCAGGGAATGGACAGAGTGGATAGGGAGATGCTCTTTACGCTCTCACATAATACCAGAACCAGGGGACATCCACTAAAATTGAGTGTTGGGCGGGTTAGGACAGAGAAAAGAAAATATTTCTTTACTCAGCGCGTGGTCGGTCTGTGGAACTCCTTGCCACAGGATGTGGTGCTGGCGTCTAGCCTGGATGCCTTTAAAAGGGGATTGGACAAGTTTCTGGAGGAAAAATCCATTATGGGGTACAAGCCATGATGTGTATGCACAACCTCCTGATTTTAGAAATGGGTTATGTCAGAATGCCAGATGCAGGGGAGGGCACCAGGATGAGGTCTCTTGTTATCTGGTGTGCTCCCTGGGGCATTTGGTGGGCCGCTGTGAGATACAGGAAGCTGGACTAGATGGGCCTATGGCCTGATCCAGTGGGGCTGTTCTTATGTTCTTAGGGGAGGTAGAGCCTCACTCTACTCCGAGCCTCAGCCTCTCCTGCGATTGCACATGCTCCACTCACTTTCTGAGGGGTTGCTTGATCCCGGGGGAGGCTGGGCTGCTGCTTGACTAGCACAGTGAGGAAGATGAGAGCTCATCCTCCCCAGGAATTGGGCAGCCAGTCAGAAACTTGGTGGAGTATGTGCACAGTCACATTTGGTTGTGTGATTGCCAGGGTGGCATAGCTGTCATCTGCCTCAGTATTAGTCTCTCCCTGTGTAGAGACTCAGCTGAGGCAGTGAAAGCCAGAAGCTCAACCTCTCCAGTGATGGCACAGGTGGATATTTAGTGACCTGGAAGATTGGTGGTGATGTCATAGTTCCAAGTCATCAAGCTTCATGCACTGTGCATTTCCAGCCTTGGACCTCATCAAAAGTCACTGGTTCTGTTCCCCTGTAATGGAGGGAGTTTGGAATAAGTGGGTAGAAGGGGGCCATTCGGTTCCTCTTGTGATGGCTTTAGAGCAGAGGATCTAAAGCCATCACAAGGCTGCAAGACACATTGACTTTTCACTTCATATTTTATGGTGAAAACGCAGAGCACCAAGAGATAATAATAACAACAACAACAACAACAACAACAACAACAACAACAACAACAACAACAACAGGTATTTATATACCGCCTTTCTTGGTCTTTATTCAAGACTTTATTCAAGGCGGTTTACATAGGCAGGCTTATTTAAATCCCTTATTAAATAGGGATTTTTACAATTGAAAGAAGGTTCTTTCTTGCAAGAACCACTACATTCAAGGTGTTTCATTCCGATCTGGCTTCACATTCTGGCCTCCATCCTCCCACGCTCAGAGCAGATGGATTCAGCTTGTCAGCTGCTCCAAGGTCGCACGGTGCCGGTGGCCTCAAACTGGCGACCTTGTGGATATTATCTTCAGGCAGACGGAGGCTCTACCCTCTAGACCTCTGTGTGCATTACAAAAGATCACTTTTTCAAGCACTGATCAGGTCCTCACATCCATTTGGTTTCAACAATGCTGTAGCATTGAAGCATCTACAGTACTGTCTCCCCCGCTCCTCATCCTTAACTAGATCCTTAACTCAGTGGTGTTCAACCAATGCATTCATGGTGTGCCATGAATGGTCTGTGGGTGGGCCATGGGAGTTTGGGGAGGGTCATTTATGAGTAGGGCCATTGGAGGATGCTAGCCTCCAACCCAGATTGCAATGTGCCTTGTCAAAAACTGATGGTGCGCCTTGACAATTTTAGCCCCTTGCAGTGTGCCATGAGATGAAAAGGGTTGAAAATTGCGGAGAGTCTCTTAGCAGAATTCTTCTCAAGGTTCAATGATTGGCAGAAACAATAGAAGTTCCCATTGGCTGTTGAGTTCCATATACCATCCCGTTGGTCTCAATATTTTGCCAATCACCAAACAATAGCCTAACATTTTTTTTTGTAGCTTTGCCCAATTACCTGCTGACTAAACTTCAAAACAAGCACACTCTTGTCTTCCATAAACTCTGTCTGATAAGGGTTGGGGTTTGTTTTTACTGATTGCAAAATGGAATATCAAAGACTCCTAGCGTAGTGTCAGCAACAGAGATTTCTTTGCCAGGTTACTTGAGGAACTCCTTCCACCCACTGCCATTTCTTAATACCACACAGTACATTTCTGAATGCTTTCATACAGTGCTTGATCCTGGCATCGAGATCAAAGTGAGCAACCTTCCATTGCAGTGAATGAAACAAAAGTTTGAGATTTGGTATTATTGAGATGCTTCATTTTGTATGGTCTAGTTTGAGACACGGGATAGCCAACATTTTGGAGATACAGGTATAACCTAATTATAAACTGATTTTCTTTACCTGCGGTTTCATCTCAACGCGATGAGAAGGGCCCTTTAAATCAAAGGGAAAAAAGACGTTTAACAATAGCCTCATTAATGGGGGAGAGGGCAGCCAGTAGACAATCTATCAATTATTCTCTCTCCAGGCATTTAGAACAGCTTCGCTCCCAGGCAAGCGACCCCTCCCTTCCCCCTGAGCAGGTAAAAGAATGCAAGTCATTACCACCTCCTCCATTCTTTCCCTGCTCTGGGCTCCTGGGGAAGGAAGGGGTCGCTGCCTCAGAGTGAAGCCTTTCTAAGTGCCTGGAGAGAGACTGATTGCCTCTGTGTGCATTACAAAAGGCCAGCAAGGCTGTTTTTAAATTGCCTAGCAACGGGACATTTGTTTTTTAATGGATTTGCTTTTGTGCGATTTTTGCCAATCCTGAGACTCAGAGCCCAATCGGCGGCTCCATGCCGCCGACCATAGTCACAAACATGCCATAAGGCACATTTGCAGAGCTCACTGCTGGGCTCCCACTGGTGCTAGCCCGGTGCCAGCTGATGCTCAGGATTGGGCCAGCCACCTGTACATAAAAAGCAACAGAGTTTTTATTAATGATCACAATATAATGTGAATCATCCCTCTCAAGCCATTAGTGAAAAGTGGAATTTTTTAGTAGGCATTGCTATTCAACAGAACCGAAAACTCCCATTTGCCTCCCGGCTTGAGATATCATCACTTATATGGTCCTTGTGAACGAGCTCTTGAAGACGTTTACTAAATCCCAAGCTGCATATGCAGAATGATTTCTTGCCGCTGAAACAATTGGACTGCGTTTCCCAGCACCGACTCCATCGAGATGGTAAAATGTTCTTGAACACTTGAGCTTTGAGTTATCGCTGAACACTGAAGAAGGAGGCAGAATGCAAATGTCAGTCTATGGCTTTAGAGAGGTTACCTGCAGAACTCTGTATCAGTCATGGACAATTTGCAAAGCTACCTCTGTAGAATTAGTACAAGTGCCTGAATCAGACATCTTCCCACCCAGGAAATAATCTTCAACCCTAAAACCCAAAGGCACCAATTAACACATGATGTTGGGTACAGCTGCTTTAATCTTAGCAGTGATGTTTCTGACCACTGCCCTGCCTGGGGCACACCCCCCAGAGGTGCTGCCTGCCCCAGTTGGACATGCTGCCCCTCCCCCGTGTCACCTGGAGGTGTCTGCCTCCTCCCTTTGTCTCCCTCTCCCTCTCCTGCCCTTTGAAGGGACTTCTGGAGATCAAAAAATCATCACTTCTGGATTTCAGCCCCAAGATTTTTGGCCCCCAGACGGTGTTCTGAGGGCTGAGGAAGCAGCACACGACTTCCCCAGCCTTCCAAAGACCTTGTAAGGCCTTCTGGAGGCTGAAAATCAACACTTTCAGTTTTTAGCTGAAAACTGGAAGTGATGATTCATGACCTCCAGAATGCTTTACATGGCCTTCACGGGGCCAGAGAGGCCACACACAGCTTTCCCAGCTCTCAGAGCACCTCCGGGGGGTGGCTCCTAAGGGGTGACCCTCAGATCTGCATGCCGACACTGGCGCACCAACTGAGTGCCGTGGGGAGGCTGCTGGAGGGAGTGAATGGAGACACAGTGCCACCCCCCTAAACCTGGCACCTGGTGCATTTGCACTCCTTGCCTCCCCCAGGTATGCTACTGAATCTTAGCCACCTTGGAATGTGATTGCCCTGCTTAGCAAGGTCCGATCCCCTGCCATAGCACACAGCACCACTGATGCAGAGCACTGCATGCTGTGACCAAACAACCCAGGAGAGGTAAGTAAAAATCTTGGCTATTTGTCTTTCCACAGAGCAAGGAGCAGTCCAGGGTCTGGCTGTAGTTATGAGAAACCTTGCTAAGCATGGCAACCACACTCCAAGGGGGCTAAGATTCAGCATGGTCAAATACAATTTCAAAGAAGGAAACTTCTCAAAGAGTGATTGGTTAAAGGAAGGTCAAAGAGATAATCAGGAGGGTCATATCTCTTCAGGTGATTAGAGGCTACTTAACCACTCAAACAGGAGTTCAAATAAAATTTAGAGAAGGTGCAAATGTGATCCAGAGGGGTTCATGAGCAGAGTGAAGGATGCTAGAACAAGCAAGAAAATATCTTTGAAAAAAAAATGGAATCTTGACTAATTGAGAAGAATTAAGAGGATCACAAAATTTGGCAAAAGAGATATAAGTTGACCATACGTCAAAGACAGAATTTGAGGACAGACTGCCGAGAACATTTAAGAACCTAAGAAAAGCCTTGCTGGATCCAGCCAAAGGCCCATCAAATCAGTGTCCCCAATCACAGTGGCCCCAATCCTAACCTGTCACGTATAGCAGGCAGCTGCACGAACGGAAGCTGCACTGCATGCTATGATGGGAATGGGAATGGATAGCCTGCAGGGAGTAAATAAAAATATTTCACTTACCTCCTGGTAAGCTGTCCAGTTGCCTATGGGTCTCCTCAGCCATTTTGGTGGCATATGTCCAAGAAGAAAAAAGCAGCAGGGAGGGTTTTAAAAGAAGGGGTAAGATCTGGCATGGATGGCTGCCACTGGAGCCACCTATCCCTCCCCCGACACGCCCCCAGTTCCTCCTCTGAAATGCCCCATTAGTCCCCCCCCACACACCCCTCCTGCAGTGTAGGCCTATAATTCTGCTGCTGGCAAGGCACTCTGTATGTCATCCACACCCAATTTATGACAATGGGACTGTGTCCCACTGCCATAAATTCGCTCATAAGGTTGGGCAGTAAGGCCAACAATTAAATGGCTTTAAATGATTCAGAAATGGGAAACCGTCCAGAAAGGCACTTAAGGCCACTAGACAAAGACAGTGTAAAAAGATGATTGATAAAGGATGGAGAAAGGGCAGAAAAGTCATTGACGTTGGGCAACAGGGGAGGCATCTGGTATACCCCTTCATGAGATTGTTCAGGTTCTTAGCAATTGTGCTGAAATCGCTTTCACTAGTGCCAGGCTTCATGGGAATTTTTTTTTGCCCTCTCTAATAAGAATATTTGGTTACAATGTGCAGTGCTGGGGGGTGTAATGGGGCAGGGACCGGGTGGTGTCAGGGGCAGTGTGGGCGGATAGGGTCCTGGGAGAGGGCCAGGATCAATGATGGCTCCCAAGTTTCTTTCTTTCTTTCTTTCTTTCTTTCTTTCTTTCTTTCTTTCTTTCTTTCTTTCTTTCTTTCTTTCTTTCTTTCTTTCTTTCTTTCTTTCTTTGGGTTATGACACAAAGAAGGTTGAACTGGTCTAATGATTTACTGATTGATTGTCAGGCAACTGCTTCTACATATATCACACGCAGTATATGTGTGACATGATTGAGACACACAAAATTATGCAGGGGGTGGACAGAGTGGATAGAGAGATGCTCTTTACACTCTCACATAACACCAGAACCAGGGGACATCCACTAACATTGAGTGTTGGGAGAGTTAGGACAGACAAAAGAAAATATTTCTTTACTCAGCATATGGTTGGTCTGTGGAACTCTTTGCCACAGGATGTGGTGACAGCATCTGGCCTGGATGCCTTTAAAAGGGGATTGGACAAGTTTCTGGAGGAAAAATCCATTACGGGTTACAAGCCATGATGTGTATGTGCAACTTCCTGATTTTAGAAATAGGCTAGGTCAGAATGCCAATGCAAGGGAGGGCACCAGGATGAGGTCTCTTGTTATCTGGTGTGCTCCCTGGGGCATTTGGTGGGCCGCTGTGAGATACAGGAAGCTGGACTAGATGGGCCTATGGCCTGATCCAGTAGGGCTGTTCTTATGTTCTTAACTACAATTCCCAGGAGGCCTTGCAGGTCTCTTGTTATCAGGTGTGCTCCCTGGGGCATTTGGTGGGCCGCTGTGAGATACAGGAAGCTGGACTAGATGGGCCTATGGCCTGATCCAGTGGGGCTGTTCTTATGTTCTTACGTGAATTATAGTACTGTAGTATATGCATGAGTTATGGCACAATAAATTTAAATAATACATGCTATAATAATAATATGGGATAGAAAATAATAAATTTGAGTCTATAAAATGCATGCACATCTTCTTGAGACGCCCTATGTTCCTAGGTAAGGAAATGTTTTCACAAGCACCACCTGTGGATTTGACAGGGACTTAAACTGGGCATGGTGGTTGTGAATAAATTTTTCCACAGGTTATACTACAAACACTTTCTTCAGGGTTAGTTTGGGTCGAGCAAATCCTTGGCACTGAGGATTCCTGCAACCAGAAGTTGTCATGCAAACAGTTGTAGAAATGACAACCACATTCCTAGAAAGTGACATAATTTTTACTTTTCCGCGCTTGCCAAGGAAGCGCTGTAGGGGAAGCAATTCTCCACCTACCTTTTTCAATATGCAAAATCATGTTTACTGCAAAAGGCCTTCAAACCTGCAGACAAAATCGAATATTACAATAAATAAAACTATCATAAAAAGAAGTTAAAAAGAAGACAGATTGGCAATGCCAGCAACCGCAACGCAGTTGTTGTCCACGATCCATGCCGCTGCCAGCAGGAACCTGGATGTCCTGGTCACCACCTCCATCACAGCCACTGGGGTTTCCAGTACTTCAGATGCCACCATTGCAACCACCACCAGTGGTGAAGCTGTGGCCCCCAAGGGCACTGTTGCTTGCCCTGGGCAAGAATTCCCCCAGCGCAAAAGATGCAAGAAAATCCTGCCTCTGACAAGGTGTTTGAAACTGTTGCTAAGGCAATAGAAACATCTCACATGGAGGGAGGCAGAAGCAGGTTCCAGAGCACATGTGATGGTAGCCAGGCGGGATTTCAAGGCTGTGTCTGGGATGAGAAGGAGGAGGCCTTAGTGCTGTGGGCTCTGGCGGTGCCTCTGGAAAGTGTGGAACAAAAGTGATGCCATTTTTAATTGTCTGCAATCTTAGGTTACATACGATCCAGGTGATGTAAGGTTGCATAACTGAGCTCAGTAGAACCAGCTGAGACTGGTCTGAGGTTACACAGGACCGAATGAGCCGAGTGCGAGACATGCCCATTGACGGTTATATGTTTTTATGTATAAAACGGGGGTACCTCTCTGCCTGGGAGGCGCACAAGCACCTTATCCTGTGTATATAAGAGGAACATTGTCCTCTTATTCCAGAATAAAGCTTAGTCATGTTGATACTCCATCCTGTGTGTACCAGGCTAACCACAAACTAGGTGCATAGCATAATTTGGCTAACGATTTTTGGCAAAGGCTGAGGGAAGCTGTCTCCCAAGACAGGAGGAAGAAGCAGAACACTTCCCCTCTCTCTACATCTGACTGAGAACCAAAGGAGAGAGAGAGGCAGAGAGAGGAGAAGCAAACGCCCTACTGGAATCAGAGAAGCAGCCCTCCCTGGCCTTCAGGGTGTCTTGCCAAATGGACTGGCCAGTGCAATAAAATGGATTTCACCGAGTGTTGAAAGACCTGTGCTGTGGTAGCCGAGGAGGTGTCCCTGAGGAGAGAGTTCCAACAGCTGGACGGCGGTGCTGAGCATGTGAATGGAGAGCACTCACCGTTGTGTTCTCACTGTCAATGGGTGGGGATGCGAGACAGGGTCTTTCAGGTGGTGGCACCGACCACTTTTAGGTGGTGGCTTGACACCAGCATACCTCTAACAGTAGTGGAATGCTCAGTTGTTTACCTAGTTTGCACGGTTTGCATGGATGAAGATTTGCATGGATGAAGATGGACCACGCAGGTTTGCATGGATGAAGAGGGACCTTTCCATCACAGTTGGGTGCTATACCCACCATGGATGCTGTCACATGTACAGTGTTCACGGAAGCAGTCCTCCAAGCACCACCCTTTACTGATGCATGCTGAAACCACTCCCACACCCACTCCATGCTTACAGAGTTTGTCGGAAGAACCAAAACCATTTACAACTCCCCCGCCCCCCCCCCGAGACCCCCACACACACAGAATGCTGGACACTCTGCATTTGAATGGGGCTCTTCTGAATGTTGTTCTCTATTTTTTTTGTCGTGAGAATGTGCTTTTTCAGGTTGACGGGGGGAGGAGCACAAAATATGCTATCATATCACATACTCAGCATCTTTGGCCTTGGTTAGCATACAATGGGGAACCCTGGAGCAAGACCTTATCTCTGTCAACTATGCTATCAACACCTTGCTAATTACTGTGAACCAAACTAATTTAAGAAGGTTGGTAATCTGGGGTGTTCTTTTTTTCTTTTCTTTTTTTGGCTCTTCAATTCCCATAATTCTTTCCTGACATAAATAGAACAAGATTTACGACTGTGTTACGGGACTCTTTGTTGAATACAGATTACATCTCCTTCAACAACAGAGTCACAGCGTATTCTGAACTGCTCCTGTTTTATGACTGTGGGTGTTTTACTGGATTTTAATCTTCTCGCTAAATTGTTTTTAATATCTTGGTAACGGCTGCTTGGTGAGTGCTTGTTTACTGCAGGTGTGGGATACAGATACTGAAACAAGAGATTAAGAAGAGGTGTCACAAAGCCCAAAGACAGCACAGGGCAGTGGTTCCCAAACTTCTTAGCACCAGGACCCACTTTTTAAAACGACACTATATCAGGACCCACCTAGCTTTGTGAAACACAAAAATGTTTCACTTTACCAGCCTCTCAAGCCTCTGTTTTTACTATGGTGGGGAGGGCCTTCTCAAGTGTTTGCTGAGCTCCACATTCCTCGGATTGGGATCATTCCTGTGGCCTTGCATTCCCCTTTGCCTGGCCTTCGATAAGAGCCCTGGCATGGTTGCCTACTCACAAGCAAACATCCACTTGTGGCATAGGGCACAATCCTAACCCACTTTCCAGCACCGAGGTAAAGGCAAGGCAGCTCCAAAATAAGGGAACAAACATTGTCTTACCTTGACGAGGCCTCCATGACAGTCACCCAACTGCAGGATGGAGCACATGCCCTGCTGGTACAGCTATGCCAGTGCAGGAAAGTTGGTGAGGATTTGGGCCTTAGTTTCGCTTTCCATAGGGCTCAATGCCATTTTCCTTGTCATCTTGGAGGTGGGACTTCCTTCTTGTGAGTTCGTTGGGACCATTTTCCATCAAATTGGGACCATTCTGATGGCATAGCATTCTCCTTGACCTGCCCTTTGAAGTGGACCAGGGCATGTTCACCTACCTATGAGTAAATGGGCATGTGCCGGTCTGTTTTGCTTTCCATAGGGCTCAGTACATTTTCCTTGCCTGCTATCAGCTTGTCACTGTTTTGACCCACCCAAAACTGTGTCACGGCCCACAGTTTGAGAACCGCTGGCATAGGGAGAACAGCATGGAATGTTCTAGATATATATGCAAGTAAGATGGAAAATGAAAATCACTTCTTGATCTCTTGACATATTTGCATCCCTGGCATGATTCCTAGTATTTATGACCTTGAAAGTAACACATCAGCCACACCACTAACATATTGAACATGGCCATTTGCCCATTATCATCTGTGACACTCTGTTCCAGAATGCATCAAGGAATGTCCTTTGGGGTCATATTAATTGATAAGAGTAATTCTTAATAAACCTGGATATGAAACACTGGGGGGAAAAATGTATAGTGCGATGCAATTGTGTGCCATAATGTTCCCAGTTCTTTAAAATTCTCAATGGTGTACAATATGTCATGCTTGGAAACTAGATTTATTAGTAAATGTATCAGTCCAATTAGTTTTAAGTAGGAAAAATCACAATCAGGAAACAACAGTGGCAAAAAAGACACAATTATGCTATAATCTTGGTCACTTCCCATAATATATTCTCCACACAAATATGATTTTAGGTTGAAATAAGGTGACCATAAAGCACAGTGGCTCATCAACTAAATAAACACTACTTGGATGGCTGCGTCAGTAATATGAACTCCTCTTCAGTATGTATGGTCGTCTGGCTTTGTTCACATGTAGCTGTCGTTTCAGAATGTAAGGAGTTTTTCTCTTCATCAGATCTTTGTCTTGGCTTAGATTTTCTGGGTCGTAGAGGTCTTGCTGAAGTAGCTGTGGGCGAGAAGGAGAACATAAGGAATCACTGTTATCTTGAAATTTGGAGCCCAGGGACAATGACCATACGTCCCATCAAAACCTTTCTTTAGGGATCTTATGCCCACTTTAGACTAACTGGAGCCCAAACTGGAGTCCACTCAGAAGTAAGTCCCATTATAGTCAATGAGGCTTACTCCCAGGTATGTGTGGATAGGATTGCAGGCTTAGGGAGCAATCCTAACCCCTTAGGTCAGTGCTTTCCAGCACTGACATAAGGGCAATGCAGCTCCGAGGTAAGGGAACTAACATTCCCTTACTTTGAGGGGACCTCTGAGAGTGACACTCAACTGCAGGATGCAGCACATGTCCCATTGGCACCGCTATGTCAGTGCTGGAAAGTACTGACATAAGGGGTTAGGATTGCACCCTTAGTCTCCCTTCTTCAGCATAGCAGCATAGCCCTAGTTCTACGGAAAGCAACGCTGGACCCCACCACCAAGGTAGTTCACCTGTTCAACCTGCAGATGTCCTCCTTCCTCCCCTCTCCCATCAGCAGTTTCTCCAGCCATAGCGGCAGTACCTTTGCTCTCAGCAACCCCTGCACATGGCAACCACACACCACTGTCCAGCAGTCTCCATCTGTCCATCTGCCCTCCCTCCAACCTTCTTCCTTTTGCTCTCAATCTACCTTCTCTTCTTTCTCCTGCTACACCCACACCCTCTGGCAGTGATTCTCTCACGTTTATCCCCGAGCTCCTTGTTGTCCCTTACTACGATGTAGTTGTGAATCACACCCATCACAAGCCAAAATTCTGGTGTTTACTCCAAACTTCCCAGACCTGTCCAGATGAGAGGCTACTGCTGACACCACAGACTATCTCCTCGAGGGAAATCTTCCACATTGCCACAACACCATATCCAAACCCAGTTTGAATCTCGTTCCTACTACTTGACTCTGTTCAATGTAAATGAATGTATAATGGCTAACTTAAATAAGCAATAGCATAGCTGCAGGATTCTGTGTGTCCATTCCTCGGCTTGGCACCTCAAACCACCAAATCAATTTCCTAACTTGATCAGCAGTGGGGCCGTCCCCTTTGTTTGTTAATAAAAAAGATGCAATGCTACCAATTACTTTTTTTTCTGTAGAGCAGTGCTTATCAAACCTTTCAGAGGCCCAAGAGCAGGGGTGTCAAACTCCATTTCATATAGCAAGCCAAATAGCTTGCTCATGGTGCCTTCTGATGGCCAGAAGTGCCATCATTCAGCAGGAAGTGATGTCATTAAGCAGATGACGGCCAAAGATGAGCACTTGGTTCTCACATAGAAACTCATCAGCTGCAAATGACAGAAGAGAAAATGAGCAAATCCTGACCTATATTTTCAAGATAGAGGAGAGCCCTGTGACCATGTGGGTCACCCTTTCAGCAGTGCCACTTCTTCTGCAGCCTCGGGGAGTGAAAGGGTGGAGCTGGGAGAGCCCAATTATCACAGAGACCAGATAAGGAGTTTGCTGGGGGTGCATCTGGCCCACGGGCCTTATGTTTGACGCCCCTGCCCCAGAGCCTGCAGCCTGATTTATAAATGCCATGGGGTGTGGCTAAAATGGTGACTGGGAAGCAGTGACGTGCAGCTTCCTTAATGCTTTTAAATATATCGATCCTGCAAACAGCTGCTGAGGTTGCTAGCCATATGGGTGGACCGTTTAACTGATCATCAGATGGTTGTGAACAAGCGGCTTTCACGACAGAATCAACGCCTTTATGTAATTTAGAAATGGAGCTTGTCTGGAAGTAATACCCACTTTCTCTCCCTTTCCGCGTCATTATCGAGACGTGACGGTTACTCAGGTGCCAGGGAATGAAACGATGCACTTGCTTAGTGGCACATCAGGGGTCAGCAACTTACGGCCTGCAGGCCAGATCCAGCCCACCAGCCGAAGTCATCAGGCCCATGCGGAGCTCAGCTTCGGAGGTGAAGCTTCCCACCCGTTTGCCACATGCTGGATAGGGAACAGTGGAATTACCTGCCTTTGCTCTGCCATTTCCAGTGGGCAGGAAATTGGGCAGGAAGCTTTGCCCCCCAAGCCAAGCTCCACGCAGCCACTTCAGGGTGCTCAGCAACCCAGAAGCTTGGCAGTGACCCAATGACACAGTCACCATTGAACTTCCAGCCCCTTCAATATTGCCATCCTCTGACTCAAATGAAGAGGAAAAGAATGGAAATTGATTTAACATGAATAAACATGTTCTTCCAGACCAGGGGTGTCCAAAGTTTTTGGTAGGAGGGCTGCATCATCTCTCTGACACTGTGTCAGGGGCCAGGGGAAAAAAAAGAATTAATTTACATTTAAAATTTGAATAAATTTACATAGATTTACATAAATGAATATATTAAAGATGAACTTGTATGATTGAATGAAGGTCTTGCAATAGCTCAAGGCCTATAAAAGGCCTTGCACAAAGCAAGGCTGGCCTTTCCTTTGCTGCCGCTGCTGCATCACAGATGTGAAACAGCAAGGAGTGGAGGGAGCCCTCATCCCACAGCTCATGTGAGAGGTCAAGCAGTCACCCTCATGCTGAGAGCAGTTGCGTCGGGCCAGTGTGGGCTCCAACAAATCTCCGGAGGGCCAGAGGCTCACTGGAGACTGGGGTCTCCCCGAGGACCACATTGAGAGGCCTCGAGGGGCCGCAAGTGGTCCCAGGGCTGGGGTTTGGGCACCCCTGTTCCAGACTAATATGATCAATACAGCACAAAACTAGGAGGCACAGGGACCCTTATCTCTGGCTTTACCTCCCAGTGCTGAAAGGTTCTGCTGTGACAGACTTTCTGAAGCTGGTAGAGGGTCAGCATTGCTTCCAAACTGAAACCATCGAGAGTAGCGGGAAATTGTCTTCTCGTCGCGAGTTCCTCGTCCTCCGTCTCGCTTGCCTCCTCTTCTTGATTGCTTATGTTGGTTATAAGGTCACAAATATTTAGAAGGGTCATTTTCCACTGAGGAACCTTCGCCTTATTCATCTGAAAGATTCAAAATGCACAGTGTGTGTGGGGTTGTCTTAATCTTTTTTTAGTACATTATGCTGTTTGAACAACAGAAACGGTGATCTTGTGAGGTCATTTATTGTGAGCCCCTGGTGTTCTCTCTCTCTCTCTCTCTCTCTTTCTCTCTCTCTCTCTCTCTCTCTCTCTCTCTCTTCTAACCTTGTACATTTATTTCCAAGGTCAGGTAAAGTTAACCAACTGTGGCTACAATCCTAACCACACTTTCCTGAGAGTAAACCCCATTGAACAAAATAGGACTTACTTCTAAGTAGAACTGGTTAGGATTTTGCCTTGTGAGTCCAAAAGGTGTCCACTTATGATAAATAAGAGCCAGAATCTAACCCAGTGGTTCCCAACCTTTTCTACTGGCTGCTCCCTTGACCTAGTGGGCCATTAGCCGCAGTTCCCCATTAGGGTTACAATCCTATACATTGCATAATGTGGCAGGTTTCTGCAAGGATTTCACTGCTCCCCTGGCTGGTTGACATGGCTCCCCAGGGAGCCATGGCTCACAGTTTGGGAACTACTGATTTAATCCAATTTTGCCTGTCTATTCTGAAATACTCCACGCTACTCAGCTAGGGGTGTGCATTCGTTCTTGGAACAATTTGAATCACAGACTATTGTAGACTATTTGTCCCTACTCCAGACATTATAAGAACAAGGAGATGGAGATTTGAATGGGAGAGATGAAACCAAATTGTGGCTTGCTTTCACACTTCTGGTCACATTTATTGAGGGTTTTTATCAGAATTTAAAACAAATTCCTTTCTTTTATAAATTTACAAACAAATTTAACTGCTGTTTCACCACCACTGGTTGACCTGGGCAGGAGCTTCAAAGCACAGCCATCTCCCAAGTAGTGTAATTTTTATTTTACCCATAGTCGTGCCAGGATGTAGAATTGTCCCAGACCAGTGTGGGCACCAAAACGGCCACCACCATAAAAAATGCAGCCAAAGTCACTCTACTGAACTTCTCCCTCCAACCCTCACCCTCCTTTTCCAAATCCAGGACTTTGTTGCATACAGAGGCCTTGCTCCTTGCGCTCAGACCCTCTACACCCTGATATGTTTACACGCTCATTTTTTTTTTGCCCAACGTCGGATCTGAAAAGGAAAATAGATGCCTG
This sequence comes from Tiliqua scincoides, assembly GCF_035046505.1. NCBI lineage: Eukaryota > Metazoa > Chordata > Lepidosauria > Squamata > Scincidae > Tiliqua > Tiliqua scincoides. Next base: position 67,888,573 of record NC_089827.1, read on the forward strand.
TCCCTCATTCTTCCTTTTGCTTCTGAGGGGTCATAGTGCTGGCCAGGCGGTAAATACTGGATTTTCCCACTGGTTTCTCTCTGAGCAGTTGTCACCACCACTAATAGAGAGTATTTCTAAAGGGACCAGGAGTTGGGCAGCCCATGTGACTTTAGTAACTAAGTCTATGGCTTAAAGCAGGGGTGTCCAAAGTTTTTGGCAGGAGGGCCACATCAGCTCTCTGACACTATGTTGGGGGCCGGGGGAAAAAAAGAATCAATTTACATTTAAAATTTGAATAACTTTACATAAGTTTACATGAATGAATATATTAAAGATGAACTTATATGACCGAATGAAGGTCTTGCAATAGCTCAAGGCCTATAAAAGACCTTGCACAAAGCAAGGCTGACCTTTCCTTTGCTGCTGATGCTGCATCACAAGCGTGAAAGAGCAAGCAGTGGAGAGAGCTCTCATCCCACAGCTCACACGAGAGGTCAAACAGTCGCCCTCACGCTGAGAGAAGTTACGTTGGGCCAGTGTGGGCTTCAACAAATCTCCGGAGGGCCAGAGGTTCATTGGAGACTGGGGGCTCCCTGAGGGCCACATTGAGAGGCCTCGAGGGCCGCAAGTGGCCCCAGGGCCGGGGTTTGGGCACCCCTGGCTTAAAGAGCAGACCCTCCAATACAGGAAGGAGCAACAGGTATGATAATTCAATCTGAAGATTCTTTGGAGGCCTGGAATGGTTTTGGATACACGTGGGATTCTCAGCATGACAGACAATGCATTTCCCATGTGCCAAAGACGTTCCAGGATTTAAGCAGGCTGTGTCCTGAACACTGTAGCACTTTGGGTCTCATCCTTGTCATTCTGTATGCGCAACCTCCTGATTTTAGAAATGGGTTATGTCAGAATGCCAGATGCAAGGGAGGGCACCAGGGTGAGGTCTCTTGTTATCTGGTGTGCTCCCTGGGGCATTTGGTGGGCCACTGTGAGATACAGAAAGCTGGACTAGATGGGCCTATGGCCTGACCCAGTGGGGCTGTTCTTATGACTGCGGGTTGTCCCAAGGTATGGGATGCTTCTGAGCACATTGGGATCACGATCCTCATCACCCTGGGAGGTCCAATCATACTTAGAGACCTCCAGACCCTAGTAAACTACTGATGTCACCCCCAGACTACTCATAATTCAGTCATAATTTGATACCTATTCCAGTAGAACACCAATCTGAAGTCTGAGTTTATGTCAATAGTTTGTAGAGAAACTTCCTACAGAGCCCTGAATGGGCAGAGCTGGACTAATTCTCATGTACTAAATGTTATGTGACCGACCTTCCCGCTCCAACAATGAGCTGCCAATCCAGTGGTGTCACTAGTGCTTCTGTCGCCTACAGCGGGAGGACAACGTGTCACCCCTATGATGGACCTCCTCCCATGCAATGGGTGGGGCAATGCACCAGGTGGTGGGCATGATGATGTACCATCGTCCCACCCCGCTGGTTTTTGCCCCCAGTTTCCATCCTCCGGGTTCAATTTCTTTTTGTCTCATCAAGGAAAGCAGCTCTAACTTTAATCAGAGTTTGCTGCACATTGGGACACCTGGGAAACCTGTGCAAAAAAAGAGGTTAGCAGACAATACTTTGAACATAGTCTATTTAATTAGAATAAATATTATGAAATTGAACTCCTAAGCCACTTTCAGAAGACAGGGTCCCTGTTGCCATTTTGAAGTTTTTGTTTTTGTTGTTTTGTCTTTGCTTCTTGGACCCATCTGTTTATTACCTTACGGCAATAATTAAGCTGTCAAATTATTCTGCATGGCTAGACACAGGTCCAGTACCAAATTAACCTTGTTTTGATATGTCTTTTTTAATTATCAGACAGAGCCACTCCATCGTTGTAGAATTTGAATAAGATGTCTATTGCCATTTCAAACCTAGGTGTTATTGAATTAAGCACTAGTGAAATGAAAAAAAAAAAAAAAAACTGTCTTTTTTCTTAATAATTAGGAACTTTCTTCATGATAGAATGCTAGGTCAACTTGGACCTGTGCCAGCTCTATAGCAAGTCTGAGTTGATCCATACAGACAGATCAGGCCCAGGAAGTGGGCTTGGCTTCACCAAGCAGGAAGCGGGCTTGTGTGCTGCCACCAAATCCGCCCCCTCCCAGGCCTGATCCACCCATCTCCAAACATATCCTTTCCATTCAGCCTCCCCACCTGCCCCATTCCACTCCCTGCACCAGATTTACATGCTCCTGGGTGCCTTGTGTGGAACAGCTTCCCATTGGTATGCTAGCAGCTTGTTCTGGCATCCAGAGCTTGATGGCTGCTTTTCAGTCACTGGGACCAGCAGAACATGTGTTCTGCAGCATGGCAACCTGATAGGATCAGCCTGTTTGTCTCTATTTAATAAGAACATAAGAACAGCCCCACTGGATCAACCACAGGCCCATCTAGTCCAGCTTCCTGTATCTCACAGCGGCCCACCAAATGCCCCAGGGAGCACACCTGATAACAAGAGACCTGCATCTGGTACCCTCCCTTGAATCTGACATAGCCCATTTCTGAAATCAGGAGGTTGCACATACACATCATGGCTTGTAACCCATAATGGATTTTTCCTCCAGAAACTTGTCCAATCCCCTTGTAAAGGCATCTAGGCCAGATGCCATCGCCACATCCTGTGGCAAGGAGTTCCACAGACCAACCACACGCTGAGTAAAGAAATTTTTACAAGTTACAAGGTATGAAAACTCCTTAATAACATTCGCTCTGAAGCAGCCACAGAGCTAACATGATCCACTTATATTTTTAATGAAGGTCAGCGGAATTCCGGATATGGATAAAAGTTAGGGACGTAACTCAAAGAATGAGAGATGTGGAAGTTCAAAGAATGTTATGGCAATTGGATGAAACGCTGACCATTGCAAAATGAACCATTTTCATGCAAAGAGTTTTTTTTTAACCCCTTTATTTATTTTTATTATTATTATGGTGGGTATGTAATGGGATTGCTACCTGCAGAACCTTGCTCTTAGCCTCAGACTGTTGGCAAAGTGTCTCTTTCTGTTGCATGGTGCAGAGTTGTCGATCCGCTTGTCGGTTTTCACCCTAAACCCCACGCACCCCATGAGGTTAACGGACCGTGGCGAGGCAACACCTTACTGGCTGGGGACTGCCCAGCTTAAGGCGGGCGGTAGCTGCCCAATGAGATGCAATGATCTCTCCCACCATCGGAAGCAGCCCCTGGCGTCATGCTCTACGCCAATCGAGCAAAGACTTATAACCGGTAAACTGCTGCTTCCCGTGTTGTGCCGACGCCGTATGGCGAAGTTGGAGTGTCCTCTCCAGTGCGCGAAGCCTGGGTAAAGAAGGTATGGAGGATAGGCTGTTACCCATGCAGCAAATCCCCCCTCTCCACGTCGCTGGAATGGAAGTATGTTTATTGGTATGATTATATATAAAAAACCTGCGAAGCCTGCTTGACTAGAGGCAACAATGGGGGAAGGAGAAATCCCTGCACAAGAAGAGAAGTCATCCGCTGTCATTCCACTTTCAAGTCTCTAAAAAAGAAAAAACTAGTGGAAGTTTGGATTTAGTTACCAGTAGCCATTTGGCTACCTTCTTCAACAAAGATTAGTCCAAAAGAAGCCTCTAGTCATCTGTCTAGTTCAGGGGTGCTCAATAGGTGGATCGCGATCTACCGGTAGATCGCGAGGCAAAATGAGTAGATCACGGCGTGCCGACCCCCCCCTTCAGGTGCCTCTGGGAGGAAACGCCGGGAGTAAGGCCCATTGTACTCAATGGGGCTTACTCCCAGGTAAGTGTGGCTAGGATTGCAGCCTCACAGCCTAATCCTAGGCATGTCTACTCAGGAGTAAGTCCTGTTATACTCAGTGGGGCTCAAGGTACACCAACATACATTGTACACATAAATGTTATATGTTATGATGGTGCGAACATTGTAAAAAACAAACTCTGGTAGATCTCCGGGCCTTGCTGGGTTTCAAAGTAGCTCTCGAGCCAAAAAAGTGTGAGCACCCCTGGTCTAGTTGAATTATCTCAGATGGCTTTATAATCAAACTTCAGTGGAGATATGGACTTCTGCTTGGAGATATGGAGATATGGAGGAATCTGCTTTAATGACATCTCTGTTTTTGCTGGGTTGGATTTCAGGTTGGCAAGGCAAAAGCAATGGATTTCCGCAGTTTCTCTCCAATGGCAGACATGCTATGCGAGCAGGACAAGCTTTCTGAACACTTCAGACATTTCAAGAGGCTTTACATCAGACGGCATGATGTAAACTGAGAAGAACTGAGAACCTTTATGGAACCTTTTCGTTCCCAGCAGATGGTGATGCCTTAACCAGACATGCAGAAAAAAGGCAGAGCCAAGATACGATGTATTTGCTGTATAGCTTATAAAAAAGGAGGCTAAGCTTCGAAGTTGAAGTCAAAAACTACAGCTACCCTTATAGCATTTATCTTTGATAGTGCCAGTGATGTCGCTATGGGGGTGAAGGGGGGGTGAGGGCGACGCTGGGTGACATGCACGGGAGGGTGACACCACTGCTGGCCAAAATTTTTAAAAACCTGATATTTTCAAATGATACCATCATGTTATATATTAGTCGGTGTGTAATTTCATGCAGAATGCAATGAAATAAACTGCATTCAAACAGCTCTGTACGATCAAAAGTCATAACCAAAAATCCAGTGGGGGAGGGGCAATGGTTTATCACCACACGCACCGCCCGGGGCATGGTCTCCATCATAAGGGTCACATGCTGGCCTCCTGCACCAGGTGACACAAACCCTAGTGACGCCACTGGATAATGCATCTATTTCTTACAGGCAAAAGACCTCTTCTGCATCAACAGGAAGTAGAATCCTAAAAGGTACTGGAAATCTACATCTCTGTGGGTCAAACAAAGCAATACCTTCAACCTACCATCACTGAATTCTGCACTTGGAATTCCTGATGTTCTTTTTTTTCCATCAAAAGCAGCTAGGAAGAGGGAGCTAGATGGAGGCCATGGCGTGAAGATGGAACTGTTCACCCCTTCCCCCCACTTAGTTTTCCAGTCCAAAACCACCACCCCCCCCCCAAGCTACTATTTGCACCTAAATAAATAAAGAGCATAAGATGCAGTTTTTTTGTGCAGAAATCCACTTGGAAGGTCCCTGTCTTAACAATCCTTTCCTCCTGGGTACTACTCTTGTCCATAAACCCTGGTCCATCTTTCTCCGTGGCACAAATCCTATACATTTTTGAGTTCAAAAAGGAGAAAAACAAACAAATAAAAAGCACCCTCAAAGCGACGCAAAGCGCATGCAATTCTTCAAATCACAGGCACATAATCGAATTGCCATTGGAGAGTTTTACACTTGGTAGCTCAATAGTGATAATTACATTTTATCGTACAAGCAGGGTGCCAACTGATGGCCTTTGGGCCATCTCTGGGCCCTGATTAATCTTCCTCGGTTTCGTAAAGACCTTGGTACAAAATGTTTTGCTCGGTTTTGTTCATAAAGGAAAACAAGCGGCTCCAAAAATGGGTGAGAAATTTCTCATTGTAACCCAAGCCCCAAGTCCCTTTCCCAGTCCAGTCCTGCAAGTTCTAAAGAGAAATCAGTGCCATGCTGCTATATCTTCTCAACTTCTCAGCCCTGGACAGCTGAGAGCTCCCACCAGACTGCTGTAGCTCTATGGCCACCTTTCCCTGACAGCACCCAGCAAAGGCACAACCCTTGGCCCTGCTGATTTGGAGTGTGTGGGGTTTTTATTTAAAGTATTTTCCTGTTTAACTGAGGGGAAGGCCCTCCCAGCATGTACAATGACACTCCCAAAGGGTACTCTTCCATCTAGCATAGCTTCATACAAGACACTCAACTTCCCTACAGGAATATACAAAGCTGTTTCAGAGGTGTAGCTAGAGTATTGGATACCCAGGGTGGGCTACTCAAAGTGGAAGGTAGACCTGGCCTCCACCTCAAGATTCCCCCCCCCTCCCATTGGGGGCCAGGTCTACCCTTTGCTTTGAGATGCCGGTAGACCTGGCCTACACCAGGGGATATCAAGACAGAGGCTCAAGATGGGTAGCCATGGCTTTGAGCAGCTGGCAGGCAGGTCAACCCGCTGCTCAGTGGTATATTTGATACCCCAGGTGTCACTTGGTGATATCTGGAGGGTGAACTGCCCTCCACCCTGCCCTTGCTGCACTGCTTAACTGCTTTCTGCTGAGTCAAGCTCAGCATTCTCTGCCTTTACAGGCAGTGGTTCTTCAGGGTTCCAAATGGAGGTCTTTCCCAAGCCCACCTGGAGATGCTAGGAACTGAAACAGGGACATTCAACATGCAAAGCAGGTGCTCTTAGCATTGAGCAACAGATTAGATTCCCCACCTCCCTATTTTCATTGGCTGAAAAGTGAATCCAGGGCCTTCCACAGGATGATACTGAACTGCCAGTACAGTGATACAGGGAGTAACAGCCCAATCCTGAGTAGCCCAGCACCCAGTACGCCCTACAAAATGGCAGCACTTGCATCCAATGGACACTTGCAACTCATCAGGGGGAGCAACTCCTCAGGGGAAGGGGATATTTGTGCCCTTCCCCTGGGTAAGGGAGCAGGCCCCACAATGGGGCTACTCGACTCTGCACTGGCTATTCAGCCAGTTCGGAATACAGCAGCCCCATGTCAGGCCAGGAGGCCCAATGTGGGGGTCTGGATCTGGTGAAGCAGAGCTGGGTCAGTGCAGGCTGGTGCTGAGCCGGTGCCCATGTTGAGCCAGTGGTGAGTATCACAGGTGTGTCTTACGGCATGTTTGTGACTTTCAGGACTGGTGGAGGGCTGGCACTAGCCCAACAGGATCAGGTCCTAAGGTTGCAATCCTAAACATACTTTCATGGTAGTATAGTTGGCTATGGTATCGCGCTCTGAATGGTGGTTCTGGAACAGCATCTAGTGTGACTGAAAAGGCCGATTTGGGAATGACAATCCCTTCCACACTGGGAGCAAGTGCAGTCTGTCCCTGGTATGTCTCCCTGGCTATGGGCCTTCCTTCTTTGCATCCTTCCCTTGGTCTGTTGGCGAAGTGTCTCTTCAAACTGGGAGAGGTCATGCTGCAAAGCCTGCCTCCAAGCAGGACGCTCAGAAGCCAAGGTTTCCCATTTGTTGAGGTCCAATCCTAAGGCCTTCAGATCCCTCTTGCAGATATCCTTGTATCGCAGCTGTGGTCTACCTGTAGGGCGCTTTCCCTGCACAAGTTCTCCATAGAGGAGATCCTTTGGGACCCAGCCATTTTCATGGTAGTAAGTCCCTTTGAATACAATGGAAAGTACTTGCAAGGAGACATGCATAGTCTAGTTTACAGCTGGGGAGGTCCAAATAGTAAGAAAGAATCTCCATTTCCCAGCATTGCAAGTGTCCTGCACCGAGCTTGCCAACTTCATACTGCAGGTAATTAATGAGAAGATAAAGATCTTCCCATGAAATAGGAAGCGGGTGCAAATGTATCTGTTGGACATTAAGCAGTACCTCTGAAATGTTTTTTCTGCTTGTATCATTCAGGTATCATGCTAACATTTTATTGGTTGTAAAATGGCTTAAAATACAAGGAATTTACCACTGCATGACTCACATGGGAAAAAATTGCTATAGCAGTATCACCTTATTATAAAGCATTTTGAAGAACTCTACCACCCTTGGATGGAAAGGAAATGAATATATATGTTCAAAAAGATTTCTAATTATAATTACCTTCGTTTTACCTGTTCATTTTTTTTTGGAGGGGGGGTGGACCAGGGGGGTCACTTTCCTCAATTTCCTGGCAAAAAGTGGCATAAATGAAGCACCCGATTGTCACGATACTATATTTTAAAAAATTTATAATAGGGTATATCTTTGCTCTGTTGGTCAGCAAAGTACAAAGGCAGAGAGAGAGAGAGAGAGAGAGAGAGAGAGAGAGAGAGAGAGCTATAGGTATCTCTACAGATTCACCTTGAGTCTGCTCTATGGACGTTGGCTTAAATCCATCTGTTCCAATTTAACAGGTTTAGGACTTAGGCTGCAAACTGTTAAATGTAAATAGCATAGCCTGGATACAGAGAAAAGATTTCATAGCTGCTCCAAAAAATCTTATTAAACTACAGAATATTTTGCAGAATAGTCTTACCCTGTAATATAAACCAGTTTATATCAATTGATTTCCCCCCCCCCCAAAAGTAAGTTGATGTAACATCAGGGAATAGCTATCCCCACTTTGTTCTGAGCCCAGGGGCACCTGGGTAGCTGCTGTTGGAGATAACAGGTTGTAACCAAAGGTTTCCTTCCTGCTGAGAAAACTTTAAGATACAACACAGAGTGCTAAGCTATGGAGATATTTGGACTGATCTTGCTAGTTCATATATGCTGGTCATATGAATTTCAGTTGATGGCTTCAAAAAATGATAATATTGAACCTAGGTAGCCAAAATTAAATTAAACTAATCTTTTTCTTTTTGTTTTTCTTGTTTCCAAAAAAGAAATATGAGCAGCTGTGCATCAAGAGTTCTTCTTTCAGCCTGTGCAATAAATCTTCTGACAGCAAAGTATTAGATCTGTGCTTACATTCCCCGAGTCATATATGAAGGAGACATTTCGGTACAACTTTTTTGGCTATCTGCCTGTCAAAGCATGTGTTCTCCATTTTGATATGTCACCTGTGGGATACTAAGGCTGTATATTTGAGACAAAATATGAAGGATGCCATGTTTCCAAAAACAAAGGAGACATAACTCATTGATTTTGTAGGGTTTTTTCTGATACTTTGATGCTCGTTAAACACATACTGTTCAGTTCAGTAAGACCTAAACACATACTGTAATATATACAAAGCCAGCAGTACATAGTGTGGTATAAAGTGCCAATTTTACATCTTATTATTTTTAATAAGGTTCTAATATAATTAGATGATGAAGATAATGTAGGTTTCATCAGACAGAAAAATATGTTACTCAAAATTTGACTAATTTTAATCACCCCATAATTCCAGGCAACTTGTTCAGTGAATGTTAGGATGAGAAAAAGTTATTTCCTATCAACTCTTCACCCAGTATTAACTGTCTTTCACCTGTAAGACAATTTCACACAATGAGGAAAATCTTGCACAGGCTATTTAGATTTCAGTTGTGGCTTCTTGTTGTGTACTAAAGCATCTATGTTTGCAATGAGAAATCATGCATTCTGCAGCTATAAGGGGTAGGGGTGAAAAAAGCATTACCTTTGATGTATACATATTGGTCAATAAATCTGCTTCTAAGGCTTTCATTTCCTCTTCTGAATCTGCAAGTTAATCAGAAACACATGTTTACGATTTAATTATAAATCACTAGTATTTGGGTTTCAACATATAAGATTTAGGGATATCCTTTAAAGGGATTTGAGGGTTAAGCGCCGGCTAAAATAAATGCTTGGCAAGTGTTTTGCTGTTTAATATATGTACCCTGATTTATTCAGTCTCCCTTGGAAAGTGTGGCCTAGTATTGGTCAATTGCAACATTTGAAGACTATCATCAACATCAAGGGGCAAGAGGAATCCCACTGGTTTTGTTGGGTGGGATTGGGTTTGGAGACTTGGATTGCAATCCAGTGCATGGATTGGGGTAAAATCCATTTAACACAGCAGAACTTCTGAGTAAACAAGGTTAAGATTGCTCTGCTAATTGTTTCATTAATTCCTTCCTGCAAGTGACCAGCATGTAAAGTGTTAGAGGTAGCTGTGCAGTTTTTATTTTGATTTTTTTGTTTGGAGTAGGTCTAAAAAAAATTGCCAATGGATACCAGTGAATGAGTGTCTTTTTCTAAGTGAAGATCTAGAATTATCCAAAAAATATTCAATGAGTTTACACAGATCTGAATTTGCTTTTTTACCAACTACTATGAGTAAGGTGGAAAGAGATTTATGGTTTTCTGCTGATGTAGCTGACCCCTAGTAGTTAATGCATTAGTAAGTCCTGCCATGTATTTCCCAAGGAAAGGTCAATCTGGAAGAGTGAAGTGTGTGTATATAAGAAATATTGTATTTCTACACTGACTTGCGGAAGAAAGTTTTTTGTATTCTGAACCAAAAGAGCTCTGAGATTGTGACTAAAGCTGCAATCCTATGCATCGCTTCCTGGAAGAAAGCCTCACTGAATAATGGGACTTACTTCTGAGTAGACATGCATAGGATTTTGTTGTAAGACTACAATCATATGCATACTAACAGATAGTAAGGCTACAATCCCATACACACCTGAGAGTAAGTGTGACCATAGTAGAACTTTCTTCTGAGTAAACAAGCATAGGCTTGCACTGTAAGTAATAATTAAATCTTGCTTCTGAGTAAATATATACAGAATTGGGATCCATTTTCCATTGAAAACAATGGTGTGAAGATTAGTTAAAGCTTAACTTGTTCCATTAGTTTCAACAGGACTAAATTCTGACTAACTTCAGCTGAATTATGACCAAAATATGTAAACATACATGGATGCTTGATGGATAAGGAATTTTTCAAGAGTACTAGGAACTGAAAACAGCTAGTAGCATTAATAGCATGGTGATCTTTTACCATAGTAGAATAATCTGTTTATCATATCTGTCTGTGTTCCTGAGCTCACACTATCAGGCTGTCTTTAAAAGGCAGAATAGAAATATTTTAAATAAATAAATAAGGTTCCCCCCCCCAATGCAAATTTAGAGCAGGAAAAAGGTTCTTTATAGAAAGGATACTGCCTAAAGGAGACAGTTAAGAGAGCCAGAGAACTTGGTAAACAATAACTAAGATTACTTGGAAACTCTTAGGTAAGGTTGTATAGAGGCACAAAAGCTTTTTTTTTTCCTTTTCAAAAACTACCAGTTTGCACCTGCTTGTAAGAGAGAATCTGCTAAACCAGAACAATTACTAATGAGAAGAGGTGTTAGAGGAGGGGGGAAAAAAGTGTTAAGATGCTGAAAACATAGAGCAAGCAAAAACAGGGTAAATTTTATTCTGGGAAGAACTGAAGGAGGCACATGGAGTAGGTAGAATCTAAAAATGATTCTGTTGTCTATTTAGAATAAGTACAAAAGACTCAGACTATCTGCATGATAATATCTTCAATGACACCTTAAGAGGAAGAACTGCCTTTGCATTCTGTATGGATAAAATGCTGTTCAATTCACAGAATCCACAAGCATGAGCCTTAGAGCATTATCATGTCACTTTTGATGAATCATAATCCTAAGATCTGGCTTTCATCATTCAGGTTCATTTAAAGCCCAAATTCTAAGCATATTTATTCAGGAGTACCAAATTCCAGTGACTTGCTTCTTGACCAGGAATATACTTAGGATTGCTACATATGTTACATGATTTTAAAAAGGCAAAGAGTTCAATGGCGAGTGTTCAACCATCCCTAGATTTGTCCATGAATCACAGCAAGTATGAACCCAGCAAAGTTAAGCACTTCTCAAAGTTGCACTTATTTCAGTGCGAGAGATTTGGGTATGTGATTCCACTTTCCATTGAAATAGATGCAATATAAAAGTGCTTAACTTTGGCTGGATTGTGTGATCAGGCACAAGATACAACAAAGCTGTCGATTTGAAATGTCAGATCTTCAGATAAGTGTACCACTACCTTTATGGCAAAACTAATTTCCTTCTGAAAAGCAGAGCTATTCCAATACAGAGAAGAGCCCCTGCCATTTTGAAATAGATCCCATTTCTCCCTTTCTGAAATGCCCTCCCTTTCTCATTTGACTTTTGCATACTTTTAAATAGCACAACCCTGTGATATACTTTTAAAGAAAGAAGAATTAAGTTGAGTTTGTGCTACTGACATCAGTGGGGTGAAAGCTCTGATCCAAATTGTTCTGATTACCCATGGATTGCATGGTTAACACCTCCAAATATTTCAAGCTGTACATCTGTTGAACAATGTTTGTTGGCTCTCCTTCCCCTCCCCAATACAAGTCCATAACATGTTGTCACCTTCGGATTAAAATAATTTAAATTGGTAAAAAATTTGAATTCTAGATACAAAATTATGCCTGGAGTTGTGACTTGTCTCTAAATTGCTCTATGAAACATTTTCATGATTGTGATAAGCTGCTTTAGTCCATGTGTGCATTCTATTTGAACTAGATCTAACTTACTTTAAGGGTCCCAATCCTGTGCCATAAGAGTTGTAGACTATTTTTGCACTACGCAGGTTGCAGCTAAGAAAAAATTATGTTCTAAGGCAGTAGTTCCCAAACCTTTTAGCACCAGGACCCACTTTTTCAAACAACACTCTATCGGGACCCACATAATAACCAGTAAAACACCCTCAAATTTCATCTTTCTATATTTACACATGCTTGCAAACTGCAGGAGCTCAGCTCCTTGCAAGGCAGTTAGCAGCTATCTTGCAAACTGCAGGAGCTGAGCTCTTTGCAGGGTAATGAGCAGCTCAGTATCTGACTTTTCAATAGCCTCAGGGCTTGAGGCAATTAGTTATCTGATCTCTCCATCACCCTTTGGTGACCCAACAAAAATCAGGTTGTGACCCACCCATGGGTCCTGACCCACAGTTTGGGAACCACTGTTCTAAGGCAAATGAAAATCAATTTCTTAAACATAATTTGAAGGGGCAGGTTGATTTTCAATAATTAATCTTGTAGTAAAGAGCCTCAACATTCCACCCTCCCCCCCCCCCAAGGATAGTTTGCCACTACATTTATTTTAAGCCTCTATCTTCTCAGTCCCAATTGGGGGGGGGGGTATTTCTGAGCCTTTTGGCTTGAAATAAATGCCATGAATGCGTTTCAGCATCGGACAGACACACTTTTCGTCCCACAAGTCAATCTTGCCCAAAGTTTTAGGCTGAGACTATTCTCTTCCTTGTTGATCTTCAGCCTTGCATATTGGGATTAGAGCAGAACAGCCCTGCATTCTCACCCTACTGATTCTTACAAAAGTCTATGGGGTGAAACCCTTCACTCTCAGAAGTGCTCTACAGAGGATATGACTGGATGTGTGTATTGAGCAAAGGTGAGCATCAGAACTGCTGAGATCTCAGGGATCTTTCAGCAAAACCCTATGCATGTCTACTGGGAAGGCAGTGAATCCAATGGGACTTTCTCCCAGGTAAGTGTGTAGTATTTCAGTGTCACCGGTATGGGGATTTTCAGTTATGTTCTATTCTTCTCTTTATTTAGGGGGAGTGAGTGAGTGGCGTAGCTAGAGGGGGTGCAAAGCACTGAGTTTTGCAGGGAGCCTCACCACAGCATGCAAGGGGCCCCAAAGAGAGGGGGAAGAGACAGAATGACCAGAGGACACAATGCCTGTACCTTTAACCACTGTTTAGAAGAGGGAATTTGGGCAGGTGTAGCTTTTATAGCCCATCCATGTTAAGCTGCACCTGCCCAAATTCCCTCTGCCATACAGTGGTTAAAGGTACAGACATTGTGTCCTCCATTGTATCTGATCACCTGGGGAGGGGTCCCTTGCACGCTGCTTAGTGCTTTGCACCCCCCTCTACCTACACTACTGGAGTGAGGGGGGCGGGAAGGTGTCCCTGCAGTGCTAATCCATCGGGATCTCTCCATAGGTTTGCAGATGCGGTCCAGCTGTTCGCCCAGCCCCAGATCCTGGATTGGAGGGGGTCGCTGGATTCCGGTCGCTGGAGAGCAGGTTGTCTCACTGGATCCGGGTTTAGCAGAGCCAGAAAAGTCGTCCAATCAAGGGGTCACTCCATAGGGGTGGACACCAACCAAGGGGTCGCTCCAATCAAGGGTGGACGCCAGTGGCGTAGCTAGAGGGGGTGTAAAGCACTAAGTTTTGCAGGGAGCCTCACCAGGGTGTGCAGGCGGCCCCCTCCCCTTCGGAGCCAGGCGATTTGTGAAGGGGGGGGGAGGGACGGATCCCCAAATTTCAAGGCAGGAAAGTCCTGTGCAACGAAACCGACCCCCAACCCCAAAGCCTGAACTCCAGCCACAGCCCTAGACAAAGACTCTGTCTGGGACCAGCCGCGATTCCTGCCTCCCCCGCTTTGATTGCCAGCGCGCCCTGCTCAGCGCCGATTGCCCCGCGCCCGTGCCCCGGTCACGAACCCAGAAGCTGTACGCTGGAGCGCTTACCTGAGCACAGGCTCCAGGAGGCGAGCGCCAGCAGCAGCCCGCACACCATCTGCAGCCTCAGCCGTGCCATCCTAGTGCCCCTCTAGAGAGCCAAGTCCATGCAAACAACGCCGCGGGAGGGAGACGCCCAGGAGCGGAGCGACTGTCCAGGCGCACCTCCAACCAGCGCCCGGAGCGGATCTCGGAAGGATCTGGACCACAAGGGGAGCGCCAGACCCTGCCCGGAGTATATAAGCCAGGGGGGGCTGATGTCACCAGCGCCAGGCAGCCACTGTCCTTGCCCGAAACGCCCCCCCCTTCCCCCTCCCCTGCTCCGGAGTGAAACTGACGCGGTTCACCGATTGTGTTCACACTTCTTGACGCAGACGGGGGGGAGAGAAGGGAGAGAGGTGCCCAAGAACACCCCAGGTGAGGAAGCCAACACTGCCCCCCACCCATGTACCCATTGCAGAAGGACTTGTTCCCATGTGCAAAGAATTCAACCCCCCCCCCCCCCCAAATTCTCCTTCCAACTTCTCTTGGCTGCTGTGTTTCCCTGCAAGGGTGTATAAGCAGCATGTATGTAGATCTAGATTGGGTACTGCCCTTGGTCTCTCTAGGGGTCACTCCAATCAAGGCTAGACGCCAGTGGCTAGAGAGAGGGCAAGGCACTAAGTTTTGCAGGGAGCCTCACCTTGGCGTGCAAGGGGTCCCTCTCCCCTTTGGAGCCATTCCAGGCGAGGGAGCAAAAAACGAATGCCTCTGTTTTGATCCCCCCTTCTGAAATGGCTCTGAGGGGGGCCCCTTGCAAGCTGCCCCTGCAACACTTAGTGCTTTGCACCCCCTCTAGCTACGCCACTAGTGGACACAGAAGACGGAATCTGTTCTTCAAACCCTCTGGCACTATTATAGTGAACTCCGGCATTCCTATCCCACACTTCTTCCAAGATGCCCCAGGGCAGTGCTCTTTTTATCCTCACAACAACCTTGTGAGGTAGGTTGAAGCCAAGCTCCCCCACTGAGCTTCACTGCTGCCAAGAGATTTAAATCCAGGACTCTCTGAGTTAGTCCAGCACTGAGAGGTGCCAGGCTCAAGCCTGCCTAGAATATATGTGTGCCTTTGGATCTAGCAATCCTGTCTTCCCAATCCTATAGCTACTGTATGTTGATATGTTGACTCAGGAAGAACATACACTCTGTAGACATGAATGTTATCACTTCATACATGCTAGTGTGAAGCTCCACAGAGCCTTAACCAAGAATTGCAGTGATACAAAGAGGAGCTTTCCTTCCAGAGCAAACAGCAGTTGGGGAGGGGGGGGGAAGAGTCTCCATTGGGACCATGGAGGGGGGAAAAAGTTAAAGTTCCTTTCCCATGGAGTCAATTCAGATTGGAATATTGCACAGCTGCCATTTTTTAAAAATTTGTAGTGGTTCAGGAGTTGAACTTGGACCTGGAAGATCCAAGTTCAAATTCCCACTTAGCCATGAAGTTTCATGGGTGACCTTGGGCCAGTCACAAGCTCACCTACCTCACAGGGTGGTTGTGAAGACCAAAGGAGGGTAGAAACCATTTGCACCACTCTGAGCTCCTTGGAGGAAGGGAGGTACAAAAATGTGTAAAATAAAATGTTGATTGATTGATTGATTGATTGATTGACTGAAAGACAGGCAGGAAGGCAGATTCAGCCCCCATCACAATTGTCTAGTTTGAGCCTATGAAAAGGTATTTTAGTCAGATGACAGTAAATAATTTCTATCAGATGATGTGCTGGAGTTGAAGCATACCTGGAAGCCGTGACCGAGATCTGTGTGGGTTGTCTGTCCTAAACAGTGATAAGGATAATGAACTTGGCATAGGCAGTTACATAATTTTTTAATTATTTTGTTGGTGTTCCAGTGCTGAGCCGTAGCATTCAGAAGTGGTCCCACAGCTTAGTCTCCAAAAGGCTGCGGTCATCTTCCAAAGCATCTCAGTGCATCTCTGCAAAGGGAACTCCAAAGCACATTCTGAAAAACTGTACTGTACGCACTGACAAACCTTCAGCAATATTGCTGTTGAAATTCATTGATGGAGAGTGAGAATACAGTGGGATTATGCACTTCATTTCATTACAATATTTGAAGAAATTTTAATTAAAATATTTTGATTTTTTTTTTTAAATGGCTAAAATTTGATGTACAGACATGCCTTGAATGATTTTTCTTGCAAAGAGACAAACCTGCAAATCTTGCACAGGTAAAGACAGGACTTGCACAGAAGGAACTGACAGCCCAATCCTATGCCTGCCTACGCAGATGTAAGTCCCGTTAGAGTCAATCGGGCTTATTCCCAGGTAAGTGGGGATAGGAGTGGGCTGACAGTTGCATCATTCCAGGAAACAGTAATCTTAGTGATTTAATAATGGGTAATTGATGCTGCATAGGGACCATATGTTTAGGTAGCCTTAAATGAACACGGTAAACACTATATTGGGACACTGTGATGGAGAGGCAGTTTCTCCAGCGTTCCCCCTTTCCTCCATTAGGGGGCAGAGTGGAAATATGAGAAAAAGAGTCTTTTCTATGTGCAAGTGGGAAAAGGCTTCATCTGCTCTTTTGGGGATTTTGGTGAGGTCTTTCTCTGCATTTTGATTACCGATTTCTGATTTATCTACTGGATTTGGAAACCACGTTGCAATGGCAGGAATGATCCATCCAAAGTGGAAATGTCCATTCTTTCGCCATGAAGCAGGAAGATCTAGAGAACCAGAAAAGACAATTCATGGACAGAGGTGAACCACACATTTCTTTCTAGTTCTAGTTCTGGCCCTAGTTTCTGCAATATATGCAACAAAAGACTCCACTGGGTAAAGATAGGAGGGGAGCTCAGTGCTGAGAACCATACTTAGGGCCCAATCCTCTCCAACTTACCAGCACTGATGCAGCCACAGTACAACTCTGGGGTAAGGAATAAACATTCCCTTACCTTGAGGAGGCCTAATTGACTGCACATCTTGTTGGTGTGGCTACATCAGTGCTAGAAGGTTGGATAGGATCGGTACTGGCGATCCTGGCCCTTGTGCCACCTACAGCCAGAACCACAGGGTGCCACCCCACCACACCGCCACTGAGTGCTGTGCCCATCCAATGGGCCTTAAACTCCATTGAAAACCGGAAATGGAGTTTAAAGGCTTCTGGAGGCCTCAGAAGGCCTTTGGAGGGCCGCTGGGGTCACATGCAGCCTCTCAAGCTCTCTGAAAGCCCCCCGGATGGGGGCAGTGGGTGACAGGGGGCAAGGAAGGTGGTGCCAGCCCCAGAGGCGTGGTGCCCTGGGGCACTAGCCCCCTTAGGAACACCACTGAGAATTGGTCTTTTACAGCCTAAGCCTATGCTTGATTACGCAGAAGTGAGTCCCATTGTCTCCAGAGGGGCTAACTCCCCACTGAAGACAATTGGACTTACTCTCAGAGATGTGTGCATAGGATAGCCACTGGAGTGATCCTTGGACTTTTGCTTACGAAAGATCTGGCCGATTTTTAAAGAATAAAACCTCCCTGGAAAGAGCCTGAATTTTTCAAGTAGGGGTAGTTTTGCTGTCTGCAGAAGAGAACTTTTCCTCCCCAGTCGTGATAAAATATTGTTTTGTTATATATTCTATAAAAGGCAATCATACAAATCCTTTGGTTGGGATATTTGAATTGAATATGATCAAGACCCTAATGTTCAGCAACATCAAATATCTGTCATGAATGGCAACAGTGATCCCAGGTCATGAATGGTTTCACGGAGGCTGGTGGTCAATGCCCAGCAGAACTGAGTGTAAGATAGAATCATCAGATCCCAACAGGAGACAAAGTGAGATCTTTCTGTTAGGCAGTTCTGAGATAAAACTGCTTCCCAGTAGGCTTTTCTGTCTTCCTTCCTTGTGGCTGGGAGAGTGCAGCGCCTTACTTCAGGTGCAATGGGTAAGCATGGAGAATTAATTCTGACCACACTAAAGGAAGAAATTAAAGACTGCTCTCCCCATCCCACATTTAGGATCAAAGTGCACTGCCAATCCCACTAAAGTCTGGGGCACCAGTTTATGGACTAGGATGCCCATTCTGTGATGAAACAGCATATTGGTATTGAAAATAATGGTGACACAAGAGACCATCTTGCATCAATATATAAGATGGTCATGGAAGTGTTTTGTTTTTGTTTTCTTGGCTAAAAGTCAGCATGGTTTGACATGCAGTGTGGCTTGATGTACCGCAAATGCCATTCTTTCGAATGGCTCAGTAGTGTTCTCAATTGTGACACAGCATGTCTTGAAAACTTATCCTAAAGTGGGTTAAAACCAAAGGTGTTGGCTACAATCAGCTATATGGTGGACTGGACCATTCACCACTAGCTAAATTCACCACTATGATTCTGCAATCTTGGACCTTGATCAAATAGCTATATTTACATTTTGGATTTTTGGAACAGTTCATTTATACGTTTACTATGGCCACAATTGTGAAGAAATAATTGTGCACAGCACTTTGGACACATTCATTGCAATGGATAATGAATGGATTTTTTCCCAAAAGTCCAGAAAGCTGTTATGTTTGTTTTTAGTAACACAAGAGTATTTGATTTAAGAAAAATGACATTTATGGCCCAATCCTATCCAATTTTCCAGCACCGGTGTAGCTGCAATGCAGCCCCCAAGATAAGGGAACAAATGTTCCCATACTTTAAGGCAGGGGTGCCCAAATCCCGGCCCTGGGGCCACTTGCGGCCCTCATGGCCTCTCAGTGCAGCCCTCTGGCTCTCCAGAGACTTGTTGGAGTCCACACTGGCCCAACGCAACTGCTCTCAGCATGAGGGCGACTGTTTGACCTCTTGCATGAGCTGTGGGATGAGGGCTCCCTCCACTGCTTGCTGTTTCAAGTCTGTGAAGCAGCAGTGGCAGCAAAGAAAAGGCCAGCCTTGCTTTGTGCAAGGCCTTTTATAGGCCTTGAGCTATTGCAAGACCTTCATTCGTTCATATAAGTTCATCTTTAATATATTCATTTATGTAAACTTATGTAAATTTATTCAAATTTAAAATATAAATTAATTCTTTTTTTTTTACCCGGCCCCCGATATAGTGTCAGAGAGACGATGTGGCCCTCCTGCCAAAAACTTTGGACACCCCTGCTTTAAGGGGACCTCTGTGACTGCTGCCCACCACAAGATAGAGTGCATGCCCCATTGGCACAGCAGCACTGGAAAATTGGATAGCATTGGATAGGATAGGATTGGGCCCTCAGGCTTCAATCCTAACCACACTTTCCTGAGAGAAAGCTCCATTGAACAAAATAGGATTTACTTCTGAGTAGATCTGATTAGGCTTGTGCCCTTATTAGTACACAACATAAATCACATGAACTGAGATTCATTTCAACATGTAGGCCCCAATTCATGGGATCTTCTACAACCAGCTGGACATCATTCCCAAACAGCACTTTCAATAATTCCATGCCTTGTTTGTCTTCTTTTGTCCCAGTGGTTCAATAGTGGCCATTTTTACTGAGTGTATAAAAAGAAGTCTCAAGCTCTTGACCCAGCCTCCTGGTACTAGTAATGATCTAGTCAATTACGCATTTCTGTTCCAACTATAAGCCTTTTGCTCTGGCCACTATTTTTATCCACAAAATGAGTAGACAGGAACATTAATTAAAGTGCCTGAAATCTTCCACACTTTCACCACATCCTCAAAACTCTTCATACCTCTTTGACATCTTTTCAAGGGGCTGAAAGTTTGCCGCTATTAATCCACAGAGTAACTTCATTGTGTTCCAAAGAGGACAGAAAAGTCTTCCTCTTTGCTCGTTATATCCCTTCCTATTTTTCACATGCTCTGTTGTCACTATACAGACATGGTGCATGGTGGGAACTGTTGCCAAGTGAGACACGTGCAACATGTGCGCATGGAGGATGTACATGTGTGCATGTGCAGGGACCTAGTGCAATGGTTTAGGAAACATTTCAGTGGATAGACCTTAAATAAGGCTGAGAAAGGCAAAGATCTGGGTGCAATGCAGGATAATTTATTGGAGGAAAGACTATACAGAAGGAGGTGGGGGGATCAATATATATGCAATGCAAAGCACACACATGGTTAACCTCGGGAGCAGATCTAAGGAGAGGTATGGATGCGTAGCCCCCCCCCCAACTGTCAAACTGGGGAGGGGTGCTCACTGGGATGGGGAGCAAAGTCAGGCACCAGGAGAATATCCACTGGACAGGGCGTTGGTGGCAAAATTGGAAGAGGTGGCTCCAGAGGGCAATCAGAATGGGAAATCCAGAAATCCAGATGGGAACCCAGGTATACCCACTTTGACCAAACTTTGACCACAGAGACCAAGGTTCAAGCAGAAGCCCAGGTCTACCTACCTGGTTGACCTGGGCTCTGGTGTTAAGGTAGTGCTTATGGCCCCCCCCCCCAAGCTACAAACACTGGAACCACCCTGGCTAACTCTAAACTGTAGTGGTTGCTAGGAAGTACAAGAAAGCAGGGAGATCCTGACAAAGAGAAGGGACATATAAGCATGCAAAATGGAGAAGAGGAGGAGAATATGACATGTAAGGGGGTGTTGTCATTTTAGGGAAATGAAGGATATTATCTAGAGGGGCAGGGAGATAGGGAATTGGAGGTGGTGCAGACTCAGAGGAAGGGGGTGGAGAAAGCTGGGGAAGGAAGGAGAAAGAAAAAGAAGCAAGCATTCCACACATGCTGCGAGACCTGTAGTCTAGAGCAGGGGTGACCACAGTTTTTGGCAGGAGGGCCACATCATCTCTCTGACACTGTGTCAGGGAAAAAGAATTAATTGACATTTAAAATTTGAATACATTTACATACATTTACATAAATGAATATATTAAAGATGAACTTATACGAATGAATGAAGGTCTTGCAAAAGCTCAAGGCCTATAAAAGGCCTTGCACAAAGCAAGGCTGGCCTTTCCTTTGCTGCCTGTGCTGCATCACAGACATGAAACAGCAAGCAGTGGAGGGAGCCCTCATCCCACAGTTCATGCCAGAGGTCAAACAGTCGCCCTCACGCTGAGAGCGGTTGCATTCGGCCAGTGTGGGCTCCAACAAATCTCTGGAGGGCTAGAGGCTCATTGGAGACTGGGGGCTCCCTGAGGGTCACATTGAGAGACTTTGAGGGCCACAAGTGGCCCCTGGGCCGGGGTTTGGGCACCCCTGGTCTAGCGTAGCGGCTACAACCAAGCAGCAAGACCCTCAACGGGCAGTAAAGTATTATGGCTGAGTTGATGCAGGTGTTTCAGGGCTAGATAGCCAAAATGCAGGGATCTTCTGGCTTAGAGAAACAGATTCAATAGGGAGTGGGGGAGCATAGGCGTAGCCTTCACCAGCTTCGGAAAAGAAAGACAAGACAATGTAGTTAAGAGTGCTTCCCAAGAGAAGGTTTTTCGAAAGGTAACTCAACAGGGGCTGTGTCTTGTTGCACTCACAACTTGTTGCACTCCCAAGGAAGAAGGCACAGTGAATGGGGGAATGAAAGGAAGCTGCAAAGGAGAGCCTGACGCTTGTCCTGACTGCCAGTTGTCACAGAGGTTCTTGGGCCTTGGAATGTAGCACCAAAAGGTAATTTTGCAGGAAGAAAAGGTGTGTGCACACCAAGGGTCTGTGCCCTGACCATTTATTTATTGATTAGTTGATTGATTAGATTTCTGTGCCGCTTTTCTAAAATCCCAAAGCGTTGTACAACATCCATAAACACATAGGAATAGAACATCAGAATCAAATATTGAAAGAGAAATCATGAAAACCATGAACACAATTTTTAAAAAGAGCAATAAAAGAGCAGATTAAAATGTCAAATAGTGTACAGCAGCATAAAAGTCAAAGAAGTTAAGAAGGGCTCCCTAAGGAGTACCTCCTCTCCAAAGGCCAGGCAAAACAGTTGCATCTTAAAACCCTGCCAGAACCCATATACTGGGTCATATTGTATTGGCAACCTTCAGTCTCGAAAGACTATGGTATCGCGCTCTGAAAGGTGGTTGTGGCACAGTGTCTAGTGTGGCTGAAAAGGCCAATCCGGGAGTGACAATCCCTTCCACACCAGGAGCAAGTGCAGTCTGTCCCTGGTCTGTCTCCCTGGCTATGGGCCTTCCTTCTTTGCCTCTTAGCCTCAGACTGTTGGCAAAGTGTCTCTTCAAACTGGGAAAGGCCATGCTGCACAGCCTGCCTCCGAGCGGGCCGCTCAGAGGCCAGGATTTCCCACTTGTTGAGGTCCATCCCTAAGGCCTTCAGATCCCTCTTGCAGATGTCCTTGTATCGCAGCTGTGGTCTACCTGTAGGGCGCTTTCCTTGCACGAGTTCTCCATAGAGGAGATCCTTTGGGATCCGGCCATCATTCATTCTCACGACATGACCAAGCCAACGCAGGCGTCTCTGTTTCAGCAGTGAATACATGCTAGGGATTCCAGCACGTTCCAGGACTGTGTTGTTTGGAACTTTGTCCTGCCAGGTGATGCCGAGGATGCGTCGGAGGCAGCGCATGTGGAAAGCGCTCAGTTTCCTCTCCTGTTGTGAGCGAAGAGTCCATGACTCGCTGCAGTACAGAAGTGTACTCAGGACGCAAGCTCTGTAGACCTGGATCTTGGTATGTTCCGTCAGCTTCTTGTTGGACCAGACTCTCTTTGTGAGTCTGGAAAATGTGGTAGCTGCTTTACCGATGCGCTTGTTTAGCTCGGTATCGAGAGAAAGAGTGTCGGAGATCGTTGAGCCAAGGTACACAAAGTCATGGACAACCTCCAGTTCATGCTCAGAGATTGTAATGCAGAGAGGTGAGTCCACATCCTGAACCATGACCTGTGTTTTCTTCAGGCTGATTGTCAGTCCAAAATCTTGGCAGGCCTTGCTAAAACGATCCATGAGCTGCTGGAGATCTTTGGCAGAGTGCGTAGTGACAGCTGCATCGTCGGCAAAGAGGAAGTCACGCAGACATTTCAGCTGGACTTTGGATTTTGCTCTCAGTCTGGAGAGGTTGAAGAGCTTTCCATCTGATCTGGTCCGGAGATAGATGCCTTCTGTTGCAGTTCCAAAGGCCTGCTTCAGCAGGACAGCGAAGAAAATCCCAAACAAGGTTGGTGCAAGAACACAGCCCTGCTTCACTCCACTTCGGATGTCAAAAGGGTCTGATGTGGAGCCATCGAAGACAACAGTGCCCTTCATGTCCTTGTGGAAAGATCTGATGATGCTGAGGAGCCTGGGTGGACATCCAATCTTGGGGAGAATCTTGAAGAGGCCGTCTCTGCTGACCAGGTCGAAAGCCTTTGTGAGATCTATGAAGGCTATAAAGAGTGGCTGTCGTTGTTCCCTGCATTTCTTCTGCAGTTGTCTAAGGGAGAATACCATATCAGTGGTGAACCTGTTGGCTTGGAATCCACACTGCGATTCTGGATAGACGCTCTCTGCAAGTACCTGGAGCCTCTTTAGTACAACTCGGGCAAACAGCTTTCCTACAACGCTAAGGAGAGAGATGCCGCGGTAGTTGTTGCAGTCACCCCTGTCACCTTTGTTCTTGTACAGCGTGATGATGTTTGCATCCCTCATGTCTTGAGGTACTCCACCTTCTCTCCAGCAGAGACAGAGGATTTCATGCAGCTCAGTGACAATGATCTCTTCGCAGCATTTTAGGACTTCAGCAGGGATGCTGTCTTTTCCAGGTGCCTTGCCAAAGGCAAGGGTGTCCAGGGCCACGTGAAGTTCTTCTAGGGTTGGTTCACTGTCAAGCTCTTCCAGTACAGGCAGGCACTCAATGTTGTTCAGTGCTTCTTCGGTGACTACATTTTCTCTGGAATATAGCTCAGAGTAGTGCTGCACCCAGCGTTCCATCTGCTGCGCCCGATCCTGGATGACCTCGCCTGTGGCAGACTTCAGAGGGACAGATAGCTGACACTGGGTCATATATATACCCATATACTGGGTCACCCATATACTGAAGAAGCTGATCTTCTGGCAGCTGGTTCCAGAGGTGTGGTGCCACAACCAAGACCCTACTACCTTGCTGCTATCCCCTTGGCTTCAGATGGTGGAGGTATTCTAAGAAGGGTGCTCTCTGATGACCACAGCAGATGTCCAGAAATAAACGGGAGAAGGTGGTCCTTGAGGTATCCCGGTCCTATGTTGTATAGGGCTTTAAAGGTCATTGCCAACACCTTGATTTGGGCTCGGAAAGGAATGGACAGCAGCGTAGCTGCTGGAGTAACGGCATAGCAGATTCTGCATGCTGAGCCCGTGACCAACCGAACCCCCACATTCTTTACTAACTGCAACTTCATACCATTTTCAGGAGTAGCCCCAAGCAGAGTGCATTACAGTAGTCTAACCAAGCTGTAGTGAATTTCCCACAGATCAACCTGGAGTCTACTGCTGGATGAGCTCATCTGGACCACCCTGAATTGATCCTTGATGAGTTTCCTGTCCTTGGTGGAGAAGACCTGGGAAAGGTGTGCCAGAGAACTTCTCAGTTACTCAGAAGACAACTGCTTTGTCCTAGTTAGCAGAAGGTTCTTGACAGACTCAAGGACATTTGTGAGGTATGCCAAGGCTAAAGGCACATCTTTTGTGATTGCAAATGTTTTGGAGCCAGGAAGCTCTCAGGATATAGCATTGTTTGTAGGTTTGAATAGGATGGCCCAGTGAGGTGTGGCAACCCATGGAATTTTCCAAGGGCAAGGATTCTCACAAGCCAGTGGGCAGGGTGGTAGAATTAGTTTGCTTTTTCACCCAAAGGCTTGTGGGACATGATGCTCTTTTGCCATCAGCTCAAGCAACACAAGACTGACCTGGGTGACACACACCACGTACACATGTGCACACACCTGTTAGACAACATAATTCTATGCTTTTTAAATAGCTCTTTCTGTCCTGTATGTTGAAAAAGGAGTGGTGGAAGATACACCCCATATCTCTTAACACTCTCTCTAGGACAACTAGAAATGAATGGTTGGAGCCTTTGCTGCATACCATATAGAAGTGGTTCCCACACTATTTTCATTATCATTACACTATTAGAAAAACAAATTATATCCTGCCTTTCCCATGCCAAAGCAAAAGTCCATGGCAGTTTACAAAGTTCCACAATAAATGTACAACATAGAACAACAATAAATAAAATCATTAAGAATTTTTTTTTTTTAAACGCACACAGCAGAGCCGGGGGGGGGCGGGGGGGTAACAATTTTGACCAGAAGGAAGCAGTTAAGTCACAGGAATATTGCAGAGGCTCACAGCCCAGTCCTATGCATGTCTACTCAGAAGTAAGTCCCATTAGAGTCAATGGGGCTTACACCCAGGAAAGTGTGGATAGGATTGGGCTGTCAGAGGGCACATATCAACCCATCACCCAAACACCAGATGAAACAGACATGTTTTGAACCCTCAGCAAAAGCCATGAGGGAGGGGGCAATTCTTAATTCCCTTGGAATTCCATAGGTCTACTTCACAGACTCTGTTGGACCCTCGCACTACCATCCCTCCATCCGGGGGCAGAGGTGGAACTTGTAGGAGAGCCCTCTCAGATGACCTAAGAGAGGTGGGGCTGGAATGTATGGGAGAAGGCGATCCCTCAGCCTAGACCAAAACTGTAAAGGGTTTTGGAGATCACAACCAACATCTTGAATTGGGACTGGAAATGAATAGGCAGCCAGTGGCATCACTAGAGGGGTGCAAGTGGTGCAGGCCACACTGGCTGATGCTCCCATGAGGGTGATACTGGCCAAAATGTTTAAAATCTTGGTATCTTTGAATAATGCTATCGTGTGATATATCATCCGATGTGTAATTTCATGCAGAATTCAATGAAACGAACTGCACTGAAATATCTCTAGTCTATCAAAAGTTGTAGCGAAAAACCATTGATGGTTCATCAACATGCCCCCTACCCAAGGTGTTGCCCCACCCACTGCGTGGGAGGTCATCCATCACGGGGCTGACGTGCTGGCCTCCCGCACTGGGTGAGGCAAACCCTAGGGATGCCACTGAGTGCAGTCACTGGAGCAGAGGTCCAACAGAGTCTGTGAAGTAGACCAAGAAAGATAAGTGCTCTGGTGCTCAAATAGCTGGAAGCTCAAAGTGGATCAGAATGATATGAAGTGTCAACAATTTGGGTATTCCGGTCTGGATCACTTTCTGGCACATTTTTTTGGGCTTTTTGATGATTTTTTTTTCTCTCTGCTCCATTATATTATTTAGTGCAGTGTGTGTGTGTGGGGGGGGGGGGACAGAGACACAATTTTTCACGTTGAGCTTTCATGCACACTGCACATTGAAACACATTTTCTCTTATCCGGTCTTTATTTCGGGGGCATGATACCAGCCTATCAAATACGCTGGCACAGCATGGAGAAAAGATGCACAGATAGCTTGTTTCCAAGACTGAAATCTTCCTGTTTTAGAACAAACATATGCTGTGCAGGACAAAGTGCTCAGAACGTGAACAGCAGTTGAGAAAAGATGTAATTGCTCCTCAATTGTCCTGTTGGAAAGGAGATGCAGAATCAAGGAACTGGAAGAAAATGAAGTCCATTGCTTCTGTGGCTGAATTTAACATTCTTTGAAAGGTACTTTATTTGGAATGACCCCATTGAAAGGCTGGGCATAAATCTGTTTTATGTAGACTCACAATTTATGATTAGCTAATCATCAGCTAATCTGCATTAACTGCCAATGCATATTAGGACACAATCCTACCCTGCGCTGGAACAGGCAAGCCAAGAGGCTTGCACTGTATCCAGTGCAGGGTAGGGGCCAGAACTTTTCCCCTTACCCCTGGATAAGGTGCCCTGGCTCCCTCGCCACCTAGTGAGGTGGCGCAAGTTGAGGATAGCGGAGTGGCTTCAAGCTGCTCCAAACTCCCTGGGAACAGGGATCTGGCATAACTGCTCCCCGCCCTCCCGCCCCTGGGCGCCAATTGCCCGCCCTCCCCCAACCCAGGCAACCACTTCCACTGCCCATTGACCCAGCAGGCTGTGTGCCCAGATTTCCGGGCAGACATGGCTGCCCAGCGCAATGTTTGGGGGAGATCAGGAAGGAAGATATCAGGCGGCCTGCTGGAAATGTAAACTCTGTTTGTGCTGGGGGTGGGTTTTCAGACCTCAGGGGTCCCAAGTTTGAAGACTGCTGGTTTAGAAGAACCCACAGACCATAGTCCCTACACAGGAGAAGTGCTTGAGTTACACTATGAAATGAGTAGTCCCATACTGTAGGTGTGTACTGATGTCTCTATGATAGGAACAAACATTTTGGAAGGCAGTAATTTGGACAAGAAGGAATGCAAGACAACAACAAGCTCACAGGACACAGCACTGTGAAGTGGCCTCCAGCACTAATAGTTCAGTGAGTGCCCCAAGAGGTCACATGAATTGAGTTTTGAGCCCCACCCTGGGAGATGCAAATGTTTACCTTCAGAGGAAGCCTACCATTTGGGGCATCAACAGCAGCACTAATTTCAGACTGAAAAGGAGCAAGGCAGGTACCACAACCCGGCCCTCTCACTCCATCAAGGAACCATTAACTGGATGGCTCGGGGAGAAGGTGAGGACTGACAAATGATGAGGCCTTTGTAGTCTCCCTGGGAGTGCAGCCCACTCCAGTTTCCACCATCATCAAGCCTAGAGAGATCCCAGCCATGGCATTGCAGTTCAATGAGAAGGTTCCAAATTCAGTACTGATATAGTACTAGGAAAAAACCTCCACACATCTGGGAAAGTGCAATGAGATACTAGTGACCATGCACCAGTGGTCAATTATCCAGGCCATGCACTTTGCTCACTTCTTTTTGTCAAACCTCTTTCCTCTATGCCAGTATCTCCTGATTACATATCCAGCCCAAGACCTGGATAAGCATATAATTTCAACTAAGCTGGCCACACTTTCCTTCACTATGTCCCAACACCACCATAGCCACCATGGCACCACAATTATACTGGCTTCAAGTTATGTCATCATAATATGCAGTGGGGAGGAGATGTGGTTGCCCTGTTATCACTGTCTAGCCAGCATAATTCAAGGATAGCACTGTCATGGTCCAATCCACCACAGCCCCTGTGCCAGCATAGTGCATAGTGCACTGCTGCTAGCCATTGCAAAAGTGCTGCAAAGTACTTCGTGATAGCTTTGCCAGTGTTGGCATGTAGGCCCACACTGGCCTGCATGTGCCCGCAAGAGGAGCATAAGAACATAAGAAGAGCCCTGCTGGATCAGGCCAAAGGCCTGCCAGTGTATGCCAGATGTGGTAAGTTTTGTATTGAGAAAAGTAGGGGCCGGGGAATGGAAGGAGAGGGTGGAGAGGGGGTATAAAGGGGTGAGGGAGAATGGTGACAAGGTAGATGGGGCCAGGAGGGGGCTGGGTTGGCAACAGTGCCATGTGCCGAATCTTAACCCCTTCCCGGGCCCAATCCACTGAATGGGGCAACACAGACTTGCACTAGCTACAGAGCTTGAGCAGGTCTGAGTTGCCCCATTGCAGATGCTGGGGCTTACCCCAGGACAAGGGGACGAATACCTTGCAAAGACCACCGGCGTGCAAAATTTCTCCATAGGATGCAGCTCAAGCCATGCTGGCACCTCTGCGTTGGCACAGGAGTTTGTGCTGGATTGGGCTGCTCATGGCTTGCCACTGATCTCAACTAAGCGTTAGCTGCTGCTTGCTACTGCCTTCCTTACCAAGGGTGTGCCTGCTCTTCATATTGAACTTTCCGAATTGGTGTGCTTATTTTCAAGCAGAAATATTTGGCTTTGGTTTCTCCTGGGCATAGCCACCTCCACAACCGGAAAAGGTCATCCTTTGATCCTGTGGGATTATGTAAGTCAGGCATACAATAGAGCTGCTGTACAATGGAGATGTATTAATTCCTTCTCCTTTCCCCCCAAGTGTATCGTATAAAAACTTTCAGTGATACCTCGTATTTGTGTAGCACAGTAGCTAAGAAATAGAGAGGTGAACCAGGAAATCTGAGTTAAAATGTTGGCTCTGCTTTGAACTGTCGGTGGCCTTAGGGAAGCTGCTCTGCAAGATGAAAACAAAAATATCAACCTACCTTCCTGGTCTGCTATAGAATTACTGAATTATTACATGTGAAGCACTTTAACAGTGTATGTTTATATGCTAAATAGCATTTGCATAGAGATGTCTTCATTTTCTTTGGCAGCTGATCACAGGCCTATACATATTTTGTTGTTGTAAAAGTTAGACCTGTTTTGGGGTATATTCGAGGTGCTGAATCCAAAAATGGCATCGGTTTTGCCCAATTGGCTCTAGTTTTGGGGGTACAGCATAGCCACTTTCCATGCAGATTCAAGCAACTTCCGCTGGGCTTCTGCACGAGAAAGCTGCTTGAATTTGCATAGAAGGTGGCTATGCCGTACCCCCAAAACTAGAGCCAGTTGGGAAAAACTGATAACATTTTTGGATTCAGCACCCCAAAATTATTCTAAATTTATTCAAACAAGCTTGGCAACTAAAAAAAATGGGTGCATTTTTGTAGGGCTGTGTCATGGGTGGAGACATCTGCAGAAGCAGTGAGATGCTGGCACGATAGTGGCTAAAACAGAGGACCAAAGTAATGCAACCACAGTGAGGTTCTGTTGAGTCCCACCTGTTCCTTTTGGTGAAGAAGGAAATGGCAAACATTATGCAAAGCAAAAAGTTAGGGATAGAGAATCCCTGTGGAGAAGGAGAAAAGCAGAACAGCCAGTCCCTTTGCCTGGAGACCCAAAACACCTGGCACTGCCTGGAAAAATGAATAAGGTTTGCTTTGGCAGGACTGTCTGAAGATCACAGCCCTCCCCCAGTTCATTTTTCAGAAGCATATCATGCCAATCCCAAAATGACTCATTTGGTAATTGATAATACTTGCTCGGAAGCTGTTCAGAATGTAAGCTTGTGTGCTAAACAACGTCTTTGCACAATTCTGATTTATTAGTTCATGACTTGTTCGTCAGGAAGGGTGATTAGTCACAAGATCCGCATGTCATTTCTTGAATGGCTTGGGTTTGATCTGTGAAATTTGCTGCTGTTATCATTTACAATAAAATAAGAAATAATTACAATCAAAGTTAATTGGAATGGCATCCTTGTCTTCCGAGTTGGAGCTTGAATAACCCACCTGTGCCTGTTTGGGGGTGTGTGTGTGTGGGGGGAGAGATTCAGATCCTTCCAATAGCAATCACAGAATACCTGGCATAATGTTAGATGAAGTAGGACATGTTCCAGCTTGTCTGAAGTCGATCATTCATTCCCACCTGTGACTATGGCCTAGTAAAAGTTGGTTTGCCAGAAAGCTCATCACATCTTCTAGGCAAGCAAATAGTGTTATCAATAGGAGGTGGCTACCATTATTGAGACTGAAAGGGGGGGAAGAGAGATATGCACTCTGCACATGCTCCAAACTTGAGATCTGAACTGAAAACAGATTCTGGAACTGATTCCAGAGCATGATTCAAGGAAACATTGGAAAGTTCCAACAGGCAGTTTTAACGTTGGAAAGACTGGACTGCTTCTAGGACATCTGCAATGCACCATGTTCTCTTATCACTGAGAGGTGTTGCTATGAATATAACCTCTGATAAGAGGAACATTGATATTACTGTATGGGGAAGCTGTGATCCTGAGCATGCGTCTCACAAGATTGTCTATACTTCAGGAGGGATACCCAAGTGTTGCCAATGACCTCACTTTCCAAAACATGCACAGTCTCTCCTAATGCCGTATTGATCCCGCTGCTGATATTCCTGGGACTCAGTCCGGAATTCTGACTGGAGATGGTGAACTATGGCTCCTTCTAATCAAAGACATATAAAGACCAAAGCTAATAAAAAAACCATGAGCTGGAACAGAAAGCTACAGCACTGCAGCCATGCGTGTCACCTTCTTCTAAAGCAGCAATTTTCAACTGGTGTGCTATGGCACATTGATGTGCTGCAAAAGGCCCACAAGCATGCCAAGTTTGGGGCCCAGTGGCTGAAAATTATTGAAAAACTCTTCTGGGTTACATAAGAACATCAGAAGAGCCACACTGGATCAGACCAAAGGCCCATCTAGTCCAACTTCCTGCATCTCACAGTGGCCTACCAGGTGCCTCAGGGAGTACAGAAGACAACAAGATACTTGCATACTGTAGCCACTCCTTGCATCTAGCATTGTGAGGGAGTCTACTTCTAAAATTAGGAGTTGCATGTACCCATGATGGCTTGTAAACTATGATGAACTTTTCCTCCAGAAATCTGTCCAATCCCCTTTTAAAGGCATCTAGGCCAGGTGCAATCACCACATCCTGTGGCAAGGAGTTCCACAGATAAAGAAATATTTACTTTTGTCCATTCTAGCTCAATTTTAGTGAATATCTCCTGGTTCTGGTGTTGTATGGGAAGGAAAAGAATATCCTTCTATCCATTCTATCCATTCCCTGCATAATTCTGTACATCTCAATCATATCCCTCACAGGGCACAATCCTAACCAGGTCTACTCAGAAGTAAGTCCTATTGTGTTCAATGGGATTTACTGCCAGGAAAGTGAGGTTAGGGTTGCAGCCACAGGTGCTTTTTTTCTAGGCTGAAGAGCCTCAAACACAGCAGCCTTTCCTCATAAGGGAGGTGCCCCAGCCCAATGATCATTTTGGTTGCTCTCTTCTGCACCTTTTCCAGTTCCACCATGCCCTTTTAGAGAGGTGGAGACCAGAACTGTATGCAATACTCCAGATGTGACCTTACCATTGATTTGTACAATAGCATTATAAGATTGGCCATTTTATTTTCAACCCGTTTTACCTGGCCACTGTTTTCAGCCTCCTTGTCCATGCTGTCTCTCCCACCTGTGTCCTAAACGTGGGTGCAGCCCACACTTTGCCATACCTTTTGCCCCTTGGGAACCTCTCCAATTGGGACACAATTAAGCCTTTGTACCCTCCTAGAAGGACACGCCTTATCTCAATCTAGCCCGGAAACTCCTGGTTGAACACCCAGGAGATGTTCCAGATACCATTATTTGTCCAGGAATGTCTTTTGTTTTCTTTGTCAGTTCCTATAATTATCCCTACTCTGGGAACATAATTTTGGCATTTTCTTCCCCGCTGAAGGTGCCCGTGCTGTTCTGTTCTGATAATCTCTTCTGCTGCCTTTCACTGTGTTTTTCATGAGGTTGTTCCCACTTGGAGACCATCTTGCCTCAGTAGGTCCTGAAGAGCTAGTTTCCCTGCCCCCGGGGCAGGTGGTGCATGGATCAGGGGAGAGGGTAGGCGGAACAGGGTGGTGATGAAGCAGGGAGGATAGTGAATCAGTCCCAGTATAGGGCCAGAATCAGTGACAGAGGTGCAGGCCAAATCCTGAGCCTCTTCCTGAGCCTGATCCATCTGCATAGAGCAACACAGATTTCTGTCAGCAATTGAGCAGGTGCAGGTCTGAGTTGCCCTATAGCAGCTGATGGAGCTTATCCAGGCAAATGTCCCCTACTAGACTACTAGATGCTGAAAATCCCCTGTGGAATGCAGCAGAAGTGCAGGGATTTAGGTAGGATTGCAGCCCCCCCCCCCCATGTGTGTGTGGTAGTATAAGACATGTGTGTATGAAACACAAATGCAAAACATATGAATTCCTTTACTAGTATGCAGAGTGTACATGTGTTTCAAATATGATATTCCTGATAAAATTACTGAAATTTAAACTTCTATATAAGTTTCAAGAAGAAAATATCTGATCAACATATTCTATGTTGGCAACCTTCAGTCTCGAAAGACTATGGTATCGCGCTCTGAATGGTGGTTCTAGTGTGGCTGAAAAGGCCAATTCGGGAATGACAATCCCTTCCACACCGGGAGCAAGTGCAGTCTGTCCCTGGTCTGTCTCCCTGGCTGTGGGCCTTCCTTCTTTGCCTCTTTGCCTCAGTCTGTTGGCCAAGTGTCTCTTCAAACTGGGAAAGGCCATGCTGCACAGCCTGCCTCCAAGCAGGCTGCTCAGAGGCCAGGGTTTCCCACTTGTTGAGGTCCACTCCTAAGGCCTTCAGATCCCTCTTGCAGATGTCCTTGTATCACAACTGTGGTCTACCTGTAGGACGCTTTCCTTGCACAAGTTCTCCATAGAGGAGATGCTTTGGGATCCGGCCATCATCCATTCTCACGACATGACTGAGCCAACGCAGGCGTCTCTGTTTCAGCAGTGCATACATGCTAGGGATTCCAGCATATTCCAGGACTGTGTTATTTGGAACTTTGTCCTGCCAGGTGATGCCGAGGATGCGTCGGAGGCAGCGCATGTGGAAAGCGTTCAGTTTCCACTCCTGTTGTGAGCGAAGAGTCCGTGACTCGCTGCAGTACAGAAGTGTACTCAGGACGCAAGCTCTGTAGACCTGGATCTTGGTATGTTCCGTCAGCTTCTTGCTGGACCAGACTCTCTTTGTGAGTCTGGAAAACGTGGTAGCTGCTTTAGCGATGCGTTTGTTTAGCTCGGTATCGAGAGAAAGGGTGTCGGAGATCGTTGAGCCAAGGTACACAAAGTCATGGACAACCTCCAGTTTGTGTACAGAGATTGTAATGCAGGGAGGTGAGTCCAGATCCTGAACCATGACCATGACCATGTATATGATCAACATATACAACCTTCATAACTGACATCATACACATGCATTTTCTTTGCACTTGGGCACATAACGCATCCTACCTTGCAAAAAACATCTCTTACATGAACATTATGTTCCATTGAAGCCAACTGAGTTAATGCCAACTGAGATGTGATTAGAGCCCTGGTGCAACACCCTTACCCTGTCCAGGAAAGTTTAGCACTACACCTTTCAAAGGAGACTCAGCTCAAACATCGTAATAGCCTGTTAGGGTTGCCAACACCCATCCCTGTAGATGTTGTCTACCTTTAATAGCTACACAAGGGGAAAAATATTCTACAGATCCTAGAGCACTGGGATGGGACACTAGGCAGTGCATGTGGTGAACATCTCCCTATCAGATGATCAGATGCACAGGGTCACTCTTGGCAACTGGAAGTGGCATCCCTGTGATTGTAAATTGGTTTATTTGACAGAAATCAGCTAATTTACCCCTTACGTTTGGTTGATATTGTCTAAGGCTGCAGTCCTAACCGCAACTGCCTAGGCCAGTGGTTCTCAACTTGTGGGTCATAACCCACCAGCCAGAGGTGCACTGGTCTATGTCCCTTTAAGGGGATGGGAGGGGGAAGGCAGCAATACCACACAAATACGTGGTTCCTTCCTCCACTGGCCTAGGCAATAATTCCAGCCTAATGTAGTGGGACTTACTCCCAAGAAATAAGCATGTAGGATTGTTCTATAGTTTGTTACACTGTGCCTTTTTGCACTGAATCAAAACTGAGTAAGGTCCACCATCAGTACATACTGGTTCAATGGGAAAGCTAATCACTGTGTCTTTCCAAGGACTCTTCTGGGAGCAGAGCTTAGCTATGGGGGGGGGGGGGGAGAGAGCTGAGTAGATCTCTGTGGGGGGGGGGGGAGAGATCACATTGAAGTTGACAGGCCAAATTCTGAACTTTGGGTCTTCCTATCATTATGTGATATTCATAAATGATGTCTTTGTGAAAGTATTAGTAGCTGATGCACCAATGGGAAGCTGGAGCAGTGGCATAACTAGAGGAGGTGCAAAGCACTACATTTTTCAGGGAGCCTCACTGCAGCATGCAAGGGGCCCCTCCCTTCAGTCCCATTCCCAGTGGTGAGAGTTAAATGGAGGTGAATGCTCTGGAATGGCTCCAAAGGGGAGGGGGACGAGCCTCTTGGATTTCATGGTAAAGTTCCCTGCAAAACATAGTGCTTTGCACCCTCCCCCAGCCAGTGGTGTAGCTAAGGGGTGCGGGGGGGTAGCAGTAGCACCAGGCATCAAACTTTAGGGGGGCAACGAGATGAGCTTGCACTAGTGACCAAAACTGTGAAAATCTTGGTATGTATGGACAATACCATCATGTTATATATCATTGGAAAGGTGATTTAATGCTGAATGCAGTGCGACAAACTGCACTTGAATATCTGTATTCTATCAAATGTTATGGCCAATTAACCAGAAAATGAAAACACAACTGCCTTGTGGAACAAAAAGTGGATTTGCTTAACCCCAAATTGACCTGTGAGACTGATTATTCTGAGTGCCAATGAGATGTTGCTATGATACAGCATGGAACCAATAACTTTTTATTTACTTAATTAAATTTGATTTTGTCATGGGGGGGCTACAAAATCTTTGACCTCAGGTAGCAGATAGATGCCTTAGCTATGCCACTGACTGGGGGGAGGCAGCAGAGCAAGTGGGTGGTGAGCTGCTGGGGGCAGGCGGTGGGTTCCTCCCAATTTTCACTTTTTAAAAAGCCTGGCATGATGTCACTTCCGGGGCAACATTTTGAACTTGGCACCGGGCTACACGATCATTAGCTACGCCACTGCCCCAGCTATGCCACTGGGTTGCTTTGCATTCCCTTCCCACACATGCCGGTGGTGTGAAGGACACCTACGGACCAGGTAAGTCCAGAGCAGGGGTGGAAGAGGGCAGTGGTGGGCGGATTGGGTCTGGGAGGGGGGGCAAGATCAGCAGTGCCAGCACACACTATATCTTTTCTCTTCCCAGGCTTGATCTGCCTGAGTGGATCAACCTGGACTTGCAGCAGCAACATTGTTGGTGCAGGTTCAAGTTGACCCACAGCGGATGCAGGGCTTACCCTGGAGCAAGGGTACCAATATGCCCTTATCTGAAGGGGACCTCCAGCAGCTGTAAAAAATGTGGGATGTTGTGTAAACTGCACTGATACTGCTGCATCGCTACATGGAAACGTAGTTAGGATTGGTGTGTTATTCTTAGACTGAATTACAGCCTGCCTTCACCTTTTGGAATGCAGAAGATCTGTAATTTAGCTGCCCAACCCTACACCTGTTCACTCAAAAGTAAGTCCTACTCTTTCAGTAGGGTTACTCTTAGGGAAGAAGCTATCAGCTAATAACGTAAGTAGCTGAGCTGGCTCAGCACTGGGTAAATTGTGCGGGTCTGCAGATTGGAAGGCAGGCTGATGGTATAACAGGAAGAGATTCCAGGATGGCATGGACTCCCAAGGCTGTATTAGAACTAGCATTAAGTGACCCTCCCTGTGGGATACATGAACTGGGAGAGCTCATCTTTTCCTTGACACATGCACATGGAAGTGTTGTGTAAACAAAGATGCTATCTGGCACGGTTTCTGTGCTGCTCAGTAATCTAAAATCAGCAGCATTTTACGTTGGAGTACAGATTTACTTGCTCTTTTACTCATTGCACCAGGTATTCTGGAGTTTATGTATTTTTTTTTTTAACCACCAAATCTAGTTATAATTCATAGTCTGTTGAAATAGGCCAGGGGTGTCCAAAGTTTTCGGCAGGAGGGCCACATCAACTCTCTGACACTGTGTAGGGGCTGGGGTGTGTGAAAAGAATTAATTTACATTTAAAATTTGAATAAATTTACATAAGTTTACATAAATATATGTTAAAGATGAACTTATATAAATGGTTGAAGGTCTTGTAATAGCTCAAGCTTGCACAAAGCAAGGCTGGCCTTTCCTTTGCTGCCACTACTGCATCACAGACATGAAACAGCAAGCAATGGAGGGAGCCCTCATGCCACAGTTCACTTGAGAGGTCAAACAGTCGCCCTCATGCTGGGAGAAGTTTCGTTGGGCCAGTGCAGGCTTCAACAAATCTCTGGAGAGCCAGAGGCTCATTGGAGACTGGGGGCTCCCTGAGGGCCGGATTGAGAGGCCTCGAGGGCCGCAAGTGGCCCCAGGGCTGGGGTTTGGGCACCCCTGAAATAGGCTAACAAATAACAATACGCCCAGTGTGCTTATTCAGTGCTTCTGAGAGTTCCACTGCAAAGTGCTTCAGACCTAGTATCTTGAAATCCTGAGGACAACCCTGTGAAGTTGATGGGTATGATTATGTCCATGACACAGGTGTAGAGTTGAGGCTGAGGCTTCATTAGTTCTCATGGAGTTGGGTGTTGAAAAGCAGTGGCATCGCTAGGGGGTGTGGGGGGTGCAAGCCACTGTAGGATGCAACATATGTCTCCTTGGCACAGCTGCAAGGCTCTGGATAGTTGGATAGGATTGGGTCCTGTGATGGCCACTTCCACCTGCCCTCCACCTTTTATGGTCTCCCAAACCTAGGAAGCTGGTGCCTGTGTTTTGCTTAGCTTTAACAAGGACACAACACAACAAGGACACAACACAAGGACCCAGGTGCTGCTGATATTATAAGGATGCTGTTGATATTATAAGAATTGGCTGCTAAGACCAAGTTTCTCCTCCCCACACCTGGCCCTGTCCAGGCTTCATGTGCATGAATTATGCTGCACCTGTGGTGCAACTCCTTCTCCCTAATGGGGAAGATATCTCTCTCCTACATCAGCCTAATCATTGTCAGTTGTGCGTGGCCTGATAAGATGGAGAGAACCCCAGCAACGGCCCAGGCACATCTATATTGACTGAGAACCAGAATACTTTGGCCAGTTAGCACCAAGCACCCCTCCTCCCCATTTCATTTTGTGCTAATTTAGCTCAACTCTCACTCACCCTTCAACATCTGCACACCAGCACCCTACTCCATGCACACCACTCCATGAGCCCACCTAGGGCCATATACTATCCAATTTTCCAGCGCTGGTGCAGCTGTGCCAATGAGGCAAGCCCTGCATCCTGCAGTAGGGGAACAGTCACAGAGGCCTTCTCTAGGTAAGGGAACATTTGTTCCCTTTCCTCAGGGCTGCATTGTGGTTGCACTCAGTGTCATAGCTAAGGGGGTGTAGGGGGTAGCGGTTCCACCGGGCATCAAGCTTTAGGGGGGCAACAAGCTGAACTTGACAGTAGTGATCAAAATTGTGAAAATCTTGGCATGTATGAATAATACCATCATGTTATATATCATTAGATAGGTGATTTAATGCAGAATGCAATGCAACAAACTGCACTGGAATATCTGTATTCTATCAAAAGTTTTGGCCAATTAACCATAAAATGAAAACACAACTGCCTTATGGAACAAAAAGTGGATTTGCTTAACTCAAAACAGACATATGAAACTGATTGTTCTTAGAGGCAATGAAATGTTATTATGTTATTGACATGTTGCAATGACATGTTATCATGATATAGCGTGAAACCAATAAGGTGTTAATATGAGTCAGCTCTCATTTCCATGTATCATAATACATTTGCCCCTGCTAACTGGGTAAAAAGGCACTTTTTAAAGTGGTACCCCTCTTGTATTTAGCAGGGGGAGAATAACCATCCCTCTTCACCCCTGCACAGTGCCTCTGACTGATAAGGGCAATGCTTTTTATTTATTCACTTACTTAAATTTGATTTTGTCTTGGGGGGGGGGGTTACAAATCTTGTTTGACTGCAGGTAGCAGACAGATGCCTTAGCTATGCCACTGACTGAGGGAAGGCAGCAGAGCAAGTGGGTGGTGAGCTGCTGGGGGGAGGAGGTGGGTTCCTCCCAATTTTCACTTTTTAAAAGCCCTGGTGAGATGTCACTTCCTGTTGTGACATCACTTCCTGGGCAACATTTTGAGCTTGGCACTGGGCTACATGATCATTAGCTATGCCACTGGAAATTAGCTATTAGCGCTGGCACTGGAAAGTGGAATAGGATTGGGCCCTTATCCAGCACCTTGTAAACTTTGCTTTGGTTTATTTGTATGCTTTATCCAAAATAAAGGATTTCAGTACCTTGAACTTGGCATATTCTTTTCACTAATCATGATCAGATAATGGGTTGCAGCCTCATTTTTGGAGGTTATCCTTATAATATCAGCAGCAGCTGGGGCTCATGGATTGTGTCCAAGTTGTAAGCAAAAAGCAGGCAGCAGCTCCCCAGGGTTGGGAGACCATAAAAATTGAAGGGCAGGTGCTGGGCTTGGCTCTGACCCTGTCCATCACAGGGCCCAATCCTATCCAACTATCCAGAGCCTTGCAGCTGTGCCAAGGAAACACATGTTGCATCCTATAGTGCAGGGACAGTCACTGAGGCTCCCTCAAGGTTAGTTCCCTTACCTTGAGGCTGCAAAGTTGAATAGGATTGGGCCCTCATTAGTCTCTTAACCACTGTGTTAATCAAGCTCGCTCATTTAATGCTGGGCAATCAGATTTGATTAATTGTAAAAGTGAAAGATAAACTGTAGCTGTTGCAATGTTCTGTTTTTGTTTTGTAATAAGAGAAGCAGAGGGTCGTCACATAAAACTGGCTGTCTGGAATCTGCCTGGAATAGTGTCAGCCAGACAAAAAAGGAGAAAAAAAGAGATGCAAAAAGTGTGTGTGTGAAAGAGAAATTCCCAGCTGTGGATTGAGGGTCCTGTGCCAAGAAAGACTGGCAGGCAGCTCAGGTAGTTGGGAAATATATGTCACCATTTAATGGTGAGGAAATTCCCTCTGGTGGAATTTACGCCTTAGTTTTGGGATATCA
Organism: Tiliqua scincoides; assembly: GCF_035046505.1. NCBI lineage: Eukaryota > Metazoa > Chordata > Lepidosauria > Squamata > Scincidae > Tiliqua > Tiliqua scincoides. The sequence goes on from NC_089827.1 coordinate 67,928,146, forward strand.
ATAGAGAGTTTTCTAGGAAGATATGAAGCAGGACCCCTTGAGCTATTGCCAGGCTTAGGGGATTTATTTGGTTCCAATTCCCCCCCCCTTTTTTTTTATGTTTAATTGCCTAGCTTTGTCCCTTATTTTTGTAGTCACAGCTCAGGGAGTTTAGTGGCAAGGGATTAAGTGAAAGTATGTAGGGTATTCCCAGGGCTGCTACTAATAGGTAATCCATGGAATGAGTTCTAACATTAACCTGCAAGGATAGCTACAACAGAGGGTGCTGTGTTTGGGGGGTCAGACGTATTAGACAATGAAGCTTTTCAGACTTGCATCAGGGCCTATTTCCACCCACCCACCTATTTTGCTGACCTGCTATGTTGTTTATGCTAAAACTAATTAATCAAATAGGTGTTCAAAGTATTCCAGACTAAACACAGTCTGAAAATAATGAAAACCAATGCATTTTTTTTTTAAAAAAATCAGCAGTTAAAAATTGCTCGATGTGCTTCATTGGGGGGACTGTTCCACAGTTGTGGTGCCACCACTGAGAATGACTTTGCTGATTACTATGGGATATAGCAAGCCCTCCGTGGCTCTCATCAGACTTTGGTTCAGCAAATCAGTTTTGCAAAGGTAGTATGAACAAGCCCTGTTCTTGTCCAGGGCTGTCAGAGGGAGGGAGGAGAAGAACACAGCTCCAAGTCCCCTCTCCTCACACACTTGGTGGTTAGAGTGGGTGGGGAGAGACCACTTGGAGCTTGTGCACCCACTCCTTCCCTTTAATTAGGACTCTGCACTTTGGGTGTTATGACTGCCAGATGCTAACACTGATGTGTACCAGCGGAATCCACTGGTGCAGGTTGGCAACCTTCAGTCTCGGAAGACTCTGGTATCGCGCTCTGAATGGTGGTTCTGGAACAGCGTCTAGTGTGGCTGAAAAGGCCAATTCGGGAGTGACAATCCCTTCCACACCGGGAGCAAGTGCAGTCTGTCCCTGGTCTGTCTCCCTGGCTATGGGCCTTCCTTCTTTGCCTCTTAGCCTCAGACTGTTGGCAAAGTGTCTCTTCAAACTGGGAAAGGCCATGCTGCACAGCCTGCCTCCAAGCGGGCCGCTCAGAGGCCAGGGTTTCCCACTTGTTGAGGTCCACTCCTAAGGCCTTCAGATCCCTCTTGCAGATGTCCTTGTATCGCAGCTGTGGTCTACCCGTAGGGCGCTTTCCTTGCACGAGTTCTCCATAGAGGAGATCCTTTGGGATCCGGCCATCATCCATTCTCACGACATGACCGAGCCAACGCAGGCGTCTCTGTTTCAGCAGTGCATACATGCTAGGGATTCCAGCACGTTCCAGGACTGCACGTTCCACTGGTGCAGATTGTTGCAAAAGTGTTGTAAAGCTCTTTGTGAAAGTGCTTCTAGTCGGCACACAGGTGGGAAGACTGAGGCCTTCACGTGCATGTTGGTGGTTGGAGGGACCCCTGTCGCAGTGGTGGACCTCCCCTCAAGGTGCTGTAGGGCAAAGTGCCATGAAGCCACCCTCCTGCGTGAAGCTGCCCCCACTCACCTGGATCACCATGGAACCTCGCATGACTCCAGCACCGAGAAGCAAAGCAAGACTCTCAACTCCAGGAAATCTGGAAGCACAGTTTCTGACTGCGTCGGAATGGGCCTCATTGGGGTTTCCCTCATGGTCTTGGAGGTGCACGAGGTCTGCGCCTGTTGCTTTTGCCTCATTCTCCCTATGGGAGGTCCGCTGCTGCCTTGTCAGACCAGGTAAATCTGTGCAACAGAGGTAAATCTGGTAAATCTGAGGAGGGTAGCAATGGAGGGGTGGGCAGATCAGGCCTGGGAGGGGGTGTGTTCACCTGCACCACCATGCCATATCCTATTCTCCCTTCCCAGATCCACTCCTGGGAAGATTAACTCAGACTTCACTGGTATCACTGGTACGGGTCCAAGTTGACACATTACGATTGCTGGAACTTACCCAAGCACAAAGGGACAAATGTCCCCTTACTCCAAGGAGGCCTCCAGCAGCCTGAAGCCCACTGCAGGGTACAGCATAGTCCGCGTCCGTGACACTGTATCACCGTGTGGAAATTATTTAGGATTGGGCTGTGACTGAGGTCATACACGCAGCAATGAAGAAAAAAAACTGGTCAAAGTTGAGATGTCAGCCTTCTGTTACCCTTCTTCATAGTGTAGAGCAGGGTTCTCTAAACTTTTCGGCCAAAGGGCCGCATCAGATATCTGGCACAGGGTTGAGGGCCAGAAAAAAACACCAAAACAATTAAATATATAATTTATTTAATATAAAATTTAAATAAATACATTAGAGATGGAACTTAAGATGAATGAATGAATGGGCTCAAATGTCCAGGATTTCTCCAAGCACTAACACAGCCCAAGAAATAAAGCCTGCTAATTGGGCAAGAGGCACTTTTTCAAGTGGGTGCTCCTCTTTTCAGCAGGGGGAGAGTAACTGGCCCACCTCACCCCAGCACTGTCTGTTCTGGTGGCTGTCTGCTGGTGTTCTTTTGCATCCATTTATATTGTGAGCCCTTTTGGGACAGGGAGCCATTAGTTGTTTGATTTTTCTCTGTAAACCGCTTTGTGAACTTTTAGTTGAAAAGCGGTATATAAATACTGTTAATTATAATAATAAAGCACACACTTAAATGGACCCCTATTCCCCCACCCCACAAGCACAACTCTAGTTGTGTTTGGTCAACTGGGTCAGAGGCTCTCAGGGGATCAGAGGCTGACCACGGGCCAGATAGAAGTTTGCTGTGGGCTGTATCTGGCCCCCGGGCTGGGGTTTGGAGACCCCTGGTGTAGACAATGAGTTTTGCTTTCTTCTTGTCCAGAACATTCAGTTTCCACAGTGACTTTCATAGGACCCTTCCGGCCATGTCAGTCTGCTGCCATGTCAGTCCTGTTGAAGGGGGTGGGGAGCATGGATCCTGTGTACCTCAAACCTCAGGTACACATGTACCAGTGTACTTCAAATGAGTACCCCATTCGCTTCCTACTTTTCAGTACAGGAAAATGCTCGAGGGAAAGGCCTTTGTTGGGAATCCCTCAGGTTGTGACCTGGACATTGGGGTAAGCAACTGTGTGGGCACACCGTAAATGTTTTGCACATTACTGATATGCCACGATTTCTTTCACCCCACATTTAGGCTAGACTTTAAGGCCTTTGTGCACGTCACCTTGGCAGCTTGGGAGCTGCTATGGAGTGAGTGTTTTGTTCCTGCACCACTCTGGTAATGTTGGAAGCCCTGTGTGGAAAAGGCTGGTTGTGTAGCTCTCTTTTCATATCTGTGTTGACCCTGCAGGGAGCTGGAGAAACACTGGTACGGGAAGGAATTGCATTCTGGGCTGCTCCCACATAACTTGTTGGTACAGGAGGAGAGACGCATGCTCCCCTGTTGCTCAGGTTACCCTGGAAGATGCCCTAAGAGCTGCTTTGGACATTAAAGAGAAATTTAAATACAGGAAAAGCAAGTGAGTTGAGACACCTGTACTCAGGCACATCAACATCTGAAATCAAGATCCATGTACTTTCCCCAAGGGAAGATGAGTATATACTTAACTGCTGCATTTCAGGAGCACACATACCTCCCTCTCACTTCCAGGACTTGCACTGTCATTAGTGTTGGATGCTGCTCTAAATCATAGGTTGGGACCCAAAAGTGGGCCACGGCAAGCGTGACCAGATGTCATTACCGCAAAGGAGGACACGGCACCCCAAAGTGTAGGACGTCCAAGAAAAAGGTAGGACACGACAAAAGAAAAGCTAAAAACACTCGTATATTGATTGCATGTGGTTAATGTAAACACTGTATTACTTATTATTAAATTTAAAACTATATTACATATGATTTATTAATTACAAGAAGGTTATGTGCTTCCTGCAGGGGCCCACTCACAGGGAAAAGGAGGACATTTAAGTTATTTTCCAGGGCATGAGGCTAAAAAGAGAACATGTCCTAGAAAAAGAGGATGTCTGATCACTCTGGTCATGACCTGACCTGCCATTTTGTTTGAGGCGCAAGCATGTGCACTTTGCACAGCAGTCAAGGCCATAGATCCGAAATGAGGTCATTCCTGCCAAATCCTGGCTTTGGAGGGGTTGCATCTTCAGTGGGCCCCTCTAGACTCCCACCTGTCCCCTCCCCCACTTTCCCCTGTTACTGCACTCTATTTTCCTCTGTGCTTCATCATGGGCTTCTTTCTCACCCTCCACCTTTAGAAACTGAGCACATGATGTTGTCATGTCATTCTCTGCCCCTTCTCCTTCCAATTCCCCTGGGAGGAATAAAGGGGTGGGTGGGAGAGAATGAAAGGGAAAGTAGCAGTGCATGCTGATTGGCTGCTGGCAGGTGACAGAAGAACTGTAGACTGACTTACCTGTCCCTTTCACTCACTGGACCCTTGAAGATTGGTTTCATGCTGCAGTCTTGGATTTAAGAGCAGTCCCAGCTGCGCCACACTTAAACCACTGCTCTGTTGAGCTCTGAAACTGCCCATTAATTAGCAATGTATCCAAAATACACAAGATTCCCCCAAAGACAAGCTTTTCTCTCTCTGTCCATCTTACTCTCAGTATCCATGTACAGGGAAAATCAGAACCTGTTGAATGTCTGCTTGTAATTCAGTTACACATAACTGCCTTCTGAACCCCCTCCCCTCTCCAAAAAAGAAAGAAAGGTAGATGTGGAAGTGATGCAGGAGACCTCTGAAGAAACAAAGTCATTCCTTTAAAGGGAACCCATTGTGTTGGTGGAGCATGTACAGTAGGCACATAATCTCCAATATCAGATAGACCAGCCATGCTGGTGAAGTCAGGGTCACATAACTTAGGCCCAATCCTATCCAGCTTTCCCTCACCAATGCAGCCCCAAGGTAAGGGGCAGACATTCACTTTCTTCGAAGAGGCCTCCCTGACTGCCCCTGCAGTGCAGGACGCAATACACACTCTGTTGGCATAGCTGCTTTGAACCTGCAAAGCTCCAGCCACCAGCAGCTCCTTGGGGGAAGGGGACATTCGTCCCTTTCACCCAGGTAAGGGAGAAGGCCCTGCAATGGGGCTATGTGCCAGCTATTAAGCCATTGCAGAGTAAAGCTGCCCTGTGTCAGGCCAGATCCAGTTTCTGGATCTGGTGGAACTCTGCTCTGCTGGTCCTACCCAGCTCCCTCCCCTGCCCAGAACACCTGCCCCCCCTCCCCTCTCACCTTTCCACCACCCAGAGCAAGGGACGAACTCCAGGTGGTGCAAGATGGGCCTGGCATTGACTCAGCATGGACATGCACTAAGCCAGCACTTACGTACCCTCAAGCCTTGAGGCTCTTCATTAGGGCTGCCACATTACGAAAAATGGGTCGAAGTGTGTGCGTTTGCAAATAAATACATAAAATATTACTAATAAATTAATACATCTATATTTCTAGATTTAGAAAGTGTGGCTACCCTGGGTGATTTTCAACCTTTCTCACTTCAGGGCACACTGACAAGGTGCTAAAATTGCCAATAATAATAATAATAATAATAATAATAATAATAATAATAATAATAATAATAATAATAATAATTTTATTTCTACCCCGCCTTTCTCCCCGAAGGGACTCAAGGCGGCTTACAACATATTAAAAACAATTTAAAAACAAATAAAAACATATTAACACATACTAAAAACAGCAGTCAGAGTAAAAATAGGTAAAAAGAGCATAGAGCAGCAGCAAGTCATAAAAGAATCAGGCCTGTAAAAAAATATTAAAAGATGTTAAAAAGATGTTAAAAGGCCAAGAACTCAGAAGGCCTGTTTAAACAGAAGGGTCTTCAGGCCTTGCCGAAAGGTCTCAAGAGAGGGAGCCATTCTTAAGTCAAGGGGAAGGGAGTTCCATAGCGTTGGTGCCACTACTGAGAAGGCCCTATTTCTTGCAGCCGCCCCACGTACCTCCCTAGGCGGCGGCACTTGTAAAAAGGCCTTCTCTGATGACCTGAGAGGGCGAGCCGGATTGTACGGGAGCAGGCGATCTCTAAGATACCCTGGTCCAGAGCAGTATAGGGCTTTAAAGGTCAATACCAGCATCTTGAATTGGGCCCGGAAACGAATGGGCAGCCAGTGCAGCCGCTGGAGAAGCGGACTGACAGGGTCGAACCGCCTACCTCCAGTAACCACACGGGCCGCCGCATTCTGCACTAGTTGCAGTTTCCGAACCGTCTTCAAGTGCAGCCCCACATAGAGTGCGTTACAGTAATCTAATCTCGATGTCACCGAGGCATGGATCACCGTGGCCAGGTCTGCACGATCCAAGTACAGCCGCAGCTGGCGCACCAGCCGAAGCTGAGCGAAGGCCCCCCTTGCCACAGCCGCCACCTGGGAATCCAGGAGCAGCTGCGAGTCCAGGTGGACCCCCAAGCTGCGGACCTGCTCCTTCAGAGGGAGTGCAACCCCATTCAGCGCAAGCCGATAGTCCAGCACCTGCATCGAGGATTTCCTAACCAGGAGAGCCTCTGTCTTTTGACCACTGACGAGGCACGCCATGCTGCTGGTAGGGGGCTCAAAACCCCCCAGCGGCCCTACTCATCAACAACCCTCCCCCAAACTCCTGCAGCACACTTGTGGACCGCCTGTGGCACGCCAGTGTGCCAGGACACAGTGGATTACAATGGCTGGGACGGGGTGTCATTCTCAAAAGTGGGTGCTGGTGCTCCAAAAGTTTGAAGAGGACCCCTGGTGCAGCTCATAACTTTCCATCGCAACGCAAGTGTCTCATCATCATCATCATCTTCCTCCTTTTTTTTTTTTTTGGAGCTCCCTCCCCTTTCTGCCCTGGGTTCCTCCCCGCCTCCTCCTTCCAGCTTGCACCTGGGCAGGGCTCCAAAAAGAGCCTCGGCGGCGGCGGCAACAACAACAAAAAGGCAGGAGTTCAAAGTTACTCCGGAGTTGCGCAACTCGGACGCGGACTGACTGCGGAGTGGAAGTGGCGGTAGCGAGGCGGCAGGAAGAGTCCCCGGAGCCGCCCGGCCTTAGGACTCTTGGATGTCGCTGCTCCGCCTCTGGGACTCGGGATGGCTCCCTTTGGAAGGAACCTCTTGAGGACCCGGCACAAAAACCGGTAAGGGGGGGATCACCTGTTGGATCGCCACCAGCGCTGAGAGCATCGCGGGCACCCCGGGGCTTCTCCCAGGGCTTGGAGAAGTTGAGTCCAAGTTTAACCCTACAGAAAGACGCCTGGAAGCGGATGGGGCGGGGGACGCCTTCCTCTTCCTCTTCCTCTTGCCTTCCTCTCCTGCCCTGATCTGCTTTGGGACCCCTCAAGTTGGTTTCCTTCCTGGACACCGCTTCCCCCCCCCTTAGAGCCCAATCCTAGGAGTGTATACTCAGAAGTAAATCCCATTAGAGTGAATGGGGCTTACTCCCAGGAAAGGGGGGCTAGGCTCGTAGCCCTACAGCCCAGTCCTGTGCATGTCTACTCAGAAGTAAATCTCATATAGTTAATGGGGCTTACTCTCAGGAAAGGGTGGATAGGGTACAGCCTTACAGCCCAATCCTGTGCGTGTCTACTCAGAAGTAAATTCCATTTAGTTAATGGGGTTTACGCTCAGGAAAAGGTGGATAGCGTTGTAGCCCTACAGGCCAATCCTGTGCATGTCTACCCAGAAGTAAATCCCATATAGTTAGTAGGGCTTACTCTCAGGAAAAGATGGATAGGGTTGGAGCCCTACAGCCCAATCCTGTGCATGTCTACTCAGAAGTAAATCCTATATAGTTAATGGGGCTTACTCTCGGGGAAAGGTGGATAGGGTTGTAGCCTTACAGCCCAATCCTATTCGTGTCTACTCAGAAGTAAATTCCATTATATTCAATGGGGCTTACTCTCAGGAAAAGGTGGATAGGGTTGTGGTCCTACAGGCCAGCCCTACGCATGTCTACTCAGGAGTAGATCCCATTAGAGTCAATGGGGCTAACTCCCAGAAAAGTGTGGATAGGCTTGGAAGGAAACTTTCTCTGATTTCCTCCCCCCCCCCCCGTTTAAAACCAACCCCCTCCGCTTGTGCAGCCTGATCGCGTTAACCCGTCTTTGAACGTGGGAATGGCTCGCATTCCATTGAGCATCGTGACCGGGAAAGGGGGAGCGATCGGACGGGCTACACAGCGCCCCTTCTCGGCCAAGGCGAGGGGAAGGCGGTCTGGTGCTCACACACAGCGGAGGCTCGTGAAATTGAAAGGGGTTGGCGATCAAAACGAATTGAGTTCGCAGTGGAGCTGCCCTTCCCCGTCTAAACTTTCTCCGAAGTTTGCCTGGGAGCTCTCGGGAGTCTCTCAACAGGTTGGGACTCTCCCTTTCCTTGTGGTAAGTTCTCTATTTAAAGAGTAATGTGGGTGCATCAGAGCCCCAGTGTCTTATTCTGCATAGCCTGCCCCCCTTCCCCCAACTCCTTTTCTGGTACTACTGTTTTACTAGAGGTTGGGCACAGATGTGTAAACAAGAACTTGTGGTACGTTATCTATTTAAAGAGGAATGTGAGTGCATCAGAGCCCCAGTGTCTTATTTTGCATAGAAAACAGCTGAAGCCTGTGCCCTCCTCCCCAACTACTTTTCTGCTACTACTGCTTTACTAAAGGGTGGGCACACATGTGTAGTTTGGAATTGCTTTGGTCTGTTGCTACTTGGAGTGACCGCTCAAGTCTTTCAGGGACTCCTAGGGCCCAATCCTGTGCACATCTACTCAGAAGTAAGCCCGGGTGAGTTTAATGGGACTTACTTCAAGGTAAGTGTGAATAGGATTGCAACCTTAATCTCTCCCCCCTCCCCCCCCCCCCAAGAGTCATGCTTGCTTCTACACGTCTTTTGCCAATATTGTTAGGAGAGAAAATTGCAGGCTCCAGAATTGTGTAATTATGTTTAACTGCTAGTGTGGCTTTGCATCTTGGGGGTAAGTTTCCAAGGAAGGGAACATGATATTTTTCAGTGTCTTTGGAAATTACAGGGACTCAGACTGGCAAGGCTCTGGAATTTGAGATGGGTGGCTAGAGTAACTGGAGGAGTTTTTCTTGTGTGACTCTTGTTTGTGTCTTCCTGATGTCAGTGGTTGTCCTTTGAGCCCTTGCATCTTTGCAAATGAAGTTGTGTTCCCTAGGTCTCCCCAAATGATTGCCATGTTCATTTTTCCTGTAATTATTATTACATTTGTGTGTTCTAGCTTATCATAAGAATGGCATTCAGTTCTCAATCAAGATTAAGAAAGGAAATAATCTACAAGTAGTACCCAAACTTTTTTTTTAAATAAAACCAACAAATCCAAAACACACAGTGGTTATCAGCAGCCTAGGATTGTGCCCAAAAGAATGAGAGTTTGAGAACATCGATGAAGACCAAACAATTCTTTGAGACCCCCTTTTATATTTAGTGTGTCATTTTTCCCCCCAATGTTAGAAACTTAAAGTTGCAGAAGTTGGTGCAGTACTTGGGGAGCTACATCAACAGCAAGGTTCATTGGCCTATACTTGGATATATTAACTCCCAATTTAAATCATTTATTTTTATTTGACATTTTTATACCACCCTTCCTCCAAGGAGCTCAGGGTTGTGTAGATAGTTCCTTCTCCTCCTTTTGTCCTCACAAACCTGAGGCTGAGAGATGGTGACTGGCCTGAAGTCACCCAGGAAGTGGATTTGAACCTGGATCTTCCAGGTCTAAAAAAATTAACAAAGAAACCCAAACCCAAGTTGTTTTAAGAACTTTTTGTTGCGGTTTGAAACATGGTGTAGGGGTGACACCCCTTGTCTTCCTGGAAAAAAGGCATTCAGTCTCCATTCTGCTCTAGGTTTGGCTTGTTCGTACTGGCACAAAGGGGTAACTTAAGTGGTGTGGAGCGAACCCTGGCAGGAACCAGAAAACAAAGGCATCCTTCATTAGGCTACAATGCTGCAACCAAAAGGGACAATTGTGTATAGTTTGCTCTTGGTAGAGATGCGTGTCTGATAACACAAGGGCTGCCAAAAGAACTGGAAAATGGATATTGTAAATCTGAACTGATGCTATGAGATAGGAATAATTATCCTGTGTTTTCTCTGGAGCAGTTACAGGCTTTGCCAAACTCACTCAAATCTTTCCCCTAAGTGGGGATCTGTCTGTCAAACTTTTAATTGGTACACAGAACTGTAGGCTGGCTCGGGAGGGAAACGGTTTTGTAGCTTACTCACGACAGTGCTTGCTAATTTGTCTTATGCCCAGGAAGTGCATTTCAAGTGCTCTGCAACAGTCTTTGAGTTTTATTTGTGAGCCAGATGCATGGGAGGTCATCAGGACATTGCCAGATGCAAGATGTGTCTTGTTTTGTGTGCTCCCTGAAGCATTTGGTGGGCCGCTGTTAGATCCAGGAAGCTGGACTAGATGGGCCTTTGGCCTGATCCAGCGTGGCTCTTCTCATGTTCGTTGCCCATGTTTTACCCATGACCCTCAAATTCTCTTACTCTGAAGCGCTTGCACCCAATTCATTTCATCTGAATGCCTTCAGTGAAGTTAAGGCTGCTTATCTTAACCCATTTTTGCCAACCTCACAGGCGTACACATTTGATCCCTGTTGCATTTATGCAGCATTGGGCAGAGATGGTTTAAGCCTGCTTGCATTCTTACAAGTCTTCTGAGAAATCCATTGAGATGTAGCTTCTGAGTAATCCTATTGGGATTCATTTCAATAATGTAAGAAGCGTTCTGCCAGATCAGACCAAAATATTCTATTTGCACAGCTGACCAGATGGTTCAGGGACATTTCCAAGCAGGGTATGATGGTAGCAACCTTTACCACTACAGTCATCCCCCTGTATCTGTGGGGATGTACGTTTCTGCAGCTACGATGGTACATGAAACCATGGGTAGCAGCTAAACCGTTACTTACTGTTGCTTTGTGCAAACCCTACAGACCCCTTCCTCTTCACACCTGTTAGTTAGCTAACAAGGAGGCAGAAAGAGAAAGTGGTTTGGAGGGCTGCAAATTGGGAAACAAAACAAAAACAGATGAATCATGAGTGCAACAGGGTGAGTTTGTGAACTGTGGATACCTGAAACTGAATTTGTGGATACAGGGTGAGGAAGAGCTACTGTATTTCAACAGGTATTTGTTACATTGTTGATATCCTGCCAGGAGCTTAGAGCAGTTTGTGTATATTAACACCCCCCCCCCATTATTCTCACAATGGCCCTGTGAGGTAGGCTAGATTGGAAGAAAGTAACTAGCTTGGGGGTCACCCAGTGAACTTCATTGGGAGTAGAGAGGTTGAGCCCACACCTTTCTGGTTCTAGTCCATTCTCTGTACCTCACTGGCTCTCAAAGTCCCCTCTTTCCCCCCACCTTGATATTCAGCCTGCAATCATGGTGTCTTTCTTTAGTTATTATGAGTAATCAGTAGTCTGCATTGTTGCTTGTGGCTGTAAATAAATTTGAACGGAGGATTTGCTGATATCTAGTCCTGTCCTCGCATCACATTTTTGTTGTGTTCAGGCTAGTGAATGGGCCTGAAAGACTTCCCTGTGTGCAAAGGATAGTAGTCCCAAGGAGACCTATTCAGACCTAGAGCTCTGGATTATTCAACAGGATCTATGGAGCATTGCATCACTGGTGTAACTGGGAGGGTCAAGGGGGACAAATGCCCTGGAGTGCCATGCCTGCAGGGGCAGCGTCCCGTTCCTTACCCCCTCCACCTTCCTCGCCCCTGCACAGAGGCCTTTGGAGGTCTGGAGAGTGGGCATTAAGACCTTCAGTGGGCTGTCAGTCTTCTTGTTGGGAGGGTGGCATTATGCAGTTCTAGCCCCGCGTGACAGAGGGGCCAGGGTGGCAGTGCATTGCATCACCTGGGACGTATGGCCATGTAAACACAGGAAGAGTGAGAACTTGGCAAATTCACATCATGTTGCTAGGATGGCTGTTGATTTTGTGCAGAAGTAACATCTGATTGTCACGCTGAGAGTACAGAGTGTGTGTGGGGGGGGTCACACTCTTCTTTCTTGTTCGCTTGTGCAAGGCTTGTGATGGCCCGTGACTGGAATTTAATCTGAAAAGTGAGTTGGCTATTTCAACATCCACCTCTATGCCAGATTGATATCCAGGTTTTTGACCTTGCTCACCAGTGTATGGGATGAACCATTTACTTGATCCCTCTGAATTTGAGCTCCTAAATGGAGACCTTATCTTGAAGACACTGCTGGTCAGCTGGCACTCCTGTAGTGGCTTGCTGTAATGCGGATAATGGTAAGATGTCTGCACCGCATGCCTGGACTAACTGATGAGGAATGCCTGGCTATGGAGGAGGATTCTACCTTATTGCAAGGTAGTACAGCGCTAGAAAATTATTTCTCTCTGACTCTGAGACCTGCAGTAGGAAGGATTTATTCCTGCAAAGAAAGCAAAGCTTTTGACAGAGGCAAAAATAATTCGACAAGCAACACAAGGAAGTTTTCTGTGCATCGAGAACTTTTTCAGCTTCATGCAAATAGACTTCCACTGAAAAGCAGGCAGAAGAAAATGTTTGACTGCCCTTTCAGTTGTGGTCTGGCAGGTCTCGAAAGAAACCAAAATCCCCATGATATTGAATGGTTGAGCTCAGTGCTGGATTTAGACTTGGTGAGGCCCTAAGCCAGGGGTTCTCAAACTCTGCCTTTGGTGCTGTGCTTTGGCAGGCAACTGGAGATCACTTTCATAAACTTTGTAGTAAACTGGAAGTGACTTTCTGGTTGTTTCTGGAGCCCAGCAGAGGCCTGGTGCGGCCTCCAACTGAGTCCATAGGGCTCCAATTTGGAGTCCACTGGGTGCAATGGTGGGTGGGAGTCCCCAGCCCAGGACCCATCGGACATTAGGTTGTGAGCTCACAACCTGATGCTCCAGCCCACAGTTTGAGAAACCCTGCCCTAGGCTTGGAGGCTCCTTGTTAAAAATTTGCCCCAAAATTTGGACACTCAGTTTATACCCTATAAATTACTAGTTTGAAAATTTCTTATTTACTGTTTGTATTAATGGTGATGCATAAAGGAGCTCAGCCAACCTCTTCCTGAGGGTTGCGCATTATAAGCCACAGTTTGGTCACCTCGTTCTAAGCTGATGCCTAAATCTGGCACCTGCTCTGCTAACTCTTAGTGCAGAAGAAATGGCCCTTTTAGGACAAAGTGAACACACATTTGAAATGCTGTGGGTGAGTGAGGGGGGGAAGATGCATCTGGAGGTTTAACAGTTATGCGCCGCCTTCCTTGGCAGTTTCTCTGCTCCAGCTTTTCATCAGAGTGCCTGTCATCATTTGCGTGTCATGAATAGGTTGAATTGGAAATGAACCTCAAATAATGTTCTTGGTGCCCGGGCTGGAGACTTGTGGGACTCTGTGCTTCAAGTTTGTTTGCAGATGTGATAGCTTTGTGATTCTTTATCCTGGTACTTACCTTGCACTAGAATTAGGTCTCAATTATCCAGTAGAGCTATTACCTGAAGGGGATTTTGTTTCCCACTTTTTTCTAGGACAGGACTTGACACCGGACTCCCAGGGGATCTCCCAGACCCAGACCAGCTTAGCTTCAGTCAGACTGCTGCATCATGTGTCTTTGGACCACAGAGCTCTAGCCACCAACCCATGTTTTAGTTTAGAGACGGATTTGCATGTCTGATGAGGCAGCCAAGGGATAGAACCTGATTTTAGCATGTTTGTTTTCTGCACACGCACATTTCAAAGCATGAGTGAACTGGAAATGGGTGCCTCTGTATGCAGAAATCTAACAGTGAACCTGGGGGGAGAGCGTTCGCTTGTACAGTTGCACACATGCAGGGCAGGGGAGGTAGTCTGGGCCACTGGTTCTTAAACGTTTTAGCACAAGGACACACTTCTTAGAATGACTCGTTGGGACCCACTGGAAGTGATGTCATTAACCATTTCCCCAAAAGCAGTAACCTATCTGGTAGCATCAAGGTCTAATGTATCACAAATAAAATACACATTGAAATGAATGAGGACCCACTTGAAATGGGCTCATGACCCACCTACTGTGTCTTCACCCACAGTTTGAGAAACACTGTTCTAGGCAGTGGTCAGGGCCTGTGAGAAGGGGGTAAAGGCGGTAATTTGTACCTGGGCTCGGGGTCTAAAAGCAGGCCTGGGAGCCATAAAAGGGGGCCCAGAAATTTTCTGGAAATTTATATTTGCCTATCTCACCTGGACTTGCTGCCTGCCTGGGAAGTATAGGATCAGGAACACAGCTGCTGGACTACAGCTGCTGCAGAAGTATGTTCTGGTGCAAAAAGGACACTTTCCATTCTAGTGTGAGCCTGAATACAATGATGTTAATTTTCTGCAATGATTTTCTAAACTTAAAAGGTTTTAAAGAGACTTAGGAGTGCATTTGGTTTTCCATTTTGCAGTATCTTTCTGCCAACACTGCACGGGGAGGTAGACCTGGGCTCCAAAGATTTTTCTGGCTGTGGCCACCTTCCACTGCCTTGTTTGCCCCCCCACCATTCCTGTTCTACCCACCCTTGTCACCACCCTCCCTCCTCTATTTCATTGCCTCTCCCCTTTGGGGAAAAAAACCCAAAAGAAACTTTGTATCCCCTGATAAAATTCCTCTTGGAGGCCCTGGCAATTCTAGACATGTCCTTTCTACAAAGTACCAATTTCTAGTTCTAGGGGGGGAAAAAATACAAACAGAATTCATTGGTTGAGATCTTTTTTTTTTCTTCCTGAAACAGATAATCAATGTGCAGGTTTATAATATATTACTGATATAGTTTTCTTTGCCTGTGCACTCAAGGGAAAAATGCATGTTTTAATGTGTGTTAGGTCTGGTATCTCTCCTGTTTGAATTGCTGGTGGGGCTCTAGATACTTCCTAGTTTAACCTTCAGGAAGAGTTTTTTATCTGTTGCAATCATACATATCTTCCCCCCCCCCCCCAAAAAAAAAAAAAAAAACACAACAGTTAATTATCTACTACTTTAGGGAGACAGGCAACAATTTCATTCCAGTGGAGTAAATTACATGACTAATGGACTTGTGTATAATACTACCAGAGAGAGAGAGAGAGAGAGAGAGGTTAAATAAAAGCTAATAAAACACTTATAAATAATCACTTGGGCTGCAGGAACATGTCTTGGAGAATTGTATTTATGGTAGGGAATTTATCAGCAAATGAAAATTATTGAAGTCTGCGGCTGTTGACAAGCCTTTAGAAGGCGCAGAGAAACGGGAGGTCCTTCTAGATCTCTCACATTCCAAAATTAGTCTTTAACTTTCAGCTTTGAAGATCAGGGGAGCACTCATGAGATTGCAGCAGGAGTGGGAATGACGCACCTGAAAAGCTAGGGCAGTTTGCACCTTAAATAGAAGTGGGAGAAGAATGGTAAGCAACTTGCGCTTCTAGTGCATTTGTGTGAAGGGAGAAGGTGGTAATCTCTACCACAAAGAAAAGCATGCGTTTCAGATCTATAGGCACATCTTCTAATGGAGAAGTTATGGGTGCCTTTGTTTCTCATATATTACACAGGAATTGAGAAAGCCACAAAAGTGAGTCACTGATGCTTTCTCTTTCATCTGCCTGCATGCAATGCTGAACTTTCTCATCTGTTAGCCTGGTACTCCACCAGGATCAGTCCATCCATTAGGCCAGTGCAGATGGTCACCCCTGGCAGTAGGTTGATGGGGGAACCACCAGTACATGGGGAGGTAATCAACTCTGTCCTCCAACTCATCTCCATGATGCCTTTTATCACTTTTTAAATTGGAAAGAGGAATAGGGGAATGGAGAAAGTGGAGAAAGTGTGGAGGAGAGGGTGGTGGGCTAGTGTCGGATATGTTTTCCAGTCCACTCCTCTCTTCCTTTTCCATTCCAGGGAATAGGAGGAACAGAGTCTGGCATATAGCCCAGTAAGTGAGGCAGCATTTGGCTCATCATCTTAGGTTCCAGGTGGCCTTGGGCCAGCCCTGCAGTCTACCTACACCAGGGTCAATCCTGTTCAACTTTCCAGCATTAATGCAGCTGTGCCAATATTGTGTCTATTGCATCCTGTGGTGGTGGGGGCAGGCACAGAGGCCTCCACAGGAAAAAAAAATGGTTACCCATCATGTAGTTAATGTATGGAACTCCTTGCCACAGGAAGTGGTGATGGCACCTGGCCCAGATGCCTTTTGAAGGGAAGTGGACAGATTTATGGAGGAAAAGTCCATTCCAGGTTACAAGCCATGTATACACAACCTCCTGGTAATCTCTGAACACCAGATGCAGGGACTTATGGGATACAGGTCACTTGCCTTGTGTGCTCCCTGGTGCGTCTGGTGAGCCACTGTGAGACATAGGAAGCTGGACCAGATGTCCCTCCTAAAAGTTTGGAAAATAACTTTTCTGACCCTTCAAGCATGGTGATGCAGTTTGGGTAGTCTGTGCTGCCACCTTTGTGGTTGGACGGTGAGTGCCAAAGACAGTCTGGGCTGCAGCTGCTAGCAGAGTGTGTTGGAATTATTGGAGAAGCATGTCCAGTTCTTCTCTAGAAGCGTCCATCGATGCTATAATTTTAAAGTGGTGTAATAGTTATTCCCACTTTCTAGGGCACTCTGGGAAATACAGTTCCAAAAAGGCATCAAAGACTGTAATGGTAGTTTTTAAGTCATATTTCTGCTAATTGTGAGGTTTTAGCCTGGATTTAAAGGTATTCAGTATGAACATTATTTCATACTTATTAGGGAGCCAGAAAGTATCCATTTTTCTTGCTTAGATACTTTATATGACTGCTCCCCCCCCCCCCCAGAATGAAGCTGAGATGGGAAGCATTGCTCTGAGACCACAACCTTCAGATGACTATTGTCTATTTGTGTAATTCACTAAACATGTGCTGTATCTGTAATCTCTGAAGTCCTTGCTGTAAATCAGGGGTGTCCAAACATTTTGGCAGGAGGGCCACATCATCTCTCTGACACTGTGTCAGGGGCCGGGAAAGAAATAATTAATTTACAATTTAATATTTGAATAAATTTACATAAATGAATATATTAGAGATGACACTTATATGAATAAATGAAGGTCTTGGAATAGCTCAAGGCCTATAAAAGGCTTTGCACAAAGCAAGGCCAGCCTTTCCTTCGCTACCACTGCTGCATCACAGATATGAATCAGCAAGTAGTGGAGGGAGCCCTCGTCCCAAGTTGAACAGTTGTCCTCATGCTGAGAGCAGTTGCTTCGGGCCAGCACGGGCTCCAGCAAGTCTCTGGAGGGCCAGAGGCTCATTGAAGACTGGGGGCTCCCTGAGGGCCTGATTGGAAGCGTCTGAGGGCCGCAAGTGGCCCCCGGGCCGGGGTTTGGGCACCCCTGCTGTAAATGAATCCCACTGATCATAGCAGACCCTCAGTTTGGAGTCTTTGTCATCTTGTTGGTCATGCCTCGATATTTACATTGGGCCTTCAGTATCCGTTCCAGAACACCCCTTCTCTGAATTTGGAATCTGGGGATAACTAAATCTGGGGCGGGGGGGGGAGGGGTCCTGCTGGCATCTCGGAAAACCTCCTGGGAGTTACTGGAAGGTACTTCTGGTCATGTTCAGGGGTCCTCTGAGGCCCTCCAGTGTGCGTTCGCGATCCACAGCGAGTCAAATTTGTGTATGCTGAGCCCACTGATATTATTATAATTACTTTTAACTGTCAGGTATACGAGGTTATTGTTTGATCGCTGCAAGTCACATGGTGCACATTCAGACCTCCCATTGCATCCAAAGTAATATAAGAAACCGGAATTCCAGCCATCCCAATAAGAACATAAGAACTGCCCCGCTGGATCAGGCCAAGGCCCCATCTAGTCCAGCTTCCTGTATCTCACAGTGGCCCAGCAAATGCCCAAGGGAGCACAAAAGACAACAGACACAACCTGTGTCCTGGTGCCCTCCCCACTTTTAGCATTCTTGCCTTTTTCAAGAATCTCAAACCAGCTGTTCTCCCACAGATGAATTCAGGTGGACCCATTAAACATATGAAGCAGGTGGAAGAACTATAATGGACAAGTATTTAATTGTGTGAATTTGCTTCTCTGAAAAATCAGTTAGAAAAGCTACAATACTAAGCACACTTTCCTGGGAGTTATTGAAGGTAGTGGAACTTACTGCTGAGTAAACATGTATAGGATTGTGCTGAAAATTACAGGGAATTGGCTCAAGTATTGTGCGCACATACCCATGAGTAGGCACTATTGAATACAGTAGGATTTCTCAACTGGACTCGGTTGTACATCTTTTCATTTGTTTTAAATCAGGGGTGTCCAAAGTTTTTGGCAGGAGGGCCACATTGTCTTTCTGACACTGTGTCGGGGGCCGGAGAAGAAAATAATTAATTTACATTTAAAATTTGAATAAATTTACGTAAGTTTAAATAAATGAATATATTAAAGATGAACTTATATGAATGAATGAAGGTCTTGCAATAGCTCAAGGCCTATAAAAGGCCTTGCACAAAGTAAGGCTGGCCTTTCCTTTGCTGCCGCTACTGCATCACAGATGCGAAACAACAAGCAGTGGAGGGAGCCCTTATCCCACAGCTCACGCGAGAGGTCAAACAGTCTCGCTCACACTGAGAGCAGTTGCGTCGGGCCAGTGTGGGCTCCAACAAATCTCCAGAGGGCCAGAGGCTCATTGAAGACTGGGGGCTCCCTGAGGGTCGCATTGAGAGACCTCAAGGGCCGCAAGTGGCCCCAGGGCCAGGGTTTGGGCACCCCTGTTTTAAATAAACTGGACATGAACACGGATCTAAACTTGATCCATTGGTATTTCACGTGGCACATTTGGAGGATCAACACAAATAGGGAAGTACAAAAATGAAAAAGTTGCTTAGAAACCCAACCCTACATAAAGCAAACTATTCTCTTGTACAGTTCCTCACACTTCTGGTTGTATGTTAAGATACCGAACTGGTAACTTGGGAAGTTTCTGCGCAGATCAGCCCTGGCTTCGAAAGCTGGGGTGGTATGCTAGGCAGTCATTTTCTCCTTTGCTTGGGCGTTTTGAAGATAAATGAATTCTGAAGATTATTATTTACTCATAAGCCACTGATAATAGGGGACAAAAGTTCCTCGAGCAGATGAATACCTGGAAGTATTTTACAAACATTATCTTAAACATTATAATCTGCAAACATTGTAATCATAAGTGTTCTATAAGCATCACTTATGAATTTGGAAGGTAAACATTAATTACCATCTGGATGCACTTCACTGGCAAGATATTAAGACAGGGCCCTGAGGATGGAATCCTGTGCTACTTTTGCCCATTGAATTCAGTAGGATTTGGTACCTGTATGGAAACCTAAAGTGACTTTCTCCAGCACAAGACTGGAAACTGAAACTGTCAAGCAGGAATTCCTAGCTCTTAGGCTGGTCATCGGAGAAACGCATTAGAACTTGATTGCAGATAATGCACTTGCATCCAGAGAGCCTAGTGAACTCAAAAAGCCAATGGTATAGGTAGCTGTAGTTATTGCTGAAAGAACTGATCTGCTCTGATTTCATCATCCCTAATTGCTATCCTGTGAAGATGGAAATGGTGGATGGCACTTTAAAAACTGAGATGAAGATGTGGACACATTAGACAGTCACATGTAATATCTGTAATTAGGGTTGAAACTTGCGGACCCTGCATTAAGCACTCTATTGCAGTGATCTTCAGCCTTTTTCATTTCACAGTACACGGACAAGATATTATTGTCAAGGCACACCATGCTGTTGGTGCGGGGCTGGCAACCCTCAATGGCCCTACTAATAAATGACCCTCCCCCAAACTCCCGCACCACACCTGCAGACCATTCGCGGCCAACCAGTGTGCCATGGCACAGTGGTTGAAAATGACTCCTCTACTGCTTTATATTAAAGTGAATACCTGCAATACAGGAAAGTGTGTTGGCCTGATCTACATATGCAATAGACTTTTCCTTTCTTTCTGGTTGCTCTACAACCCAGAGCATAGAGCCTATTCATCAAATAATGGACATGCATATGGAAATCATGCTTGAATGCATTGAGACCTTTTCCACCTTCACCTTAAACCTTCTGCTTTTAACCTTAAAGGCTTACCATCTAAGCCTCCAGCAGGGGGGAGAGAGACTTGCAGATTACACTTGCTGGAACAGGCTTTGTATGTTACTAGAGCTCTCCTCTTTGCCTCAATGACTGGTGTCAACTCCTCAGAGTGGGCTTCAAACCAGTCTGCCGTCTTGTTGGTCTTCTTGCCGAATACGGACAAAGCGGTGTTGTAAACAGCATTTCTGAAATGTTCCCATCTGTTGGATGCATCTGTATCGGCTGGGCCTGGAAGAGATTCCTCAAGCAGTCATGCAAATTCCTCCACTTTTCCCTGGTCCCGGGTCTTGCTGGTGTCAATGCGAGGTCTTCCTTCCTTTTTCATGTGACACAGTCGCTTAGTTAGCAGTTTCACTCTGCTGCACACCAGGGAGTGGTCAGTGTCGCAGGCAGCACCCTGATAGCTGCGTGTGATCTTGATGCTGGGAAGGCTGGAGCGTCTGGTGAGAATCAGGTCGAGCTGGTGCCAGTGCTTTGAACTTGGGTGTTTCCAAGAGATGACATCACTTACTGCTCAATGACATCACTTGGATGCTATTTGGACAGCTGGATGAAATGAGTGTGACACCCCTGATCTAAACTGTACCATACAAGCCTGTGCGAAAGGCCACCACCCTCTACATCCTTACCTTGAGTAGTGCTACTGCATTTCTTTACTTCTACCTCGGCAAAGTCTTCCTCATTTGCTTTCTCTTTTCCTAATAATGCATGTGTAACCAGAGACTAGCTTTCACTATCTCCCGCATTACTATGTGATGACTCTGAAACAAAACCCAGGTGAAATAAACTTGCCTGGCTTCCCCTCCTTCTTTTTCTGAGCTCCAGACTTGTATTTGGTCTCCATACTGTTAATTTCACCTTCAAGCAATGCCAAAATGCATGTAGACTCAGTCCGAGGCTACGTATTCTAGACAACTGCTGAAGTAGAAGAAGGGGTAGAGATGACTGTCGGGGCCTGAGAATTCTGTGAACAGAACTGGGTGACCCACTGCTGGGGCCCAGGAGTTCTTAAGGTGTAAGTTGCACTTTCCCAAGTCTGAATTGTACTAATACATGTTGGGGCATTTGGAGAAGATCTGGGGTGTATTTCCACTACAGTTTTAATCCATTTTCAATATGCTTCTATTCCCCCAATGCATTCCTGGGGGTGAGGGGCTTTGTAGTTCGTTAATGAATCCAAGAGCTGTTAGAACTACCCTAAACGAACAACAGTCTCCAAAATGCATTGGGGAACTAGTAGTGCATTGAAAGTGAAGTGAAGTTGTATTGGAAATGCAACCTGGATAGGCTGAGATTGAGGTACCCAACTTTCTTTTGCAATAAATTTTTGTATTGTATAGTATTGTATAGTTAATAATAATAGTTTTGTCATGTCTCCAACCCCAGGAATGTTACCTTCCCCCCATCTCACCCTCTCCTTGAGCCTGAATTTATTCCTTCTTAACATGTAT
This sequence comes from Tiliqua scincoides, assembly GCF_035046505.1. Taxonomy (NCBI): domain Eukaryota; kingdom Metazoa; phylum Chordata; class Lepidosauria; order Squamata; family Scincidae; genus Tiliqua; species Tiliqua scincoides. The sequence continues at coordinate 67,949,674 of NC_089827.1, forward strand.
ACTCTTCCTTCACTAACAGCATCTCTTGTAGAGAAATAGACTTACCACGCAATCCTATACATGTTTGTTTTTAAGGTCAATCGCACTACATTCAATGGGGTGTACTCTCTGGCAAATGTAGTCCTAAGAGTGCACCCCAATTATCACAATTACACACTTGTGATAGGGTTGTAACCTTAGTGCTGAAAATCATTTGGACTCTGCTTTTAAAGTGTGCTTACTTCAGACTTTTTTCACAGTTCTTTTCTTTGGCGGTCCTTCCACAAATCAATGTGGTAGCTTTTGTCCCCAATGATGGCAATTTCTATGACATTGCAAATCCAATGTGATTCTCAAGAGTGAAGTTTACCCTTAATTATTATTTATATCTCTGGATAGGAAAGTAGGGGTGTGTTTCACACCTATTTTTCCCTTATGTTTATGATAATTATGAGTTAAGGATTTCCTATGTGGATGGAAAGCAGCTTCCTGGCCAAGGGAGATATATTTTGGTTTCCCTTCAAAATAATAAAAAAAGGCTTAACAGGAAGAACTTGCAGGACAAAAAAAAAGCAACTATTCCTGTAGGGAGTCAGTGACTTTTCAAAATGTGTCAGCCTGACTAAGGCAGGAGGCATTGGTTTGAGCCAGGATACAGCCACTTGGAGTTGGTAACTTGGAGTAAAGGAATCCATAGTTACTGAAACATCTATAAGTAATCTAAAGCAGCAATTTTCAACCTTTTTCATCATATGGCACACTGACAAGGCACTAAAATTGTAAAGGCACACCATCAGGTTTTTGACAGCTTGACAAGGCACACCATGCTGCCAGTGGGGGGCTCACTTCCTAATCTTCTCCAAAATTCATGTGGCACACCTGTGGACCACTTGCGGCACACCAGTGTGCCACGGCACAGTGGTTGAAAATGGCTGATCTAAAGTCATTTTAACAGACTAATGATGTGATCCAGAGCTGTGGTAGGTCTAAGCCAAACAGTCAAGATCAGAGAAGGTTGCAGTGGAGTCACTAGGGTGCGTGGGGTTCGGGCCACACCAGGTGACATGCATGTGGGGGAATGACACCACTACTAGCCAAAATTTTTAAAATCTTGGTATTTTTTAAATAATACCTTCATGTTATATATAATTTGTTGCGTAATGTCATGAAGAATGCAATGAAACAAACCGCATTGAAATATCTCTATTCTGTCAAATGTTATAGCCCCCCCAAAAAAACCTGTGGGGGCCAGATGATGGTGCATCTCCATGTCCACTGCCCAGGACGTTGCCACACCCACTGCATGGGAGGTGGTCCATCATGGGGGTAACACACTGGCCTCCCACACAGGGTAATGCAAACCCTAGTGACACCCCTGGAAGGTTGTCTTCGAGAGTGTAATTGCTGTTATGAAGTTTGGTGCACTCTTCCTTCCCCCCCCCCCCAGGCCTTAGTCAACAATCACTTGAGCAATGGTAGCCAACTGGCTGTAAGAATTGGATGCCACAGCAGTGGATTGTATTGTTAAATCAGTTGAGCTCTTTCAGTAAGTTTCCTTTGTGATCAGACAGGATTTTGGCGTCGGTCTGTAGCCAGGCAGGTCCTAACCTGGTTGCTTCATCATAATCATTGGTTAGGTCAAAATTTCAAGTGCTGTAATAGTAGAGCCGATATAAATAAGCCGTCTACCCTCGTGTAATGATTCACTAAGTGCACAAGAAAATACCCATGATTGCAGGTAATGGTTTGGTTTGTGGGTTTTAGGTGCCAGTCTAGAAAGCTGTTCAACATAAGGAAACTTCTTTTTCTCCTTCACCCTTCATTTGGCATATGGGTCAACATATGCCACAAAGTAGGGAACATGTTTTCCCAAATTTAACATTTGATGCTTCAGGGGTTCCATTCATATAATGCTATTGTCAGTGTGCTTCAAAGGACGACTGTTGTATGCCACTTTTGTGTAGGGAAGTGACCTAAAAACTTTCTACAAATCAATACTTTCTTCTCATAGGCACTATCGCTTTGTTGGAAACGGACCCTTGTGTCAGTTACTTTTCTCAGGGTACAGAGGTGTTGATTCTACAAAATACTAGGGTTTCTTTCATTCTTAAGCTACGTATCTGCATAACCGTCTCTTTAGAGATTATATGAGGTGCATAGTGTAATCCGATAATACTATTTAAATGACTTTTGTTTTCCTGATGTTAGCAAAACACAAATATCAGAGTACTGAAATGCCATGTTCTAAGCTGATGCGATTCTTTACCCAGCATGTAGTCAGTCTGTGGAACTCTTTGCCACAGGATGTGATGATGACGTTTGGCCCAGGTGACTTTAAAAGGGGGCTTGTACAGATTTCTGGAGGAAAAGTCCATCTCAGGTTACAAACCATGATGGATACGTGCAACCTCCTGGTTTTAGAAGTAGGCTACCTCAGAATGAAGTCTTCCCCTGCAGTGTTACCTCCTCGTGCATGTTTATTGAATGTGCTTTGAATGATTAGACAGGGGTTTCAGGTGCGCGCAGTTACGCTTAAAGAGTTCAGCTTCTGGAAAATGTTGGCACGTGCGTTTGTAAGGGTGAGAAAACTGCCTTTGGACTGTAGCGCAGTGAGTACAGTGGCTGATCAGGAAGGATTGGACTGTAACCCAATCCTTGTCCTTTTTTCAGCAAAGTCTGATTGATTAAACTAGAATAACTGCTACATTCTGCTTCCTCTTATTGCCACAGTTGCTAATAGAGAACTAGTTCACGCAACAACTGTAGGAGCTTCTAAAATATGTACAGTAGTCGTATTTTTAAAAATATATAATCATCTCCAGTGGTGTCATAGGGTTTGCATTACCTGATATGGGAGGCTAGCATGTCACTCCTCTGATGGACCTCCTCCCACGCAATGGGTAAGGCCATGCCGGGGGGGGGGGTTTGGGCATGGTGATGCACCATCTCCCCCTACCCCGCTGGTTCCTTGGCTATAACTTTTGATAGACTAGAAATATTTTGGTGCTGTTTGTTCGATTGCATTCTGCATGAAAATGCACATCAAATGATATATAACGTGATGTGCTAAATATATATTTTATGTGCTAAAATATATATTTTATGATATATAAAATACCAAGATTTTAAAAATTTGGGCCAGTACTTGTGTCATCCCTCCCCCCCCCGTGTGTATCACCTGGTGCAGCCCACACACCCCCTAGCAATGCCACTGATGGTTTCACAGTGAATGGGAGCTTGCTGAAGCAGTCTCACCACACACCTATTTGTTAGCATACAGCCATGTCATCATAAACGCTTCAGCAATATTGGGAAACAGGATAAGTTGGGATGTGACCCTGGGGTGGAATTATCCAGTAAGCACTATACAGTATGGGATGATGACGCAAGTCAATATAATGGGCATTTTGAGTCACCTTTTGAATGATCCTTTTCTCGTGGAAAGGATTATTGAGTCCAATTAGCGTGAAGGACTTTATCAGTAAATGTGGGTTAAGCACATCGGTGAGTGTTCCTTCAGAATCGTGGCCTTCAGTGATCTTTCCTAGAATGTTTTGCGAATGAAATGTTTACTCTGTACGTTACTAGTGAACACCTTACAGAGGTAGCTTTAAATTACAGCCGGCGTATTTGGGAACAATCTCCCATTGCTCGTGAAATATTTCTGAAAGGCCATAGTTATGCTATGTAGCACACCAACATCTCTCTTGCTACTAAACATCGGAGCACTTCTTTGCTTCCCCACCTCAATTTGTTCTACTGACTGTCCTCCCAATTATGACACAGCCTTGTGTAATTCTGTTTCAGCAAAGTCATGATTAAAATTCTGAGTTCATTATATTGCTACCAGAGGCATAGTTTCCCCAGTACATTCCATGCTTCATTGTCTTTAAGGAAGTTATCAGCTTCGGTATACTGATGAAAGGAAGATCTCATAGTTTATTATTTTTTTTTTTAAGGAAAGGAAGATCTCATAGTTCATTATTATTATTTTTTTAAGGAAAGCATCATCATTTCTGGTCTTTCTTGCTTTTTTTTTTTCATAGACTGACATTCTGAATTGTTACAGAGTGGAACTTTTTGTATGGAAAATGTTCTGTTTCCTGTGCTGATGACTTGCAGAGGGGTTTGATAGAAGGACGTTATTTTCCGACTCGCACAATACCAGAACCAGGGGACATCCACTAAAATTGAGTGTTGGGAGAGTTGGGACAGACTCTCCACCTCATATTCCAAGAGAATATGATTTTACCCAGCGTGTGATTAGTCTGTGGAACTCCTTGCCACAGGATGTGGTGATGGCATCTGGCCTAGATGCCTTTAAAAGGAGAAAGGTATAGACCAAGTTCCCAAATTGGGGGAGCATTACTTCTCGATCAGGAGGTGGATGTGCATTCATTAATAGCTGGCAAACCTCAGCGAGCGGCAATCTTTGGTCTGACAAATTAACAGGACTATCTGTTCCTGCTGGTGGTTGCAAAATGTGTGAGGCACTTGTGATGTCTGGGCTATATGGGGGACTACAGAAATGCGGTCTTTGACTTTGCGGTCTTCAGCTGTCTGGCACAGTTCGTTCTCGTACCACAAAACATTTCACAGATGAAAACAGGGACACACTGTTACGTGCTTGTACTATCCTATTTTCAAGTCAGGGTTCAATGCCTGAGTACTCCTTGTGTTCTTGCTGTTGCAGGAGGTTAGATACCCTACCTGCTGTGTGCCGTTCTTATTTATTGTACAGTAATCTAGTTCTACTCTGGCTCCGGAGGCAAGGTCGGTGAATCAGACATTCTTTAAAACACACAAAAATCTTAAGCATTTTTTAATAGGATGGTTAGGCTTCCAGTTCATTAGAAAAAGGCCAGGCCAAGGACTTCATGGTGTTGGCATCGGTCTGAGAAAACTGTTGGGGCAACTCCATCTGTACTTTTCCTGGGGCTACATGAGATTCACATGCCTTGAGAAGTAGATAGAAACAAGAAGGGTTGAGGCCAGGGAGCTCACAGTGTTAGCTCCTGGAGAAGCTAACCCAACCTGAAACAACTCTGTTTCTCTTCTTGTTATAACTCTGCTGTCATTTTTAGTGTTATTAAACCATAAAATGTCTTGAGTACTTTGCTAGGAAGGCAGCGTATAAATGTAGCAAAGAATCTGGTTGTAGGTAGGTAATTGAGCTGGAATTCAAACTCTTTCAGCAACCTTCACTACCTTGAGAGCTTTGAGGTTCATGGGAAGCAGCACATTGGTATTTGGTGCATACCTGTGTATGTGTGAACGCTAGAGTCAAAATTTGTCTACTAGCTGCTCTCAGAGATTATTAAACTTCTGAAGAAGGGGACGCTGGTGACTCACAGTAACTTTCGAAAAGTCTTTCCCAAAATACCTTTCTCTATCAGCATTAAGAATATAACATAAGAACATAAGAACAGCCCCACTGGATCAGGCCATAGGCCCATCTAGTCCAGCTTCCTGTATCTCACAGCGGCCCACCAAATGCCCCAAGGAGCACACCAGATAACAAGAGACCTCATCCTGGTGCCCTCCCTTGCATCTGGCATTCTGACATAACCCATTTCTAAAATCAGGAGGTTGCACATACACATCATGGCTTGTACCCCGTAATGGATTTTTCCTCCAGAAACTTGTCCAATCCCCTTTTAAAGGTGTCCAGGCCAGTCGCCATCACCACATCCTGTGGCAAAGAGTTCCACAGACCGACCACACGCTGTGTAAAGAAATATTTTCTTTTGTCTGCCCTAACTCTCCCAACACTCAATTTTAGTGGGTGTCCCCTGGTTCTGGTGTTTTGTGAGAGTGTAAAGAGCATCTCCCTATCCACTCTGTCCATCCCCTGCATAATTTTGTATGTCTCAATCATGTCCTCCCTCAGGCGTCTCTTTTCTAGGCTGAAGAGGCCCAAACGCCGTAGCCTTTCGTCATAAGGAAGGTGCCCCAGCCCCGTATTCATCTTAGTCGCTCTCTTTTGCACCTTTTCCATTTCCACTATGTCTTTTTTGAGATGCGTTTTGATCCAGCGTTAGAACCATGCTGGATCATAGACCAGAAAATACAGACTCTAATAAATAGGGACCATGGAAAAATCACTGTTCCTGTGGCTCCTAACATATTCAGGATTCCCTGTGGGCAGCATTCTATAGAGTATGACGGTGCCTCAGGAGTGAAAGGACTGCACTGGCAGGAAGCCAAAGAAGGGGTGAACTTGATCTCTTGTTTAAGTCCTGTGACCCGCACCTCAATATGTCATAAGCCAACAAGTCCCAGGATAAAGTTTCTTTTCTTCTTGTGAGCCGTTTCCAAAGGAAAGACTGGTTTGGTGAGTTTACCTGCTAGCAGTCGAAAGGGTCATCGGGTCACTTTCAAGATAAATTATGCACGAGCCTATCAATTTTCTCTCCTCACCGTTGATTCAAGGCATTCCGACATAATTAATTGATTCGGGGTGACTGGAAGGCCGCCAACCCTTACTGGGGTGGGGACAAGGCTGGAGTCGTAACAGGTGCATTCATGAATACCCATTTCTTTATTGCCTTTTACCCCACCGAGAAAAAAAAAATAATTCAGAGGAACAGTTTATAAAGCCGAATCTTACCAGATCTTAGCCAAAAGGACAGCAACCTATTAAGGAGATGGTGAACATGATCCTGTGACTTGCCACTTGTAGGATACCATTAAAGGGTGGCAATGCATATGGAAGCGTTGACCAGGTCAGGCCAGGGTCCAAGGACCTCTGTATTGGCAACCTTCAGTCTCGAAAGACTATGGTATCGCGCTCTGAATGGTGGTTCTGGCACAGCGTCTAGTGTGGCTGAAAAGGCCAATCCGGGAGTGACAATCCCTTCCACACCGGGAGCAAGTGCAGTCTGTCCCTGGTCTGTCTCCCTGACTATGGGCCTTCCTTCTTTGCCTCTTAGCCTCAGACTGTTGGCAAAGTGTCTCTTCAAACTGGGAAAGGCCATGCTGCACAGCCTGCCTCCAAGCGGGCCGCTCAGAGGCCAGGGTTTCCCACTTGTTGAGGTCCATCCCTAAGGCCTTCAGATCCCTCTTGCAGATGTCCTTGTATCGCAGCTGTGGTCTGCCTGTAGGGCGCTTTCCTTGCACGAGTTCTCCATAGAGGAGATCCTTTGGGATCCGGCCATCATCCATTCTCACGACATGACCAAGCCAACGCAGGCGTCTCTGTTTCAGCAGTGCATACATGCTAGGGATTCCAGCACGTTGCCAGGTGATGCCGAGGATGCGTCGGAGGCAGCGCATGTGGAAAGCGTTCAGTTTCCTCTCCTGTTGTGAGCGAAGAGTCCATGACTCGCTGCAGTACAGAAGTGTACTCAGGACGCAAGCTCTGTAGACCTGGATCTTGGTATGTTCCGTCAGCTTCTTGTTGGACCAGACTCTCTTTGTGAGTCTGGAAAACGTGGTAGCTGCTTTACCGATGCGCTTGTTTAGCTCGGTATCGAGAGAATGAGTGTCGGAGATCGTTGAGCCAAGGTACACAAAGTCATGGACAACCTCCAGTTCATGCTCAGAGATTGTAATGCAGGGAGGTGAGTCCACATCCTGAACCATGACCTGTGTTTTCTTCAGGCTGGCAATGCATAAAGGGTGGCAATGCATATGGAAGCGTTGACCAGGTCAGGCCAGGGTCCAAGGACCTATACCCATTGATACCCTCTTCCCCAGTCAACTGTTGAAGCATCTATTGCTGCTTAATCTTGCCCAGCAAATCCCCTTGAGCCTTGACTTTCCAGTTGTGGGCTGCTGCAACAGTGGGTGTGTCTCCCATTGGCAATGTCCCTTTAAATTTTCCATGCTTTGCTCCCAAAACATGCAACTGACCACAATAAATCAGCATTGAAATTTGCAATAATGTAAGAACCCTGCTTTTTTTTTAAAAAAAAAAAAAAACATTCCCAGCCCCAAAATTGCTGCTAGCCAAAAAGGCAAAAATATTCTATTATTGTTTGAGATATCATGCCTATTTCACGAACTTCCGAAAGTATTCTGCTTACAGTCAATCAAGCAGTTAAATGTAACACCACATTACTTATCCTTTCTCGTATTTTACTTGTTAAAAAGCCAACATGGAGACATTAAGGACCTAGTCATATGGGGCCAGCACACAGATGTGCAAAGCCTTCTCCCTTCCCATTTAACTGGGTGGATGTATGTACAGGGCATCCTGTGTTTTCCATGGGGGTTCTATTCCAGGACCCCCTGCAGATAAGGAAACCCATGGATCATTAAATCCATGGGGTTTTATGGGCTCTGTAATCCTCTGGAGGTAACCATTGCCTCTTGAGGGCCCATGTGGGTTCGACCCTACAGGTTCAGCAACCTGTGGATTTCATTATCCTGAATCCCCAGGTCCCGAATCCGCACTTAAAGCGGGCCCAGTGTATATACTGATGTGTTATATACTGTGTTATATACTGATGTGTATATACTGTGTTGTCTTACTCTCCAGGGTTTTGGGTGCTCAGAGTTCCTGATTCCTGAACCCTAGAGCCTCAAGAACCCCTGTTCGGTAGAACTGCCACCACCCTGTATGTGCCAGTGCCTCAGTCCAGAGACACTGAGACCCTCTAGGCTTAACCCTTGTATCCCTTGTAGGCACTGAGCACTTTCTTTACTTAAAGTCTCAGTCCTCAAGTTACTAGTCCACAATGAGGATTTTTGGTAGCTTGCTGAACGGCTAGGCAGGATTCTGAACCTTTGTCCCCAACAGACAATGAACCCACACGGTAAAAAGATTTTTAATTTATTAAGTACATAGGGTTACAAAAGGCAGCAATTGCTAGAGGCATAAAAACTTCTAGGAAACATATCAGCATAAAATAATAAAGCTAACTGGCTATCTCTGTTATTTCCTAACTCTCACCTGGGTCAGCTTCTTTTGGTAGATCCTCAGTTACCGATAAGGCCACATGGTCCTGGTGGGGCAAAGACCAAAGACAAAGAGACCAGACACCCCTTTGTTCTTATACTTCTCATGCTACAGGATGAGGTGACTCTGTACTTATTTGAACGGACCAATCAGAACCCTTGGGGACAGAATCTTCTCCAAGTGGGGCTGGATGCTAGCCCTCTTAGTTCTCCCCCTCCCCACTGGGGATTCATGGGCGCCTCTCGGTCTGCCTAGGTGCTACATTATCACCTTTCATGGAGTTGTAAATTCCTTGCAGCTAGGATGCAAGCCACTTCTATGTTACTGGGTTACTTTGGTTCAGGCTTTGCAATGCTACTAGGCCTAAACTGTACATATTCATGACAGACTGCATTGTCAAAAGATTAATTTGCACATTAATCCCCAACAGCAGATAGGCAGTTTTTATAAGGGAAGGGTTTAATGATTTTCATCATTTGCTTGCTAGTTCAGATTGCACCTTTCATTTGAAAACTCAGACAACATGTTTGTACATGAGTGTAAAGAGCAAAACAATGATGTGCAATGTAAGGGAAACAGTGCTTGTGTTTATCTTGCAGTGTGCTGTTATGTTTCATAAAGTACTGTTGTCAGTTACCTAGGTTCTGCCATTGGGAGCAGAAGTAGGATTAACATGAATGCAGCTTTCCATAGCCAATCATAGGTACTTCAGCGAAATGTAACCTAATTGGAAGACAATTCCTTCTATCTGGTTAGGAAATAGCCTACCTGAGTCATTCAAGTGAGCAACTTTCTCAACAATGCTGTGTTACATCATCCCTCTTGCCCAGTGATCATTGTCATGTGGCAACCTGGATCAAATTGGTCCAAGCCACAACAGTTCTCTATGAAAAAACTGAGCATTTACCAACAGTCTGTTAGTTAATCCCAAAGCATACTGGTGAGGTGAATCTGGTGAGGTTTGTCAGAATGTGTGATTTTTATAGAGTGCCAGTTTAATTGCAGTGTACTGTTATGGCTTGCCATTATGGCATGTGGAATTTATCCATCACATTTGCATTGTCCAAGGATCAAAGGAGAGCATAAATGGGGTTTTCCCATTTTCCCTCCCCACATAGTGGGGGGAGGGGGAAGAGACTGACTGTCTGGCCAAGATTCCCAGATGAATGTAATGAATGAGAATGGTTTTGATCCCAGCTCTCTTGGCCAAGCCCAAAACTCTGTTCACCAGTCCAGTGTTTCTCCAACTGTGTGTCGGGACCCACTAGGTGGGTCGTGAGCCAATTTCAGGTGGGTCCCCATTCATTCCAGTATTTTATTTTTAATATATTAGACTTGGTGCTACCATAGTATGTGAATGTATTTGGGGAAATGTGGCAGATTTGTACTTTTAACAGGCTACTATATCTGTTTTTAGCAATGATAGTCAATTGGGCTTACTCCTGGGTAAGTGTGGCTAGGATTGCAGCCTAGGATCGTTAAAAATTTTCCTGTTTAATGATGTCACTTCTGGCCATGACATCCTTTCCAGTGGGTCCTTACAGATTGCCATTCTAAAAAGCAGGTCCCGGTGCAAAAACATTTAAGAACCATTGCACAAGACTACTCTTTCAATGGAATTGTTTTATTGGGATTTTGCAAAAGAACATACTTGTAAATGTGAAAGGAGATAAGAAGCTGGGATGATAGAGGGGAGAACTTCAATCTTGTGTGCTTTCCTTTTTTTAGACTAGACTCTTGTAGTACACCAATGTGCCTTAACTTTAAAAAGCGAGTGTGCATATTAAGGATCTTTTAACAATCAGGGAATAACTGTGTGAAATGATCCTACAATCTTCCTTAAGAAGCTCCTTGCTAAATCAAACCAAGATACCCTTCACTCAGCATACTTGAAAGAATCCCAGTAGTAGGTGATGAAGCTGCCCTATAGTCCACCTATGAGTCATTCATGTTCCACCTTTTGTCCAATCCCATGTTATAGAAAATGCACATTTATTGTTTTCTTTTTGTTAGGTTGTGCTTCCCCTGTGTAGGGCATCTCTTTATAGGGTAACCATTATTAGTTGGTTTGTGGTTATCATTTTGAGGCTTTTTCCTTCCTTACTCATAACTGCAAAATATGCTTTCACTAGAGCAGGGGTGCCCAAACCCCGGCCCGGGGGCCACTTGCGGCCCTCGGAGACTCCCAATGTGGCCCGCAGGGAGCCCCCAGTCTCCAATGAGACTCTGGCCCTCCAGAGACTTGCTGGAGCCCATGCTTGCCCAACGCAAGTGCTTACAGCATGAAGGTGACTGTTCAACCTCTCACATGAGCTGTGGGATGAGGGCTCCCTCCACTACTTGGTGTTTCACATCTGTGATGCAGCAGTGGCAGCAAAGGAAAGACCAGCCTTGCTTTGTGCAAGGCCTTTTATAGGCCTTGAGTTATTGCAAGACCTTCATTCATTCATAGAAGTTCCATCTCTAATATATTAATTTATGTAAATTTATTCAAATTTGAAATGTCAATTAATTCTTTTTCCCTGGCCCCCAGCACAGTGTCAGAGAGATGATGTGGCCCTCCTGCCAAAACGTTTGGACACCCCTGCACTAGAGTAAAAGACATACTGATGTTTTAATCACATGTTGTGAACTGGACTCTTATAGAAAGGCACTCCAGGGCCCTCTTTGTGCCTCCATTTTACATTATATGACAGAACTGACATCAGGGCTTCTGAGAGGAATTTTATCAGGAAGTACAAAGTTTGTTTTGGACCCCTTCTCTATTAGATCATAATTTCAGACGATCGTTGGATCATAATTTCTACAAATTACGATATATAAAATGATGTAGGCTTACACAAAATGTGAATGGTAGTCTTCACACAATATAGGCAAACATTTTCTGGGAAATTTCACAGGAAATTTCTGGGCCCCCTCCTTTGACTCCTAGGTCCCCATGACCCTGGATCTGGGTACAATTTACCCCCTGCACCTGCCATGGACTCTGACTGGCATGGCACTCAAACTATCGCTTGGCATTTTGCCTTTTTTTCACAAGACAATAGTGCTGTACCTGGGGGTACAAGGGGTGCAAATGCCCCAAGTGCCAGGCTTGATGGGATGGCACTGCACGATCCACTCCCCCCTGGCAGCCTCCCCAGAGGTGTTCTGAGAGCCGGGGAAGCCACGTACAGCCTCCCCGGTCCTCAGAATGCCTGGAGGGGGGAAGCAAGCACTTCCAGATGGGGGATACCACTGCTTGGGGGTGTGCAGTGGGCGGGGCAGTGACCAGGAATGGTACTTCAAGATGATATTCAGAATGATTGCCAGTTACCTTTGTGTATGTGAAAATTACACCTTGTCTGACAGGTGATTGGATCTGAGTTGCAGATGTAGGTCACACCAGTCACTACCCTGAGGGCAGTGGATGAACATTCTGTGATGGGTAAGGTAAACTAAGTTTAGTGATATGGACTTACAGAGTGGTTTTAATTTCCCTGGGGAAGATTGGGTTATGTCAGAATGCCAGATGCAAGAGAGGGCACCAGGGTGAGGTCTCTTGTTATCTGGTGTGCTCCCTGGGGCATTTGGTGGACCACTGTGAGATACAGGAAGCTGGACTAGATGGGCCTATGGCCTGATCCAGCGGGGCTGTTCTTATGTTCTTATGGTGGACATTGTTGCACTCTCTGCTTATGGTCTCCTCGGCTGTCTTCTTGGCTTTCCACATATTGAGTTGACATAAGCTGAATATTGCAGTGGAAGTCATTTCATGGTTGCAGTGAAAACAAGGAAGTTATTGCTATTGATAGAAATGTTTCCATTATGTCCATATGTGGGGGGTGGATCCCAGTATGTGGATGACTGAGCAAATGTTGGTGAAAGGGACAGAAGGGGAATTGTTATGTCTGATTGTTCAATTTGGTTGTGCATTCAATCATGGTATGCCCCCCCCCCCCCCAGCACAAACAGATTTTAAATACTTGTGAGCTATTTGGCTATGGCTAACCCTCTGTGGGGCAGACTAAATGTCCTGCAGTTGACAAGATCAAATAATGGCTCCTTGCATGAAAAGAAATGGAGGCTACCATGAGACAGAGCATGTTTTAGACACCTCAGCATGAAGTTGTGTTAAGCGCACACCTTTTATCTTCCTGCATATATGGGAACAGCGGTTGGTTGAGACAAAAACTTGCTCCCCACTCCTTGTGAAGTCTGGCACCATCCCTGCCTGGCGCATGGGTTTTCTAGAGACTTGTGGATTGGGAATTGTGCTGGAGAAATTTCTGATACACCAAAGTAATATGATCTCATTTTGTTGGAAATGTATACAACAAAACGAGAAAAGTATGTCATGTTAATGTCACATGCTGAATAAATATCTCAAAGTCTTTTTCATAAGAGCTGCAAGCATTTGAACTGAAATACTTAATTGGAGAAAACCCACTTTTTAAAGCATGTTTCACCTCTGCGTGGAAATTGATTTTTCTTGGAATGCTTATAGAATTTTAAGAACAATACACAATCACGTGCACTTACTTCCCTTATTTGTTTAAATGCCAACAAAAATGAAGCACTGGAAACTGTTGTTGACATCAGTTTTAAGCACACCCCAAGGAGCTGGTTTGAAATGCCACTGTTTGTCCATTCGTCTCTGCCAATGCAGTTTGCCTCTCCCACTAAGGGAATCGGGGGCCCTTTCAGTTTCACCAGCACTTGTCTGTAGAAACCCTGGCATGACTTATTTGTTCTAGGTCGGATTGAGGCAGATCTGCTTAAGAACTGCTGGGAGCACATTCTCATTTGCTGAAGGCCGGTTCTAGCCAAGAGTTTGTGGGCAGAGGCAACTTAGCACATGTCATCCACTTCAAGCACGGTGCTTGTGACGACCTGATGTCCTGGTGCCCTGAAGTAGTGTGCCAAATGCTCCCCCCCCCATTAACCTAATTACATGCCATCCTCTGCTCCTCCCAGTCCCCGGCTTGACAACGGAAGAGGGAAAATAAGTGGAAGAGGAAGTGTTGAGGAGAGGACAATAATGATCTAGAACTGGGATGTCCAAACATAAGGCCCCCAGGCTGGATATGGCCAGCAGGAGCTCTTTATCTGGCTTGTGTGATGATTGGGCTCTCCCAGCACCACCAGCAGCTGCTTTGAACTGCAAAGTGATGGCTTGGCAGAAAGGCTTGATAATGAGGCTGTCCCAGACCTTGAAAATATGATCAAGATCTGCATATTTTCTCTTCTGTCACTTGCAGCTAATGAGTTCCTAGATGAGAACAAAGTACTTATTTCTGGCCATCATCTGCTTGATTACATCATTTCCTGTTTGAGTTGTCACTTCCAGCCATCAGCAGGTGCCGTGAGTGCTAATCGGCTCGGTGTATGCAACGGGTTTGACACCCCTGATCTAGAGCTTCTCACGTCTCCTTCCCCACTCACTATTTTGCTTCACCCTAGTCTTCTTTTCCTATTCAAGGAGTAAGAAAAGGAGGAGCAGTGGAAGGAAGTGGGTGGACAGACATGGTTACTCCCTGCCAGTCTGCTGCCTGAACCTTTTGACTCGACCTGTGACTGATCCTTCAGCAGTAAGAGATTCTGAGGCAGAGAAACAGGCTCAGTAGTGCCTTCATTTGTTGGTCTGTGTGGTTGGTCTGTGTCATCTTGCCACAGGATGTGGTGACAGCATCTGGCCTAGATGCCTTTTAAAAGGGGATTGGACATGTTTCTGGTGGAAAAATCCATTACGGTTTACAAGCCATAATGTGTATGTGCAACCTCCTGATTTTAGAAATGGGCTATGTCAGATGCAGGGGAGGGCACCAGGATGCAGGTCTCCTGTTATCAGGTGTGCTCCCTGGGGTATTTGGTGGGCCGCTGTGAGATACAGGAAGCTGGACTAGATGGGCCTATGGCCTGATCCAGTGGGGCTGTTCTTATGTTCTTAGTCTACTGTTTTCGGAAAGCCTCTTGCTCAAATCAATATAACCAATTCCATTCACAAGAAGCCGTTATTGGTGGAATCCTTTGGATCCCCTTATGGGAATCCTAGACCAGTGATTTTCAACCACTGTACCAGTGCACATTGGTGTACTGTGAATGGTCCGCAGTGTGCCGTAGGAGTTTGGGGGTGGGTCATTTATTAGTAGGGCTATTTCAGTGTGTGAGTCCCCACTGGCAGCATGGTGTGCTTTGTCAACTGTCCAAAAACCGATGGTGTGTCTTGACAATTTTACCACTTTGTCAGTGTGCTGTAAGATTAAAAAGGTTGAAAATGGCTGTCCTAGAGAATGGTTGGGTGTTAACAGTGTACCTCGCACCATGTGAGAGGGCTAATAGTGTTGGGCCGCAATCCTGTACACACTTACATGGGAGTAAGGCCCATTGATTAGAATAGGATATAATCCAGAGTAGACATGCATAAGATTCCACTGTTGGAAATTGACTTATTTCTACAGCAAACAGCTAGCAGTGGGAGAGTCTCATATCCACATAACTGAGTAATACAGTATAGTGTTTGATTTTTTTTCCAAGGCTAATTGAAAATAATTATCATGTTTTTAGCCTTGCCACAACTACTCCACTAATAATCTGTGTTTTTCAAGGACATTCATAAGTCGTTGAAGCTGAAAGGCTTGAACAGCCCTACCGTAAGCTCTCCTACTTGGAAGTCCTGTTCAGGAGTGGTTCCTGAATGTGTGCAGGATCAAGGTGACTGAGGAGCAACTGTTCAGCTACAGCCGTCTGGGTGCACATGCTTTATTCTCTTTCAGAATGGATTTAGCAACGCTACCGCATTTTCCTGGGCAAGTCGTATTGAAATTTGCAGTGTGCAAACATCTCGCATTCCTGCAGTGACTACCCAGCTAGTAAACCAAAAATGGAACATACTTCATTGGCAGTCAGTGTTTTATTCAAACTTGCTCTTTTCATACTGGCTATTTGTTCAGGCTGTAGTCCAACCACCACTGTAAAGTGGCTTGAGTTCTCCTTAGCTCATTACGTCTTGGCCATAGTGCTCCAACAGATCTCGACATGTGCTATTTCTGATTGGGCAACAGGTTACTTCATCAGTAAAGTCACAGCTCCATTTGATTTGGGAATGGTCTGGAAACAGATATGCTAGGGATGCTGCAAAGGTTCATAGGACACACGGACCTCCCTGGACTTTCAGTGTTCCAGCCGCTAGCAACACAGTCCTATCCCAACTACTAGTGCAGATGCAGCCATGCCAAAAAGGTGCATATTTGGGGGGGGGGGGGAGAATTGGACAGCCTGGAGAAGTTAGGTGAAAACATTTTGCACTTACCTCCTAGTAGGCTGCTGGATTGCCAATGGGTCTCCTCAGAAATATGTCACCTATTTTGGTGAAGGGGGGTTGAGGAAATTTTAAAAGGAGGGGATTAGATCCAGGATGTTCATTGCCACCAGACTCACCTTCTCTTCTCCTCACCCGGAATCACCTCCAGTCTTCCCACTCTCTCCCCTCTCCCTCCCCACTGATGGCCTACCAGTGGTGTAGCAGCTCAATAGGGTTGGGCCATTCTAAAAATACAGTGGTACCTCGCATAACGAATGCCCCGCGCAGCGAAAAACCCACATAACGAAAGCGTTTAGCGAAGTTTGGTAACTCGCACAATGATTTTTTATGACCTATGCTTCGCATAACGAATTTTTTGTTTGTTTTGGTTTGTCTTAAGGGGGGGATCTTCATGCCAGTTTATGCTCACATTCACCCTAAGGAAGGATGATGAGTTCTTGGGGTTTCCTCGCGCAGCAGCGGGTCAGTCAGCATCCCTCCCTCCCTCTCACACACACACTTACGCTCTCTTCACCACCCCTCACTCACTCACTCACTCACAGGGCCAGGCTCCTGTGTGCCTGTCAGGGGTTGCACGTTCTTGCTCCCGCCCGTTTTTGTGCCCCCCGCAAGCCTGGAACATCACAGCCCTCTCTCTCCCCAAGCCTGGAGCATCACAGCCTCTCTCCCCCCAAGCCTGGAGCATTGCAGCCTCTCTCTTCCCCCCCCCCCGCAAGCCTGGAGCATCACAGCCCTCTCTCCCCCCAAGCCTGGAGCATCGCAGCCTCTCTCTTCCCCCCCCCCGCAAGCCTGGAACATCACAGCCCTCTCTCTCCCCAAGCCTGGAGCATCACAGCCTCTCTCCCCCCAAGCCTGGAGCATTGCAGCCTCTCTCTTCCCCCCCCCCCGCAAGCCTGGAGCATCACAGCCCTCTCTCCCCCCAAGCCTGGAGCATCGCAGCCTCTCTCTTCCCCCCCCCCCCGCAAGCCTAGAGCATCCCAGCCCAGGGAGTGAGCCTAGGGAAGGAGCCCAGGGAGTGAGCCTAGGGAAGGAGCCCAGGGAGTGAGCCCAGGGAGTGAGACTAGGGAAGGAATCCAGGGAGCCCAGGGAGGGAGCCCAGGGAGGGAGCCCAAGGAGGGAGCCCAAGGAGGGAGCCCAAGGAGACCAGGGAAGGAGACCAGGGAGTGAGCCTAGGGAAGGAGACCAGGGAGTGAGCCTAGGGAAGGAGCCCAGGGAGTGAGCCCAGGGAGGCTTCTCTCCCGTCCACGCATCCCTGGAGTGAGCCCCATTGACTCTACTGGGGCTGACTTACCTTTCCCCTGTTTTTGCACTGGTATGTATGGAGATCTGCCCCCCCCCCCAACTTCCATCTGTTGGTTCTGTGTGCAAGGGGTTTTGCACTGGTCTTGCTGTGATGTCTATACAGAGATCTTCCCTCCCCCACACCTTTCCCCTGTTTTTGCACTGGTCTGTATAGAGATCTGCTCCCCCCCACTTGTATTGAAATCAAGCTCCCCACTCAGCATCCCCCCGTTTTTGAAATCCTCAGTACAGTATGTATGCCTTTAAAGAGCACTTAATAAACACTTTGTAAACCAAATTTGACTTTGTTCTGACCTTCCTTGCCCATAGGAACGCATTAATTAAATTTCAATGCATTCCTATGGGAAAACGCGCTTCGCAAAACGAAAAACTCGCACAACGAAAGGACTCGCGGAACGGATTAATTTCGTTATGCGAGGCACCACTGTACATCACTGGTAGAAATAAATGAACCAGTGGCAGAGCTTCCTGAAAGCTGACATTCTCTAAGGGCCATCTGGGCTCCTTGTCCCAGTGCCCTAGCAGTGCTCCTGATAGGGAATGAAGGGAGAGATTTCATAGAGTTGGAAGGTGCCCACAAGGTCATCTAGTCTTCCTCCCTGCCTATAGCTAAAAATCCTCCTAGAGCATCTCTAGCAGACGCCTGTTGAACCTTTGCCTGAAGGTCTTCAGCGTGGGAGATCCCACCACCTCCCTTGGCAATCTGTTCCACTGCTGAGCCACCCTGATTGTCAAGAATTTCCTCCTGATGTCCAGCTGGAATCTCCTCTCTTGCAGTTTGTGCCCATTTGATTTCCCATTTCCCTTTTTCTTTTGTCAGAACAAGCCTTTGCCAAGCTCTGTGAAAGGAAATTGCTTTTGACTTTTCATCCCAAGTTCTTCCCAGGTACCACCCCCCCTCCCCCAAATAATAAAGCTGGCGTGTACTCATGCCTGAAGCTTCAGATCTTGCTTAAAAGCACATTCCCCCAAATGTCTTCCCTTCCAGCATTTCCAAATTCCGAAGCAATGCAAAATAAGTAGTATCCTAATTTAACAGTAATCTATTTTAAAAGTCGGGGGGGGGGGAGTTATGTCTGCAGGAAGGCTGCCATCATTCTTGCCTAGTGCTATTTTACGAGCTCATACATTACATGCTGTGTAGAACCTCAGCTGTAATTGGGCTTCCAAATAATAGCAGCAGAGCAATGCCTTAGTACACAAGTAGCCTTCCAGTGCAAGCCCCTTGCATATTTACTTAGTGAGCCCCGTGTTATTCAGTGGGACTTTTGCCCAGATGATAGGTTGCAGCCCTAGTGTGGAAAAGACTGAATAGGATATGGGAAGTGTTTTGGGTTTAGGATATGGGAGGTGTTTTGTTTTTATCCACACCAAGATAGAGATGCAAAGGGAATTTGACCAAGTCCCCTCCTTAGCTACTGAAGAGCAGAAACTCAACGGGACATTGTATCTGATTGTATTTTCCATTCCATCAGTTTTGTCAGTTTTTTTTTAAAAACTTTTAAACCGTGTTTTTTTTGTTTGTTTGTTTGTTTTTTAAAGCAGCATGAAATGCAGTTTGGGAGTACAGGAAAAATTACCGGCACCCTTAGAATTGACTGTTCTGTAAACATGGAACATGGAGTTTTGGGTCTGCAGTCATCCCTTGCAAAGTTCTGCCTAAAGGCTTTGGATAAATCCATGTTTATTTCTTGTTTGTATATTTCACAAAAGGGAAAACTTGGAAGGAATGCCAGGCTTGAATATGCCTTTGAGTTTTCTAATAATGTGGTCAGTCTGTGGAACTCCTTGCCACAGGATGTGGTGCTGGCATCTAGCCTAGATGCCTTTAAAAGGGGATTGGACAAGTTTCTGGAGGAAAAATCCATTATGGGGTACAAGCCATGATGTGTATGCCCAACCTCCTGATTTTAGAAATGGGTTATGTCAGAATGCCAGATGCAGGGGAGGGCACCAGGATGAGGTCTCTTGTTATCTGGTGTGCTCCCTGGGGCATTTGGTGGGCCGCTGTGAGATACAGGAAGCTGGACTAGATGGGCCTATGGCCTGATCCAGTGGGGCTGTTCTTATGTTCTTAACTACAATTCCCAGGAAGCCTTGCAGGTCTCTTGTTATCTTGTGTGCTCCCTGGGGCATTTGGTGGGCCGCTGTGAGATACAGGAAGCTGGACTAGATGGGCCTATGGCCTGATCCAGTGGGGCTGTTCTTATGTTCTTAATAAGCAAATAACAATGATGTAACATATGGAACTTCCAAATGTTTAGTGTCCTGTTTGTTGAAAAGGAGGTACTAGGTTTGAATCCTGCCTAGAAATTGCATCTTCTGATCTTCTGGTCACGTCTCTTGATTCCAGATCTCTTTGGGCTGCCAGTAGTTCTGTAGTGGTGACAGAACAACATGGGCAAATACTCTGTTGCCTTTTTTCTTTTTTTAAAATTATAATTTCATGTATGTCAGAACTGAGACTGGCCTGGTTTGTTGTGCCTCAAAATCTGTTTCTGCACATATATTAAAATGAGCATCTTGGGAGGGAAGGCTAAGAGCCTAATCCTGTAGAAGTAAGTCCCATTGTGGTCAGTGGGGCTTACTCCCAGGTAAGTGTGGATAGAATTGCAGCCTCGGTAAAGGATTCCTTTACCTGTTGGTGGTTATCTCTGTGTCAGAGTTGCTTTGTAAGGAACTGAGCATTTACGTGGGGAAGCGTGCAGTTTTCTCATTGAGGTCTTGAAATGGTACAATCCCAGAAAAGCTGTGCCACTCTGTTACTGAACCTAAGACTCAGAACTGGATCGGTCCCAAATAACAGTGGGGCCGATTCCTCAGTGTAAGCAGATGTCACGTGGCAACTCTTTGATAATCGCTGCTATTATATAAGCTCCGTTTTGGGACTTTTGGGGGGGGGGGTAGAAAAAAGATGGTTTGTGATGTTAAATTGTTAGTGACAAGCAGGAGCCGAGCATGGAGTATCCTTTTGGAGTATTAACAGGATTAGCTATAATTAAAGAATTATGATGCAATTTGCCTGAAAGAACAGTATGAGATTCTCAGAGCTCATTGGCTTAATCTGCTGAAATGCGAGTTGACAAAGAACAGATGTTTTGAGATGTTACAGTTGCCCAGCATTTTGTGATGAGTTGGGGAATTAATAACTTGCTTGAGATGAAAGGAACTGTAAAGCAACCCAAATGATGATGGATGTTCATAGGCCCGCATGATTAGTCACTCTTTTCTCAAGAATGGCATGATACCCATTCTGGGAACACGGCTTCCCTTGGGCTGTTCCACTGAAAGCTGGTCCCACATAGAGCCCTGTCGACAGGGGGTGTGTGTGTGTGTGGTTGTGGGCACAGCCCGTGAGATGTTCCTTTGATCTGTCTTCTCCTTCTAGTGGCGTTCTGCAGCACTGGAGGACTTCGCTCTCTCCCTTTTCCATCCCAAATTATTCTTTGAACCCCCAAAAGGTGGGCTTTGCTTTCTGAAGTCCCATCTCCCAGTCATGTAAAACACATCTCTCCAGCTTCCTGTTGTCCCAGTCTTTCCCCACTGATGTATCAGTCAGTTTACAATCTTGCTTCATATGTCCAGGTGGATTCCTCAGTTTTCCCGTGAAAAAAGATTGTCTGTTCCCACAGATGGCAATGCATCTGTGTTATTTATATTTATTTATACAGGTATTTATATACTGCCTTTCTTTGGTCGTCAGATTTCTCCTCAGACTTTAATCCAAGGCGGTTTACATAGGCAGGCTGTTCTAAACCCCAGTAGGGATTTTTACAATTGAATAGTTCTAGTCTTTCATAGAACTCCTCATTCCAGCTGGATTCCTTCCCGGTCTGGCCTCTCTCTGGCCCTTCGCCTCCCACGCTCCACTTGACGGCAACTCCTCTCTGCCACCGAGGGTCAGCTCATCAGTAGATCAGCGTGTCGTCAGTTCTCGGGTACTTCCGGTTGTCTCGAACTGGCAGCCTCAGCTCTTCAGGCATACAAGGCGGCAGCTCAACCAACTGAGCCAGACCTCCGCCCTCCTGCCGTCCTGTGTTACGGCAGTGTTCCAGACTATCAGGGCAGGATCATTAGTCCAGGGGTGTCAGACTTGTTTCATGCAGCGGGCCGAACAGCAATCATGGTGTCCGTTGAGGGCCGGAAGTGACATCACTAAGCTGGTGATGGCCAGAAATAAGTTCCTTCTTAAGAACAAAGTTCTTATTAGCGGCAAATGACAGAAAATATGCAAATCTCGGTAATATTTTCAAGATATGTGAGAGCCCCATTATCGTACTGAGAGAGCCCATTATCACGTTGGCCACCCTTTCAGCTGCTCTGCTTCTGCTGAGGTGTCACTTGTGGTTCATCTGCTGAGAGGTGCTCTGCAAAATGAGGTCTCAAGGGAAGTGGCACTGCTGTGAAAAGGCAACCTGTGTGCTATTTAGGTTCTCCCAGTGCCTCAACAGCATCTCCCTCTCACACCTCTTGATCTGCCTCTTTCCCCCATATCACTTCCTGAGCCTTCCTTCCGGAGCCTCAGCAAAAACTGCACTGCTGAAGGGGTGACTCTGGGAGAGCCCAGTTATCACATGGGCTGGATAAAGAGCTTCCATGGGCCGTATCCAGCCCGTGGGCCACATGTTTGACATCCCTCGTTGCTCAGTAGGACCTGAACACTTTTCCTTGGAAATCCCTACCTTTGCATACAGGGCTGCTGACCACAGAACTATGGGAAGCTTCTGAGGAATGAAGGCACCCTTGCCTACTCCTGGGAGCATGTTTGTGAGCTGGGTGTGGAAAGGGTGTATATGAGGCAGGATGAGATTATTACATCCCATTCTTGATTTGTGTTGATTGATCCCTTCCCTGCAAGGCTACTATCAGGTCATCATTGGTGCACATCATGATTGGTGGGTTGTGGTAGGTTTCCCAGGACACTGTGAGAATGTCTGTCAGTGTTGCTATGTTGGATTCCGTATCTACAGCTATTGCTCTTCCGTTGAGTTTACTGCTACTAGAGCTTAGGATTGGGTTGTTATCTACCACCACTGTACACAATGCAGCCGTACTGAGGGAGCACAAACACATCCAACGATGGGGAAGGCGGCCAGAAGGCGAACTAGAAGTAAAAAATCTTTTTACTTACCTTCTGGCTGCCTATGGATCTCCTCGGACCCACACCAGCAATGTGGTTGCTGTAAGTCTGGTGAAAGGAAGGGGGTATCGTTTTGGAAAATGAGGCGTAGGATCTAGTATGTGGTTTTGCCACTGAGATCACCTCCTCTAGCCTTCTCCCCACCCTCTGCCCTCCCCACCCATGAACTCCCCCTCTGCCAACTCACCTGGATCAAGAGGCGGTCAGACACCGCCAGCACAGAGAACTGCCAACTAGTTCTGTCATTGGCTCTGAATTGCCTGGCAGTGGCATGCCTTTTGAGGCAATGCCACTGTATTTATGGCAGCAGAAGGTGACTTCCATTGTCATAACTGGCCCCTAGGATTGGGCCTTGTTATGTTGGCATAAGCCTTGAAGTAGCGGTTGCACAGCCTGGCGGCACTATGGAACCTGCAGTTTTTATTTTTGGAGTCGAAGCCAAGTCTGTGAATCCTCTTGTCCTCTACTACATTCCACTTGAAAATTAATTACTGTTTTAAGAACCTTAAGGGATGGGATGATACCCATTCTGGAAAGCAGATCAAGGATGTGGAAAGCAGCCAGAAAATGATAAAAAGTACAAAGAGACCTTTCTTACTTATCTGTTGTTGTTGTTTTTTCCCCTTCTCAAGTAATTCCTGGGCTGCCATTCACAGGTGCTGCATCATCAACATAAGCCAAGATATTTACCATGGACCACATAGTGGAGCTAGGAGTTCATTAAGAAAACAAAGTCTTGTCCTGTTCGTATGACTTTGGTGCTTTATAGCCAATCTAAAGACCGATAGCACTGGTACATATACCCACTCAGCAGAGGTTCTATGGTAGAAGTGAGAATTGCTGATGACGTTCTCTCTAATCCAGGGAAAGAATTCTGGGAGCTTGTAAAAGCTTGTCTCAGGAGAGAGGTGAACTTTCAGGATCCCAAAAATTCTTTTTCAGGATGGATCAGAATCCAAGCTGGAGAAGAATGCCCAGCTTCTTCACTCCCCTCTGTCTCTGCAATGGAAGGGGAAGGTTTACTGGGTAGGGTTTTGAAAGTCTGCTGACGGAGAGAAATACCAGACCTGAGAACTTTGCTTTGGTTATGCAGTTTTCTCATGCACAGTTTCAAGGTCTCGGCTGCTTTCTCTGCAATTCGGGGGGGGGGGCATATTTTTGGGTGGGGGACATATTTTTGTTACAGAGGAGAATACATCAATTGGTGGATGTGTTGAGGTCTGAACCCAGGAAATCACTCAGGTCCTGTGCACAGGAGGGAATGCAACAAACGCTGTGGTGAATAGTCTGTTTGTTGCAAGTAACAGGTAGCAGCTGTTCCTGATTGCTGACTCTGTGCAGCTGATTGTGGGTGTGCCTTGTGCATGTAACAAGGCCGCAGACAAACACTCAACGGTGAGTGAGGGTGAGCGTGTAGGGTGGTGAGTGTGAGCTGGGAAATAGGAATCAGGATGCCGTAATGTGTGTTGCTGTGTGACTGACCAGTGTTGCTGTAAATATCCTTGTATATAATATATCTTGGTGATGGAACCTAACTCTCGTGTCAAGTGCTTCTTTTCCTTCTGAGAGACTGCCTTGGACATCAGCCTCGAGTTTCTGTTGTGCTGCCGTTTGTTTTTAGCTCTGCTGGAGACTCCTACACTCACCCCTAACCACCATCAACAGGATGGTACACCAAAGGATGTTAATGTAACTGCGGGCACAAGCCTAACCATGTCTGCTTAGAAGTAAGTTCTATTCTGTTCAGTGGGGCTTACTCTCAGGAAAGTGTGATTAGGATTGCAGCCTGTGTTGTATAGAAACACGGGGACAATTCATAACATGAAAGGAACAGCAACGGGAAGTGCTGAGGAATGATGACATTCCGATGTAGAGTGTATTGCACACAAGGATGTCACGTAAATCTGTGTGGGGCATTTTCAGTTGCTCAGTTTTTTTGGGCTGTTGGAAATGTCACACTAGTTTAATGTCAAGGCATCACTTCTGGTAGCTCGGAGTCGGACACATGTTGGGAGTCCATGTCCACACAAGGGGCCCCCAGTATGGCCGATCAGTCCCTAAAGCGGTGGGCATCTGCTGTGCCCAGCAAGCCAGAGCCTATGGGGATGCTCACCTGGAGGTTGTGGGCTTACTGTGGTAACAGTGAATCTTCCCCTTCTTTCCCCAGTGCCATTTTAGAGTTATCGGATACTTTAGAGTTGAGGCTTCCAGAAATTGTTAAAACAGCAACAGGGGAAGAAAATGAATAGGCTTCTGTCACCCCCTCTGCTGAGTTCCCATTCGGCCCTGTACTGCTGACTGAGTTCCCAACCGTCTTCTCCAGGCACCATTTTGTTTACTTATTTGCATTGTTTTACTGCCCTTACTACAAAGATCTCAGGATGGTGTACCTGGTTCCTTCCCACCTTTTGGCCGCAGAACAACCCTGTGAGGTAGGTGAGGCTGAGACATAGTGACAGGCCCAAGGTCACCCAAGAAGACTCATGGCTGAGCATGGATTTGTACCTGGATCTTCCAGGACTTTGTGCAACCGATGAACCGCGCCATCCTGGGACTCAAATCATGCTTGCATTGCTCTCCACCATCATCAGCTTAACCAATCGGGGTTCCAGGGTCATAAGAAGAGCCCTGCTGGATCCAGCCAACGGCCCGTCCATTCCAGCTTCCTGTGTCTCTCAGTTGGCCCACCAGATGCCTTGGGGAGCACACAAGGCAGCAGGAGATCTGCATCTTGTTGCTACTCCCTTGCACCTGGCATTCTCAGGTAGACTTTTTCTAAAACCAGGATCAAAAGGGGAGGCTTACCAGGAGGAAGTGAGAGTAGGCGGCAGTGGTGGCAGTAGGTTCAAGTCCTCCTATATATCTTGTCCCATTACTATAGCAGCTGCTGCAAAGTAAGATTGCCATCTGCACCGTAGGGAAGGAAGTGACAGGTGTGTCCATATACTTTACGAAGTATGGAAGGAGTACACCATGCGGTGCAACTTTTGGCCCAGGATCCTCTAAGATCTGGAGCTGCCTCTGCTGGTAGGAAACCCTGATACTAGGGTGTCTCTCTCTCTCTCTCTCTGTTAAATTTTACAGTTTTAAATCTTTTTGTGACCCTTGATTATTTTGCAGACAGGGAGCTGAGGATGAGAGGGAGCAATTTGCTTACATTCACTCAGGGCTGCTCTGGGTGCTAGAAGATACACAGAACAGAAGCAATTGTCCAGTCTTGATTGCTGGAAGTAATAAAGATAAACCTTTTTGGCTCTGACAAAAGAGCCTTCAGCATGGGGTTCTTTAAACATGTGGGAAAACCAAACACAAGGCTTTTATCCTGCATTGTGTTCTTAATGAGACTCATTTTGGCAACCAAGTTGATCTTTCAATCAGTAGATTTAAAATCTTGTGTCGCAGTTGGAAGCACTTCCAACTTGAAGTTCCTTTACTTAGAAAAGTGGCAGCATGAGAGCGAAATAAAATCAGTAGCAAAAGCAAGTATATTCAAAATGCTGGTTTCCCTCCCCCCCCCCCAAAAAAAAATACTATATAGAATCATATACTGATAGGATTGGAGGGGGACTTGATGAATCATCTGATCCAGGTCCCTGCCCTGAAGCAGGACATCCGACACTCAAAGCATTTCCTGACAAATGCCTGCCCTGCCCTCCATGAATTGTTTCCACGGAAGGAGATTTCACAGCTTCTCCAGGCAACCGATCCTGTTTAGGCTCCAAATGGCTCATAGAAGCTGTTTAAAGGTTGTACTCGTGACCACCTTAAAAGCGGAGTGACATTGCAGCAGGAGAACCTGTAAAATAATTGAACCTATCACTTTGCTAATTACACAGACCAACACACATTTTAAAAGTTAGACTGGTTCCTTGGTATATTTGGGGTGCCGATTCCAAAAATGACATCGGTTTTGCCTTATTGTGTCTTGTTTCAGAGGTACGGCATAGCCTCGTTAGTGAATGGTTCAAGCAGGTTTCTCATGATGATGTCTACGCTGTGGCTTCCTCACGAGGAAGCTGCTTGAAACGTTCACTAAAGAGGCTATGCCATATCTCTAGGCGCAATAGAGATGCCATTTTTGGAATAGGCACCCCAAATTCATATAAAAACACCGTAAACTTTGCAGAAAGTTTTTCTGACCCTCAGTTTTGCAGGCCTATGAATCTGTAACAGAATACGTTTAACACCTTATGTATTTTAAATGCAATTTTTGGTCTTCATACATCAAAACAGCAAGACCATTCACAATGGTAGTCATGTGAAGTTTGGATTTTGCCCTTTTCAATGTATGTGCTCTTGATGAGCTACATTAAAGCTGTGGGTTATATGGAAATGGTCCTACTGTATGTGTATACACAGACTTTCCTGGAAATAGACCTGAGTGAACACAATGGAACTTACTTCCGAGTAAACCTTCATAGACTTACCCGGTAAAACATTACTTTTGATCAAAACTTGTTAACCTTTATATAGAAGCTATATCGGTGTTTCTCAGACTGTCGGGACCTACTTAGGTGGTTTACGAGCAAATTTCAGGTGGGTCTTCATTCATTTCAATGTGCATTTTATTTTTAATATATTAGACTTGATGCCAGCATGGTATGTGACTGTATTTGGGGAACTATCACAGATCTGTACTTTTAACAGGCTATTATGTATATGCTTTTCACAATGATAGTCAATGGGGCTTACTCCTGAGTCAGTGTGGATAGGATTGCAGCCTTTAGGATGCTTGGGGAATTTTACAAAATAGATCAGCAACAGCTCAGGACGGTTAGGAGGATTTTTCTTTATTAGAAATAATTTTTAACACTTGTTATAAACTTTTAATTTACTAGATCTGATTGTGTCGTATTTGGGGGGGTGTTAAAAAAAATTCTGCTTGATGATGTCAGTTCCGGCCATGACATCACTTTCAGGTTAATGGCATCACTTCCGATGGGTCCCAACAGATTGTCATTCTAAAAAGTGGGTCCTGGTGCTGGAAAGTTTGAAAACCACTGGGCTTTATTAATACTTTGACCAGACATTGAGTTCAGTGGGGTTTATTTCCAATGTACGTTTCTACAATTCCATTTCTACAATGTACTATGATGCTTCTTGCTGGCACAGCTTGAGAATAGCAGGATTGACTAATGTCTGTATCATGAACCAGGAGCACTGATGTGAGATTTCGGTTAGGTGCCAGAATCCCTGAGAAGGAAGCATGAGATTCTTTCTGCAGCTCCGTTTTCAATTCTACAAATCGGAGACGGAACAATCCCTGGTGGATTCATCCTCCTTTATTTTCGTCCGTACTTGGTGCAGTTATTAAATTTGCTTGCGAAAGTAGCAAATTGTTCTTGATCACCCTTGTGCATGAACATGCATAATTGTCATTAGGTTCCTCTGTTTTTAATTGTAGCTGTAGATTATTTTTAGCGCTTCAGTAACTCCCTGTGCCATTCTGGGTTTTCCTTTGTGTTCGGTTAGCAGCATGAACAAACACTACAGTTCAGAGATTGTTGACATTTATTGCTGACCTCTGTCGCAATCCTGTATTCGTAGATTAGTTTTATTTTACCTGCCAGTCAGTCACTTAAGAATGTCATTTCTATACCAGTGGTAGCTCTGTAAACTTACCCAAAGATGGCAGATTTTTTTTTTTAACCTAGTGACACATTCAAAAGAAATGTTGTCTGATCTGGTCTTTCCGCTAGTGTCTCGCTAGAAAAGTGCGCTCATAAACTGAACTGTGCTCTTCAACAGCCCTGCTCACTTCTGCAACCGCCTTCATTAGTAAGATAATCTCCATGATTGTTGATCGTTGTGGTACTGAAGTGTGTAATGATATCTCTGCGTGTGGCAACTTTTAACTGCATACCTAGCAACGTTCATAATAAGACAGGGCACTTGCTTTTTTCTTGTCCAAGTGATCTCTTCCTCACATGCTAGTACTCTTGGCTCTAGGGCAGCAGTTTTCAACTGGCGTGCCATGAAAGGTCTGCAAGTGCGCCATGAGAATTTGGAGCACAGTGGTTGAAAATAGCTGAAAAATTCTACCAGGTCGTGCAGCTTTGTTTGTATGGCAACTGTCAGCAGCAGGATTCTCAAAACTTTTCAGCATGAGGGTTTTTTTTTTATCCCCCCTCCCTTCCCCAGTTCCATTTCCATGTGGGGTATTTGAGGGATCGCCTCCTTCCATACATTCCGACCCGTCCTCTCAGGTCATCAGAGGGGGACCTTCTAACTGTGCCGCCACCAGTGGAGGTGAGGGGGATGGCAGCAAGAAAGAAGGCCTTCTTGGTGGTGGCTCCCTATCTGTGGAACTCCCTCCCCCGGAACTGAGAACAGCTCCCTCTTTAGAGTCCTTTTGGTGGGGGGGGGAGAGACAGGGGGACAAACTTAAGACCTTTTTATTTAGGGAAGCCTATATTTTTATGCTGATGCTAGGGGTTATGGGTTTTTTTTAAAACGTATTTTAAATTTGGGATCCAAGTTTTATTGTGTTGTTTTTTAAATGTCTTATTTTTTATACATATTTATATATTTTATGTTTTTAATATGATTTTATTTGTGAGTTGCCTTGAGTGCCTTTTACTGGGATAGAAAGGCAGGATATAAGTTCTATAAATAAATACACAAATAAATCCTCCCCCCCCCCCATTTCTCTTTGCCCAGACACTCCCCATTCCTCCAACCCCCTGCACTGGCTTACCTGCTTTACTGTGGGTAGCTGGTAGTGGAAAAGAGCCACCAACACCCTTCGTGTTGGTGATTCCCAAATGGCCGGTGGCAGCGCACTCTATTCATCTCCTTGTGGCCATTTACAACAGCAGAACCAGTTTTGTAAGTGTGGGTTAGGATTGGGCTGTTAATGGCAAGTTCAGTGGAGCTTCCTTTTAGGTGCTTTCTAGTGCTTTCTGTGCACCAAATTGAATCTAACAGAAAATACAAAGCATGATTGATGCTCACCCCTCGAATCCGGGGTTTTTTTCTCCCCAGGGGGAACTCTCTTGAACTGTGACCTGTACAAATTCCAGAAGCTTTGTAAAACTTCTTATCCAAACAGGCTTTTAGTGTCTGGGGATAGGGTACGCTATTTAGAACATTGTCACCCAACTTGAGCCCTTGGAATGGGGCAGCTAATAAATTCAATGAAATAAGTAGAGGTGCCAAGAATTGTAGTCCTATGCCGTCCCCAGCATTAAATTCTTTTAGCTCCCAAGACTCTGTTATCATAACTTATTTGTGAATTGTTCTGCCCACTGACATGATAGGATGAAGGAGGCCGTACCAGGTGGCACACAGTCACAATATAAAATCTGTATCCGTGTACAGACAGGTGGGAGGAGGTTTTCAAGAACGTATTGTACCATGTTTGGGCTCCCATTGTATGTGTGTGGAGTGGGGTAAGTTGAGTGGGAAGTGAGCAGAAACTTTTTTTGCGTTCTCAAAGGTAACCTGTGTCAAGCTGACTTGTGTCGCGGCCCATCAGCTGTTAAGCACAATGGTAACCTCTCCATCACAGCTTTTAGAGGCTTTCAAAAACACTCTGGCTGAAATGGAGAAGTCCTGTATCGGCTATTTCCATGGAGATTTAAGTATTAATGCGACAGAGTGAGATGTAAACACAAGACTGGGCTCTTGCTGTGTTGTACAGCTGAAACATGAGCTACAGTGATTCCAGTTGCAACGAAGAAGAGCTCCCACACCTTGCACTGCAGCTGTATTTGCCATCAGTACACAGAGCAAAGCCAGGATGGTGTAGAGGTTCTGGTGTTGGACTTAGACCTGGAAGATCCAGGTTCAAATCTTTGCTTAGCCACAAGCTGACCTACTTCGCAGGGTTGTTGTGAGGACAAAAAGAAGAAATGAACCATGTACACCACCCTGAGCTCCTTGGAAGTGGATGTGGTGGTGATGATGATAATGTGCAAGTGCCAGGCTATCAATGGCATGCACATAAAGGTGCACACCCATCATCCACACTTTAGTATTTGCTTTTGGTGTATCTCTTGCAAATATAATCATTGCATGAAGGTACACCAATGCTCAAAGGGTGTATCCAGCAACCAGTTTTCACGTTATTTGTACCTGGTTGTGTAGGATGCATATAATTCCATATTCCATCTTAATTGCTATGTGAGGTCATTCAGAGAAAGCAGAACTATGACTG
This sequence comes from Tiliqua scincoides, assembly GCF_035046505.1. Lineage (NCBI taxonomy): Eukaryota > Metazoa > Chordata > Lepidosauria > Squamata > Scincidae > Tiliqua > Tiliqua scincoides. The sequence continues at coordinate 67,980,458 of NC_089827.1, forward strand.
TTTGTAGCAAGCAAGGAAAGGGTGCTTGATCCAAATATGATGTCGTGCTCCTGCCGCTCAATCCTAACTGACTTTCCAGTGCCAGTGTAGCCATGCCAGCGAGGCATGAGTTGTACCCTGTGGTGGTGGTGAACAGCCATGGAGGTTTCCTCAAGGTAAGGCATTGCACCTGCATCAGTGCTGAAAAGTTGGTTAGGATTGGGCTGCTAAATTTACTTTTTTCAACATAACATTAGTACAGTGGGCCCTCCATATCTGCGGATTCATAACCCACAGATTTCATCAATCATGGGTTCTGAACCCATGGCTGGATCTCACTGACAACCTCCCTGTGATGCGACCAGAACCGCATTCAGATCACATTCTGAGGATCCAGGTGACCCAAATCTGCAGATTCAGACATGCGCAGATTTCTGTATCTGTGGTGTTCCAGAAACAGAACACCTGCGGTTAACAAGGGCCACCCTATATATCATTACGCATTGCCAACAATAACATTCCTTGCTTTTCCTTGATCTTTTTGTGTGTTTTTTTTCCCTTTTAAGCTCCATGGACATCTCATATTCTTAAACTTAAGGTGTTGCGTTCAACCCATAGTTTAAGTACATCAAATATGTATAATTCTATATGCCTCAGAGAAGCAGTGCCTCAATATTTTCTTCCTTCCATTCTAGATTGCTGTCAAAAGAGATGGGTTCCGGTGACCGGGAAATCGTAGTCTGGGTTTGCCAGGAAGAGAAGATCGTCAGTGGCCTCACGAAGCGCACCACTTGCACTCAAGTCATTGAAGCTCTGCTCGAAGAACATCAGGCCACATTTGCAGAAAAGAAGTTTCTCTTTGGACAGCCCAAGGATTATTGCATTATAGAGAAATGGAGAGGTTCTGAGCGGGTCCTTCCGCCTCTCACTAAAATGCTGCGGCTTTGGAAAGCCTGGGGAGAAGAGCAGCCAAATTTGCACTTTGTCCTGGTCAAGGCAGATGCCTTTCTCCACCTCCCGTTGTGGAGAACAGCGGAAGCCAAGCTGGTGCCAAATCTAGAAAGACAATGGGATCTCAGCCCGGCAAACTACATGAAGATGTTGCCAGTGGACAAGCAAAAGAGAATTCTCAGAAAAACATTCCGGAAGCTGGCCAAGCTGAAACAGGCAGGTGTTCTGCAGGAGAGGGACAACATCGAGACCCTGATCCACTTAATCCTTTCCCAGGACCACACCATTCACCAGCAAATCAACCGCATGAAGGAACTGGATTTGGAAATTGAAAAGTGTGAAGCCAAGTTCCACCTCGATCGGGTTGAGAACGATGGTGAAAACTATGTGCAGGAAACTTACTTAATGGCTACTGCCAGTAATGGGGATATGCCTGGCTGCCACCTGCAGGAAAGCCCAGGCCAAAATGAGGGGATCTTACAGGTGGAAGAAGGTCTGAAGCATCACAAGTTGCTCATTGAAAAACTCTCTGCTGAAATTGAACAGGAGGTTCAGGGGATTGAAAGCGGTGGAGACCCACGGACAGGGGAACCCTCGAAAACTGACATGGAAAATCCCGATGTTGAAAGCATCAAGAACGAGTTGGAGAAAAGTATGAAAGATGCCTTAAGGATTCATTCCCAGCTGAACTGCATCCAGCAGGAGCTAACGTACAGGGACTTGATGCTGCAAAAGAAAGAAAATGAGTATGCACTGCTTGTGGAGCAGCTTGAGACTCTGTATGCTAAAGATAAGACTGAATGCAGGTACCCACTTAGTGAGGAGCAGGCGAAGGGCAATGAGATTGCGCCCAAAAACTTCACGGGGTCAGATCTGATTCATAAAGTGACTAACTTAGACATCAATGATACAGACTCCGATACTGGCATCAGCTCCACTCACAGTCAGGACTCGGAAACCGCAGTGGGGGAAACAATACTGTTGTCCACATAGTTGAGCTCTGTTGTCGATCTGACTGAGAACAATTTAATATCCATGCCCTTGAGAAACAGTAGGATAGTAATATTAAGGGGATATCTTTTATTTAGCGGGTCAGTGTCTGAAGAGGAGCAAGAGCTTCCATTTTTATTTATTTATTAAAGCAGTTCTAGCCCACGTTTCCATCCAAGACCTTTGAGGTCGCTTGCAATGAAAGTTTTGAAGAGAGAAAAAAAGTGAATTTCAAAACTTAGGACAGCCACCAGAGAAAAGAAAAGCTTATAAATAAAATGTATAAGTTTGAGTGAAATAAAGTTAGGCCAAAAGCTTTCTTTCAAAAACCACATTTTAACTACTCGCTGAAAGGAGGGCAGTGAAGTAACCATATTGGCCTCCCTGGGAAAGGCATTCTGCAATCAAGGCCAGGGGTATCAAACTCTTTTCATACAGTGGGCCAAACAGCATTCATGATGCCTTCTGAGAGCCAGAAAGTGATGTCACTAAGCAGAAAGTGATGTCATTAAGCAGGTCATGACCAGAAATAAGCACTTTTTTTCCCCCTCATTTAGGAACTCTGCTGCAAATGACGTAGGGGAAAATGCACAAATCTTGATCATGTTTTCAAGATATGCAAGAGCCCAGTTATCATGCGGGCTGCCCTTTCAGCAGTGACTCCTCAGCCCAGCTCAGCAGCTGAGAGCAACAGATGGCTTTGCTGAGGTGTCATTGCTGAAAGGGCAACCTGCATGATAACTGAGCTCTCCCATCTCTCCCGTTTATTTAAAAAACTGAGAACAGCTGATGGTGATGCTGGGAAAGCCCAGTAATCCCATGGGCCTGATAAAGAGCTTCCATGGGCCACCTCCAGCCCACAGGCCTTACTTTCAACACCTCTGGTCTAGGCATTGCATTGGAAAAGCCCTGCCATGTGTCCTCAGATGGTAGGATTTCAGATGAGAGGGCAAGGAGGTCAGGTGACAGCATCCTAGGCTGCAATCTTATCCACACTTACCTGGGATTAAGCCCCATCGACTATAATGGGACTTACGTTTGAGTAGGCATGCATAGGATTGGGCTCCCAGCTGTTGAACAGCAGGGGTGTCAAGTTCATTCCATGCAGTTGGCCAAATAGCATTCACGTTGCTTTCTGAGGGCTGGAAGTGCTGTAATTAAGCAGGTCGTGACCAGAAATAAGCATTTGTTTCTCAGAAATTCATTAACTGCAAAGAACAGAAGAGAACATATACCAGTCTTGATCATATTTTCAAGAATCGGTGAGCCTAATTATCAAGCAGTGACACCTCAGCATAGCTCAGCAGCTAGATAAAGAGCTCCTGAGGGCTGCATCCGGCCCACGGGCCTTATGTTTGACACCCCTGTGCTACAAGATGACATGGTTTTCAAGATAACCAGGACGAGGGCCATTTAACGCCTTACAAAATTAAGACCCGCACTTTAAATTGAGCCCAGTAGCAAATTGGTAGCCGATGCAACTGAAGCAGCCCTGGGTTGATGTGTGCCGAATGCTTCCTACAAGACTACAGCTGGCAGCTGCATCGTGAACCAAATGAGACCTCCAGACCTTTTTTGAGAAAGGCGGCCCCACGTAGAGCATGTCGCAACAATTAAGCCTAGCATAACAAGAGGACTCTTCATCACACTGGTCAGACAGGTAGCCAACTCTCAGCTATAGAAAGGACCACCAAGCAGAGTTATGTCTCGGTATGAATAACCAAGCCTTTTCAGCCTTATCACAATGAGCAGCTCAAATGAACCTAATAAAGAAGAGGCTAATCAGATTAGGGCAGTAATTTAATTTTAAAAAAATCTTAAATCCATCAAGATTATTCAGTGTATCACATATTCGTACCAGGTACCCTGGAGAAAATCACTCTTCATTTTTTACGTAGCAATTCACTGCCGAGGCAATGCCTTTTAACACCTGTGGGGATTATGTCACACCTTGCTGTATCATCCCAAGGATTAGTATGGGCAGTGGACTCCATATTATGGCTTTGGAAAGCCTTTCCTGGACACTTATGCAAAATGAAGTCATTGGGGCCAATGCTAGGGCTAGCAGATGCACCAGGATACAGGTCTCTTGTTGTCTTGGGTGCTCATTTGGTGGGCCGCTGTGAGATAACAGGAAGCTGGACTAGATGGGCCTATGGCCTGATCCAGCGGGGCTGTTCTTATGTCCTTAGTGGCAGGACAAGGCTGAGCAAGGCTTAGGGAGAACAAGGCTTTACAAAAAAAAAAAAAGTTTTACAGTATCATAAGACTTAATAAGAATCTGATATATGGGTTGTGTGTGTGTCTGTATATGTTTGCTAGCCAAGAACAAGTTCAGTCAGTGGCGTAACTAGAAACTCCAGAACCTGGGACATTGATGATGTGACATCACTTCTGGATTCTCCCTGAAGGAGGAGGTGCTTCAGGAGCCTCCAGAGAACAGGGAAACAAAGCTGCCACTCCAAGTGCCACCTCCTCCAGGAGAACTGTAGACAGTCACATACAAGACAGTCATGATGCAAGACAGTCACTTCTAGGGTCTCCCTGGAGGCACTGGCAGCTTTGTACCCCCCCTCTTGACATGTAGCCCCTGGGGCAGGTGCCCCTCAGGCTCCCCCCCCAGTTACGCCTCTGCAATCAGCAACTGAACTTATACTTTAGACCAGGCTGGTCAAACATTTAACCTTCCAGAACTCAAGCACCATGTCAGCCAAGAATTGGAGCCTACCAGGGTGTTTCCTAAGCAGCTGGTGGGCTGCAATATGCAACTGCCATGTTGTCTGATGCCTGTGGGGACACAAATGCAAGAGGCCTGTTTTAGAACAAGGATAAAGGGGCAGTATTTGGAATGGAACAATGGAAGCACGATGTATGCATTGAAAATATCTTCTTCTTGTCATTCTGATTTTGTGGTTCATCCCCCCTCCAAACACCAGCTGGCCACCTTAATTTCAGAATGACTGGGAAAAGGCTACTCTGATGAACTTGTAAATATGACATGGAATATTTTTTTTTCCTGAATTCTGCAGACTATAAATTGTGGATGTTTTGAAGAGATGTTGTATACAGATTTCTCTGTTGACTGCCTCATACTTTTTATTGTGGCTGCATCATTGACGCTATATTGAATGCTAGCAATATTGAGCTCTCTAACCTTTATGTTCCTTGTGGAAGCACAGACGTATAGCAGATCAGCTATCATAGCTTTGTAGTAATTTATTAATGCTTCTCATAACCTTTTTTTTTTTTTTTACTTTGTGTGATATGTGATGTCAAGATGTTATTGAAAAAGGGCTAATGACTGTCGTTAGTTGTTTAAAACATTCTAACAGTTTTAAATAGTGTATGTATGGTGGGGGGGGGGTCCTTGTCTGCAGACTCAACATCCGCAGATTTCAGTATCTGTTGATGCTGAGCGTGTGGCTGGAGGGCCTTGGAGGACTCTTCCAGACGCGACCAGAAGTCACTACCAGTTGCATCTCGAGGTGTTCTGAGTCTCTGATTTCATTATCCATGGAACTTGGTTCCGCCTGGGCCCTGATCCGTATCCCTGTGGATACTGAGGGCCCACTGCACGTACATTCCCAAGTCTCACATGTTACAAGCAGTAATTCACTAGTACCTCTGAGGTGTCAATTATATTCTAAATGAGAATTCAGTTAGATAACTTTCTTGGAGTTTGACTTCTTTGACTGATTGAATTTCATCTACAGCACATACCTGATTGAGCCCACCTCACTTATTCTTTAATGAATTGATTCTTGATTTAACCGAGACCCCCCCCCCAACGCCACAGGGCATAAACCACTGGTTATTTCTCTAGTGCAGGGGTGCCCAAACCCCAGCCCTGGGGCCACATGCAGCCCTCGAGGCCTCTCAATGCACCCTCAGGGAGCCCCCAGTCTCCAGTGAGCCTCTGGCCCTCCAGAGATTTGTTGGAGCCCACACTGGCCGAACGCAACCGCTCTCAGTGTGAGGGCATCTGTTTGACCTCTCGCAAGAGCTGTAGGATGAGGGCTCCCTCCACTGCTTGCTGTTTCACGTCTGTGATGCAGCAGAGGCAGCAAAGGAAAGGCCAGCCTTGCTTTGTGCCAGGCCTTTTATAGGCCTTGAGCTATTGCAAGACCTTCATTCATATAAATTCATCTTCAGTATATTCATTTATGTAAACGTATGTAAATTTATTCAAATTTTAAATGTCAATTAATTCTTTTTCCCTGACACAGTGTCAGAGAGATGATGTGGCCCTCCTGCCAAAAACTGTGAACACCCCTGCTCTAGACTACAGGTCTCGCAGCATGTGTGGAATGCTTGCTTCTTTTTCTTTCTCCTTCCTTCCCCAGCTTTCTCCACCCCCTTCCTCTGAGTCTGCACCACCTCCAATTCCCTATCTCCCTGCCCCTCTAGATAATATCCCTCATTTCCCTAAAATGACAACACCCCCTTACATGTCATATTCTCCTCCTCTTCTCCATTTTGCATGCTTATATATATCTCTTCTCTTTGCCAGGATCTCCCTGTTTTCTTGTACTTCCTAGCAACCACTACAGTTTAGAGTTAGCCAGGGTGGTTCCAGTGTTTGTATCTTGGGGGGGGGGGGGAGTGGCAGGCATGAGTACTACCTTAACACCAGAGCCCAGGTCAACCAGGCGATGCAATAGTGGCAGTAAAGGAAAGGCCAGCCTTGCTCTGTGCAAGGCCTTTTATTGGCCTTGAGCTATTGCAAGACCTTCATTCATTCTTTCAAATAAGTTCATCTTTAATAGTTTCATTTATGTGAACTTATGTAAATTTATTCAAATTTTAAATGTAAATTAATTCTTTTTTCCCCGGCCCCTGACACCATGTCAGAGAGATGATGTGGCCCTCCTGCTCTAGTGCATTCATCACTGAGCTGAATGGGACTTAACCATCTTCTGGCATTACCTGTAAGAAAAAGCCAGTGTATGGGTAAGTTGCAGCATGGATATGCCAGCTAGCCACACCCTTATGCAGACCTGGTGTGGCTAGTGACAACCCTGCTCCCTGGTGACAACCTTGGCTCTACTCACATCCCGTAAAGGCATTCCATCATCTTAGGAGTCATGGCCAAAGGGTGTGTCGGAAAAGGGATGTAGCTAGCCAGTGCATTCCTACGTTCTCTCTCACTGTGTTGCCTGACTGTAGGGATAGAATGTCTGAAGAGATCTGTCATTGTGTAGAAATGTTTTTCCATGGCTTTAATTAATTTTACTGTACCATGTTCCAAGATGTTCCCTGTTGGCTGAGCTCATAGTTGGGCAAGATGTAGTATTTTGCCTTATCTTCCTGTTGTACCTTACTCGGTAATTTCTGAATTTGATCACTTGTTGCTGTAGGAGGAGGATCTACACTACAGTTTATGCATAGGAGTATAACAAAAGACTAAAATGGAAGCTTCTGTTTGTAGGAGGAAGGGGACTTGTAGGAGAACTTCCATTTTGAAACAAGAGGAAGATGGTCTTCTGTGGTCTGAAGATGGAGTGATCAGCTGGATAGATCTGCTTCTGGTTCGTGAAGCACAAGAAGTCCGGCAAAAAGCACATGTGGGAAATGGTGTAACATCTGGAGGAGTTAGTTTTCTTTCTCTCTTTCTTTGGCCTTGTGCTTCCAATTTCTAATTCTAAACACATTGTGTGACACTATGGTCCACTGAAATCTATGGGACTTGTTTCCACATAATAGGTCTGGAACTTAGGTGCATGTAAGTCACAAGCACATGGAAGTACCAGGATTTTGGGTCAAGGCATTTCCACGTTGCACAATGGGTTTGAGAGTTGGTGCACTAAAAATAAATGAATGTGGAAGGCTTTTTCCTGAAGCCTTTGCTCATGAGGTAGAGAAACAGAGAAAGATCCCTGACAGTTCAAGTGCTGTAAATTCACTAACTGAGCAATCTTATGTATGTCTTTTTGGAAGTAAGTCTCACTGAGTCCAGTGGAAATTTACTTTCAGGTTAAGTGTGTATAGGATTGCAGCCTAATGTGAGTAGAGGCATACAAACCTTAATCCAATTAAAATTAATTGCCCTTAAGTTCCATTGAAACCAATAAGAATTAATTTACAATCCTGTGCTTCTCAACTTGGAAGTAAGTCTCATTGAATGCAATGGGACTTATTCCCAGGAAGGTGTTTTATATAGGATTTCAGCCTGAGGGCCAAATCCTATCCAATTTTCCAGTGCCAAGGGGGCATGCACTGCATCCTGTGGTGGGGAGGCAGCCACAGATGCCTCCTTATGGTGTGGGAACATCTGTTCCCTTATCTTGGGGCTGCATTGCAGTTGCGTGGGTGCTGGAAAGTTGGATAGGTTTGGGCCCTTAGTCGTGCCTAACTGGTTCCATTCATTTTAATGATAATTAAGTGCAAGTAACTTTAGTTAATAGGACTAAGGAGCTGAAGTTCATTCTCAAATAATTATTTGCAGACATCTTTGCAACAAGTACAGAATCATTCTTTAAGTTCTGTCATTATATTGCCAGACTAAGGAACTGTTAGAATGACAATACTTACAATCTTTGACAAGATTGCATAGTAGTTGCTTTCTATCTTTTTTTTTTTTACCAAAATCCTTAACTCAGCAACCAGTTGCTTAGAAATGTACGTGGACAGTAATTAGTGTTGTACTATATGTATTTTTCAAAATAAAGTGACTCTACAAAATTTACAGTCTAAGTTGTTGTGGTGTTATTATTTTATTACTTCATCACAGGAACCAGCTGAGGTCCTGGAATCACAGAGATACTGCCATAGGATTCTCGCTGTTCTAAGAGATGTTGCTTTCTGGAGCTGAGCTGGTGTATTTTGCTCAAGGCCTAGAATATCAAGGTCTTCCTTCAGACAACGGAGGCTTCACGATCCCATTGGGATCCCCACCCCAAGATTGAAGAACACTGGTTTAGATCTTTATCATTCTTTGCTATACTCCTAACTTGTGGAACACCAGCAAGGCTCTAGCAATGCTCAGCAATTCAGGAAAACTATAAATATATATCCATAAATATATGTGTTTAAATATATCCATAAAAACACTCAAAAATTTCACCTACAGAAATTCATTTTGTGCCTCCTGAAAATTCTTGCCTAATCCTGTTTAGGAGAACCACTTGCAATTTGTTTTGAGTTTCCTTTCTTGAAATTTGGGGGAGGGCATTCCAACTTTTCACATTCTTTACTCAATAACGTCTGCACATCTCTTAAGCAGGCTTCTCCAGTAGCTTAGGCAGTTGGTTTGGTCAGTCAACCTATAGGACCAGTGGCATCGCTCGGGGGGGGGGGGGAGACCACACCAGGTGACGCACACAGGGGCTGACACCACTACTGGCCAAAAAATTTTAAAACTTGGTATTTTCAAATAATACCATCATGTTATTGCATTTCATGTGTAATTTCATGCAGAATGCAATGCAACGCAACAAACAGCACTGAAGTATCTCTATCAAAAGTTGTAACCCAAAAACCAGTGGGGATGGGGCAATGGTGAATCACCATGTCCACTGCCCAAGCTGTTGCCCCACCTGCTGCATGGGAGGCAGTAGCGTTGCTAGAGGGGGTGCGGGGGTGTGAACCGCACCGGGTGACGCACAGAGGGGCGGTGACATGCACTGGGGGGTGATGCCTAAAATCCCGGTGCTTAGGAGTAATCCCATCATATTATATACCGTTGGATGTGGAACCTCAAGTGGAATGCAGTGCAAGAAACCAGAGTGTGATATCTCCTTTCTATCAAAAGTTATGGCCAAAAAACTGGAGAACAAAAAATGCATGGATCCCTATGGAAAATGAAAGTGAGCTGTATAGCGTGTTTACTCATAAGTAGGCAAACTTGCCTTAGTTCGTTGGAAAGGGCAAGCTGACTGGAATCCAATGAAACCAAAATGGTCCTGATCCAATGAATGCAGCCCCCAAAAACACCTGAGAAGGAAGTCCCTCCCTCCAAGCAGATGAATGTATTGAGCCCTATGGAAAGTGAAACTAAGCCTCACGGTTGTGTTTACTCGCAAGTAAGGAAACATGCCTTGGCTGGTGTGGAAGATCAGGTGAAGGAGAGTGCAAGGCTACCAGAATGGTCCTGATCCTATGCACCTGCAGCTAAACAAGTGCTCCAAAAAGCAGCCTCCCCCACCACCACTACAAAGGGTCAAAACAGAGGCTTCAGCTGATAAGGTAAACTTTTTGAAGACTTGCAAAGCCAGGTGGATCCTGACAGTGATCTGGTTTAAACAGAAGTTCTTAAATTGAACTGGGCACTGGGGAGGGCTGAAAACCTTACTGGGTTATTTTTTTTTTTTTTTTTTTTTTGGGGGGGGGGGGTGTTATTGCAGGCAGACCACAGAGGAAATTCACTTGGTGGAACAGGGCTGGCTTCTGCTTATTTAATTATTTGTTTTACTTTAATTATGTACTTATTTATTTTAATTTGCCTGATATCACTTCCACCATGACATCACTTCTGGTGGGCCTTGGACAGACTGTGGGTCCAGTGCTAAAAGTTTGAGAACTGCTGCAATAAGGTGTTAGTAAGTTGACACTGGGGGGGGGGGGAGGTGTGATACCACTAGTGACTAAAATCACGATTTGGAGGAATAATACCATCAAGTTATAGATCAATCAATGTGTAATTTCATGCAGAATGCAATGAAACAAACCAGATTGACATATCTGTGTTCTATCAAAAGGTACAGCCAAAAAAACAGTGAGGGCGGAGTGATGGTACATCACCATGCCCACCAAATGGGGTTTTGCCCCACCCACTGCATGGGGGGTGACGCACTAGCATCCCGCACCGGGTGACGTGAACCCTAGTGACGCCAACTGATGGGAGGAGTTACATCACGGGGGTGACATGCTGACTTCCCACATCAGTTGATGCCAACCCTAGAGATGTCACTGATAGGACCAACTGCAGAGCAATAGAATTAAGAGATAAGATGACCCCAACAGAAAAGAGCGTAACTTAATCAAATCAACGTCCTATTAGAGGTGTATATAAGGAAGCAGTTATTGTTTTGCAAAAGCACAGGAAGCGATTTCTGGGGTGCTGGCAAAGAAGTTCATTTAAACATACTTAAAACAAATGTCAAAAGCCCCAGAGGACGGTGTCATGGGGATTAATATTGATGCAGACCTTTTAGGCTTGCAGACTATTGATTGCTTCTTTGATGCTTGTGCTAAGAACAAAACTGAGTGTTTGGCAGGGATGGAAACCCGCCATTCTTTTCACACAGAATATTTCCTGATAGGGTCCTATCCACACCTCTTTTCACGATGCCTCCCTTTGAGTGAGCTGTAACCAATAAATGTCGTCCCCCCCTTTCATTCATATTGATTTATATTTAGGATTTAAAATCGGCTAAAAATCCATCCTGGCATTATAAGTGTCAACGGTCATGAAAATAAAATTTCATAAAAATAAAACAAAATTTCATTTACAAAAAAAATACTCTGCTGTGAACTGCAGAGGAAACTAATCTACGCACAGGACGTGTATAAGTCATCTTTAAATATGTCCTTGCATCCCATAGATCTAGGGCTATCGAAGTATCTTGGGTGCCATTTAGATGAAAGAATTGGGAGCAAATAAATGGGTATTGCATGTTACTTCAATGGTTCTGTCTCCCTGTATTTTAATGTAAGCAGTCCCATGTAGCTGCCAGACTGAAGGGGGCCTGGCTGCTTTCTCTTGAGAGATGTTTCCTGCTCAGATCCAACACCCCTGCTCCTTTCTCATGCCTAGGCATCAAAATGAGGGGTAACTGTTTTGTTTTTGTTTTCAACAAGGAAGAGAATTGAACAGACAAATAGCTGGCAGTGACAGCATTAAGTGCCCACTCTGCTGGGCACTCAACCACAAAGTGTTTTAGAAAGAGTGTGGGTGGGACAGGAACTCATTGGACTAGTGATGTGTGAACTCCTCCTGTCCCCCCATCAGACTCTCCCCATCAGACTCTCCCCCTCTCTGACAATGGCTCAATTTCAGATCCAAGTCAATGCTTGTTTGGGCCTTTATAGTGTTCCTGGTTATGCCCCTATTTGCATGAACTGGTACAAATCTTCTTCCATCCCAAATGAAATGCCCAACACCCCTTACCCAACTGCCTGCTTCCTCCCAAGCCCATTTTCCTTGGGCTTACATATCTCGTAAGCAGCTGGAGAATGCGTTGATGTCTCTGTCCCTCTCCCATCTCGATACCTGACACGCTGTGCAAGCTTTCATGATCCAACTATCCTCCACACAGTTATGGAACTTCCTTATTACTCATATTTCGAGGTGGGAGAAAACAGTAATAATGAAATGTTTAACACCGCTTTCTGTACCTTTAACTTTGGGAAATTCCGAAAGCCGTGGAAAAACATAAAACTGCTTTCTCCCACCTCTACTCTGTCAGTGTTTCTCAACCAGTAGTATGGGTACCACTAGTAGTACTTGAGGTGGCATCTGGTGGTACTCACAGGACCCCTGGTCACCTGCCCCTCAGCAGCAAGACCAGGAACGCGACACACCAAACAGCGGTAGGAGGTTCCAAAGCACATTTTCCATGCTCAAGAAAGCCCTCTTGTCCATCCCAAACTTCTTAGTGGTGTTTGTCGTGTTGCATCCGACCTCCCAACCCAGAAGTAACTAGCAATTATGTCATTGCCTGTTACCTCTGGTGGCACTTCAAATAGGTGGACCAAGTGAAGTGGTACAGTGGAGGACAAACATTGAAAAACACGACTGTATGTTACAACAAGATTGCTGATTTTAATGCTTTTCCCTCTAATTTGCTTTTTGACTATTTGTATTTTAACAGATGGGCTGCATCTATTGCAGTGGTTCCCAAAATTCTTAGCACCAGACCCTACTTTTAAAAACTACACTCTGTTGGAACCCAACTTGCTTTACAAGGTGGTTGACCTTCCCAGCTGCTCAAGTGTTTATCCTTTTTACTATGGTGGTGGTGGGGGTGCCTTCTGGAGCCTTTGTTGAACTCCAGGTTCTTCAGATCACAACCATTCTGGTGGCCTTGCATTCCCCTTCACCTGGCCTGCTATAAGAGCCAAGGCACAGTTGCCTACTCATGTGTGGCTGAGCTTCATTTTCCATAGGGCATGCCACACATTGATCAAGAGAAGACTGCCACGTTAAGACATAGATGAAGACGATCTGTATAGAAAGATTAAACAGTAGACATTTTACTTTTTGTGCACAATGTTTGACCAGAATGGATTATAGAACTTCCAATACTCATCATTTAGGATACAGGGAACCGGTGGCATAGCTGGAAGGGGCATGGCTCCGCTTTGCTCCCCCCACTGGGAATGGCTCCGAAGGAAGGGGCTGCTTGCCTGCTGCGCTGAGCCTCCCTGCCAGACTGGCTTCTCTGCCCCCCCTCCAGCTACGCCACCACAGGGAACTTTACTTTTCAGTGACTCACAGGATTGTGAGGATGGAAAGGAAGGTGAATACCAATGCAAAAGAGACAACAAGGGGAACCTCAGAGGTGCAGGGAGAATGTATTATAGTGGAAAGGGAAAAGGTGTAGAAGAGTGCAACCAAAATGATTACTGGGCTGGGGCACTTCCCTTACAAGGAAAAGCTACAGCTTTTAGGGCTCTTCAGACTATAAAAAAAGGCACCTAAGAGGGGACATGATTGAGATATACAAAATCATGCAGGGTATGGATAGAGTGGATAGAGGGATGCTCTTCCCCTCTCACACCTCACCAGAACCAGTCCTTCCTATCCATGCTCACAATCTTCCCACTCTCCATTTTGTAGGAATTTGACAGTAACCATACCTGATCCTAACAGAGAGCAATGCCAGCATCGCACTAATTTGACCCTTGGAGCCACCAGGTAAGATGTGTTATGTCTAAATGCCTTTTTCAGCAGGATTGCTTTATGGCTGAATGTCTCATTCATTAAAGAAGTTTACTACAGTTTTGCAGCACTTGGATTTGTGCATAGGCTACCGTCAGGCAGATTGTTGCCTGTCCTTCTCCTGGACATTGGAATCTGAGCTAGGCTAAGGCCAAGTTCCTAACTAATCAACTCAGATCAGTTGACTAATCTAAGAGACTTGGGGGTTGATTGTGCAGATATAAGGATTGTCCAGAGAGAGCAAATAAATCATTTGTGGTTTACTACCAGAATATCTCAGATTATTTGCTGCTTTTTTTTTTTTAACACAATAGGATGTTTAGAAATGTTCTCCATATACAAACACTACATGGTCTTGATTCTGTAGGGGATTCGTAGCCCACCTAAGCTCCTGACAGTCTTTTCTGTTGACCAGCCAGTTTCAGTGTTGCAATCTTTGAGAAAAGACCATTGCAGTTACCAGTGTTGTTGTTTGTGACCCTGAGCAGTGCACTTACCACGGTGTGTTTTAAACCACTGTGCCTCCCCACATAACTATGGTTGCTATCATTCATCTCACTGGCCAATGGGAACACCCCCTAAAGGTTTTGCAATGTCTCAGGGGCTTTGGGGGGATACTTCCATTTGTAGATTGGGCTACTGGGAGCAGCTGACTTGCTGTTGTCTTTTTGGACACAGTTGTTTTTGTAAAGGAAAGAAGTGAGGCACTGCTTTCTAGGAGAGCTGCACTCTTTTGTATGAATTTTCGGTTCATACCAAGCTTTATGCATTCACCCTCACAAGATTCCTGAACCTTCACAGGGTTCCTTTATTGGAAAGCAATTTTTTTGACTGCTGTTTCAATGGATATACTGAAAGCAGGGAAAAGATCTACAAAACTACACAATTAACAGGATGCTGGGGGCATAAATATTGTCTGAGACGGTTAGGGCTTGTTATTGACTAGTTCTCCCATCGATTGGTAGTCTTTTAAAACATGGTTGGGTACGTGCTTCTGTTTCCAGCAGCCACAATTAAAATTGACTAGTGAAAGTGTGTGTGGGGGGGAGAGACCTATGAGGCATATGTGGTTTGCAGCAAAATGCTGGATTAAGATCAAAGCAATCACAGACATCCCAAGCTTGCTTGGTTGAATTCTAGGCTGTCTCATTAAGGTTTTGTTGAACTATGTTCCGTTGAATGCTCCAGGCTCTTCTGGTGTGTTGAGTGCGGAGGTCAGCCTTTCTGATTCTTCATATTCTTTGTACGCAAGCCATACACGCATTGAGTTTGTGCTGGTCTTTGGTATGTCACATGGCAGAAGAAGACACTATCATGCCTGGTCCAACGTGACACCAGGCAATGAAGAGCAAGTGTGAAGTGTAACAGAACGTGGTCTGAGTCCGGTTCTGCAGCATTGCCATCTGCTGACAGGGGTCACAGAAAATTTTGGTACCCCCCCCAATATGCCAAAATGAAATTTAATTAATTAAAAAATTAAAATAATTTAAAGATTACAATACGTATGAGTCTAAAAATTATTCCTTTTCAGGGTCCTTTTAAAATGTAATGTGGACTTTTATTTTTTTTTAAAAATCACTAATTAAAATGTCGATCTTTTATTTAAAAATATATTATTAAAACACAGTAAGATATAATTAATGCCCCCCCCCAACACCAGCCAAATATCTCACGCAAGGTGTAGCATGCCTGCTAATGTCAAAGTGATCTGAAAGGTCTAAGCACTCCCGACTCCTCCAATGCATGAACTGCCTCTACCCAAGTCACCTCTCCTGGTGACCAGGAAGCAGTCGGTTGGCCAAGCTCGATGAACCACAATGAACTGCAGCAGTGTGTTGCTCAGCCCTAAACCCCAATATTTTGTCTTGGCCAAGTTCTCTCTGAACCCTACAGCAGGGGTGCTCAAACTTTCAACTTTAGGGATGCTGGACCTTTAACAAGTGTATAGGAGAGAGAATTGCAGCAGGTGCAACTTGTCATGACAAGCTGCACCTGCTGAAATTCTCTCTTCTATACACTTGTTAAAGGTCCAGCATCCCTAAAGTTGAAAGTTTGAGCATCCCTGCCCTACAGGAAAACCTTGTGCTCCACCTTTGCATGCATAACTGAGTGCTGCCTCCAGTGAGGAGTTCCCCTTGTGATGGCAAATGTTCCATCATCAGCCCTGCAAGCCTGGGGGGACGTGCAGGAGCAGAGGGTGCTAATGGAGACCGGCAGCTATGCCTTTCCTGCAGCCTTTTCCTCAGCTGGGGGGTGGGAGGGGGAGAACTACCCCTCAGGAGCCAGAACAGAAGGCAAGGAAGTGACTTGGACATGTGGGTTGTGTGGTGGGATTGCTGCAGGGGCAGTGGATGGTGGCAGTGACCTCTCAAGAATGCTGCCCGGGGGCAATGCCTCCCCACCCACTCACGTATGTTAATTCTCTGCAGTACCCAGGTTGGTTCCCAAGCAACAGAGTTTGTACTGAGCCACATCCTCATTCTCTTTTCTGCCATCCCAGTCTCTGTGCCATCTTAGACAAGTGGAGATCTTTAAAAGGTCAGTCTCCTTGTCTGCAACCTTGAGTCCAGTGAGGTTCACTGATGTCTCCGGCAAGGCAGCACAAGGGATCTTTCTCTTACCACTACCACTGAAGTTTGGTCATTTCCTAGGAGTCGAAGACATGCAGCTTTACGGTGACTCGAGGGAGGAGAGTCTTCAATGAGCCATCGCTAAATTGATGTAATTTGGTACCTTGTCGCTACAAGGGTCAGTGTGATCTCTGCTGTAGCCAGATATGAAAACGTCTCCTTTTTGAAATTGCTGGGTTGGTTTTTCTTTCTTTTTTTTCATGTAGCAGCATTACCTGAGGCTCTCCTGAGAAAAATGGCCACTCTCTGTAATCAGGTAAGATATGGAAAGTTAATGAAAAAGAAAAAGACAAATGCAGTAAGTACTGGGGGCACAAAAATAAGGCAAAGACTGGAAGCCAGTTGAATACATGATGCTAGGAAGCAATGAAGAGCTTGTAGTTAACTTCGGCCCCCAGATATACACTTTTTGGGTTCTTGCTGGTGGTCTGCTCTACTTTCTTTCCCTTTAGTCTTTGGTTTCTTTACATTGCGCTCAATGGTTTTATATTCTTGTCCGATAATACATTCAGCAAAAGAGATCTGATGTCCTGCTGTTCTATTTAACTTAAAATCTTTGACTAGGTGACATGACAGGAAAAGGAGGGGTGGTGGTGGTAAGGTCAGATCCTAGATCTAGAGCAGGCGCCTCCAAACTTTTCAGTACGAGGGCCACAAAGTGTATTTACAGATTTCTGTGCGTTAAAAAAAAATCAGTTTTATAAATGAATGAAATTTAAATGAATGAATTTTACTTGGATCCATTCTGTAATCAGCATGATATGATTCAGAGCAAAAGAGAAATGTGACGAGTACAAAGAGACAACGCCATGCTTACCCTGAGAAATAATATATAATGTATAGGGACGGGAATTGGAGTCAGGTGACTTGAGGGGTGGTCAGAACAGGGAGACAAAAGGGGTGGAGGCTATGAGGACTGGATCTGTGAAGGGGACAGGTTTGGTGGCAGTGGTGGCACCTAATCCTAACCCCCTTCTGGGTCTAATCTGCCTTCACTGGTCATCCCAGAGTTCAAACCAGCAATATAGCTGGGGCAGGTCTGAGCTGACCCACCAAACTGGTAGGAGCTTATCCTGGGGAAACAGAACAAATGTTCCCTTACCCAAGGAATCCTCATGAGGCCAAAGCTTCAAGTTATTCACCTGGCTCCACATTGGCACTGCCACATTGCTGCACGGGGAGTTAGGTAGGATTGGACTGTTGATTGATTTAGGGCGTAATCCTAACATGATGTTATGCCAGCGCAAGTCCCTTGTGCTGGCCCAGGAGTGTCACGAAAGTGCCGTAAAGCACTTTTGCACCACTCTGGAGGCAGTTAGCGGGCCCCAGGTTAGGTGAATTTGCGCTGGCCAAGCTCGGTTGGCGCAGGGGTCTGAGGAGGTAGGGAGGAGGAGGGAGAGAGGTTTTCCAGGAGGCAGGTGTTCCTGGGGGTGGGTAGGGAGCAGGGCCAGGATCAGGCGGTTATGCTGGATCCTAACCCCATTCCCGAGCAACCTGGGCCAGCCCCAGGTTGCTCGGATTTGCGCTACCTCTGAAGGTGGTGCAAATTCGAGTAGACCCATTGGGACTTCAGTGACTCCTCCCGGGAAGCGATTTGTCTTGCCCCGGGCTGAACCACTAAGTGCCTGAACCTTGTGCAGGCCCACTGGCCTGCTTGTTCCAGTGCAAGTTAGGATTGAGCTGCACCAGATCTTTCTGCCAATTTTTCACGGCTGCTGATTTTTGCTCCCAACTTTATTGTCGAGGTACCATGCAGTTACAAGGGTGAGCGATTTTCTCTTTCTAGCAAAATCTAAAGAATATAGCACGATTATTCCTGTCATTCAGCTGAATTCCAAGAATATCACGATGACACTGATGTTCAGAAGATTACTTTTCATCTAAATTAGCTTTCAGGAGATATTTTGGTAGCATTGTATCGAAACAAGGAGACAGTTAGACAGGAGGGGAGATAAAAAGCCAGAGCTTAATTTTGAATCCTGGGTACGCTCACTATAGAAAAAGGCATCAGAGATGTGTCACTATGAAATCTGTGTATGAAAGATAAGACAAGAATGTATTCTTCCCAGACTTAACACCATGTGCTGTTTTTGCTGATACCAATTACATAAAGGCACAAAGCAACTATTCAAGTATCTAAGGATTGAATCCCACAAAGAGGATTTATCAGTGTTTTAGAAGGAGAGTTCATGCAAAAAAAAAAAAAAAATGCCTGAATTATAACAACCTCGTTTCAGAAAAATGCCCAATTCCCTCTTACTAAAATGAGTACATGTGTCCTGCAATAACAAAGAGTGTTTGTAACTTTCAATCCATATTCTTAGCAAGGAGATATGACTAACCTCTGGTCTTTGTGATCCTCCCAAACAGACACAACAAAAATGTCCTGATCCCTTTTCTTTCACTCCTTTACTGAAAAGAACATTCATTGGGTCTATCAGATGTCGGCGATCAGCTCTAAACTGTACACGAGGCTTCGTTCATATCTTGTTTTCTTGTTTCATTTCTTGTTTCATTTCTTGTTTCTCTTGCTGCATTTCTAAGGCACGTCCTCCAAAATTTCACAGATGGAAATAGGAACATGCTTCTAACTTCCTCTGCCAGGATTGTTGCCATCACCCATTGCACACTGCTGGTTCTACACCCTCTAGAATATGCTGCACCTATTAGCTCTTCAGCAACCTGTCTTGCACTGCTTTCAAAGCCAAGATAATGTGGTTTGAGTCTGCAATATTCTAGAAAAGGAACTTTGCCCTCTAATACAGCAAATTTCAACTCGTGTGCCATTGGTGTGCTGCCAGTGGTCCGCAGGTGGGCCTTGGGAGCTTGGGGATGAGTCATTTATTTGTAAGGCAATTAGGGGATGTGAGACTCCCACTGGCAGTGTGGTGTGCCTTGTCAATTATTTAAAAAAAACAACTGATGGTGTGTTTTGACAGCATGCCATGAAATGGAAAAAAGGTTGAAAATCGCTGCTATAATATATTGTCAGGAGCCTTACCAGTGCATGATAGGACAGATGCTACCACAAGACTCATTTGTTGCAAGACTTAGGACACAATCCTAACTAGGTCCACTCAGAAGTAAGTCCTATTTTGTTCAATTGGGCTTACTCTCAGGAAAGTGTGGTTAGGATTGCAGCTTTAATTTGTAGAATCCATGGTACAGAGGAGATCCACAGCCCAATCCTATGCGTGTCAACTCAGAAGTAAATCCCATTAGCGTCAATGGGGCTTACTCCCAGGAAAGTGTGGATAGGATTGGGCTGTCAGTCTTTTATTCATAACTCTGAACACAACCACCACAAAAGCAGTAGGACCAGTACATTATTTGTTCTTATTGTTCATCTATGGGGCATAGTAGTTTATAACAAGGTGTACAATCCTAATTTCACGTTATCGAACTCAGTGGCATAGTTAGAGGGAGCATCCCTAGCATGTATGCACCGCTGAAACAGAGACGCCTGCGTTGGCTTGGTCATGTCGTGAGAATGGATGATGGCCGGATCCCAAAGGATCTCCTCTATGGAGAACTCGAGCAGGGAAAGCGCCCTACAGGTAGACCACAGCTGCGATACAAGGACATCTGCAAGAGGGATCTGAAGGCCTTAGGAGTGGACCTCAGCAGGTGAGAAACCCTGGCCTCTGAGCGGCCCGCTTGGAGGCAGGCTGTGCAGCATGGCCTTTCCCAGTTTGAAGAGACACTTGGCCAACAGACTGAGGCTAAGAGGCAAAGAAGGAAGGCCCATAGCCAGGGAGGCAGACCAGGGACAGACTGCACTTGCTCCTGGTGTGGAAGGGATTGTCACTCCCAAATCGGCCTTTTCAGCCACACTAGACGCTGTTCCAGAACCACCATTCAGAGTGCGATACCAGAGTCTTTCGAGACTGAAGGTTGCCAACAACAACAAGTTAGAGGGAATGCAAAGCACTAAGTTTTGCAGGGAGCCTCACTGCAGTGTGCAAGCGGCCCCTCCCCCTCTCCTTTGGAACCATTCTGGGCAATGGGAGCAAACTAGAGGCGATGGGAGCAAAACAGAGGTGTACACCTCTATTTTGCTCCCCCTGCCCAGAATGGCTCTGAAGGGGGGAGACCTTCTTGTACACTGTGGTGAGGCTTCCTGCAAAACGTAGTGCTTTGAACCCCCTCCAGCTACATCACTGGTTTAAACCAACGCATATGAAAACTGGGAATGATGAGGGCCTAGGAGATCATATCATATTCATCTTAGTTTGCCTCCTGCTGAGTCAGATATGTCTTCTCAGCTTAAGTCCTTTCGGAAAAAAGGTTTCAGGGGCAGCCCCTGAGCACGTCTGCCCATGACATCACCATTCTTATGGGAGCTCCACTCTCCCCTCCACTGCTTGCCCCTGCTTGACTACCTCCCCTGGTGAGACCCTAAGGAAGGAGCTGAAGCATGAAGAAATTCTAGCAATCTGCAGTGACAGCAGTTTAACACAGCTTTCCTAGAAGGTTAAAACTGGGACAGAGATTTACCAGGAACAGCACCTAAAAAAAACTGGGACACCCATGTTAAATAGGCACGCCTGGCACATATGCCACTGTCTAAATTAGGATTGTCAAATTCCCAGGGTAGGGATCTGCCTTTTGCTTCTTATATCCTGTAAAGCTCTACAGGAAGGGTAGCTGCTAACTAAAGAATCATCATTAGCAGCACAAGCGTTTAAAAAAAAAAAATAGGTAAAAGATTATATAATAATTAGGTAATATATTTTCCTAACTGAATGGAAGACAAACCCATGCTGGTTTTAAAGAGAGAGGATCAGGGCCTCTTAAGTAATCCAAAATCCTTTGAGTTAGCAATTTACTCCATATTTTCGGCAGCAAGGTTAGAGACGTTTGAACAAAGAAACTCATTCCGTCAGCAATACTCCGTCTAGGCTAATTTAGGTCAGCATTTACGTTCAGATCTTTGAAGATGCCTGTGGTTGGGATTTATACTTAATGATACTTTAATATTAATTCTGAAGGGAGTGGTCTGGCAAATACCCACCCAACGTGCAGAAAATCTACCCTGCGGGTTACGAATTATGGGATTCTTCAGAATGCTGTAATGCCAATGGACCCAATTATTTGGGACTCTTAGCAATAGAGCATGGCTTGGAAGCAGTACCACCATGACACATTAGTTCTATGGGGCCCAATTCACAATATATTTCCGTCAAAGCCCTGTTGGTACGAATGGAAATCACAAAATTTCCGTGCTTGGCAGCTTTAAGTTGCACTGAATTGTAGGGCAATTCAGATTTTGTGGAAACTCAGACCGGTGACAGGTATGAATTTGAAATAAGAACGTAAGAAGAGCCCTGCTGGATCAGGTCAAAGGCCCATCTAGTCCAGCTTCCTGTGTCTCACAGTGGCTCACCAGATGCTTCAGGGAGCACACAAGACAAGAGACCTGCATCCAGTTGCATTGGTGGATCTGGCCTGGGAAGGGAAATAGGATAAAGCAAGCACCACTGCTGCTGATCCTAACCACTCCCAAGCCCAGTCCACCCACCCCCTACCCACACTACCATTCTGCCCCTCCCTGCTCTCCCCTTACCCTTGCGAGGCCCAGCTCACCTGCTTCAGTAGGCATCTTTGACAGTGCCAGCATGTGTGTGCAGGCCTCAGCCATTGCAGAAGTGCGCCCAGCATCTTTACAGTGCTTTTACAATGCGCTGAGGCCTGGCACACTGGTGGAGTGTGTGCTACGCCAGCGCAAAGGAAATCAAAGTAGTTAGGTAGGATCAGGCCTTTAAAAAAAATCAAAAAAATCACCAGTGCTATAAATATGAATAAGTGCTAATTCATTTGCCTATGTTCTGTGTGTCGAACAATGAAGCCATTATGATTTGAACTATCACAGGAGGTCAGGTAGGAGGTCTGGTCTAGAGCGTAGAGCCTCCATTTGCCTGAAGATAACATCCGAAGGTTGCCAGTTCGAGGCTCCGGCACCGTGCGACCTTGAAGCAGCTGACAAGCTGAGCCGAGTTATTCCATCTGCTCTGAGCGTGGAAGGATGGAGGCCAGAACGTGAAACCAGATCAAGAAAGTAAAATCTGAATGTTGTGGTTCTTGTAAGATAGAACATTCTTTCAAAATTGTAAAAATCCCTACGGGGATTTAATAAGCCTGCCTATGTAAACCACCTTGAATAAAGTCTTGAATAAAGACCAAGAAAGGCGGTATATAAATACCTGTATTATTATTATTATTATTATTATTATTATTATTATTACCCTTGCTCTAGTAGTGTCTTCCAACTCTTCGTCTAAAAATCACATAAAGTTTTTCCCATTTCCCCCCCCATGTTTCCTTTCCATCTTTCATGAAAAGTAATAAAATCTACATGATCTGATGGACATGCTAGCTCAGAGTTTCTCAAACTGTGGATCAGGACCCACTAAGTGGGTCGTGGGTCAATTTTAGGTGGGTCCCAATTCATTTCAATGTGCATTTTATTTTTAAAATATTAGGCCTGATGCTACTATGGTATGTGACTACATCTGGGGAAATGTTACAGATTTGTACTTTTGGTTACTATGTGTATGCTTAAGGGCTCAATCCTATCCAACTTTCTAGCACTGGTGCAGCCACAATGCAGCCCCGAGGTAAGGGAATAAATGTTCCCATACTTTGAGGAAACCTCTGTGACTGCCTCTCTACCACAGAATTTAGTGCACGCCCCATTGGCATGGCTGCACTGGCACTGGAAAATTGGATGGGATTGGGCCCTTAATAGGTAATCAATGGGGCTTACTCCAGGTAAGTGTGGATAGGATTTATTTATTTCATTATTTATTTTTCACATTTTTATACCGTCCTTCCTCCAAAGAGCTCAGGGAGGTGTATACAGCTGCTCCCCTCCTTTTGTGCTCACAACAACCCTGTGAGGTAGGTCAGGCTGAGAGAAAGTGACTGGCCCAAGGTCACCCAGGAAGCTTCATGGCTGAGGGGGGATTTGAACCTGGATCTTCCAAGTCTAAGTCCACCTCCCAAATCACAGCCTTTGGAACATTCGGGGATTTTTTTTTAATGGACCAGCAACTGCTTGGGAAGGTTAGGAGGGTTTTTTTTTAATTTTAAATAAATTTTTAAATTTATACTTATTGTAAACTTTTAATTTACTTGCTTAATTGATTGATTGTCTTGATTTGATTTTTGTTGAATGGGGAGGGGGGTGTTAAAGTTCTTCTTGTTTAATTATTTCACTTCTAGCCATGACATCGCTTCCAGGTTCATGACATCACTTCCGTGGTCCTGCTAGATTTTCATTCTAAAAAGTGGGTCCCAGTGCTGAAAAGCTTGAGAACCACAGCACTAGCTGCTTTTTTTTTTGGTATTGTATTGGCAGCCTTCAGTCTCGAAAGACTATGGTATCGCGCTCTGAAAGGTGGTTCTGGCACAGCGTCTAGTGTGGCTGAAAAGGCCAATTCGGGAGTGACAATCCCTTCCACACTGGGAGCAAGTGCAGTCTGTGCCTGGTCTGTCTCCCTGGCTATGGGCCTTCCTTCTTTGCCTCTTTGCCTCAGTCTGTTGGCCAAGTGTCTCTTCAAACTGGGAAAGGCCATGTTGCACAGCCTGCCTCCAAGCGGGCTACTCAGAGGCCAGGGTTTCTCACCTGTTGAGGTCCACTCCTAAGGCCTTCAGATCCCTCTTGCAGATGTCCTTGTATCGCAGCTGTGGTCTACCTGTCGGGCGCTTTCCTTGCACAAGTTCTCCATAGAGGAGATCCTTTGGGATCCGGCCATCATCCATTCTCACGACATGACCGAGCCAACGTAGGCGTCTCTGTTTCAGCAGTACATACATGCTAGGGATTCCAGCATGTTCCAGGACTGTGTTGTTAGGAACTTTGTCCTGCCAGGTGATGCCGAGAATGCGTCGGAGGCAGCACATAGTTTGTTAAAAGTTCTAAAGTTTCTACATTCACACCACCACAGTATGTTCTTGCTGTATCTCAACAGTGAATTTCTTCTTTAGTGGTGTTACTGTTTCTTTTGGAGAATTCATTTTAAAAATCTAAAACCCCTCCCTTGCAATTTTTGTTCACTGTATCCCATTGAGGATATCTCAATGTACACTGTATCCCACTGTATCCCCCCATTAATATAGCCCAATGTAAATAGAACTTTCCTGTCTCTCAGCAAATATTGCACATCCAATATCTGATTGAATGGTCTACTGACCCATTCTAAGAGCGACTTCAATATTCCACTGCTGTGTTTTTCCAGATGAGGGTCACTCTGATTTTTTGTGACAGTTTATTAGCTGGAGAATAGGGAGGAGTGAAAGAAAAGTGGCTTCCCCGAGGAACCGTCTAACAAAGCAGATTGTAGTTTTGCTTATTTAAGTATCTCAGGGGTTGCAACACTGCTTCTCTCCATTCCCTCGAGAAACAGTTTCTAACCCAGGTTGCAGCTACTTTTTTAATTGGCATCTGCTTGGTTTAAAAATCTGTGCAGCTTCATGACATCGTATTTGTTCACTGTACCATGTGAACACGGTACTTCCATATTGGAGGGGGTGGGAAATCAAAATATTTTTGTGCATGTCAGCCGCTCTAGGGCAATCAGGTTCCGTGTGACATTCTGACTGACGTTGGCAGCCCAGACCGTTTTAGTTTAGGATACAAATGCTGATGACAAATGAATAATAAAATACATATATCCCCATTGTGTTCACTTTTGTCACATTTCTCTCCAAATTTTTTGACAGTGCAGCCCATTGGGGAAAACCTGACAGCCATTAACTGCAAACTCCATTTTCTACATGTGCAGAAGCAAAAACCCTGATATTTCAATCCTAAGCAACTTTCCAGCTGCAATGCATTTCTGAGTTAGGGAACAAATGTTCCCTTATAATGAGGAGGCCTCCATGACTACACCTACCACCACCACCACCGAATGCAATGTGTGCCCACATAGAGGTCCAAGGGAACTGAAAAGTTCAGTTAAAAAGAAAGCAAAACATCATCAGTCATTTCTATTCATAAAAGTTCTGATCTAATATTACTCAAGGAGAAACCTGGGGAACAAAACAGTCTCTAGTGGGTGACTTGAAGAAAGCAGCCAAGACGTCAAGCTGACCACTTGGGGTAGGTGTTCCAAGGATATGGGGTCATCACAGAAAAGACCCTAGCTTCAGGAACCATCTTGGAAGAGGGAACACTCTGGAACTGGAGAAGGGAGTTCCCGTTTTAGTCAGAAGGGCCTCATGGTCAATACCAGAGCAAGTTGCTTGGGGGAGGACCCAGGGAGAACCCCACACAGGGTTCTCAGGCACTCATGCAGTGAAGGGATGGGCAGATTGGGAGTTATCACTGCCAGCAGTACTGAGGGTTTCAAGGGTTGACCTCATCAGGCGGAGCCTTTGATAGACATGGGCCCTTGATCAGTGTCCAAACTGGTCAGCTAGGTACACAACCCCCCCCCCCATCCAGGTATAGAGCTACTAGCATACAACACCAATAACTTTTCTTGGGAAGTAAGGTGGTGTGATAGATCAATCACTGGCCATAATATATTTTGTCCTTCATCCTTCCAAAATCTATTTGGTCAGAGATATAGTGGTAGAATCTAAGAAAATTGATCTTCATCTATGTGACTTCTGTACAACTGCCTGTACTACTTCTGTTTTAGTGCTTTGGTCCCATCTCTAACTGTTACCCTGCACATGCCTGATCTTGTTTGATCTTAGAAGCTAAGCAGGGTCAGGCCTGGTTAGTACTTGGATGGGAGACTGCCTGGGAATAACCGTTGCTGTAGGCTTATACCATAGTCTTTCGAGACTGAAGGTTGCCAACCTACTGCACAAAAGTATGCATCTCTCTCTCTCTCTCTCTCTCTCTGGAATGGAATAAGAGACTATCATAGATCAGTCTAGCCTACCAGAAAGCATTTTGATCATAGGAGATAAAGTGATATCGAATGAAGCCACTTACCTTGTATACTGGAAGGCTTTTATATGAGATAAAGGAGAAAGATTGTGCAATGAATTCACTTTCATGGTGATTCATGCATCAGAGTGAACTTAGGTTAGGTCGCTGTCCCATTGAAAGCATCAACCAAAAGGCACACACAACAGCAGCAAATGAGGCAAGATCTTAATCGGATACTCGTGAATAAAATCACCAAGACGGCATCTCTTTTAAATTAGGATATATTATATAAATGTCATTATTTTACTTGGCAAAAGAGAAACTCAGTGGTACCAAAGGAAGGGGAGGACAATATAATTGGGAACAATTCACTTCATGGTGTGCAAGGGAGTTTCAGGTGCTCTTTAAATTCTTGACGTGGTAGTAACCATTTAATCATAAACATTAAATCACAGATTTTCAATCACAGATTTTATTCAAGGTTTATTCTAAGCTCCCCACCCCATGACACAAAAAACATATAGAGCCCCCATCTCCTACTAGTGAGCCCCTCCCCAACTTTTTATAAGTGAAAAAAAAAATACGAAAGAGGGAAGGGAATATGAAAATGAACAGAGACATCAAGAGCCAGAGAGAGGGTGGAAAGAGGGATGGAAAGACAGATAGGAAAATAAGCACCCAATTCTATCCACGTGCAGCATCCTGTGGTAGGAGGCAATCCTGGAGGTCTCCTCTGGCTAAGGGAACATTTGTTCTTTTACCTGGGGGTAAGCCTCTGGGGTGGAATGGGTCTACTTGAATTTGTGCCACAAGTCTGAGTGGACCTGGAAATGCGGGGAGAGAACACTTTGGAGATCTTCTCAAGGTAAGCAAAATTTCATTATTCCAATGGATCTTTTCTGACCTACCCCAGCTATTTTGCTAGCACAGAACCAAGGAGAGTAACAGAAGGGGAAGGAGGGAGCTCAGGATACCGGCACCCATAACTGCCCCTTCCCTCCCCCACCTCTGCCACAGGCTTAGGTATGCTGCCCCCGAGAGACCTCTCTGCCAATTGCTCCAGGTGCTTCCAGTCACCTTCACAGGTGGCCTTGTCTCGCGGGCTGATGGAACATCACTTAGGATCAGGCTGCCTGTCATTTAGAGCAGTAATTTCAATTTTAATAACTCACCTGAAACACAATCTAGATCTCAGCCTGGATTACAAGCATATTATTAAATTATTCTAGCAGCCCTGGCTAATTAGAAGCAAAAATGGAATGTCAGTTCCATAAATTACATGTGTCGAACTTTGCGTGATATGAGCTTTCTATGGTTGGCAACCTTCAGTCTCGAAAGACTATGGCATAACCCTACAGCACCTGGTATTCCCAGGCAGTCTCCCATCCAAGTACTAACCAGGCCTGACCCTGCTTAGCTTCCAAGATCAGGCATGCACAGGGTGACAGTTGCTGCAGGAGCTTTCTATGATCCCCTGTGATTGTCATTGGTCTAAAGCATCATTTGCTTCTTTCCTTCCTTCCCACTCTTTCCATCCTCATCTCATTGTGCAGCTGCAGCCAATCCAAGATCAATGGCAGGCAGAGATCTAACTGGTGTAGCTCTTCCTAGAGCTTCCCCTGGATTGTGCCCACTTATTGCAACCCACCCAACCTACGCTTTAGCAAGCATACTTTGAAATTCCATGGCCTCACTTAAATAATTGACCTTGATTTTTAACCTGATAATTGTTTATGTAATTGTGGTCTTTGGCTGGGAAAGCCTTAGTAAATATGTCTCACTTAAAGAGTTGGACTATTCTTTTTTACTGTTCCTCCAGAGCCCTTCAAATTTGTCCAACAGGTGATAATTTAGCTAGGGTGTGCTCCAGTGCTTTGGAAAATGAAAGAGACGCAAAAGTCAAACCAGTTTTATTTCCTGCTTGCAGTGCATTTATGAAGAAGGAGCACAGACAGTCAACCAGTGGGACTGATAACCTCTGGTTCCGGTCTCTCCTGTCTCATTACAATGCCTCCAAGATCAGACATACCTGAAGGGCTTCCTGTGCAAGCAACAGCCAAGGCTTAATTGGTTCCAGATCACTCCAGGGCTTCAGAACTGGAACCTGCTCTTTTCCGCAGCAAAGCTTCAACCCCTGAACTTAGGAAGAAAGATCAAAGTGCTTCTGAGTTAATGCAAAGTGCATTTCCTTCTACCCACTCAGCCATTAACAGAGAGTCACGCAGAAGCCGTTGGGATGAGAGCGTCTGACTCACTTCAAGGGGAGAGAGGAGATCTAACTATCCTCCCATATCAAGACCCAATCCAATTTACTCCCAAAGTTGTAATGAGCTTCGGACAGGGTCACACAGCCCTATCCTTTGCATGTGTATTCAGAAATAATTCCCACTGTGTTCACTGGGGCTTATTCCAGAAAAGTGTGTGTAGGGTTGCAGCCTGAGAGGGACAAATTCTTCCCAAATACAAAGAGGGTCAGGGTGCAACAGAGGGAATCCACCCCATCCCCACCACTTTAAGGATCTCTCAGATCCTCGCCTTCCTTGCATATGCTTCCAGACTTGCTACCACCTACTTCTCAGAAAGCACACCCATCCATTTGCTTTGCTGATTCAGGAGGAGTTTTGGAATGTAGGTGAAAAGAGATGGCCCATTCTGCAAAAACAGAGTTGCAAGATGGCTGATTTTATCTGTGGGTTCTTTATCTGCCATCTCTGTGTTCCCTGTGCTCTCTTTCTTATTGTTTTGACATTGTTTTTGATTGCTTAAAACCTCCTTATGTTAGCTGACTTGGGAACTTACACAAGTCATAAGAACATAAGAACATAGGAAGAGCCCCACTGGATCAGGCCATAGGCCCATCTAGTCCAGCTTTCTGTATCTCACAGTGGCCCACCAAATGCCCCAGGGAGCACACCTGATAACAAGAGACATGCATCCTGGTGCCCTCCCTTGCATCTTTCCACTTATGTAAGCAATTGGACAGTACGCTCAAACTTTCTGCAGCGGGACCCACCTTTTTAGAATGAGAATCTGTCAGGATCCACTGGAAGTGTTGTCATGACCAGAAGTGACTTCATCAAGCAGGAAAATTTTTAACAATCCTTGGCTGCAATCCTACCCACACTTACCCAGGATGAAGTCCCATTTACTATCATTGTTAAAAGCATATACATAGTAACCTGTTAAAAGTACAGATCGGTAACATTTCCCCAAATGCAGTCACATACCATCAAGTCTAGCATATTAAAAATAGAATATCAAAATGAATGACGACTCATCTGAAATTGTCTCATGACCCACCGAGTGGGCCCTGACCCACAGTTTGAGAAACACTGTTTTAAATGATAAAATACTATAGTAAATACTATTACTACTGCTAATCCCAGTAGTTAATCCAATCCCAATTGTACCCCTAACGTATGCTATTTTTAAGGAAAGAAAAATACCTTTGGATAACCAATGGATACTGTTATTCCATTAAAAATAGCAAGCTCAGGGGCCACAACAGTGATTGGAGCAGCAACGTGAAAGCTTCTGTACATATCTAGAGAAACTAAGAGGGGAAGGTCCTGCCTGTTCTCTTCCACCTAATCACCCTTAATCAACCGACCTAAACCTCTGGATCTTGGCAAATCTGAGAAGCAGAACTGAAGAACATACAATTTTTGCAAGCCTAAGGAATCCACTGTAATTATTTATACCTACAGTGAGCAACTTTCCTTCCGCAAACACCACTGGCTGGGAGCAGGGTGTGTTGGGAGAGCAGCCTGCTGCTGCCAGGTAGGTATGGGGTAACTGGTGCAGTGGGTGGCAGATCTGACCCTGCCACTGCTGCCACCACGAGAAAGGGACATCTTGGAGGCAGTGGCATTAGTCTTTGCTTATTGCTGAGTGAATGAGTGGCTGGTGCTAGCCACAGAACTCCCTGGGGTTGAACTCAAGACTTTCTTAGACTGCAAGTATATTATGACTTGAAAGCTGAAAACATCTCAGCCTTGAACTACAGTGTTCTCTGTTGTTCTGTACCCTTCATCTCTGGCGCACACACAGAGACACGCATGTACAAATGCACGACTGTGAATGTCAAAGAAAGCCCTTCAGAAAGGACTGCATGCTGCTTGTGTTTAACAATTATGTTTTTATTAAAATGTTTTTGTCATCCAGGTTTGAAAAGGAGTCTGGAGACGCTCCATGCAGTTGAAGCTGTTACAGCACAGCACGGTTCCATTTGGAAAGTCAAAAGCAATGGGGCCATTTGTTTTTATTTTAGTTTGTAGCTGTGCTTGGAATACAGTGATCCTTGTGACATTTCTTATATTTTAACTGCATTTTAATATTTTGTGGTGAGCCACCTTGAATCACAGAGAGATCCAGGATAGAAATATTTTTAAAATGAATGAATAAATAAAGGTCTAGGCCAGTGATTTTCAACCTTTTTAATCTCGTGGCCCACTGAAAAGGCACTAAAATTGTCAAAGCACACCATCAGGTTTTTGACAATTGACAAGGCACACCACGTTGCCAGTGGAGGGGTTCACATTCCCCATTGGCCCTTCCCCCAAATTCCTGTGGCACACCTGTGGACCACCTATGCACACCAATGTGCCACGGCACAGTGGTTGAAAATGGCTGGTCTAGGCAGACAAGCTTTGCAGGGCAGGATCACAGAGTCAAAAATGTGAATATGATCTGTTCTCAATCTTTGTATCTGAAAAAACTCCTGTGGCTGGTTCAGAGTAGACTTTTACCACCCCACTAGCACCATGCAGTTGCAGGTCTGTGCATGGCACTTGTACGCGCACACATTCTGACCTCTTCCCTCACTTCCTTGTTAATTTTTGTTCTGATTAGAGGGGCAGTTGATCCAACTACTTTTAAGTTACAGAACTTCCAGATAGACAATTACAGAAATTAAGCAGGAAAGGAGGGGAGGAACTAGGTTAGGAATGTCTTTAAAAGAAGGAAGGATTGTGGATCATGCTGGGAGCAAACCCCAGCATGCTCTAGACTTCCTCCTTTTGTTTATAGAGCCTGTGTGTGGAGAAAGGGTGAGATCTGGACGAAGGAGCTGTGTTCCAATATGAGACTTGTGCCAGGCTTATTTGAAGTTGAAATGTGCTTACTCCATTCCTTGCTTGCTGGTTTTCCTACAGAACTTGCAACTATTGTTTTTTCCTTCTTCTTCCAGCCCATCTTCCAGACCTCAGCATGTTTCATAAAGCTGGAGGAAAATCAGCTGGTATGGGTGTGGGGCATTGAAACCAGCTGGCAAAGGAAGGGTTAAGTGTTCTCCCACCCAAAACTTCTTTGCTGTTTGGTACACCCTGATTTGCATAGGGTGTCTTCTAAAGAAGAAGGGAAATCTTCTAGGTTGAAAGGGAATGTGTAGCTCTGCCTGTGCTACGTGTTTGCTAATAAGCAAATTCACCTTGTTTTGCCCGAAGTCAGTTGGTGAAGTAATCATGGCCATGTTTTAATTGCTAGAAGCATGACATTTAAGAACCACTGCCTCTGAGATGAGATCCTCATCGATTTCAAAGTAATCAATGTGTTAAAGTGTGCTTTATCAGGCTGATATCCCGTACATGCTGACCTGGAATTAAGCCCCAATAAACTCAATTGGGCTTACTTTTAGTAGAAAACAAGCAAAGGATTGTGTATGTAATAACTGATAGGGTGCTGGTGTGTGCAATATATTCTCAAGGAAGCTGTTTTTCCCATTAGTAACTTGACTAAGGGACCACAGTCTTGGAGACACGTAGCTTGAGAGCACAAGTCTCTGCTTGTCTACTCAGAAATAAGTCCCATTGTCTTCAGTGGGGCTTACTCTCTGGAAATTTTGCGTAGGATTTCAGCCTGAGAGCCCAGTCTTATCCAACTTTCCATTGCTGATACAGCCATGCCAATGGATAAGGGGATGTTTGTTCCCTTACCTTGGAACTGCATAGCGGCTGTATCGGAGCTGGAAAGTTGGGTAGGATAGGGCCCTGAATCTCCTTATAAAACATTCCTTGAGTGCAGGCACCCCTTAAGTGGTTCACTTGCTTTGACCCTGTTCTCTAGTCTACATGTGTCCTGCTATATTAACCTAGACAATAGGAGGCAACATTTTATTGTACATGTTGGCTAATCTTTCAATGCCAGACTGGATTATTGTTAAAGTCCCTTCCAGCCCAATGATCTGATGGTCAATGGGAGAATGGAACAGATGCTAACAGCTGAAACCTCATGGGCTGAAATTCCATTGGGACCTGCTGCACAAGTGGGAATGTTGCCTTTGGGTTTAATGGGATAAGATGTCATCCAAGGTGAAGCGATGATGATAACTGACTGATAAAGCGAATCAGGGGATTCCTTCTTTAAAAGGACTGCCTCAGCATTAGCAGTTGAGTTATTTAACATTGAAAGGTTCAGACAAGATTATTAAAGCAGAACAAATATGCTTTGCTGTAAGCCTTTGTGGCTTTCAGCCTCTCCTAAGCTTTGTTTTCTAATCTCCAGTTTTGCCCCAGGATCTTGTAAGTTTTAATGATGATGTGCTACTGTTGATAAAAGCAGAGATATACCTGAAATATAATGCAAAAGCCCAAGTGCAAGTTGAGGAACACATCACCCTCAATGACAAGGAAAACTGCCAGGCCAGAAATCCAAGTAAACGATTGCTTTGTAGGAGATCAAAACTGTCCACTTTTCTCCTACAGATTGAACCTGTTCTTTCTAGCATTTGAGGTATATAGGCGGACCCCCGTGTTGGCGGATTCATTTATCTGCAGATCAGGGGGATGCTTGCGCCCCCATGTGCCCATTAACATTGTTAAAAAGCTTACCAGGGCAAAGTTTTCTTGTTTTAACAGGTCACTATAAGCATTTAAGCATATTGCACTACATGGCAGCCTGAATGTTTGATGAAACTAACTCTCGTGCTAAACTGAGTTAACCTCCACTTCATGATTAGTGTTAGAGCTAGTTTCATCAAGCATTCAGACTGCCAGCAGGGGTGGTAGTGTGGGGGTGGCGTGGGGGCTTCTATTTTTATAGCGCCCCCATATCCACTGTTTTCTTCTCCGGGGGGGGGGTACAGATACTGGGGCACAGATACTGGGGCATGCCTGTACTTGCATGTTTGAAAAAAAGAATCAAACACATTTGCAGAAGCCATAAACAATTGTGTTTTCATGAGTTGAATTTGTGACATTTAAAAAACAAAACCTGTGGGTCAAAACTACAGTGTTGAGTGTAATTTGGAAGCTGAAGGAGGCTGGTGCAGTGCTCTTGGAATGGGTAATTCTTCCCAGGGGTGGTGTCAGAGATCAGCCGGGTTGGGTACTTGCTGATGGCCCTCACTCATCTGACCCAGGCTGACCTGGCTGGGCTGACTGCTGCCCCTGCAGGACCCTTGCAGACAGCAATACCACATCATCAAAGGAAAGGCAGGGGATGCCATAGAAGGCTTTCCGCCCTGGACTTTCAGCAATCTGACACTAACACTAAATATGTTACCCAGGAGTGGCTCTGGCCAGAAACTGTGCCACACACAGAGTTGTAACTAGGGCAGAGTCTGAGGGGCACTTGCCCTCAGTGCTACGCCAAGTGGAGTCACTTGACTACCCCCAGGGTCTGCCCTAGTTATGGAGGAGGTGCTGGTGGCTTTGTGCACCCCAGTCCTTCACCAGCGCCAACACCTCCTCCTCCTCCAGAGAGAACCTGTAAGTGGTCATGATGTCACATGACGTCATTGCCCTGGGTAGTGACAATGGGCAATGCGTCATGGTCCTGGCCACACCATCTGGGGCTAACGGAAGTTTCCAAATTTTCTTCTAAAGTAGTTCCACATAGAACATTGACCAAGCTGAGATATTCTCAGGAGATTCATACAGTGGGAAGGTCTCTGTCATCCAGAAAGAAGCACAGCTGACTGCCTGACTGCCTGATCAGCCAAAAACTAGTGAAAAGCATCCCAAGGCTGGCCACAGCCATCACCTGAGAAGTCTGGAATACAGGCAGATCTAGGAGTACTTCCAAGCTGCAAGTCCGATTCTTCAGGGAAATCTGACCCTGTCTAAGGCAAGTAAGTCTGCCTCTAGTTCCTTGGCCTTCCTCCACTACCCGCAGCCGAATCCTATCCTCTGCCAGTCTATAGCACGTAGCTCTGTTGATGAAGCACACGTTGCATGACATGGTGGGAGGGGAGCAACAGATAAGTATGGGAGAGGTAAGTATTTTTACTTACCACCTGATAGGCCACCTGGGTTTTCGTGGACCTATACCAGCTATTTTACTGGCATAAATCTGAAGAGAGGCTCTTGTTATCTGGTGTGCTCCCTGGGGCATTTGGTGGGCCGCTGTGAGATACAGGAAGCTGGACTAGATGGGCCTATGGCCTGATCCAGTGGGGCTGCTCTTAAACTACAATTCCCAGGAGGCCTTGCAGGTCTTCTTGTTATCTGGTGTGCTCCCTGGGGCATTTGGTGGGCCACTGTGAGATACAGGAAGCTGAACTAGATGGGCCTATGGCCTGATCCAGTGGGGCTGTTCTTATGTTCTTATGGTCTGGGAAAGGGGTAGCATTTGGCACTGCTGTCTCCAAGATCCACCCCCTCTCACCCCCAAAGTATCCCAAGTGCCTATCCAGTTCTCCCCAAACCACCCATGGCCCACCACCACCTGCTCTGCTCTTCAGAGAATTCTCCCAGGGGTTTCTTCTGATCTTTCCATCATGTACAAGGAGAGCTATTAATGCAGTCTTTGAGTTGTGTTTGGCCTAATACACTGACATTTCTTGAAGTGCCAAGATCTTTCAGCCAGGAAATCCCCCTTGTTTTTTTTTTTGTTTTTTTTGGGGGGGGGGGGGTCAAAGTGCATGTGTTGTGCTATGCTAATCACGAATGAATATGATGCACTGAACTCAAGAGCAGAGGGAAGACTTTGCTTTCACTTGTGTGTGTGTCTTTGTGTGTGTGAACCAGGCTTGCCTATTTGATCGCAGTGACTTGCTGCTGACTCAATAGTGGCAGCTCCTGCCGTGAAGTTTGCCACTATCGTGTCGAGTGCGGTGATATTGACTGCCAAAGTTCTTTCATTCTGATGTTATCAAGTTTTAGCGTAGGAGCTATTTTGGATTACATGACTGCCTAAGGCATTGCAGCAAGCCAGATAATGGTAACCTAGCTCAAGTTTGTTGGAAAATAATAAACCGAAACCTCAAGCCCGAGACTAGTATTTTTTAAAAGACACTTGCGGACTAGTTATAAAAGCAAGAGCCCACCCCCTTTGCCACTCTCATTGGGAAATATAATTTGGAATTGTGACCTTCTTGTAATGTGCAGGTAAAAGGTTCTGTTCCTCTCTTTTCATGCACCTTTTAAATAAATATGCATTCCTAATGTAATCCTGTGTAGTTACATTATGGATGGTTTCCCTTTCTTTCTTTGTAAGTCTGTGGAGTCAGTGCTTATCCTCCTCAATGATGTATTTAGCTTTAGGCCTATGTTAAATCTCCATCCCAGGCCTGATAGCCCTACAAAGGGCTTATTGGACAAGCACCAGTGATTTTGCTGGCACAGATCTGAATAGTAACCCCATTGGGGCTCCCCTTCAAATGTCCCCTTGGTTGGCAACCTTCAGTCTCGAAAGACTATGGTATATAAGCCTACAGCACCTGGTATTCCCTGGCAGTCTCCCATCCAAGTACGTATTAACCAGGCCTGACCCTGCTTAGCTTCTGAGATCAGATGAGATCAGGCATGTGCAGGGTAACACCCCAAGGAGAACTCCAGCCTGGCCAGTTTCAGTGCTGGATACATTGTGGGCCATGCGGCCCTGCTGCACCAGTGCTGGATAGGATTGGACCATGGGTTAGAAGGCCTACATGACACCACCCAATTCTGTAATTCTATTGTTCACCCAGTAAGTGGAATTCATATTTTGGGTGGCACCGAGCACTCAGTTTACACTTCCTAATTCCAAGAAACTATCTAAAATCTATTTCTAAGGGTAGCTGTTATAGTATCCTTGTTTCCATAGTTTCTGTCTTTTGACACTATGGAATGTTCTATAAAGCAAAAATCTTTGGTATCTTTTGGGGTTTAAAAATGGAGACCAAAAATTGACATCTTTCATATTGTGGTATGAATGTGGTATGTACTAAACATTTTTTAACTGTTAGCTTAATTATTACATTCTGACTGTTTTAACGCGGATATTCCTACGAAGGAGCCATGACTGTTGAGAGGCAGAATTAAGATTGATTCGTCTATTTACACAGAAAGCAGGAAAACATGCTAGGGGTAGAACCAAAGTGAATGAAGAGATTTCCCCTATGCTGGTGCTCTATATATGTGCACCGACATCATAACATTGATAGAACAATTCATCCTATAATTAGTGGGAAACATTCAGTTTATTGCAGTGTATCGTTTCAGACTGCCAAACTAAATTTAGCCTAGGTGAACAGCGGAGGGTTGTGTCAGGCAGAAACTCGTGTTTGAGAAGCTCTGAAGACCTTTTATTGCAGTGATACTTGATAGGAAGCTTCCCAGGCTTTCTCTAGGTTTCTCTGGGGCATTTGGTGGGCCGCTGTGAGATACAGGAAGCTGGGCTAGATGGGCCTATGGCCTGATCCAGTGGGGCTGTTCTTATGCTCTTAACTACAATTCCCAGGAGGCCTTGCAGGTCTCTTGTTGCCTGGTGTGCTCCCTGGGGCATTTGGTGGGCCGCTGTGAGATACAGGAAGCTGGACTAGATGGGCCTATGGCCTGATCCAGTGGGGCTGTTCTTATGTTCTTATGTTGCCAGTTTAGGCCCACATTAAGGCACTCCTATTGGTGCCTAGCTGCTGTAGGACATGCCTCCATTGTGCACTATGAGAGAAAAATACGGGGATGGACAGAAATTGGTGTCCTTTTCTTGAACCAGCGTGGGTTGGATCTAAAGAACCAAGAGCTGAAATACAAGTTTGCACAAGAGCTTGTGTCAGAGTTCAGGCACTGCAATCAGTTCTGTGGCAGGCCTCAAGCTTTTGATTGTATAAGGAATTGCGCAAAGTCTTGTGGAAGTGGAAGAATGTCTTTAGATTTGCATTACTCTTGGACAGTGTTTCCCAAAGTTTGGGTTGCGACCCACCAGTGGGTCATGACTTAGTTTTTGGTGTGTGACGGGCCCATTATGATCAGGAAGCTGCAGGGCAATATGGCATGTGACCTGGAAGATTTCCAGTTCAAGTTGGTGTGAGACCCACTTCATTGGCAGTCTCGCATGATGTTGTGACCCAGTCTGCCTTGCAGCTTTCTGGTCCAAAATTTGGGTTGTGATCCATCTGTGGGGTCGTGACACACCATTTGGGAAATGCAACATGATGTGGGTCGCCAATGATGTGGGTTACATGCTGGTTCAACCTGGGAGTGACTTCTGGGTCACACTCCATTTTGTCCTGCAGCTTCCTGGCCGTGGCGGGCCTGTGACCCATCTCTGATGAGGTGGATTGTTTAGGTAAGGGGTTTGGGAATCGCTGCTCTAGGATAAGGCACATAATAGCCCTGTTTTGAGATTTCCACGTATGGATGTGCACTTTTGGGACCAAACCCTAAAATCTTCAGAGAACTAAATCCTTTCAGTTACTTGGTAACTGCATAGGACATCTGAGAATGTAACTCAGCTGCTAAATTACATAGAAATGGAACTTTGATTTCAAGTTAGGAGTTCAATGGAACGTAGCCTAGGGTCCTGCATTTATGACTGAAAATCAAGCTTTCGTTCACGAGCCCTCCGGTGTGACATTAGTCTGCTTCTAAAGGAGCCTTTTTTCCTTTTCTTCCCAGTGCTTTCAAAGCCAGATTGTAAGCTGAACAAAAGACCCTTTTTCTTTACTGAAGTAATCGGATGTCATCTCTGCATTAGAGTGAATTACAACAGTGGGGGTTTATCATAAGCACATTTACTATGAGATTTTGAATTTATAGTGCATCTTTGCCATCAGCAGATCATGTTTCTCAGACTAGAGCACTAGCCAACAAAGCAACCCTAGTTACCTGATCACTATTAGGGAATAAAATGTATAACAATTGGCTAGAATTGACAGAGATTATTTTTGTACATTCATGGAAAAAGCTGGTTACAATAAGATCTTAACTCTGAAGGTTTTTTAACACTTATATACCTGCAACAACTTTCTATTTTGCTTGCATCCAAGATTATACTTCCAGTTCACATATATCTTTTTGGATTTTTGTTATGTATATTGGCATTTTGCCATCCCAATGATTATATGGTCCCAGCACAAATTTATAGCAAGGAATTTATAGTCCATTGTGCATGTAAGGAAACTTCTCTAGCAGCTGTAATTATTGAGAAGTTTGGCTTTGCCAAGCACTTCAGTATTTATATTGGATCATGCGTTTGAGTCCCAGTAATATCAAATATGTGCCCTGTCATGTTGAATAAGGGTGGAGTTAAGAATGTGGTCAAAGGCGACGAGCGCAATCAGGTCAATTGAATAAAGAATGCACTGTAAATGTTTATACAGCATCATCCTTACTGGAAAAAAAACGCAGCAAATTATAATATTTTACAAGAAATGAAATGTGCCTGCTATTTATATTTCGGTGGTTTGGAAAAGCAGCTTGATTCCAGTAGAAAATATGCATTAAATGTGTACAAATACTGACTTTGCATCTCAATCCAGAGAACAGATGTGACAGCTGCTGTTATCCATTCCATGTGATCCCTCTGTGTTTCTCCTTGCTCATACAGCCAGCAGAATGAAGGCGCTGTGCAGACCCCAAGCAGAGCCTACAGACCACCTGCCCTTAGCGATCAGTGGGGACGCATCTGCTGCTTGGTGAAGTTGCTGACCTACAGCCCGATTCAGTATAAATTCCCCCATGATTTATATTTACGTATTTATTTATATGCTGCCTTTCTTTGGCCGTCAGATTTCTCCTCAGACTTTAATCCAAGGCGGTTTACAAAGGCAGGCTGTTCTAAACCCCAGTAGGGATTTTTACAATGGAATAGTTCTAGTCTTTCATAGAACTCCTCCTTCCAGCTGGATTCCTTCCCGGTCTGGCCTCTTTCTGGCCCTTCGCCTCCCATGCTCCACTTGACGGCAACTCCTCTCTGCCACCGAGGGTCAGCTCATCAGTATATCAGCGTGTCGTCAGTTCTCGGGTACTTCCGGTTGTTTCGAACTGGCAGCCTCAGCTCTTCAGGCATACAAGGCGGCAGCTCTACCAGCTGAGCCAGACCTCCTGATACAGCAGGGCCAGTGCAAGCTGTGCTGGATGCAGGAGGCTGCACTAAAGGCAGGAGGTATCTTAGGGGTAAGGGGACATTTGCTCCCTTGCCTCAGGGAAAGCCCCAGCTTGGTCAACAGGTCTACTCAGACCTGCATGAGCCATATGGATAAGATGTGGCAGGCACAAAGGCTGTCAATTCTGCCCCCTCCTGGCTCTGATCCACCCACCCTGCCCAATCACTGCCCTCCTCCTGCCCTGTTCCATCCTTCCCCACCCTCCACCTACTGCTGTACAACCTGGCGCCTGGTGCTATGCAACCTCACCTCCAGCAGGCATCCTCTGCTGTGCCAGCATGCATGCAAAAGCCCGGTTTTTGCACTAGTGCGTCCAGCCTCAAGGTCATCACAAAATGCTTTACAGCACTTTTGCAATCCACAGAGGTCTGGCATGCCAGCAGAGCACATACTATGCTGACACAACAGTTAGAGAGGATCGGGCCCTTACTCTTTCCAGTCAAGCCTCTGTGACTTTGCAACCAGCTCCAGAACTCACTCGTACCTGTTACTTGGCTGTCTGTTGGATCATTTGCAATGGCACAACAGCTTTGCTGGGCAGAAATGGTTGACAACACCACTGGTGTGCTTCTCTTTCAGATGCTGCTCTATCACAGATGCCATTCAATGGAAACTTTGACTGGATGCCTGGCATCTGGGTGATGTTGGCACATCACTGGGACTTAAGAACATAAGAACAGCCCCACTGGATCAGGCCATAGGCCCATCTAGTCCAGCTTCCTGTATCTCACAGCGGCCCACCAAATGCCCCAGGGAGCACACCAGATAACAAGAGACCTGCAAGGCCTCCTGGGAATTGTAGTTTTAAGAACATAAGAACAGCCCCACTGGATCAGAACATAGGCCCATCTAGTCCAGCTTCCTGTATCTCACAGCGGCCCACCAAATGCCCCAGGGAGCACACCTGATAACAAGAGACCTGCAAGGCTTCCTGGGAATTGTAGTTAAGAACATAAGAACATAAGAACAGCCCCACTGGATCAGGCCATAGGCCCATCTAGTCCAGCTTCCTGTATCTCACAGCGGCCCACCAAATGCCCCAGGGAACACACCAGAAGAGACCTCATCCTGGTGCCCTCCCTTACATCTGACATAGCCCATTTCTAAAATCAGGAGGTTGCACATACACATCATGGCTTGTAACCCATAATGGATTTTTCTTCCAGAAACTTGTCTAATCCCCTTTTAAAGGCATCCAGGCCAGATGCCATCACCACATCCTGTGGCAAGGAGTTCCACAGACCAACCACGTGCTGAGTAAAGACATTTTTTTTTGTCTGTTCTAACTCTCCCAACACTCAATTTTAGTGGATGTCCCCTGGTTCTGGTGTTATGTGAGAGTGTAAAGAGCATCTCTCTATCCACTCTGTCCATCCCCTGCATAATTTTGTATGTCTCAGTCATGTACCCCCTAAACAGACTTCTAAACAGATGGAGTTTTTGTGCTGGCATCTGTGATGGTATACAGACATATCTCAAGAACAGAATTGGGCCTTAAAGAGTTGGGAAAAACTCAGCAAAACAGAGGAAGCTCCTTCTATTTCAACCCAGGTACGTCAACCAGTCTTTGATTAGTCAGGAATTGACTTCATTTTCTGATCCGTAGGTTACAAATTTAATGCTATACATTCCCTGTGGTTACTATTGTCTAATTTCATTTTGAACAATACAGAATTTCCAAAGAGCTTAGATTGACAGAGGTACAAATTAGTTCAAAGACATGGTGTTATTGTGATTCAAAAACATAGACAAGGTTTCATCACAGATCCCATGTGAACTCTGTTAAGTTCCTTTGCATACTTTCTTGGCATAATTAAAAAAAATCTTTCATTAGATGTAAATTCCTTTCAACCGGAGCCGGAATCTCTAGCCTTATAACTTCATGTCACTCAAGTGTTCAGTGAATAAACTTGTCCCAGATATGCACGTTTCAGCTTGAACTGCTCTACATTTAAATTGGGAATGTTTATAATGGAAAGCGCAGGAACACACCTTAGCTGCAGCTTGGACATGCCCAATGTGACTGCTGTGTTTTGACTAAGATTCTGTAGTATGAAGAGATTTCCATTGTACGTACCTCTCTATAGGGTTGGACGATAGTTATACATCCCTTTCCCTTTCAATCTCTGGAATGATGTATTGATATTTTTTGATGAGACAGGAATCACAGACAGGAATGCTGCTAATTTTTTGGAATTGGTACATTGGTGGTTGAATTCTCCAGTTTGAAGCTTGTAATTATGAGCTGAACTCAAACCTTTCTGAAGCTTGGGCTTAGCTCAGCTTGCAGTTACACTTCTTTATGCCTCTGCATCAGCCTTTCAAGACATCACAGCTGCCCCTTTCTTTTGACTCTGAAACATTACTGTCAATTAAAAGGACTGCTGCAGCTTTCATGCGATCTGAAGGAACGAGTGGGTGCCAAGATCCCTGGGAAATGTAGTTGCCAAGGGCTTTGCTATCTTTACTGAGGCTCAGGTGGCCAGCACAGTGATGGGATATGCAGGAAGGCTCAGACTTTCTCACTGGCACTGCTTTACAACTGCTGGTGCTGGTGGAACACTAGTTTCATCAGTGGAGCAGTCCATTTGGATTGGGCTATTAGTCTGTTGGCTGATGGCAGAGGTCACTGGATGCTTCCATTCACTTCACCAGTACCTACACAGCTGGGCTGGGTGAGGAAGCCCCCAGAGCTCATGTTCCTAGTCACACCATTGGGTGCACGTGGAGAGCTTAAAATGAGCAAAACTTTTCTCAATCTGAATTGGGTCCAAAGTAGCTCATTTTAGGCAAGCATCTTCTGAACTGACCTGCAGGAACATTTGCATATAGTTAGAGACTTGAACAAAATAGTGTCTGTAATTATTCTGAACAATCTAAACACAGCTGTAGAGGTCTTTTGGACAGATCACCTAGGAGGGCAATTCTCTGTAATATGTTCATATAGTTTTACGTGAATTGTTATTTATAATATAATGTATCTCTGAAAACACAATCATATATGATCCTTTGTTTTTTTTCATATGTAAATTGCTGTTCTGTACACAGTTTATATATATAATTTTTGAAAATATGAAACATCTGCTAAACACAC
Source organism: Tiliqua scincoides (assembly GCF_035046505.1). Lineage (NCBI taxonomy): Eukaryota > Metazoa > Chordata > Lepidosauria > Squamata > Scincidae > Tiliqua > Tiliqua scincoides. The sequence goes on from NC_089827.1 coordinate 68,023,175, forward strand.
ACACACAGAGAGAGAGAGAGAGAGAGAAATATATGTAGAGAGATAAGTGTGTGTGTGTGTGTGTGTGTGTGTGTGGAGAGAGAGAGAGAGAGAGAGAGAGAGAGAGAGAGAGAGAGAAATATAAGTAACATATCTCCCCTGTTATCATCAGTCACCTTGGAAAATTCCTTTCAAAGTTTATTATTTTTGATCCATCAGTTCTATTTATTGCATGCTGCTGGCACATGGAAACTTTATATTTACAAAAGAAACTCCTAAATTATATTGTAGTACTATTTGAGACAGCTTAATTAGTTTGGTACAGAACCAATCCAAGTTGCTTCTGCTAATTAATACAGCCTCACTGTGATGGACTTGCACATCAAAAACTAAAAACGTTTGTCGCTGTTTGTCGTTACCATGTCATCTTCTCATTAAATACATATGCACTTCTAAGGTATTTGGTTCTTCCTGACAAATGGGCAAGAGTCAGAACTTAATGAATCCGTTCTGTCAAAAGTGAAGCAAAGTTTGGTTACTCTAGACAAAGAAAACTCAAGGTGGAAAAGTTGTTGTTGTTGACTTTTGATAATCTAATTAGGAAACAAGAAGGCATTTAAAAGTGGGACATAGTTCATAGACATTGTCTTTCTGGGCAAAAAAACCCAAAGCCCCATTGCTTATGTGCAGTTTCTTTAATATGGTTATCTCCTTAGATAAGGACCAGCGTAGAAGAATGAGTATCAGTACAGTCCACAACCTAGTGCAGTGGGTTCTCAAACTTACCAGAGTCACAGCACCCCCGCAGTCTCTTCTTCCCAGCTCATCCAGGTGCCTCTATCTTGGATCTCATGAAATCTTGCATGATCCAAGATGATGGCACCCAAATCTCGTGAGATCCAAGATAGCAGAGCCCAAATCTTATGAGATTTCAAGAGATCCAAGATGGAGGCAACTGGGATAACATGTCAGAGGGGTGACATCTCATGGTTCCCCTGTGTGGGCACTGTGACACCCTATGGCGTCACATTGGCTGTTTGGAAACCAGGGTAAGTTGTGGCAGGGGAACTGCAAAGGTAGTGAAGCGATCCCCAGGATTGTGCCGCTGCTGGGGAAAAAGTTGTGTTTGTTTTTTTTAATTTTCAGTGGAAAGGGCTGTCCTCTGGAGTGGTGCAGGGAGCCCCTCAGAGTGCTCCGCAGGGTTCCCCAAGCCTCAAAATGGTAAAAAAAAAAGCCATCAGAAACCATTTCCAGTTTGCAATCGCAAAACCAGAAGTGGTTTCCAATCACTCTTTAAAACCATTTTGAGGCTTGTGGAGCCCTGTGGAGGGCTCCATGAGGCTCCCCACATCCCCCAGAGGCTGGAACGTCACACTGTAAATAAAAAGCAAAACACACACACACAACACTTTATCCCTGGCAGCGGCACGATTCTGGGGATCACGTCACTGTCTTCCCTCTACCCCTACTCCTTAAGGGGCCAGAGACAGGCTGGGGCATTACAATGCCCTAGTTTGAGAACCTCAGCCATAAGGCATTGTGACAAACACTTTAGAAATCCCTGGCCTAGTGAATATTTGAATGTTACCATGATCCAATAAGTGGTTCCATAAGAACCAAACTGCATGTTATGACAAGTGTTCTTATATGCTTGTTCTCCACCATAAATAGCAACTGCAGGAGGATCCAATCTAGTTCAGGACCATGGCATGGGGGAGCAGGGTGTTTAACCCTTTATGTCTCCATGGCCCCAATCTCTACAAGGACCCCCAGTGTCAATTTGCCCTTGGAGGGAAATTCCATAGTACCAAAGGGAACTTTTCTCCTGGAGCAGTCCTGGAGCAGTCATAGGGGAGAAACGTTGATCCAGATTGAGACCACGGTAGGAAAAGAGGCCCCTTCCCCACGCCACAAGCCCAATACAGACCCCTTCTCACTGCAATACAGATCCTTCTCACTGCAATTGATCAGGAAATGTTTTTTCCAAGGGAATATTTTGCAGGTACAGCTGTTTACAATTGCTTCCTTCATCAATTTTGCCCCTTGAAACCCATTAAACCAAAGTCATTTAATTCACGTTAATGAGAGTGGAAATGATCTTTGGATTTTGAATGCATCAGGTATAAGTCATACTGACTGCACTTTAGGATGACACATTCACATTTGCTGATGGAAGCTTCAAGCTGGTACCATTTCCAGGCAGTCTGTAACATTAGAACCAGAGAAGGCCCCTTACATTCTTAACAAAACCAGGCCGTTTACTCGTAATAGCCTTATTTTCTCAGGGTTGCTGCATCTTCCTGGGGACTGAAATCAGGCTAATGGGTCTGTAATTCCACAATGCCGCTATGTAACGTGAGGAAAATGGCACACATCTTACAAGTCTCCTGTGACATATCAAAGAAAGAGCTGCTAATTGTCCTTGAGATGTCTTGTACTATTTTCCCTCTGTCCTATGGCAACGTGGAGTTCCCTTTGAGAGGTTCTCAAAGGTACAAAATGTGACTCCCACGCTCTTGGCAGGAGTGACCTGCAGAGAAGAGGTGATGCCCCTTTTGAAACCTGTGCATTGGCTTCTGATTAATCTCTGGGGCCAATTCAAGATGCCAGTCTTGACCCTTAAAGATCTAAATGGACTGGGTTCAGAGTATCTGAAGGGTGGACATCCAAGATCCAAGAAGGACAAACTCCCATTTACATGTTGATACTGAAGCTTTGGAATTCCCTCCCAGATGAAGTCCATTGTATCCCTTGGCTGTGGTGGTTGGCAACCTTTAGTCTCAAAAGACTATGGTATAAGCCTACAGCACCCGGTATTCCCAGGCCGTCTCCCATCCAGATACTAACCAGGCCTGACCCTGCTTAGCGTCCGAGATCAGACGAGATTGGACATGTGCAGGGTAACTTTGACGGCAAGCAAAGTCTGCTTTATTCCACAGGCACTGGTGTTCCTTGCGTTGCCCCCCCATCCCTGCAGCTGAGTGGTGGTTTTCTACGTCTCTACTGGGGTAGTGACAGCACACACCAGAAGTGTGCGATGAACACCATGAAATGGGTCCTCTCGCCCACCCTGGTTCTGTATGGCTCCAAATGGGTCACATAGGTCACATGGGTATGGGTCACATGGGTCACATGGGTAGGGGGGGTGTCTGTGCAGTTGTATGTGGGGTGGGGTGTAATCATGTCACCATGTCCCCAGGTACCTGACCCCTCAGCTACTTGGTCATTTCAACAATGTGTTAACATTGGAATATGGAATGTTTTAACCATAGTTGGTGGGGGGTTGTGGAACGGGGTTGAAAACACATTGGAATTATTTGGGGGAAAGAGAAGTGGTCCAAACAACCCCAGCCATAATCTTTCCAGGGAGAATGTAGTTGACTCTTATGAGGCAGTATGTATTTGACATTCTAAAATCTGACAGTAAGAGCAAGAATTCTTTAGAGGTAAACAAGGTCTTGATTCTTCTGGGCAGCAGGCTCTCATTTGCCTGATCAGCAGATGCTTACATGGCCATCTGTGCCCAATGGCTAGTTTTTGTTATCACACAGCAAAGCTTGGAGCACTGAATGGAATAATGTCTCCAGTGGAAAGAGCGTCATCGCCCTTTCTATTTATTTCTTGTTGATTCCCTTTTTAGACTTTGATTACCCTGCACATGCCTGATCTCATCTGATCTCAGAAGCTAAGCAGGGTCAGGCCTGGTTAGTACTTGGATGGGAGACCGCCTGGGAATACCGGGTGCTGTAGGCTTATACCATAGTCTTTCAAGACTGAAGGTTGCCAACCATCTCCCTATACTGAACACTATCTCCCGATCTCGTCTGATCTCGGAAGCTAAGCAGGGTCAGGCCTGGTTAGTACTTGGATGGGAGACCGCCTAGGAATACCAGGTGCTGTAGGCTTATACCATAGTCTTTCGAGACTGAAGGTTGCCAACCATCCTCACTCAGGCTTCCTATGAAAGCACCATCAGGGCACAGGGAAAGCTCCCAGAAAACATAACAGGAGGGAATGTAGGGGTAGCGCCAAAGAAAGGGGAGCAATAGAGGGGGCAAACCTCAACCTACTACTACACAAAATTATGCAGGGGATGACGCCAGGGGCTGCTTCCGACGGTGGGAGAGATCATTGCATCTCATTGGGCAGCTACCGCCCGCCTTAAGCTAGGCAGTCCCCAGCCAGTAAGGTGTTGCCTTGCCACGGTTCGTTAACCTCACGGGGTGCGTGGGGTTTAGGGTGAAAACCGACAAGCGGATCGACAACTCTGCACCATGCAATAGAAAACAGAAAACTCCTGCCCTAAAGCTGGGCACCTGGAACGTAAGGACAATGACACCTGGCTTCTCTGATGACCTGCAAGCAATAGACGATGCACGCAAAACAGCTGTCATCGACATGGAGCTGAGCAGACTGCAGATGGACATTGTCGCCCTTCAAGAGACTAGGCTGCCAGATTCCGGATCTGTCAAGGAGCGAAATTTCTCATTTTTCTGGCAGGGAAAACCACCAAACGAAACCAGGGAACATGGCGTTGGCTTTGCGGTCAGAAATACCCTGCTGAAATCCATCATCCCACCTACTGTGGGAAGTGAAAGAATTTTGTCCCTGCAGCTCCAGTCATCAGCAGGACCTGTCACTCTCATCCGTGCATATGCACTGACTCTGTCGTCTCCAGCAGAAGTCAAAGACAAATTTTATGATGACCTGGCCACCACTATCAAGAAGATCCCCGTAAAAGAGCCATTGTTCATCCTCGACGACTTCAATGCTAGAGTTGGTGCTGATAACAGTTTGTGGCCCACTTGCTTAGGTCAGTTCGGCACTGGGAAGATGAACGAAAATGGCCAACGCCTGCTAGAGTTTTGCTGTCATCACGGTCTCTGTGTCAGCAACATGTTCTTCAACACGAAGCCCCAACATAGAGTCTCTTGGAGACACTCAAGATCAAAGCACTGGCACCAGCTCAACCTGATTCTCACCAGACGCTCCAGCCTTCCCAGCATCAAGATCACACGCAGCTATCAGGGTGCTGCCTGTGACACCGACCACTCACTGGTGTGCAGCAGAGTGAAACTGCAAACAAAGCGACTGTACCACACAAAAAAGGAAGGAAGACCTTGCATTGATACGAGCAAGACCCGGGATCAGAGAAAAGTGGAGGAATTTGCACGAGCGCTTGAGGAATCTCTTCCAGGCCTGGTCGATGCAAATGCATCCAACAGATGGGAACATTTCAAGAATGCCGTTTACAACAACGCCTTGTCCATATTTGGCAAGAAGACCAACAAGACGGCAGACTGGTTTGAAGCCCACTCTGAGAAGTTGACACCAGTCATTGAGGAAAAGAGGAGAGCTCAAGCAGCATACAAGGCCTGTCCCAGTGAGCGCAACCTGCAGGTCCTCCGAGGTGCTCGCAGCAAAGTCCAGCAGACTGCCAGGAGATGTGCTAACGACTACTGGCTCCAGCTCTGTTCCGAGATACAGATAGCAGCTGACATGGGCAACATCAAGGGGATGTATGATGGTATCAAGCAGGCCCTAGGTCCAACACAGAAGAAAATTGCCCCTCTGAAGTCTGCCGCAGGCGAGGTCATCCAGGATCGGGCGCAGCAGATGGAACGCTGGGTGCAGCACTACTCTGAGCTATATTCCAGAGAAAATGTAGTCACCGAAGAAGCGCTGAACAACATTGAGTGCCTGCCTGTGCTGGAGGAGCTTGACAGTGAACCAACCCTAGAAGAACTTCACGTGGCCCTGGACTCCCTTGCCTTTGGCAAGGCACCTGGAAAAGACAGCATCCCTGCTGAAGTCCTAAAGTGCTGCAAAGAGATCATCATCACTGAGCTACATGAAATCCTTTGTCTCTGCTGGAGAGAAGGTGGAGTACTTCAAGACATGAGGGATGCAAACATCATCACGCTGTACAAGAACAAAGGCGACAGGGGTGACTGCAACAACTACCATGGCATCTCTCTCCTTAGCGTTGTAGGAAAGTTGTTTGCCCGAGTTGCACTAAAGAGGCTCCAGGTACTTGCAGAGAGCGTTTATCCAGAATCACAGTGTGGATTCCGAGCCAAAAGGTCCACTACTGATATGGTATTCTCCCTTAGACAACTGCAGGAGAAATGCAGGGAACGACGACAGCCACTCTTTATAGCCTTCATAGATCTCACAAAGGCTTTCGACCTGGTCAGCAGGGATGGCCTCTTCAAGATTCTCCCCAAGATTGGATGTCCACCCAGGCTCTTCAGCATCATCAGATCCTTCCACAAGGACATGAAGGGCACTGTTGTCTTTGATGGCTCCACATCAGACCCCTTTGACATCCGAAGCGGCGTGAAGCAGGGCTGTGTTCTTGCACCAACCTTGTTTGGGATCTTCTTCGCTGTCCTGCTGAAGCAGGCCTTTGGAACTACAACAGAAGGCATCTATCTCCGGACCAGATCAGAAGGAAAGCTCTTCAACCTCTCCAGACTGAGAGCAAAGTCCAAAGTCCAGCTGAAATGTCTGCGTGACTTCCTCTTTGCCGATGATGCAGCTATCATTACCCACTTTGCCAAAGATCTCCAGCAGCTCATGGATCGTTTTAGCAAGGCCTGCCAAGATTTTGGACTGACAATCAGCCTGAAGAAAACACAGGTCATGGTTCAGGATGTGGACTCACCTCCCTGCATTACAATCTCTGCACATGAACTGGAGGTTGTCCATGACTTTGTGTACCTTGGCTCAACGATCTCCGACACTCTTTCTCTTGATACCGAGCTAAACAAACGCATCGGTAAAGCAGCTACCACATTTTCCAGACTCACAAAGAGAGTCTGGTCCAACAAGAAGCTGACGGAACATACCAAGATCCAGGTCTACAGAGCTTGCGTCCTCAGTACACTTCTGTACTGCAGTGAGTCATGGACTCTTCACTCACAACAGGAGAGGAAACTGAATGCTTTCCACATGCGCTGCCTCCGACGTATTCTCGGCATCACCTGGCAGGACAAAGTTCCAAACAACACAGTCCTGGAACGTGCTGGAATCCCTAGCATGTATGCACTACTGAAACAGAGACGCCTGCGTTGGCTCGGTCATGTCGTGAGAATGGATGATGGCCGGATCTCAAAGGATCTCCTCTATGGAGAACTCGTGCAAGGAAAGCGCCCTACAGGTAGACCACAGCTGCGATACAAGGACATCTGCAAGAGGGATCTGAAGGCCTTAGGAGTGGACCTCAACAAGTGGGAAACCCTGGCCTCTGAGCGGCCCGCTTGGAGGCAGGCTGTGCAACATGGCCTTTCCCAGTTTGAAGAGACACTTGGCCAACAGTCTGAGGCTAAGAGGCAAAGAAGGAAGGCCCATAGCCAGGGAGACAGACCAGGGACAGACTGCACTTGCTCCCAGTGTGGAAGGGATTGTCACTCCCAAATCGGCCTTTTCAGCCACACTAGACGCTGTTCCAGAACCACCTTTCAGAGCGCGATACCATAGTCTTTCGAGACTGAAGGTTGCCAACTAACTAACTAGATAGAGTGGATATAGGGATGTTCTTTTCCCTCTCACACAACACCAGAACCAGGAGACATCCACTAAAATGGTGTGTCAGGAGAGTTCAAGCAGACAAAAGAAAATATGTATTTATCCAGTATGTAATTAGTCTGTGGAACTTCTTGCCACTTGATCTGATGATGGAATCTGGCCTAGATGCCTTTAAAATGGAATTGGACAGATTTCTAAGTCCATCACAGGTTACAAGACGTGATGGGTTTGTGCAGCCTCTTGGCTATTGGAGATTAGTTATGCATGGCCATTGCCTAGTGACAGCAATGTGGGTACAATGTGGGTACTCCATTTGCTATTGCTCTCCTAAAAATGACCATGCCAAGGCTAGTAGAAGGTGGATGGGAGCACACACTTGGGATGTGTGGAACAAAACTGCCACCGTTTGTGGTGCCTACAGGTCACACATGCAAGTGACTGCACAGAGAAATGTTTGGGTGAAATGGAAGATATGAGACACTTGACAACCACTTCTGCCTGGCAGTCAGCTGCTCATTTTTCCAACCGCTGTGATCCCAAGCATCTCTGTGCCTGGCTCTGTATGCTGCTGGACTTACACAAATGGTAGTCTTCAGGTAGAAGCATTATCTCAATACTTGACAATGTAGAGAAAAATGTGAGGTTTGCACATGAGAAAATCATAGAGTTGGAAGGGACTACAAGGTCATCTAGTCCAACCCCTAGATGCCTGACAAAATCCCAAACCCTATCCTCCAAAGCAGTGTTTCCTCAACTGTTGGTCGCTACTTACCAGTGGGTCTCACCGGATTTCTGTTGGGTTGGGAAACTGAAAAGCTGATAACTGACAAGGAAAATGCATTGAACCCTATAGAAAGTGAAACAACCTCAAGTATGCATTTACTCATGAACAGGTGAACGTGCCTTGGTTCAATTCGAAGGACAGGCTGAGGGGAATGGATCACCACCAGGATGGTCCTGATCAGATGAACGCAGGCCCCAAAAAACACTTGGGAAGGAAGTTCCCCCACCCCCAAGCTGACAAAAAAAAATGCATTGAGCCCTAAGGAAAGCGAAACTGAGTCACACGCTGTTTACTTGTGAATAGGCAAACAACATGTCTCATCTATTGTAGGCCAAGTAAGGGAGAATGAAAGGCCTCCAGAATGGTCATGATTCAATGAATGTGGAGCTCAACAAACACTCCAGAAGGTGGCCCCTTTTGATCCATAGTAAAAAGGATAAAAACAAAGGCCTGAGCAGCTGGTAAAGTGTTTTTCTTTTTTAGCCTTGTAAAGCTTGGTGGGTCCTGATAGAGTGTCATTTTCAAAAAAAGTGGGTCCAGATGCTAAAAAGCTTGGAAACCACTATTCTTACATGTTTCAGTCAAAAGAAAGGTTTAAAACTATTTAAACTATGGTTTAAAAAAAAGGTTTAAAACTATTTTAATAGTAATGTAAATGAAGATGGAGCTTCTTACGACAACAGGGGTTATCTGTACATCTTCAGTACAATTATCACTGTGACCAAAACATCTTGATGACGGCTTTCAGAGGAATAGTTGCCTGATGAAAAATAACCAGTGGCGATATTGTGGTGTGGCTGTCGTAATTCCAGCTCGAGAGAATTAGACATGCTGAGTAATTGGCGGTGTTAACTATGGTTTCTGTGTACTATGCGTGCCCCATAATTGGGGCAATCTAACTGTTGGAAGTATATCTGAACCAGAGGAGCCATCTTCAAAATACTGAAGCTACTTTTCTCCAGCTAGCTGAATTACATAAGTGTGGTAGGGGATGATTATAGGGTTGCTGGATCCACATTTTAAGCAGGAAGAGAAAAAGTTGTCCTCTTGCCTGTAAAACAAAGTTATTGCTGGAAAATTATGAGCAGGTTATTGTTGTCAAAAGAGTGACTGTAATAAATTAGTCCAAACCCTCCGCAAGATCTGGTCTGATTCATCCTATAAATAGTGTTAATACATTCATTTTCTCTTTTTTATATTTCACTGGGAAACGAAATAAGTAGCTGAGCTTCCATAAAGGTTTATGGCCAAGATATTGAAAGAGTCAAATTGCCTCAACAGAGTAAAACAGAAAACAGGGTCCTGAAGTTGAAAAACTAACTGCCCACTTAAGTTCAGTTTAAAAAATGGTTACAATGCCATCAAGCATAGATCGTAGCCATGTAAGCTTGATTTAGAAGGAGATTTGTTGAAAGCATCACAGATCTGTTTTGCTTTCACATGCTTTGTAAGGGAAACAGATGCAACCAGTTAGTCCTCAGGTTGCCATCATTAATGAAGAGCCTGAGATTTGATGCTTCATACAATTGATTGTAACATAAATACTGGTGCCCCCATATCGGTGGTTCCCACATTCGTGGTTCTCAAATTCTGACAGTATTCGGTGGTCCAGTTCCTGTTAGGGTTCTCACAATCTCCTCCTGTATCATCCTCTAGCACAGGGCTATAACTTACCTTCCAGCAGAAGAATGTAGCAGAGACCCTCAGAATGCCATCAGAGTGTAACAGGAAGTGCCAGAAGGTCTCTAAATGCTGCAGAGACTTTCTGGAGGTCTTTATAGTGGGGACCTTCAGAATGGCACCCCCAACCACTGTGAACCCCTTTAAAATGGGCAGCAGAAGCTTCCACCAGCCATTTTAATGGGGTTCGTGCTGGTCATAGTTGCCATTCTGAAGGTTCCTGCAGCCTCTGGAAGGTCTCTTCATAGTGGAAAATGAGAAGAGGTGTGGATAACGAGAGGTTGGTAGCAATTCTGCCCCTTGTGGATATACAAATTTGCAGATAGTGAATTCATGCATAAAGAGAACTGACCGTTGGTTTGGCTCTTCAGGAGCTTCTAAGCCCTTAAACAATGGAAACCATATCTCACAAAAGCTACCTGGTTCACTGTGACCCAATGCTGTCATGTAATTGACAAGGGACTCTGGCCTGATGACCTCTTCCCACATGACATCCATCCAGATCTTGTTTAAGCCAGAAGTCAGACCTGTGTTTCTCTTCACAAGTGGCCAGTATTATTTTGTGCACAATTAGCAGGCTGGGTGGGAATGTTTTATGGAACTTTATCAGAAGCTCATCTTCAACTAATTTTGGAGCAATACTAGTTTTGGATCTTTCTTTTTTTCTGCAGCTCATTAGCTTGCCACACTTGTTCCGTGACTGTGTTCCGGAAGCCTTGCATTTTCAGGGAACTCCACCAAGCATGGTAATCTGAGCTCATTAGCCCTTTTCCAAAATTTAGGTGATGCTGCTGAATTTCTGTTGTACAATGTCACTGGGGTGTTGTACAATCATGCAATTAATTTAAACTGTGCCTCTAAAACGCAGTTAGTTTGAAAGTGTTTTTCCAGGCTTTGGCCCATAAAACAAAATCATTTTTTTTTACCCCTTTCAGGTCCAGTTTTAACGAACGGTAGATTCAGCTGACCACACTGACCGGTTAAAAGGTTATGAAGTCACTATATCTGTATCTGTATATCTATATACATCTCTCTCTCTATATATATATCTATATAGCCTGTATAGATATAGCTATAATTGGACATATCAAGAATTCAGTATATGCCAGTAGCATAGCCAGGGTGATGGCATGGTAAATATTGCAGGTGTCACAGTGTGGCATATAAGTGACCCTTCCCACTTGCTGTCAGTCATTGGGGCAGTGTCAGAAACGCACAGCGCTTGTCGATTGGTTTGGTGGGCACCTTTGCATTGCTATTGCTGCCCCAAATGGCTCGGACGGTAGGTGGGAGGGGACACTTACACCATATGTTGTGGTGCTTATAATACTTACTACACCACTCTCCCCCCCCCCCAGTTACGCTGCTGCCAGGAAATTTTGAGAATGAATCTACGTAAGAAGAATGGTCAAAACCAAATGCAAAGTGTGTTGCTGAGATTGTGCATTGCTGAGATTGTATCTGTGTAGATGGCTACAAACAGACTGCGGTCCACCTCTCTTTTTAGAATCCTCTCTGTCCCTTTGACCCACTTTAAGTCCTAGAATGGACTGTGGGTCTGTGACTAGGGTCCTCCAAATAATGGCCGGGACCAAGGAAAAGCTCAATCACAAACAAAACTGTGACGTAATTGAGAACTTTAAAAAAAGACTCAAAACAGGGCATGGCAAATTCCAACACTATCACATCTCTTCGTTGGTGCATGTCTGTGATGCTATGTGGCATTGCTATGTGATGCTCTTGTCCTATCACCATCTGAATAAACAGGCTCACAGTGCAACCCTATGAATGCCTACTCAGAAGTAAGTCCCACTGTGTTCAGTGGGGCTTACATGTTGGGAGGTGTGTATAGAATTTCAGCCACAGATGCATTGGGCATTCCAGTGTGTCTGCCAAGGGACAAGTGAACTATCTGCATTTTTACTCTTTTCTTTATGCGTGTGTGCCCTGCTGGAGTATCCAAAAGGTGATTCATACAGGGGATATGTGCAAGCCCCAAATGCAGATGTAACTGATGGAGTGAAGATGCATGGGCTATACCTTCATTTTGATCATGTTCATTTTCTCACTCATCCATCCACGTGGCCACTTGCCGTGACATCTGAAGCTGTTCTTAAGTGTCTCTAGAAGTCGGTGAATGGTTTCGTGGCAACTCTCAACTGGTAATTTTCAGTTCACTAACGCTAAGGTAACACTTAAGCATGACCAGATGCTGGGGAAATGTTGGAAATCCATAATCAGACCTTCCACCTCTTTACATTTATTTAAAAGAAAATCACAGGAGATGGGAGAGGGGCTAACTGCTTTGGGCTGGCAGCGCTAGAGAAGCAAGGATTTAACTCTTTCAGCCATGTGCTCTATCTCAGTGATTGAGCACCTGCTTTGCATCTCAATGCACACCCCACTGATAGTTGCCCACTTAAAATATGGCTAAACACTTTTCTTTTCTTCACCAAGAAGTGGTGGTGGAGTGGGCCTTCCTTATTCGTTGCTCAGCATCCATAGATGCTAAGCACATGGCTCAGAAGACCTCCTGGACATGACCATGACATGACACCTTCTAGTCACATCTGAGAGGTGTCCTGAGACCAGGGAACGCTTGCAGCCCACTTCACAGCCTGAGAACACCTCCCATATGTGACCGGAAGTTGTGTCCACAAACCGGAAGTGGCTTCCGGTCGAGTCTTGGAAGCCTTCTGAAGAGGCCGGGAGGCTGGTGCAACCTCTGGAAGGCCTGGCATGGCCCACTAGTGAGTCCTTGCAGTGCTATGACCCTGGTCCTCCTGCGGATTTCATTCTCCATGGTTTTCAGTATCTGCGGGGCCCGTGGGTTCGATCCTTCACAGATACCAAGGGCCCACTGATACACTGGGACAATTGCGTGGAGAAAAGGTTATCCTCCCTTCCCCAGTGCCGTGGTGCCAATGCAATTTACTTTTCCCTGGCTGGCTTTCACATATATATATAAAGGGAGGCGAGATCTGAGCACAGTTCTATAGCATCTTGTCTATGCAGGTACTAGACCAGGGCACCCCAAACATTTTGACATGAGAGCCGCATCATATATCTGACATGGTATTGAGGGCCGGAAAATAAATAAATAATAAATACACGGAGAACCAATGACTGAATACAATAAGTGGGCGGGAGTAGAAGGAAGAGGGGGAACAGTGGACAAAATTGACTTGCACAGTGAGAGGAATGGATTTTTTAAAAGCATCAAGCAACCTACAATGCAAATCTCAAACTTTTTTGTCTCAGTTTCTGCTCTGTTTTAAGTTTAACAAACACTGTATTTATATTCCAGATTTCTAAGCATTGTTGTGTATTTCATACAGTCGCTAGAGAAGCTGAATGTGGTAGATACCCAGAAGTGCATCTTTTTAGTTATCTTTTACTCTAAGAGGATGGGGAACCTCAGAGGCTAGATCAGTGGTTCTCACACATTTAGTACCAGGACCCACTTTTTAGAAGGAGAATCTGTCAGGACCCACTGGAAGTGACATCAGCAAGCAGGAAAATTTTTTAACAATCCTAGGCTGCAATCCTACCCACACTTACCCAGGAGTAAGTCCCATTGACTATCATTGCTAAAAGAATAGACATAGTAGCTTGTTAAAAGTACAGGTCTATAAAATTTCCCCAAATGTAGTCTCATACCATGGTAGCATCAAGTCTAACCTATTAAACATAAAATATTGAAATGAATGGGGACCCACCTTAAATTGGCTCGTGACCCACCTAGTGGGTCCTGACTCACAGTTTGAGAAACACTGGGCTAGATAAAATTCTCCGAAGGGTCAGATTTGACCCCTGGCCAGGCGTTTAGAGACTCCTGTGCTAGACGAAAAAGGGATGATTAAAGCAGACTATTGTGGGCACTTGGAAGAAAAAGTTTATATCCATGAATTAAGAGCCAACTGAGAACACTCAACCTGGTTGATAAGTCACATAAAAGAATTCCCAAATGTATTGTTTCATTCCTCAGCATATAATTGTATATTTTCTACAAAAGACAGGTGCCAAATTATATGGCACAATTAAAAAACAGACAAGCCACTAATTAAATAAAGAAGGTGACCTGTAAAACCAAACACATTACAAGATATTAAGACGGAACTCACAACCCAAGACGTGTGGCACTTTCTGAAAGTGCTGCGCACTGTCCTCTTTTCAGATTCTTGATCTCCATCTGTGTATTCCTGCTTTGAACTCATACAATAGAGAGAACTGCTTTGGAGGAGGATGCATCTCAAAGGCTTGTGACAACAATAAAGGAAGGTAAGGACAAAGATTGCTTTATGTGCACAGTGGACAATATGTGATGTTCCTTAGATCAAACAGTGACATCAGTTCAGAAGTACGGCATGGCATGGCTACAAAGATGTATCAACTCACATGTGTAAGAAATATTGAAGCTCTTATTCCCGCAGTGGTTGGCAGGACATTTTTAATATGTTTTAGAAACTTTTCTCAACTTTCTGAAAACTGAATGTTATGAAACACTTTCAGTGCTACTGTAGACTGAAACAATCAGCTTTGTAACTAGGTATATTAGAGTGCAGTGGTTCCCAAACTTCTCAGCACTGCGACCCACCTTGTCCACTACAGTGGGTCATGATGCGATACTCCTTCTTATGCCTCAAGGCCTTCTTGGGAAGCCCCAGAGGCCTCATTCAGGTCACTCCAGATCAGTGACCCACTCTCTTGGCCTCCGCAGGCCTCAGAATGGCCTGCAGAAGCCACCGGAAGCAACTTCTGGTCGAGTCGCCTATGATCACTTCTGCGGGCCATTCTGAGGCCCGTGGAGGCCAATAGAGTGGGTTGCTGACCCAGCACAACTTGGAAGTGGCCTCTGGGACCTCCCAAGTAGGCTTTACAGTGCAAGAAAGAGCATCACATTGTGGTCCGGCACATGGGTTCATAACCAACCGCACATCGACTCACAGTTTCTGTTACAAGGAATAACTTCATCATTTCATTCATATTCATACAGATTTATGGCCCCAATTCCTCTTGGTTGACACTCAAAATTATATACTAGAATGATAGACATTGGATTAGATCCCAAGGAGAATTTGAGTTAGCCGAACAGCACTTTTTGTGCAGCAAAGGGAGGAGCACAATGACCATTGACTCCACCCTCCATCATCAGTCCACCTTGCCATGTGATGCAACCTATTCCTCAGGGGCCGCCTGCCCTTCTGGACCAAGTCTTTGGAAGTTGATAGAAGATGAGAGACAGGTTGGGGCATCGCCATTCTGTGAGCGAAGTATTGCTCACAGTTCTCTGGATCCAAGCCAATTAATAATAATGGATGTCTCAGATATGATATACAGTCTAGCCTAGGGGGAAGAAACAAATACCAGAAGCCCATAGTTTGGTTATTCACTGATATGAAACAACCGGATCCCAAACATGTTATAGATGGGAAAGTTCCCTCAAAATCTTCATTTTGGTGGCCTTCATTTCCAAGTATCTACTGTAGAATCAGGACAGAAAAATAACTCCTGGTAAGAGGAAACTGTCTCATTATGATGGCCAGCTTCCTAGTTTGTATCATTTGCACTTTTACCTCCTGAAGTGCACTAAGTCTGGGCATCAGAGCTCATTAGAGCTCAGGAAATTCTAGCTAAGCCAGGCTGTGATAGTTCATAACTACTGCAGTGTCAGCAACCATAAATGTGTCAGACCAGTTCTGCGTCCCCTGACCAGGCTTCCTATACTGAAATTCATCATGACAGTTCTGCAGTGTCAAATCTGGAAGAAATGAGATCCTGGAATTTAAAACCTAACTCTCAACATTCACAGATGAGTAATTAGAAGACACTTAGGAACTGACACCAATAGATGACAGTGCTTGTTTTAAAAAAAGGCATAGCTCTCATTAATATATGGTAGACAATTCAAGCCAATGTCGAATACTTTGAAGTCCCTTTCATTTATGTACTGGTTTAACCTGTTCTTCAGTGAATCACGAAGGACCAAACGTCACATTACATGAAACAGCACAGTTCAAGTCAGTATTTCAGACTACAATCCTATCCACACTTACTTGGAAGTAAGCTCCATGCAGTGGAGTAGACATGCATAGGATTCAGCTTTCAGGGTTATTTTTTTTTTAAATCATCAGAGTGATTGGGACCATAGCATGTGGGGAGTGGGGCTAGCCCACACTTTTTCGACTGGCCTACTGAGCCATTGGCCACGGCTCCCTATTAGGTTACAATCCTATACATTGTATAGGGCAGCAGGCTTGGGAGAGGATTACGTCACTCCCCTGGCTGATTTCTGCAGCTCCCTGGGGAGCCACGGCTCACAGTTTGGGAACCTCTGGGTTAACTCTTTGTCCTGGTGCAGGAGGCCAAGGTCACATTGGTTCCAGTTGTGCAAACAGGAGTTCCTAAAGGACCTGCTACTGATTCCATGGAAACAGCAAAGACTTAAATAAGAAAAGCCCTGATCTAAATCCACTCCACATTTCTAAACAAAACCCAAAACAGAGTTAATGCTGAACCATTAAATGTCATGTATGGTTTGTCAACTAGAAGTGCTTAAATTTTGACTAGATTGTGTTTTCATTAACAACAATAAGAAGAATCCATAATTCATTTGTTTCTGCAAAGCATAGGAGGTAAAAAGCTACCAAAGAACCCTGTTTATGCAGAAGTCTGGATGCTTCAGAAATCTTAATTATGTTTTGTGTCCTCAACCAGCCTGCCTGCCTGCCTCATAATAAAATACTATACTTTTATGTTTTTGACACCTACTTATTTAACAGCCCAGTCCTAATTAAATCCCCACGTGGCAACACAGCAGTACTGGCTTGGCTTCCTCTGCATCCTGCAAAGAATTTTCAGCTGCTAGAGTCTCCTTGGGATAAGGGGACATCTTGTAATCTTGCCCTAGGGCAAGCCTCAACAGCTGCTATGGGACCACTTCAGACCCGTGTCAGATCAATCACTGGCACAAGTTCACATTGCTCCATGAAGGCAGATCAGATCCAGAAGGGGCTCAGTATTCAGCATGAGCTGCCAATCTCGCCCTCCTCGCCTCCTGTCACCACCCTTTTCTGCTCTCTCCCTCTCCCGTTCTGCCCACCATCTGCCCCATTCAATGCTCTCTCCGCCTCCTTCCAACCCTCTGTTCCAATTCAAATCCGCTGGTAAACGTCCGGAAGTGCACAGTTATACGTGCCTCCAGATCACTTTTTCTGATGGTCAGAAAGCTGCAGCAATGTGTGATAGGACTGGGGCACAATCCTATCCCGTGCTGGAACAGGCAAGCCAAAAGGCTTGCACTGTATCCAGCGCAGGATAGGTGCCAGTTGCAGCTCAGCCAAGGGCAAGGGAAGCCAAGGGGAAGGGAAGAGGCAAGGGGAAACTTTTGCTCCTGATTGTACTGTGTCGTGGATTTAGCATTCTTAAAGCAGGACAAATTGCTGTTCTTATGTATGGATGTTTTGCTCACAACAACGATTTCTTGTACCATTCACATAAGTGATGCTTTACAAGAGAGGAGAAGTCTGGTCCCTGTCCCTATAGTCAGAAAATAGACAAAAGGGAGACAACAGTAATAAGGCAGCCTAAGCAGGGGAGTAGTATGTGACTATGAGTAGTAGGTGATCATTCCGTGTATACATACTTTGGCTCAATTTCAGCGACAATACAGAGTACATGGTTCTTGCTTTACACGTGTAGTTACAACAGCGAAGACAGTTTTGACTCATGAAAATGCAAACTTGTGAGTGAAAATTGTATATATGATAAAAATACACAGTGGCATTGCGAGGGTATGTGGGGGTGTGTGGGGGCCACACCGGGTGACACGCACAGGGGAGTGACACCAGTACTGGCCAAAATATTTAACGTCTTGGTATTTTTGAATAATACCATTATGTTATATATGGGTCGATGCATAATTTCATGCTAAAGGCAAAGAATAAACCCTGTTGAACTATCTCTATTCTATCAAAAGTTATAGCCAAAAAAACAGTGTTTTACCATGCCCACTGCCCAGGGCGTTGCCCTGCCCTCTGCATGGGAGGAGGTCCATCATAGGAGTGGCATGCTGGCCCTCTGCTCCTAGTGATTCAAGCCCTAGTGATGCCACTGAAAATGCATCATACTCCATCATGTGGCCAAAACCGAAAGGTGACCTTGAAAAGAGATCAGGGAGGTGACAAGAAAAGACAGGGTTGTAATCATGGGGGACTTCAATTATCCTCATATAGACTGGGTCAATTTGTGTTCTGGTCACGAAAAGGAGACCAAATTCCTTGACATGCTAAATGACTGTGCCTTAGAGCAGCTAGTCATGGAGCCTACCAGAGGACAGGTGACTCTGGATTTAATGTTGTGCAGTACTCAGGACCTGGTTAGAGATGTAAATGTTACTGAGCCATTGGGGAACAGTGATCATGCTGCAATCCGTTTTGACATGCACGTCGAGGGAAGAATACCGGGCAAATCTCTCACAAAAACCCTTGACTTCCAACGAGTGGACTTCCCTCAAATGAGGAGGCTGGTTAGAAGGAGGTTGAAAGGGAAAGTGAAAAGAGTCCAGTCTCTACAGATAGCTTGGAGGTTGCTCAAATCAACAGTAATAGAGGCCCGGCGGAAGTGTATACCACAAAGGAAGAAGGGCTCCACTAAGTCCAGGAGGGTGCCTGCATGGCTAACCAGCCAAGTTAGAGAGGCCGTAAAGGGCAAGGAAGCTTCCTTCCATAAATGGAAGTCTTGCCCTAATGAGGAGAATAACAAGGAACATAAACTGTGGCAAAAGAAATGTAAGAAGGTGATACGGGAGGCCAAGCAAGACTATGAGGAACACATGGCCAGCAACATTAAGGGGAATAATAAAAGCTTCTTCAAATATGTTAGAAGCAGGAAACCCGCCAGAGAAGCGGTTGGCCCTCTGGATGGTGAGGGAGTGAAAGGGGAGATAAAAGGAGACTTAGAGATGGCAGAGAAATTAAATGAGTTCTTTGCATCTGTCTTCACGGCAGAAGACCTCGGGCAGATACCGCTGCCCAAACTGACCGAGGAGTTAAGTCAGATAGAGGTTAAAAGAGAAGATGTTTCAGACCTCA
Organism: Tiliqua scincoides; assembly: GCF_035046505.1. Lineage (NCBI taxonomy): Eukaryota > Metazoa > Chordata > Lepidosauria > Squamata > Scincidae > Tiliqua > Tiliqua scincoides. The sequence goes on from NC_089827.1 coordinate 68,042,240, forward strand.
TTGATAAATTAAAGATCAATAAGTCACCGGGCCCTGATGGAATCCACCCAAGAGTTATTAAGGAATTGAAGAATGAAGTTGCTGATCTCTTGACTAAAATATGCAACTTGTCCCTCAAAATGGCCACGGTGCCAGAGGATTGAAGAATAGCAAATGGCACACCGATCTTTAAAAAGGGAAAGAGGGGGGACCTGGGAAACTGTAGGCCGATCAGGCTAACATCTATACCGGGTAAGATGGTGGAATGCCTCATCAAAGATAGGATCTCAAAACACATAGACGAACAGGCCTTGCTGAGGGAGAATCAGCATGGCTTCTGTAAGGGTAAGTCTTGCCTCACAAACCTTATGGAATTCTTTGAAAACAGGCATGTGGATGCGGGAGAACCCGTAGACATTATATATCTGGACTTTCAGAAGGCGTTCGACACGGTCCCTCACCAAAGGCTACTGAAAAAACTCCACAGTCAGGGAATTAGAGGGCAGGTCCTCTCCTGGATTGAGACCTGGTTGAAGACCAGGAATCAGAGAGTGGGTGTCAATGAGTAATGAAATTATGTCAATTTCATAATGGAGAAAGGTGAAAAGCGGTGTGCCCCAAGGGTCCTGGGACCGGTGCTCTTCAACCTCTTCATAAATGACCTGGAGACAGGGTTGAGCAGTGAGGTGGCTACGTTTGCAGATGACACCAAACTTTTCTGAGTGGTGAAGCTCCAGAAGGATCTCTCCAAACTGGCAGAATGGGCAGCAAAATGGCAGATGCACTTCAATGTCAGTAAGTGTAAAGTCATGCACATTGGGGCAAAAAAATCAAAACTTCACATATAGGCTAATGGGTTCTGAGCTGTCTGTGACAGATCAGGAGAGAGATCTTGGGATGGTGGTGGACAGGTCAATGAAAGTGTCGACCCAATGTGCAGCGGCAGTAAAGAAGGCCAATTCTATGCTTGGGATCATTAGAAAAGGTATTGAGAACAAAACAGCTAATCTTATCATGCCATTGTACAAATCTATGGTAAGGCCACACCTGGAGTATTGTGTCCAGTTCTAGTTGCCACATCTCAAAAAGGATATAGTGGAAATGGAAAAGGTGCAAAAGAGAGCGACTAAGATGATTACGGGGCTGGGGCACCTTCCTTATGAGGAGAGGTGACGGCGTTTGGGCCTCTTCAACCTAGAAAAGAGGTGCCTGAGGGGGGACATGATTGAGACATACAAAATTATGCATGGGAAGGATAAGGTGGATAGAGAGATGCTCTTTACACTCTCACATAACACCAGAACCGGGGACATCTACTAAAATTGAGTGTTGGGAGAGTTAGGACAGACAAAAGAAAATATTTCTTTACTCAGCATGTGGTTGGTCTGTGGAACTCCTTGCCACAGGATGTGGTGATGTCATCTGGCTGGATGCCTTTAAAAGGGGATTGGACAAGTTTCTGGAGGAAAAATCTATTATGGGTTACAAGCCATGATGTGTATTTGCAACCTCCTGATTTTAGAAATGGGCTGTGTCAAATGCAGGGGAAGGCACCAGGATGCAGGTCTCTTGTTATCTGGTGTGCTCCCTGGGGCATTTGGTGGGCCACTGTGAGATACAGGAAGCTGGACTAGATGGGCCTATGGCCTGATCCAGTGGTGCTTTTCTTAGGTTCTTATGTTCTTAATCCAAGCGTGTGGCAGATATCAAACGAGCTATAGGCACATTTGATCAGGATTCATAACAATTGGACTTATGACATTCAGCCGGAATTCTGTTTACGTTTTGGCAGCAAATATGCTCCTGATGTCAATTTTGATTGCTCTGTTCAGGTAAGGCCAATGAGTGAAACATGCAATAGATATAAGAGTTTTAACACAAAAGGCAGTTGCTGTGGTTCTAATTGTCTTTAATTGGTACTTGCCTTTTCTAAAATCCCTTGATGGAGATTTTACGCAATAGGACCAGAGGATTGTAGACAAAAGGGACAAAGCCATAGCTATTTTGACTATGTTAGTCTGTCTGCTTTTAAAAGGTGCCGATGTTTACCAGTATGAACCAAGGAAAATGACAAATACAAAATAGAATTGAGATGGCACTTTGAATAATCTACCAATACTGAGCAGTCAAATTATTCTGCAGATCAGATTATTTGTTAGTATACTTCACTTGTCTCCATCATGACTTGAAGATGATAGCACTGCTATTAACTTACATATGAAAACATCTTGGGAAAATTCAGTGGAATTCTAGTAGACCTGACCTATGAATGCCATGAAAGCCTACCCAATTTTTTTTTTTAAATGCCACATCCTGGCAGTATTTACAATTGTGGCACTTATCAGTGTCCAGGTTCGGCGCTATTGGCCTTGCAGAACCCCTCACTTCTAGATATACTAATCCAGTTCACTGAAAGAACAAAGTCAGCAATTTTTGTTTGAAAATATTTATTTAGGTAACAAGTATGATACAATCAGGCTTCAAAATAAGTGGATTTTTGAATTGGACCCTTTCCTGAGTAACCTGTGGGCTGTGGCACTCAAGAGTAGACTTGCAATATTCATGGATCTTAGATTATGTCTAATACAGCAAAAAAAAAAAAAAAAAAATTAGGGCAGTGTTTTTCAACCTGTGGGTCAGGCTCCACTTGGTAGGGTCGTGACCGAATTTCTGGTTGTTTCCACAGAGCCTCCAATGAAAACAAGGGTGATGGAAAGATCAGGTAACTAATTGCTTCAAGCTCTGAGGCCATTCAAAAATCAGATAACTGCTAATTAACCTGCTAAGGGCTCAGCTCCTGCAGTTTGCAAGCTGATGTAAATATAAGGAGATAAATGTTGGGGCGTCTTTATTCTGCTGTGTGCGTTTTTTCCCCCCAAGTTTGTCAATGACAGGTAGTAGGGACAGGTGAAGGTTGGTTCACATAACTAAGACCCTCAAGCCTTGAAGGGCTGCTTCATTACGGGAAATGGATTGCAATTTTTTTTTGCAAATAAATACGTAAAGCATTTATTTGCAAGTAATGTTTTGTGTATTTATTTATTTGCAAAAATCTAAATTCATTTCTCATCATGTGGCAGCCCTAATGAATCTTATTTCTTTCTGGATCGCCCTTTTAAAAGTCTCATAAAGTTAGGTGGGTCCTGATTTCAAAAAGTGGGTCCCATTGCTCAAAAGTTGAGAACCACTGTTTTAGTGTATACTGGACACCGGAGAGATTATATATAAAAGGTATTAAAAGCTGGAGCTGAGCTCTGGTTTTGAAAGGACCAATGAACCAATGACTGAGAGACACTGGGAATAACTCACCATCATTATTTTACTAAGTATCTAAGGATGACTGTCTAGAGATGCTCTATTGCTGATTATAAATGATTTCAGGACTCCCTCAAATATATGTAGTGCATAGCGGAAATGGAAACCATCTTTCTCTCTCTGGGCACGTTGCCATCTTTGCGATCTGTGTTTCCTATCAAGCATGCTCTGACACAATAAAACGTCAGGTCAGTGCTGGAAAAAATGACATCAGATGATGAATTACTGTTACATGTGAGTAGGAAGCATCTATCAAAGCAGGCAGGTGTTTCCTCTGCTTAGAGGTGCTCCCAGTTCTGTTTACGTATTCACAACTGACCAAATGTGAGACATCTCACTTGAAAAGCTGGAGTAATAGAAGATTTCCATTTCATTTTTAAATAAACAATAATTAAGACTTCAACTAACTCATCTCGGTTCGTCTCTTAACTGAAGATTCAAACATCAGATATTTGATCAGAACTCAAACAGATCTTACATTTCCATATCAGAACAATGAATGTATCATTATTTTAGGCAAAGCTGAAATTTTCTGTGCCAGGGTAAATGGTCTGGGAAATGTACATCTTGTGATTTAAGTAATACATTTAAGGAGGTGGTCCTAATTTATTTTATTTTTTTCATTTTTATCTTTTTGTTTTGTTTTGTTTTGAGCAATTGGAGTGCCTGGTAAATACTGTCAGAATGTCATGTACAGTATCCTGTAGTTAGTTAAAGCTTAGTGTGTTGCAAGTGGCCCTGAGACAAAGGGTTGAATAATTTGATTTTGCACATTTTGGGGCAACTTCTGTTACAAGCGGGTGTTAGGTCTCCATCCAGAAATAATGCTAGTGGTATGGCCCAACTGTTGAGTGAAGAACTAGCACACGGAGGGCTTCTGGAACTGCACATACACATGCGCTGATGAAGTTGGAATCTCGACACTATGTGAAATGATGGTTTTGAGGAAAGTTGCTACTGAATTTCTGTTCATGGCCAATCCGTATGAATTGGTGGGCCAAGGAGAATGTTGGTGGAGAAAGCTGCAGAGGCTTATTTCCCTTTGTCTTTCTCCCAGGGAATTGCTGTCCCCAGTGGGCTGCCATCTTTGCTCATTTTATAAGTGTCTCTGCACAGTGGTGCCACTAGGGGTGTGCAGGCCACACCGGGTGACGTGCATGGGGGGGGGTGACCACTATTGACCAAAATTTTTAAATCTTGGTATTTTCAAATAATACCATCATGTTATATATCATTTGATATGTACTTTTGTGCAGAATGCAATGAAATAAACTGCACTGAAATATCTCTCTTCTATCAAAAGTTATAGCCAAAAAACCATCAGGTGTGGGGCAATGGCACATCACCATGCCCAACACCCGGGCTATTGCCCCATCCACCACATGAGAGGAGATCTTGCTGCTCACTGAAGCTTCCTGTGATCCCAAACTAGCAACTCTCAGATATTATCTTCAGGCTTAAAGGTGGCTCTACCCTCTAGAGCAGCCATTTTCAACCACTGTGCTGTGGCACACTGGCATGCCGCGAATGGTCTGCAGGTGTGCCACAGGAGTTTGGGGGGGAGGGTCATTTATTAGTAGGTCCATAGGGGGATATAGCCCCCCACCAACAGCATGGTGTGCCTTGTCAATTGTCGAAAAACTGATGGTGTGCCTTGAAGATTTTAGTACCTTGTCAGTGTGCCATGAGATGAAAAAGGTTGAAAATCACTGCTCTAGAGAGACCTCCTGCCCCCAAACCTGAGAAAACAGCTGTGTCAAAGTTAAACATTTTAAAGTTCCAGAAGTTTCCACGGGACAGCTGTAAAAACAAGCAGACATTCAACAGGTGTTGATTTCACAGCATGGAGCTGCAGTGAGTGAGCTTCGCTGATTGATGTTTTCCCCCATACAGTTTTAATAGCAAGTTATTTCTGCATATAATGCAATTTAATCTGTGAACGTAGTTCTTCCTTTATCATCCCGTACAGCCTTCATGAAGCGTATCAGCTGCAACAAATAAAATAAAATAAACAAAGAATCAACCATAACATTGCCCTGGAATTATCAGTCTGTGTCTTGCCAATATCCATAATGAGAGGATTAGAGAGTAATGCGGAGATAATTGGAGAATCATGTCTGGGAAATTCAATTGGTATACATATGAAAGAGATGGAAAAGAGATGAAAAACAGTCATTGAACCGCAAATATTAATTAGCTCCCCCCCTCCCGGTGTAGGAGATATCCTGAGAACTATGAGTCAGGTATCTAGTAATAAAAGACATGAATCTGAGCAAGACACCATTTCTGCACTAAGTATTTTCTCAGCAATTTTGGGCACTGCTCTCAAGTCCTAACACAAAAGGGTGTGTAGGCATTCTGGAGAAATGAGGAGACAAGAAGAGCATGCAAACCCAAGACCAGCATAGACGCTGTGGGACTGACTTTAAACACAACACACATTGTAACACATTTGTTGAACCCATTTATGCATCTATACAGGCATTCCTCCATATTCCCGGGGGGATACGTGCTCCCCCTGCGGCTACGGAAACTGCGGATAAAAGGAAACATTATACAAAGTGGTTTTAAAATTCCATCGCACCCCCCTCCATCACACAAATCACTTAGGGCCCAATCCTATCCAACTTTCCAGCACCGGCGCAGCCACAATGCAGCCCCAAAGTAAGGGAACAAATGTTTCCATACCTTAAAGAGGTCTCTGTGACTGCTGCCCCACCACAAGATGCAGTGCGCACCCCATTGGCACAGCGACACCGGCACTGGAAAATTGAATAGGATTTGGCCCTTATTTGCTTGGGGTTGCAGCCTAACTGTGGCTGCTCCTGACTCTCGCTGACCCTTTGCTAACTGCAAAATGGAAGCAGGAAAGCGAGGCAGAGGACTGAAAAAAAAATGATGCTTACCACAGAGTTCAAAGAGCTTCGCGTTGCATTATTGCCAGCCCTCCGTCTCATTCCCTGTGTGTGTTTCCTGCTTCCTGCTTCCATTTCACAGTGCAAAGTGCCAGCGAGACCCAGGAACAGCCACAGGAAGGCTGCAGCCACAAGCTTGTAAGTGATTTGTGTGATGGAGGAGAGCTTGATGAGGGATTTTTGAACCACGGTTTATTGAAACCACAGCTACTGGATCCGTGGATATGGGGGGGGGGCACCTGTATCTCTGTCCTGGAGAGTTCTGTTTCAAGATCTAGATCTCTATCATTACATATCTGCTGGGATCCAGGGATAGTTTACATGTTCCTTGTGTAACATGGAGAAGGAAAGATGCGGGAGACAGAGTTGTGTAGGTCTCGATGCATTCTGAGCACATCACCGGGGAGTCTATTATGATTTCCTAGGCAGCTTGCTGTAAAAGGTGTCAGTGACCTATGGAGCCCTGTAATGGTATCTGGTACCTTCCTTGTGAAAGGCGCCACAAGAGAAATCATTAAACCAAAAAATGTATGGCTGGTTGTTTGGAAACAAACCTCCTAAGACGACAAGAGCCTTGCTGGATCACAGTCAAGCCAAAGGTCAGTCATGTCTCCCATAGGAAAGCGGTCATTCTGTCTCCTACAGTGGCTAACCAAGTGCCTCTGTGTAGCCCACAGACAGGGTATGAATGCAACCACAGTCCTCCTGTGATTCCTCCTTCCCATTAGCAAGTTCAGAGATACACTGTTGCTCAATTTGGAGGTTCCATGTAGCCAGCATGCCTAACAGCTAGATCTCTCTTACAAGAATTGATCTAAACATTCTTTAAAGACACTAGAATGAGTGTTCACCCTCACAGCCTGTAGCAACGAACCCCCAGAATTAATTACGCATTATACATAGATGCATCGCTGGTGGTTTAGTGACCCAAGAGATTTCCAATCTGTTGACTCTGATTCTGGGCAACTCTGAAAGCAAAAACTATGATCCAATACAATTGGGAAGCAAACCATCATGCACAGAGGGCTACAAGTTGCGTACAATGCGTTGATTTCCATTAATCAATTGCACTGATGAATTAGTGTGGTTGGCCATTCTCAGTCCTCCTTTTGATTTGTTGCATCAAACTCTTTATCATTTGTCATTTTCCCTTCACCTTCTTTTGTGGTCTTTGCCAGATCAGCCATCAAATCTTGTGCTTTGTATATGTGCAAGAGAAAGCCCAGGTCTGGTTTTTCTTTTCTTCATAGGAAACTACACTCAGGACTTTGCTGAAGAGCTTGCTCTTAATTGAAGAGTGACTCTCTTTATTTAACACTAGATCAAACTTCCTTCCCAGTTCTTGCCACTTTTTCCACAACTAGACCAAAGTAGCTGTTAAAGAGGTTAAAAAAAATGTTTTCAGCAGTTGCTTAAAGGAAGGAAAGGAGCATGAATGCATTTTATTACTTTCATGCTGGGAGCTTCTTGTGCTGAGATTGTGAAATTTCAGTCTTGTAGGAGAAAATTGCTACATTGCCCACTTTCTCTTTCTGCGGTTTGAGAAATGCTTCCAAAGTCATGTGACAGACATCTGTCACCATTAGGCAATGTATATTAATTTACATTTAATGAATCATGATCCTTTGGGAATTGTCCCTAACACACAAAACAGTGCAAGGATGTCTCCTTGCTTCATTTGAATTATACATAGGGGCTTTTTCACAGAGAGACCTTTCTTGTCTCATTTATGCATGCACACAGAATAGAATCAAAGAGTGGTGCATTAGTTATGCTAAGGTTTCCATCTTTGGTAATTTCTCCTACGGTGCAATTTAATGTATGCCACTGGTGCTCAAAGTAGTGGGTCGTGACCCACCATAGGAAGTAAAAAAGGGTCATTCCCCCTTAAGGGAATGCCCTTAAGGCGCTAGCAGGGGACTTATTCTTGGGCTACTCCCCTTAAGGGGGAATGGCTCAAGAATGGGTGCCCTGGCAGTGCCACAATGATTGCAGCACCGTAAGCATGTACCCAGCCAAATTTGCTAGAGACAATAAAAATGCTTAGATATGAAAGTTTATTGAAGAAAGATGGGCAATTAAAGACAAAAGAAGAACTGTTAAGACAGGGTGTGGAGCTGGACTGGTGGACTCGCTTGCAACTTGCTTCAAAATTTGGGAAAAATAAACAAGAAGGATTCTATTCAGAACAGACGCCATTTGACAGAATACTCTTAGAAACAAAAGAAAAATATATCAAAAGAATGTATTTGTTCCTATTGGATTTTGAGATGCATGAAGAAACAATAAAAGAATGTATGATAAAATGGGTGCAAAATATATTGTATTGGCAACCTTCAGTCTCGAAAGACTATGGTATCGCGCTCTGAAAGGTGGTTCTGGCACAGCGTCTAGTGTGGCTGAAAAGGCCAATCCGGGAGTGACAATCCCTTCCACACCGGGAGCAAGTGCAGTCTGTCCCTGGTCTGTCTCCCTGGCTATGGGCCTTCCTTCTTTGCCTCTTAGCCTCAGACTGTTGGCAAAGTGTCTCTTCAAACTGGGAAAGGCCATGCTGCACAGCCTGCCTCCAAGCGGGCCGCTCAGAGGCCAGGGTTTCCCACTTGTTGAGGTCCATCCCTAAGGCCTTCAGATCCCTCTTGCAGATGTCCTTGTATCGCAGCTGTGGTCTACCTGTAGGGCGCTTTCCTTGCACGAGTTCTCCATAGAGGAGATCCTTTGGGATCCGGCCATCATCCATTCTCACGACATGACCAAGCCAACGCAGGCGTCTCTGTTTCAGCAGTGAATACATGCTAGGGATTCCAGCACGTTCCAGGACTGTGTTGTTTGGAACTTTGCCCTGCCAGGTGATGCCGAGGATGCGTCGGAGGCAGCGCATGTGGAAAGCGCTCAGTTTCCTCTCCTGTTGTGAGCGAAGAGTCCATGACTCGCTGCAGTACAGAAGTGTACTCAGGACGCAAGCTCTGTAGACCTGGATCTTGGTATGTTCCGTCAGCTTCTTGTTGGACCAGACTCTCTTTGTGAGTCTGGAAAACGTGGTAGCTGCTTTACCGATGTGCTTGTTTAGCTCAGTATCGAGAGAATGAGTGTCGGAGATCGTTGAGCCAAGGTACACAAAGTCATGGACAACCTCCAGTTCATGCTCAGAGATTGTAATGCAGGGAGGTGAGTCCACATCCTGAACCATGACCTGTGTTTTCTTCAGGCTGATTGTCAGTCCAAAATCTTGGCAGGCCTTGCTAAAACGATCCATGAGCTGCTGGAGATCTTTGGCAGAGTGGGTAGTGACAGCTGCATCGTCGGCAAAGAGGAAGTCACGCAGACATTTCAGCTGGACTTTGGATTTTGCTCTCAGTCTGGAGAGGTTGAAGAGCTTTCCGTCTGATCTGGTCCAGAGATAGATGCCTTCTGTTGCAGTTCCAAAGGCCTGCTTCAGCAGGACAGCGAAGAAAATCCCAAACAAGGTTGGTGCAAGAACACAGCCCTGCTTCACTCCGCTTCGGATGTCAAAAGCGTCTGATGTGGAGCCATCGAAGACAACAGTGCCCTTCATGTCCTTGTGGAAAGATCTGATGATGCTGAGGAGCCTGGGTGGACATCCAATCTTGGGGAGATTCTCCCCAAGTGCAAAATATAGGCCATAATATTACATTAGAACAATGGGAACAGATTTTGGAAATATAATATAAAACTTACTAGAGCAACAAATTTTAAAGAAAATGTATATAAAATGTTTTATAGATGGTACATGACACCAGTAAAACTGGTAAAAATGAATCAGAACATATCAAAAAGTTGTTGGAAGTGTAAATGTGAAGAAGGGATGTTTAATCATATGTGATGGACGTGTAAAAAAATGCAAGCATACTGGAAAATGGTAAGGAATCTAATACAAGAGATTGTTGGATTTACGATACCACTGGAACCAGAGTTATTCTTGCTTAATATCACCTTAGATATTATAGATAAAGAAAATGATGTGTATTTAGTTGTTATGATATTAACTGCTGCAAGGATTTTATATGCTAGATACTGGAAAGATATTAAAATTCCAACGAAAGATGAATTAATAGAGAAAATAATGAATGTGGCAGAAATGGATAGGCTTACAGAGATTTTGGATCAACAGCGTAAACCAACACAGATAGAGCAATGGAGACCATTTTATGCTTGGTTGAAAATGAAGTTGTAGATGTATAAGATAAGGCATTTAGATGAATATATTGTATACATGATATATTATACAGGATATATGATAGATAAATGATATTAAGAGCTTAAACTAGAAGAGGAACAAGATTAGAAGATTTGTATTGATTGATTAGATATATTGATATATGATTGTCTGCACCCTTCAACGGTATGCTTTTGTGTGTTTTTTGTGTGTGTGTTGTGTATTGAGTTTGTGTTTGTTTGTTTATATTTGTTGTTTGTTTTTATTTTGGAAAATAATTAAAAAAAATTAATTAAAAAAAATGGTTGTGGCACCTTGGGGATGCAGGGGCTTGTCTCCCTACTTGGGGAGGTCTGTGGGCTTTGAGTGAAAACTGGAAGTGCGCTTCAACCTGCAAATAGGATAAGAAGCTTGGGGGAGACCCGCAGAGGGGGCTGCCACCATCCCAGACCCTCTTCAAGGCCCACAGACCCCCCAAGTAGAGACAAGCCCCTGGGTCCCCACAGTGCTGTGATTGCTGTGGCAGGTGATCTGGTCTAGAGGGTAGAGCCTCTGTTAGCCTGAAGCTCAGAAGCTCCCCAGTTCGAGGACACCGGCAGCTCCCTGAAGGGCTGAGAATGGCGAGACCTTGAAGCAGCTGACAAGCCCAGCTGAGTGATTCCACCTGCTCTTGGTGTGAACAAGAAGCGTCTTGGCTGCCCTCCGTGTGAGAGATGGAGCTGCTTGTCAGCCTGCATGGGAGAACTGGAGGCCAGAAGTGAGAAGATCCATTCTGAAATGCTGTTGGTTCTTGAAAGAAAGAACCTCTATGATTGTAAAAATCCCCTTGAGGGATTTAGAAACGCCTGCCTCTGTAAACTGCCTTGAATAAAGTCAGAGGAGTAATCCGATGACCAGAAAGGCGGTATATAAATACCTAGTTTTAGTTATAGTTATTTATTACTGTGGTGCCTCCAGGGCACATGCCCCCTCACACCCCCCATCCTCGCCAACACTTACCAGTGGTTCTCAAACTCCTGGAAAGTTTGAGAATCACTGATGCATGCTTACCTGAGAGTAAGCTCTATTGAACAAAACTGTGCTTTCATCAATACACAGGACGGCACTGCTGAGCAATTAAAACAGTCTGGTGGCCCAATCCTATTTGTTAATAGCACTGGCAGAGAGTACGTTCTGATGGTGCAAGCTGTCCAAAAGGTACAGTAAAGCACTTTCAATGGCATGCCTATTGGCAGAGCTGGCAGGAAGGCCTGAACCTTCCCTCCGGTGTCTGTGCACAGGGCTGCACCCACTAGAGTAGGAAAGTCAGGGACAGCGCTGTGCAGTGCAGGGACAGAGGAAGGGTGGGTAGGAGGTGGAATGGAGTGGGAGGAGGGCATCAACACAGGCAGGGGTGGGTGGATTGAGCCCAAGAGGGGAGCGAGATTGGAGGTGCTGGTGCATGCCGTGTCCTATTCCCCTTCCTGGTTTAAAGCAGAACTTGCACCAGCTATCAACTGGTGCAGGTTGGAGTTGGAGCCCCATTGTGCCTACTGGGGCTTAGCCCAAGGCAAGGGGACATATGTCTCCTTACCTCAAGGAGACCTCCAGCAGAGGCGTCGCTAGGGGTGGGAGGTGTGGGCCGCATAAGGTGATGCGCATGGGGGGAGCGTGACACCACTACTAGCCAAAATTGTCCTATTGTTCATCTTCTTTGCTAGTTTCTAAAAACCCATCTGTTGCTTTTATTCTCCAAATACAGTTTGATATTTTAAAGAAGGCCCAACTTGTAAAAGAAAACATTAAAAAAAAAAATTCTTTTCAAGGACTCTGTTCTTGCTGGCTCTTTCATGAACTGACATTTCGGAGAACTTTTGCAAGCTCTCGTTCTTTTCCCTGCAACTTTCACTGAAGTGATTCATAAAAGGATGTTCCCAGCGACGCAGGTCAGCTGGAGCGATTTCAACCTCAAGTACCGTATCTGGTTCGGCTCTGAACCTTTGGCTACAGTTCTGTCCTCATTCCACCCATAAATCCTCACAAGCACAAAACCATTGCTCCCCAAACATATTTGTACAGAAAACCACTTATCTCATTTATGCCCCCTCCTCGTATTGGAATCGCAGAAGATGTTGAGAGGGGATAGGATGTGGTGACTACAGTAGCCCTTTGCTCTGGTGAATCTGGGAGACAAGGGGTTAAAGACTGGGCTTTCATCAGGGAGTGTGCTGCACCACTGCAGCCACTAGAGGCGACAAAGGTCTTTGGGGATATAAGCAGCACCTGAAGCAGGCAGAGTTTGTGGGTTGTAGTTGGAGTAAGAGTGGAGGAGGGAGAGGAGACTGGCTGGATCATTGGACTGACTTTCTGGCATACTGACTCATGGACTGGTGGACAAAAAAACAAACTGGCACCCTGACTCATGAGCTAACTAACAGACTAATCAGAGACTGCTGGGTGGTGGAGAGCTGAGGTGGTGCTGATGTACCTGAAAGGAGTGTTGCTTGGAGAAATGGGAGGAGGGACCCTGCGGCCTTACAGGCAAGCCACCTACTAGTCACCTTTCTGCTGGTGCTGGGGTTCAGCACTAGGTGTATATGCTGCTAGAGTTAGCTGTGCTTGAGTTCTCTAGGCATAAGTTCTCTAGGGCAAGGCTAGAACAGGAATTTGGCGTAACACCCCCTCCCCCAGTAGGCGGACTATTCATATATACATTTCACGGACAATCCTACAACTGTCCAGCCAAGAGGGTACACACTACATCCTGTGGTGATGTGCAGTCATGGAGGCCTCCTCAAGGCAAGAGAACATGTGTTCCCTTACCTCGGGGCTGCATTGTAGCTACATCAGCACTGGAAAGTTGGTTAGGATCGGGCTGTGAGTCATCTAAGCTGAAGCCACAATTCCTTATATTTTTTCAATCCTGTCATAAATGCCAAATCACCCCCCCACCCCCCGCAATAGATAAATCAAAGGCAAGCTACCAGAATTCTACATGACTTGCTTCTATGCTCCTGGGTTTAATTCAGCAGTCCTTGGATTCCCCTTTCAAATTACAGTGGTATCCAAGGAAACTTCTAGAAAGTGGAATTCCCAAATTGTTGCATTCTTGACTCTATTTGTATAAATCCTCTGTGTTCTGTAGAACTCTTGTCCATTGATTAGGTACCAAATCTTGCCAGACTTTTTCTTCATACCTAAATGAAAGGGAATTCACCTTCCTCCACCCTGCTGCAGTTTCCTATTCAGTCCTTTTTCTCTGGAGGTTCAGCTAGAAGTGTGTTTGCTCCAGGCTACATTCTGCTGATGGCCATCATTAGCATTAACAAGTGCAATGCTTCAGTCAATAGGAATATCAGTCTTCATTTATTCTGAGCTCACCCAGGGCACTGACTTCCTAAGAAACAGCCTAAGGAGTTGAATAATACCCCCAAAACATGAATAACAAAACAAAAAAAAAACAAAAAACACCTAATTCGAGACAGGCTGTCTGCCAGATTTACAAATCAACTTTCACACTTCCTTATCAAGATAAAACTTAAAAATATCTCAGGCATGACTGTCAAGTATGTTCTTGTACATTTTCTGCAGCTCTTCCCAAACACCTCCAATCTTAGTTCCACTATATCAAGATTTTGAAACACACAAATTGGGCTTGCTTTTTTGTCTGCATGCAATATAGCATTCAATCTTGGCCTGCAGTTATTTTTGTTTACACCTGTATCCTGCATGACTCAAAAGGCCCAGGGTGCATCACGCATCAACATAGAAAAGAATTTTGAGAGGTCCAGCAGGTAAAAGCATAGTAAATCAAAGCACCACCAAATGCCATACAAACATTTGCGCAAAAAAAAAAAAAAAGCTTGTGAACATGTTTAGACAACTTAAGCCTATGGCACAAGTGAATTACACAGCTGAGTGACAGCCACAGAAAACAGCATGGTTGTGACATTTGAACAGGATTGACAGATTGCATCGTCAGAGGAGCATGGTCAGTTGAGAGTAATATCTATGACGAGGCATAGGGAACGGAGTAGTCTCCAAGATTCGGCAAACTCAACACATTTCGTTGTTGATGGGTAGAAACTGTACCTTGGATTGTATGAAGAAGAGCAGTGCAGACCTCAAAACACAAGTGTAGTGCTCTTGGGAGAATAAAGCCATCAGAGGTGAACTGCTATTTTTGTTACATAAGGCAGTTGTGTTTCCCTTTTCTTGCTATTTGGGCATAATGTTTGCTAGAATACAGATAATTTAATGCAGCTTGTTTCATTGCATTACGCATTAAATAACACATTGAATGATATATAACATGATGGTATTATTTGCAACTGCCAGAATTTTGACAGTTTTTGCTGGTGGGGTGTCACCTCCCACCCCGAGGGTGTCACCCGATGCAGTCCACACCGCACTCACCCCCTAGTGATGCAAATTCTTTTTTTTTTTTTATTGTGAACCCTGTGGGGACAGGGAACCATTTAGGGCCCAATCCTGAAGGCCCAGTGCCAGCCCTCTGTTGGTTCTGAATGTTGCAAACTTGCCATACGGCACAGCCATGACACTCAGTGCCAATTTGCTCTGAGTTAGCAGTGGCCAGAGGTCTGCCACGGGGAGCAAAAGATGAGCTCTGGGTGGCAAAGAAGAGAGTGGTGGTGGGGGAACAGTGTTCCAAGGTGGGGGGTTGGGGGAATGTGGGGTTTGGAGCAGGGAGAGGGGCTGCCGGACCAGTGGAGCTCTGCTCTACTGGATCCAGAACCCCACATCAGGCCTCCCAGCCTGACATGGGGCCTCTCAACTGTACTCCAGCTAAATAGCCACTGCAGATGTGAGTAGCCCCATTACAGGGCCTGCTCCCTTAGCTAGGGGAAAGGGGCAAATGTCTCCTTCTCCCAAAGAACCACTGCTGCCTGCTTGGCATACTCAGCATACAGTGATCACCATTTTGGCGCTCCTCCTCCTCTGGGCACTGGGCAGTTCAGGATTGGGCTGTTATTTGTTTAGCTATATACACCACTTTGTGAACTCAGTGGCGTCACTAGGGTTCACGTCACCTGGTGCAGGAGGCCAGCGTGTCACCCCCCCATACAGTGGGCAGGGCAACACTCCAGGTGGTGGGCGTGTTGATCTACCATCACCCCACCCCCACTGGTTTTTTGGCTGTACCTTTTGATAGAATAAAGATCTTTCAACGCAGTTTGTTTCATCGCATTCTGCATGAAATTACACATTGATTGATATATAACATGATGGTATTATTTTTGCAAACTGTGAATTTGGTGTTTTTGGTCACTAGTGGTGTCACCTCCCCCCAAGGGTGTCAACTTACTAACACCTTATTGGAGCAGTTCTCAAACTTTTAGCACTGGGACCCACTTTTTAGAATGACAATCTGTCCAGGACCCATCATAAAGCAAATTAAAATAAATAATTATAAATAAATTAAATTAAAATAAAATAAATAAGGGAAAACCAGCCCTGTTCCACCAAGTGAATTTTCTCTGTAGCCTGCCTGCAATAACACCCACCCCCTCAAAAAAAAAGAATCAGTAAGATTTTCACCCCTACCCAGTACCCAGTTCAATTTAAGTTCTTATATTTCAAGCATATCACTACCAGGACCCACCTGGCTTTTCAAGTCTGAAAGTCCAATCCTATGCCTGTCTACTCAGAAGTAAGTCCCATTATAGTCAGTCGGGCTTACTTTCAGGAAAGTATGGATAGGACTGCAGCCTAAAATAGAAAAAAATTTCACCTTACCCTGTCAAGCCTCTGTTTCATTCTTTTTTTTTTGGGGGGGGGCTGCCTTCTGGAGCATTTGTTGAGCTCCAGTTACATCAAATCAGGACCCTTCCGGTGACCTCACATTTCCCTTTGCCTGACCTGCCCAGGAGCCAAGGCACGTTTGCTTACGCATGAGTAAATGTGACCATGTGGCTTAGTTTTGCTTTCCATAGGGCTAAATACATTCACCAGCTTGGAGGGAGGGACCTCCTTCTTAGGTGTTTTTGGGGGGCCACATTCATTGGATCAGGACCATTCTGGTGTTGTTGGATTCCTCTCAGCCTGCCCTTTCAGATGGACTATGGCACGTTCGCCTACTTGCGAGTAAACGTGCGATACGGCTCAGTTTCACTTTCCATTGGGCTCAATGCATTTTTTGTTTTCTGTTTTTTTGCCAATAACTTTTGATAGAAAGGAGATATTTCACTCCCGTTTTTTGCATTGCATTCAGTTGGAAATTCTGCATCCAACATGTATAACATGTTGGTATATAACATGATGGTATCACTCCTAACCACCATGATTTTAGCACGTTACCCTCCCAGTGCGCGTCACCCCCCCTTGCGCATCACCTGGTGTGGTCCGCACCCCTGCACCCCTCTAGCGATGCCATTGTGTGAACTACTTGGGTTTGAAAAGCGGAATGTAAATATTCTTAATAATCCTAATAATAATAATTCCCAGGGATGCATTCTTTTAACATCTAGAACACAATACACCAGAGAGAACAGTAGTTGGCAAAGATAAAAAAAAAGTTTGGATCATTGATATTGCAAACCTGGAGAGAGCAGAACTGAAGACAAAGAACATGAGAAGAGCCTGGAGATTTTTCAGGCCTGAAGCCTGAAAGTACTGAGTTGTTTCTCAAGGAGAAGAGTGCATTATTTCTAGCATGACTGTGGAAGAGGATATACCTGTTTTCTTTCATCTGCAGGGATGCTCTCCCGCCTCAAACAATCACTTACACCATCTTGTTGTTTATTTTGTGTGTTGCATCCTCTGGGAAGGAGGTCAAACAAGTGTAATTCATACCTTTTCTTCTCCGGGCTCTTGCTCTGTCATTTACCTGAAATTAGAGTCAGAGTAGACCAAATTTATAGGCGGAGGAAGCTTTGAGGAAATCCCTGATGGTATGAGATTATAGTCTAAGGGTGGAACCCACACCCTACTGAAATCAAAATAAACTTGTGTTTGTGTTCTGAGATTCTGAAAATTGGAATATATGCTAAGAATCACAGGTAAGAGGAGCTCTGAACCCTGCCCACCCCTCCTATGGGCAGTCTGAGATTAGCTGATTGTCCTTTAGGGAGCCAGGTAGGAATTTTTTGCTCTGAGCCTGATTGTCATTCATTCATTCATTCCTATCCCAGACTGCCCTTTGATGTGTTAGCTTTTGGTTAGGTATTTCACCTTGTATATGTCTCTTGGGTCACTTTGGGCAGGTGTTGTGCAGGCATGGCAGTTAAAGTGTGGATGTGCACAATGAGGTAAGCAAGGTCAGTGGGAAACCTGTAGGGCTTGATGTTTTCCAGTTTGGCAAAAGCTGGTCGCTTAGCAGAGGCAATCACTAGGGTTCGTGACATCAGGTGCGAGAACTCATTGAGTCATCCCCGTGATGGACCTCCTCCCATACCAGACCATACAGAATAAATTGTAATATCATATGCGCAACCTAGATGCAGTGGCATCACTAAGGTTGGTGTTATTCCCATTAATTTTATTTATTTTTAATGCGTAACGGTACAGATCACCCAACAAATCAGTGGCCAGCTTGATGGCATTCACACAACTGAATAAGAGTTCTAGTATTAGTTCTGAGACATGGAAATGAGAGCTGATTCTTACTAACACCTTATTGGTTTCCTGCTGTGTTATAGTTTCATCTTATTGGCCCTTGGATCAGGCTCATAGGTCAGTTTTGAGTTAAGAAAATGCACTTCTTGTTGTTTAAGGCAGTTGTGTTTTCCTTTTCTAGTTATTTGGCCGTAATGTTTGATAAAATACAGGTCTTTCAACCTGATTTGTTCTATTGCATTCTGCATTAAATTACACATTGAATGATATATAACATGATGGTATTATTCCAAAAAACCAAGTTTTTACCATTTTGGTCGGTAGTGGCGTCACCTTCCCCAAAGTGCGTCACCCGGTGTGACCTCTGTGCCGCCACTGCTCCTAACTCCTCTTGCTTTAATTCATGAAGTCAACCTGAAGTGTGTTCTGGCCTGTGGAAGTCTGCAGAGTCCAACTGCTTTGACCCTGTAGGGTTGACCATGAAAAGCTCTCACCACCCTTAGACTTATTGAAGCTTGGAGTCAGGGTGGTCTCACCCACTCAACTGAAGAAGATATGATCTCTCACTCTTTCCGCATTCTCCCTTCTGGGCTTCAATCAGAGATTACCCAGTGTCATTCTTATGCTGCAAATCCAAGCATTTTAGCTAGGAAGTAAGGCTGCAGTCCTGTACACATTGTCATGGGAGTATGACTCATTGAATGCAATGGGACTTACTTCTGAGTAAAAATGCATAGGTGTAGGGGCCCACCCCTGGAGGGGCCTGGAGCAGGCTTGTCCCACCCCCAGGGAGGCCTCAGATTGGCTGGAGGAGGAGGAGGGGGTTCCAGCACCCTTCTCCTCCTCCCTAGCAGAGCTGCCAGACCTGGCCTAGGAGCAGGAGCTGTTGACCTCACAGCTCCCTGCTCCACACTGACTGCCTCTCATCCCTGGCCTTCCTGCTTTATGGAGCAAGCCCGCCCCCTTTGGCCCCTCCCCTTCCTCCAGGTGGGGCAGAAAAGGCCTTTCCTGTTCCTGGCTTGTTTCCTGCAGTGTTTGCCCTGCCAGCCCCCTCTGGCTGGTTGGGGTGAGCCAACCTGCTTTGCCCCCTTCAAGGGCAGGGAAGCCTCCCCACCCTGGGCATGGGGTGCCTGCTCCAGGGTAAGTCGGGGGTCAGGGCATCTGGAAGGGGCCCCGACAATAGAATTGTGCTGTTTGTCTCGCTGTATTTGATGTGATTTTATCCCAGGAACATGGCTGCAGTTTCAGGCATACTATAGTTGCTGTCCATGGGTTTTTATATTTGAAATAAGAAATGATAGGAATGAAAATGATTTTTTAATGATCGATAACACCAAGAATTCCGGGAAACAGATACTGTAATGTTGGGCACTCACCACCTTATCTCCATTTACGGAATATTCCCACATAACAAAATAAACAAAAGGGTCCTTTGTGTGAAATGATCCCACAGTTGATTTCATGACACACTAAGATAGGGACTCAAAGGAAGAAACTTAGGGCGCAATCCTAACCCCTTATGTCAGTGCTTTCCAGCACTGGCACAGCGGTGCCAATGGGACATGTGCTGCATCCTGCAGTTGGGTGTCACTCATGGAGGCCTCCTCAAAGGAAGGGGATGTTTGTTCCCTTACCTTGGAGCTTCATTGTCCTTATGGCAGTGCTTTCCAGCACTGACATAAGGGGTTAGGATTGGTCCCTTAGTTGACCAAGAGACTCTTGTCCCAATCAGGCTAATCCACATGGGAAGCTCTTTGCAAATATTATGACCACCATCAAACAGAACCAGTTTTTGACAGCAAGAGAACAATCTTATATCAACAGGTCTGAATCTGCAATTCATTGTTTCCAATCCTACCTGGTGATCTCATGTAGCATCCACTGCATCATATGCGCCATCCCTGGTGGAGAGGCCAGTTGACAGGGGTGGGAAGGGAAACACCTATCTTCCTCAATGGGGCTCCTCAAAGCTATGCCAATTCTGTTGCTGGCATAACTCTGAGGAGCATGTCTGACTCAGAATGGAGGTTTGGGAACTGGTGGTTACTGACTCCACTGTGACCCCCTCTGTCCCACTGCAGTCTGCCCCATACCGCCCCATTCCCCACCACTTCCTGGCAAAATTCCACCGGCAACAGCATCTGTGCCAAGCTGTTGGTGGCGCATGGCTTTATTCAGCCAGTAGCACATTATAACTAAGCTTCGAGGTTTGAACTACTTTCTTTCACACAATCCAAGGTACAATTTCTACCTATCAAGTTCAAAACTCATTGAGTTTGCCACATCTTAGAGACGACTCCGTTCCCTTTGTTCCATCATGGATATTGCGCTCAGCTGCCAGCGCTCTTCTGACAATGCAAACTGTCAATCCCGTTCAAAAGTCACAGCTACGCAATTTTTTGTGGTTGTCAGTCAGCCATGTAATTCACTCTTGCCAGAAGCTTAAGTTGTCTAAACATGTTCACATGTATTTTTTTTACAAATGTTTGATTTGGCATTTGGTAGCGATTTGGTGGTGCTTTGATTGACTCTGTTTTTGCCTGTTTAGCCTTTCAAACCTCTTTTCTGTGTTGGTTATGTGTGATCTGCCCTGGCCTTTTGCCACAATGGCAGGGCCCGCATTGGACCAGTGTATTGGTGTGCCCAGGGGATAGGATTGGGCCATGAAAGCTGCTCAGTGAATTCATAGTTGAGGAGAAGTTTGAAACTAGATCTAAAGAAACAATTTTCTTTAGATTAGTGACAACAGAAGCGTACCAAGGAGAGGGGGGTCTGCCCTGGGTGTCAGTCGTAAGGGGATGCTAAGGGGCTGCCAGCATTGTGTGCCTGCTTTCTGCCCCTCTGGCTGGCACAAAAATCAAAGCAACAGATTGGGGCTTTCTGAGGTGTCAGCAAGAAGGGACAGGGGCTGCCCATATCACTTGCCTGTTGGTCCTTCCTTCATTGGAGGTCCTTCCCTCCTTAAAATATTAAGACACAATAGATCCTAGTAGCCTGATCCTGCTTTCCCCAACTTCTTCCAGCCACCACATGCTCAGTAAGCAGAGACATCTTAGCAAGTGAGTTGCTTGCTCCAGTGGAAGAAAGGTGAGTGAGTGAGTGAGTGAGTGAGTGAGTGAGTGAGTGAGTGAGTGAGTGAGAAAGGGGAGAACGGGTGTTAAAATTATCCACCCCAGGTGTCAAATGCTTACTAGGTATGCCACTGAGTGACGAACTGGATTCCACGTGGCCTTCAGCTCCAAAGTTGGTAGAACTGCTGTTGGGGAGAAAGAGCTCTGCTTTCTTAAAAAAAGAAAGCAAACAGAAAAGGAGCCCAAATCATGCCGTTCATTTGTTTCCATTTTGTCAGCAACTAAACTGCATCATAAAAAGGTTATACCAAAGTGCATGTCAGAAAACCGAGTCATTCTTTTTGTGCTTATATAATCCTCTGGCACCCATCCCAAAGGAGTGATGGTTTCATGGCCATTTGGTTTTCAATGCCCCGTGTTTGCCCTTGATTCCTGCTTAGAAGTGAAATATTAATCGATCGGCAAACAAAATAAAAAAAATAGTGCCAATGAAAGCTGAGATAGAGTCAATGAAGCAGAAATATCCATTTGTACATAGTGACAAGGCTAGAGATAGCACAATACAAACGTAAATTGGCAGGTGATTTGACACTGTATGTTGCTCAGGAACCCACGAAACTCCCAGTTGGAAGTCTTAAAGAAAGCCATCGTCACTCCAAAGGGTCATTATGTACAGTTGGGGAGGGCTACTGTTCGTTTTCAAAAGGGCTTCTGGTTGTGTTCTGATTCTAGACATTCATCACGAACTTTTTAAGGGTCTATTTTAAGGGTCTTTTTACCAATGAAATCACTTTGACTTCAATAGAAATGTTGTCTGTTTTAAATTTGCAGGTGAGCCCAGTCATGGTCTGATTATTCTGCTCAATTTCAGTTCCATACATAGGCAAGAACTGGGATTGTTCAGCAGAAGATTCCCTGCAGTCATTTTCAAAGCTGCTTGAAAAACACAATTTTGAAAGCTACGGCATGAAGAGTTTCAATCTCTGCCATGACCTTTTAGGACTCTGAAAGAATAAGCCACATGACACCAGTTAGATTTGGGGTAAAATGGGCCGCTTTTTAAAAACAAAAATCAGTATGCAGCAGGACCTGTCTAAGGAGACTTCCCTTTAGTGCAGGTGTCTGCTCTGGACGAGACAGGAGCACCAACCAACTCCCCTTGGGCATTACCACCCTGGCTCAAATCTGAGGTTGCCACCATACAACCCCAGTTTCTCCACATCTCCTGGAAAAGGGTGGAGACCACCAAATTGTTCTGCCTATCCCAAGCCTGACAGCCTTTGAGATAGACTTCCATGATTCAAGCCCAATGGGGTCACCAGCTTGCATCCCTGAGCCAGACAGCCTCTTGAGATACCGTCTGGTTCCTCCAGTGACTCTTGCTTATACGGTGCACATCAGAGCCCTAATCTTAAATCTGAACATACTGCCTGCCAGTACGGTTGCTTAGATAATTCCACCATCCATGACTGTCTTGGGCAACTGAAAAATAAAATAAAATAAAATAAGAATTCCCCACTCACAGCCAATCAGGTAAAGAAAAGAAAAAAAATCCTATGAGGCCCCAAAGGTGACCATCTGCTCTCAGACTGCCATATCAGGTGGTTGGATTAAGGCCATGATTCAACCCAGCATTGACTAGAGAGCACCAGTCAGGTGCCTGAATAGACAAACGTACCTTGTGCAAAGAACACCCCCCGTCTAATCACTATTGAGGAGTGGCATTCCAGTGATTTAACGCAGATGAAGAAGAGGACATTCAAACGTACCTTTTTCACACTGAAGAGGAAATAGTGCCATGAACCAAGCCCTGGACCAGGGTGAATGTGTGGCTGCACATGCGGTCTGAGTCAAAGCCCAAGGATGTATTTTCCCCTAGAAGAGCTGCTCATTTGGTTTGGGCCAAACTGTCCTGATTTGAGTACAGCACAGTGGCATACCTATGGGGAGTCCAGGGGGTGAAATGACCCCTGGCGGCACATCTGGGGTGACACCCCAGCCATGCCACCACCCCCCACTCTTTGGGCTCGCTGTCTCCCATCCGAGAGCCATCTGGCAGCCTGACCAGTGTGGGGAGCAGCAATTTGTGGTTGTGGCTCCAGGCGGTACCAGGGCCAGTGTCGCCACTGTTCCAGCAATACCTTAAAACACAGCAGAGAGTCCACTTCTAAATCCAAAACCACCATTTGCTTTAGAAGTAGTTTTGGGGGCTCAGCCCCGGGATTCTACTGAAATTAAATGTCGACCGCTGCTCAGCTGGCTGGGGAAATGAAACCCAAATACTCCCTTTGCCCTCCATTAATCGGTTGTTTCTTAACCGGAGTAAATTTGGCACCCTTGGGGTTCGCACAAAGAACTCTGTGTGGGCCTGAGCTGCCCCACAGTCTAGAGCAGCCATTTTCAACCACTAAGAACATAAGAACAGCCCCACTGGATCAGGCCATAGGCCCATCTAGCCCAGCTTCCTGTATCTCACAGCAGCCCACCAGATGCTTCAGGGAGCACACAAGACCACAACATACACTTGCATCTCACTAAGAACATAAGAACAGCCCCACTGGATCAGGCCATAGGCCCATCTAGTCCAGCTTCCTGTATCTCACAGTGGCCCACCAAATGCCCACTGGTGTGCCACGAATGGTGTGCCGTGGGAGTTTGGGGGAGGGTCATTTATTAGTAGGGCCATTGGGGTATGTGATCCCTCACCAACAGTATGGTGTGCCTAGTCAATTGTCAAAAAATTGATGGTGTGCCTTGACAATTTTAGTACCTTGTCAGTGTGCTGTGAGATGATAAGGATTGAAAATCACTGGTCTAGAGTGTCATGAAACAGTGAGTGCATAATGGATCTTAGGCCCGCTACGGTTTTCTCAAAAGGGCAGCTGGGTCACTCTTTCTTGTAGAGGGTAGCATTGAAGTCAAAAAAGGAACAAGAAAGAAAGCTAATGGAGATTGACCGAAATGGTAGAACTTAACTTCACTCACTGAAATGTGTGTTCTTAAAGAATTAACCGGACTATTTTCTGCAGCGACGCAGAAAAAAAGCAATTACGTTCCCAGTGGTCTATTCACAGCTTGAGGCTATATGTTCAAGTCTTATTACAAAGAGCAATTGGGCATCGATGATCTCAGGAGACCACACAAACACTGCATTTATTCTTGAAGCCGAGCTTTTGCTTTCACCTGTTGTTTGCTTTGAATATGTGGCTTTTTTTTTTCTCTCCTCCCACTGCTAAAAATGGCCTCAATTGCCACGGTTTGCTGAAGTTCACTCAAACACCTCGAAAAAGTTCACGGCAACCTTTCAAACTCATGCTCTTTGCTGCCAGCTGGAAATTTTTTCCCTGTCAGGAAGAATGCAGGTTGCACCGATGTTTGCATTCAGTTTAGCTCTGTACAGACTTGTGGCGATGTACGGACACTGAGCCCGAGTGCATCCACAATGGCATGTCCCCAAAGCATGCCACTCAATACCCACTCTTCATGAGTGCAGTGCTGGTCTGCAGCAACATATGCTGGGTGTCCAGCATCTCTGAAACCGTGAATGATCTCACAGGCCAACACTTGTCACAAACAAATACTTCCTTGTTGCAGGCATGGATCTCCTCTATGGAGATCCATGCAAGGAAAGCGCCCTACAGGTAGACCACAGCTGCGATACAAGGACATCTGCAAGAGGGATCTGAAGGCCTTAGGAGTGGACCTCAACAAGTGGGAAACCCTGGCCTCTGAGCGGCCCGCTTGGAGGCAGGCTGTGCAGCATGGCCTTTCCCAGTTTGAAGAGACACTTGGCCAACAGTCTGAGGCTAAGAGGCAAAGAAGGAAGGCCCATAGCCAGGGAGACAGACCAGGGACAGGCTGCACTTGCTCCCAGTGTGGAAGGGATTGTCACTCCCGAATTGGCCTTTTCAGCCACACTAGACGCTGTTCCAGAACCACCTTTCAGAGCGCGATACCATAGTCTTTTGAGACTGAAGGTTGCCAACAACAACAAGGGAAGGTGGGAGGCTTAGAATTGCATCATCATGGGGGCCTGGGTTAGAACAGGTGTGTCAAACTCATTTCATAGAGTGGGCCATATAGATTCATGGTGCCTGCTGAGGGCCAGTAGTGACACCATGAAGCAGGAAGTGACATCATTGAGACGATGGCCAAAAACAAGCATTTTGTTCTCCTGCAGGAACCCATTCGCTACAAATGATAGAAGAAAAAACATGCAAATCTTGATCATATTTTCAAGATGGGGAGAGCACAGGCTGTAATCGTAGACAACCTTTCCTGGGAGTAAGCCCCATTTTACACAACGGCGGTGGCGTAGCCGGAGGGGGCTGGAGCACTCAGACGGGCAGGGAGGTGGGCAAGCGGCCCCTCCCTTTGGAGCCATTCCCGACGGGTGTGCATAGGATGTGCATAGGATTGTACTGTTAATCTGTTTTTTCCTGATGGGGATTATGGGGCTTGTAGTATTAGGCACTGCAGAGCCTTTCCAGTGAGGAAGTCAGCCCTCCCTGCTACCTGTAACCTTCTCTTTTTAGCCCAGAATAGATCTTTTTCTTGCTTGGATCAGGCTGGAGGGGGCTGGCATGAGGAGTGGCACTTCACACATTTGGATATATACACTGTATATGTGTATACATGTATATGTGTATACATATACACTGTGTCATAAGAACATAAGAACGGCCCCACTGGATCAGGCCAAAGGTCCATCTAGTCCAGTTTCCTGTATCTCACAGCGGCCCACCAGATGCCTCAGGAAGCACACAAGAAAACAGGAGACCTGCATCCTGGTGCCATTCCCTTGCATCTGAAGTAGACTATTTCTAAAACCAGGATGTTGCAAATACCCATCACAGTTAACCTGTGATGGACTTTTCTTTTAGAAATCTGTCAAATCCCCCTTTTAAAGGCATCTAGGTCAGGTGCCATCACCACATCCTGTGGCAAGGAGTTCCACAGACTAAGCTCATGCTGGGTAAAGAAGTATTTTATTTTGAATGACGTTTTGAATCTTTTGAAGTTAGCTCTCCCGACACTCAATTTTAGTGGCTGTCCCCTTATTCCGGTGTTGTGCGAGAGGCAAAAGATTCAAAACGTCATTCAAAATGTGTGCATGTTTGATCAGGCATACACTCTGTAGCAAGGGGCAGTCATCCTGCTGCTGTCTTGGACAGTGTGGTCAGTGGCCATGGGGAGGGTAGCTGAAATGGTGATGTGGTGAGCCGCGCATAGCAGCTGCCTCTGGGGGAAGTGGTCCTTGCATGAGCAGTGTTTACAGAAAGTGACACCAAAAAAAAGAAAATAGCCTGAAAAACCCTGTGCAAAGTGATTGTGATAAACGTATCCATAGAGCATTTTTGTTTCCTGAAAGTTCCAGCTGAACACTTAGATGGCTGTAGTGGTTGCTTCTTATCTACTGGGCTTGTATTTGTGATGGCTTGTTGGTTTTTTGACTTCACCCTTTGAGACGTTATCGTAAGCTACCTTGGATGTTTAGATTATTTGATAGGGAAAAGCAAGGCATAAATATTTCAGTAAATGACTGACCGAAGAAAGGAATGCACTCGAATGCCAGCTGGTCTCCTTCCATGGTTCTATAGCCGTATAATGCAACTGATCCTAACATTTTTGGTCACCAAGCATTGCTGATGCTCAGAGTATCTTCCTTCCTGTTCATAATGTGGCTGTGTTTTTGCATCTCTGTTGCTTCTTTGTAAATTCAAGTGTGGTATTGGGTAGTCGTAGAAAATGTTGGTGCATGTCTTTCCCATGTGTTCAGCCACTACTGATGTGTTAACCTGTAGCAACAAACAATGCCACTCATTGTCTTTTACCCTGGTGTTCACGCTCCTTCACATGGTGTGTGAGTGCTCCTCACAGGGTTTCTTTAAACCCCTGCCAAGAAGAGGGGGTCCCTTGCAACTTTTGCTGACCCTATTCTGAGTGGGCTTAAAGTATCTATACATTGTTTCCTTTACCGCTATGCAACTGCAAAACAATTCATTTATACTAGTGTTTCTCAAAGTGTGTCGGGACCGACTAGGTGGGTCGCAAGCCAATTTCAGGTGGGTCCCCATTCATTTCAGTACCATGGTATGAAATGCTACCATGGCATGCGAGTGCATTTGGGGAAATGTTACAGCTCTGTACTGTTAACAGGTTACTAAGTATATGCTTTTAACAATGATAGTCAATGGGACTGACTCCTAGGTAAGTATAGGTAGGATTGCAGCCTAGGTTTGTTAAAAATTTTCCTGCTTGATGATGTCACTTCTAGTCATGACATCACTTCCAGTGGGTCCTGAGAGATTCTTATTCTAAAAAGTGGGTCCCGATGCTAAATGTGTAAGAACCACTGATCTATACAAATGCGCTTGATGTCAGCGTGAAAGCATTTTGCTTTTGCAAGCCAGTATTGCAAAACCTGTTGATGCTCTGAATTAGCGCCACCTTGGGAGATGTTCCCTGCGATGTAAGCATGCAAAGCAATGGCATGTTACCTAAGGTGTATAATTTCAGAATGATTCTGATTTTGTCGCATTTGGGGCTTTGGGGAACGCATTTCAAGCAGGTTGCTATGGTGATAAGCCATTGAACTTGTGAATCAAACTGTATGTACATTAAAACAATGTGAGAAAACAAGTTTAAATTGAGCCCCTTTTACTTATGTGGCATAATCTGTTTTCAAGCAAGTGAAACTGTTTAAAGAAATTTATTTTTCACATTTTTATACTGCCCTTCCTCCAAAGAGCTCAGGGCAGCATACACAGCTGCTCTCCTTTTGTTCTCACAACAACCCTGTGAGGTAGGCGAGGCTGAGAGAAAGTGACTGGCCCAAGGTCATCCAAGAAGCTTCATGGCTGAGGCGGGTTTTGAACCTGGATCTTTCAGGTCTAAGTCCACCTCCCAAACCACTACACCACCCTGGTTCTACCAGAAATTCACCTAAAACTTGCAGACACAGGCTTTAAATTAAGATGAAGGCTTTATATTAAGAAGAACTTACTAAAAGACTTGACGTTGACAGCATCATCCACTGTGAATTTCATGTCCTTGGTATCAGTTTAGTTCAGGAGTTCTTATTTTGGATCTTGCTGTATGAAGAATCTCACCTTATGCTAATGGGAATCATTGATGATTGTAATGATATACAACAAGTGGTTCTTAAACATTTTAGCACAGGGACCCACTTTTTAGGATTACAATCTGTCAGGACCACCGGAAGTGATGTCATGACCAGAAGTGACATCATTAAGCAGAAAGGCAGCTAGTGTGCCTGTATGGCACACTAGCAATGATTGCCAGGCTTGACCCCCTGATTGGCTGGCTGGCCTTAGGGGGTGGGACAACTGAGCCCGATCTGGCGCGCAGGTGCTAGACCTGGCTCAGTTCCATTCCTGGAAGCGACCAACTCCCATAGGACAAAGTCAGATCAAATAAGTAAGTAAGGGTGCAATCCTAACCTCTTATGTCAGTACTTTCCAGCACTGGCATAGGGGTGCCAATGGGACATGTGCCACATCCTGCAGTTGGGTGTCACTCATGAAGGCCTCCTCAAAGTAAGGGGACATTTGTTCTCTTATTTCAGAGCTGCATCACCCTTATGTCAGCGCTGGAAAGCACTGACATAAGGGGTTAAGATTGCATCCTTAGTGAATTAAAAGTTTACAATAAGTTTAAAAAATTATTTAAAATAAAGAAAAGCCCTTCTGACCCTCCCAAGAAGTTGCTGATCTGTTTTAAAAAAATATTCCCCAAACATCCCAAAAGCTGCAATCCTATTCACACTTACACAGGAGTAAGCCCCATTGACCATTATTGTTATAAGCACATAGCTAGTAGCCTGTTAAAAGTACAGATCTGTAACAGTTCCCCAAATGCAGTCACATACCAGGGCAGCATCAAGTCTAACATATTAAATGATACACATTAAAATGAATGGGACCCACCTGAAATTGGCTTGCGACCCACTTAGTGGGTCCGAACCTACAGTTTGAGAAACACTACACAGCTGAGGCCAAATTCTTTTCCCATTTTGACACCTGAAAGCCAAGAGCCTGGAACATTCTTCTCTAGGAAAAGCATACGTTCAGCTATCACCGACCTGTGGCCTCCCTCTGATGGCTGACCTTATCAGTCTCATACAGCCAGTCCTTCACCATCGCCCATTAGAAATTCCACCCGCAAGAGTAACCAACCAACCAACCTCTCGAACATGTAAACAAGTTATAAATAAAAGCCAGGAGAGACACAGTTGCTGCAGGCTGAACTGAAAGGTACAGAGAAGGGCCTTTAGGCAGTTCTCCATCAGAAATGGAAAAAAAAATGTGCTTGGAAAGCTTACTACTATACCAGCTCAGAAAGAATAAAATCCACTGCATAACTGTGAATGCAGAGCTAGTATCTGAGCCATCCGGATTTGAACCAGGAACCTCTTGGCCTGAAGCTGTTAACTAACCTCCTAAACTACACAGAACAATCCATGAAGCTACTTTCTCCAACACAGGAAACACTATTTATCCAGCATTCTTCTTTAATGATATAAAAGTACAGGTGTAGCCTATTTATCCACTGATTTTTTTATCTGCTGATTTGTCTCAAATGGGGTGGGGAAACCGAAAGTCACACACACCTTTACCCTGCACAGTCTGGTGTCTCGATCCATTTCCAGGCAGCCCAAAAAACTGCAAAAAGGCTCTGCCTCGCCCAGGCAGGGAAATAGCCCTGGAGCCCTGGAAGAGGTTGTCCTTGCAAAGGAACAGTAACACTCCTGGAGCCCCTGAGCCAGCAAAGAGGCTGAAGGGGGGGGGGGCTGAAAATCTCTGTAGCCAGAACACGTGCAGCAAGGTGGAGTTTGTTTGTTTGTTTGCTTGCTTGCTTGCTCTCTCTCTCTCTCTCTCTCTCTCTCACACACACACACACACACACACAGGGGCAGGTGTGGTAGCAACAGAGGGGATTGCTTTAAAAAACCCAGGGAGTGTTTGCCAAATTTCCCCCCCCTTGAGATGGTGCAGGCATTCACCGACACAAGCAAACCCCCCCCCCCCCCATGGTGCAGGCAATCACTGACACAAGCAAGCCTTCCCACCAAGCAAAGTGTGAGATTTAGCCTACAATCCTCTCCACACTTTCCTGGGAGTAAGCCCCATTGACTACAATGGGGCTTACTTCTAAGTAGAAATGCATAGGGCAGGACTCTTAAAAGATCAGCATCCCATGTGAAAGAAGCTGGGCAGCTGGCAACGGGGAAGGCTGAGTACGGAAGGGATGGGATTGATAACAGCTGCCTTAGTTTCCTTCCATCCAGAAGTGTCAGGCTGCAGTGTATTTGTGTAACACTATGGAATTTAGCACAATGCATTTTTTGTTAATTGCACCGAGTCACGGAATGGAACTAACGCAGATAAATAGGCTCCACCTGTATAATTGTTTAGTCACCTTTGACACAAGCCTGTGCATGTCTACTTAGAGGGGAGCCCATTGAACTCAGTGGAGCCCATTGAACTCAATGGAACTCAGGCTGCAGTTCTACCCACACCTATATGGGAGTAAGATTCATGGACTATAATGGGACTTACTTCTGTGTAGACATGCATAGACTTGGGCTCTCAGAATCACAGAATATGGAAAGGACCTAGAAGTTTATCTAGTCCAAGAAGTTCATCTAGGATCCGGTGCACACTGGTGCTGCTGGGATCAACTCCTGTTCCTCTTCCCATTCTGCCCCCTTCCCATCCAGAAATTCCCGTTCCCCACCTCCCTGCCCTGTTCCGCCCACACCTTGTCCTTGCTACTGTTACCTTTGCTGCTGAAGAAAGCTGGCAGAAAGCCTCCAGCACTCACTATTTGCTGGCAGTTCCAGTCCAGATTCAATTTACTTGGATGCAAGACCCATTCATTTCATCTGAACATATTTCTAAGTACACCAGTTTCAAGTTAGCAGTTGAGTGAACTCTATGGTTATTGAGCTTGGAAATGTGCTAATTAGGTTCCAGAGTTCAGCAGTAGTCCAAGGGTTTGCTTTATGGAAGATGCATGATGCTGTCTTTGGATATTCTCAAGACTATGGTTTGTATTGCTATCTAGGCACAAGATTAGGAACAGGAGGTGCTATCCAGATGGAATACATTGCAATAACAAGTGGGAGTGTTTACATCAGCCTGAAATCTGTCTGCTGCTTCCTTTCTAGGCTAATGATTCTCCTTGTCTGATTTACATAATCACAGTTCTTAACATTTGTTTCCACAAGGGATTTCTAATTGAGAAATCCACATTGTGACTTTTGTTCACAGATCACAAGTGTTGGTTCTGTTGTTAAAATTGGGGGGGGGGGGACATGCCTTTCTCCCTTCCTAGAAACAACAACAGTCTCAGAGGTGAGAAGTTGAGCTTGCAAGGCAAGGCTGATCCAGTTAATCAGATGAAAAACCACTGAGCATGGATGAGAAGAGGTGCTATATCTGAATCGAGGAGACCACAAAGAATATGAAACCTCACCAAAGAATGAATGAGTGAGGTTCCGTCAGTTGTATATTTAGAATATATTGTGGAGAAAATACGGGGGTCCTTGAAAGTATAGCATTCTGAAGCTCTTCTCTCTCCAAAAGCAGCGGAGTTAACTCTTAAGGGTATAAAAGATACACTTTTTACAGCCTCATCCTATTGGGCTGTTCCGTTGGTAGAACTTAAATATGAAAAATCTGTAAATAAATAAATCAAGTGCCAACTCTGCAGTCATGTAGTAGGGATGTAGTAGTCATGTAGTAGTCAGGGAGGGGTGTGTTGGCGTGGGGTGGCCATTTACATTAAGGAAGGGATAGGATCCAGCAAAGTAGAGATTGAAGGTGGGTCCAACTCCACTGTAGAATCTCTGTGGGTTAAATTACCAGGCCTGTGGAGCGATGTAATACTGGGGGTGTACTATCGTCCTCCAGACCAGAAACCAGAAGGGGACCTTGAAATGAGGAAACAGATCAGGGAGATGACAAGAAAAGACAGGGTTGTAACCAAGATCCAGGTCTACAGAGCTTGCGTCCTGAGTACACTTCTGTACTGCAGCGAGTCATGGACTCTTTGCTCACAACAGGAGAGGAAACTGAGCGCTTTCCACATGCGCTGCCTCCGACGCATCCTCGGCATCACCTGGCAGGACAAAGTTCCAAACAACACAGTCCTGGAACGTGCTGGAATCCCTAGCATGTATTCACTGCTGAAACAGAGACGCCTGCGTTGGCTTGGTCATGTCGTGAGAATGGATGATGGCCGGATCCCAAAGGATCTCCTCTATGGAGAACTCGTGCAAGGAAAGCGCCCTACAGGTAGACCACAGCTGCGATACAAGGACATCTGCAAGAGGGATCTGAAGGCCTTAGGGATGGACCTCAACAAGTGGGAAACCCTGGCCTCTGAGCGGCCCACTTGGAGGCAGGCTGTGCAGCATGGCCTTTCCCAGTTTGAAGAGACACTTTGCCAACAGTCTGAGGCTAAGAGGCAAAGAAGGAAGGCCCATAGCCAGGGAGACAGACCAGGGACAGACTGCACTTGCTCCCGGTGTGGAAGGGATTGTCACTCCCGGATTGGCCTTTTCAGCCACACTAGACGCTGTGCCAGAACCACCTTTCAGAGCGCGATACCATAGTCTTTCGAGACTGAAGGTTGCCAATATTTATTTAATCATGGAGGACTTCAATTATCCTCATATAGACTGGGTCAATTTGTGTTCTGGTCACGAAAAGGAGACCAGATTCCTTGACACGCTAAATGACTGTGCCTTAGAGCAGCTAGTCATGGACCCACCAGAGGACAGGTGACTCTGGATTTAATATTGTGTGGTACTCAGGACCTGGTTAGAGATATCAATGTTACTGAGCCATTGGGGAACAGTGATAATGCTGCCATCCGTTTCGACATGCACGTCGGGGGAAGAATATCGGGCAAATCTCTCACAAAAACCTTTGACTTCCAACAGGCGGACTTCCCTCAAATGAGGAGGCTGGTTAGAAGGAGGTTGAAAGGGAAAATGAAAAGAGTCCAGTCTCTACAGATAGCTTGGAGGTTGCTCAAATCAACAGTAATAGAGGCCCGGCGGAAGTGTATACCACAAAGGAAGAAGGGCTCCACTAAGTCCAGGAGGGTGCCTGCATGGCTAACCAGCCAAGTTAGAGAGGCCGTAAAGGGCAAGGAAGCTTCCTTCCGTAAATGGAAGTCTTGCCCTAATGAGGAGAATAAAAAGGAACATAAACTGTGGCAAAAGAAATGTAAGAAGGTGATACGGGAGGCCAAGCGAGACTATGAGGAACGCATGACCAGCAACATTAAGGGGAATAATAAAATCTTCTTCAATTATGTTAGAAGCAGGAAACCCATCAGAGAAGCGGTTGGCCCTCTGGATGGTGAGGGAGGGAAAGGGGAAATAAAAGGAGACTTAGAGATGGCAAAGAAATTGAATGAGTTCTTTGCATCTGTCTTCATGGCAGAAGACCTCGGGCAGATACCGCTGCCCTCCTGACCAAGGAATTAAGTCAGATAGAGGTTAAAAGAGAAGATGTTTCAGACCTAATTGGTAAATTAAAGATCAATAAGTCTTTACTGACTTATAATAATAGTAATAATAAATAAATAAAATAAAGTAATAATAAATAAATAAAAAGCACATACATATAGCCTCTTAGACAACCAAACTTGATATGGTACATTATCCTTAGCAAGAGAAGCATTTATCTAAACATGCTCTTTATGAGATCAGGTTTATGCCAGTGTCCACTGATTTCAAAACTGGAAAGCAAATTACCTTCAGAGAGCCCAGTCCTATGCATGTTTACTTAGAAATCCCATTCTAGTCAATGGGGCTTACTCCCAAGAAAGTGTGGATAAGATTGTAGCCAGAGTCTCCTAAGTATAAATCCTACTAAGAACATAAGAACAGCCCCACTGGATCAGGCCATAGGTCCATCTAGTCCAGCTTCCTGTATCTCACAGCGGCCCACCAAATGCCCCAGGGAGCACACCTGATAACAAGAGACCTGCATCTGGTGCCCTCCCTTGCTTTTTAATGGGGATTGGACAAGTTTCTGGAGGAAAAATCCATTAAGGGGTGCAAGCCATGATGTGTATGTGCAACCTCCTGATTTTAGAAATGGGCTATTTGACATAGCCCATTTCTAAAATCAGGAGGTTGCACATACACAATATTTTCTTTTGTCTGTCCTAACTCTCCCAACATTCAATTTTAATGGATGTCCCCTGGTTCTGGTGTTATGTGAGAGTGTAAAGAGCATCTCTCTATCCACTTTACCCTTCCCATGCATAATTTTGTATGTCTCAATCATGTCCCCCCTCAGGCCCCTCTTTTCTATGCTGAAGAGGCCCAAATGCCATAGCCTTTCCTCATAAGGAAGGTGCCCCAGCCCAGCAATCATCTTAGTTGTCCTCTTTTGAACCTTTTCCATTTCCACTATGTCCTTTTTGAGATATGGCAACCAGAACTGGACACAATACTCCAGGTGTGGCCTTACCATCGATTTGTACAACGGCATGATAATATTAGCCGTTTTGTTCTCAATACCTTTTCTAATGATCCCAAGCATAGAATTGGCCTTCTTCACTGCTGCCGCACATTGGGTTGACACTTTCATCGACCTGTCCACCACCACCCCAAGTCTTTCGAGACTGAAGGTTGCCAACAACCTACATGTGTAAATTGGAGCTGTGTTCCTACAGAAGCTGGGAAGAAACGTAAAATATCAATCTATTATTGTTTATGAGGAACAGGAATGTGGCTTTGCATCTATTTTACCATATGCAAATGTATTTTGGAAACTCTTGACTTTCACAGTGGGAGCAGATCACTGGAAAAAGCTGCACCTGGGACTTATGACATGTGACCTATCCTAATGCAGAGTCAGTAAATCAGGGGTTTGCAGAACATCTGGGTGCATTGTAAATGTTCCGTGAAAAGAAAAATGTTTCCACACGTGATTTTTGGGCCTACAGTATGCGCTAAGTCTTGCCAATGTTTTGACACAACTCACCTGTTGACGTCAACGGCTATTGCATTCCCACTTTCTGCGCATACCTCAGCTGGAACAAGTGAAGGTAGCCGTCATTTAAAAACGAATCATGAATATGTTCATTTTGGTTTTAGCATAATAGACGCTCTTAAGTCATTCTGTTCTGTAAGAACTGATTCAGAACTTCAGTATAGAAAAAAGGCATGACTTGTGAAGGTTAGAAGATATAGCTAAACTATTGCATAAAATGTAACAGAGGTCTGGTTCAGATGATACTTTACAGCATGATTTGGCCCCATGCGCCACTCATGCTTATGCAGCACACATGTCGTGGCTCCTTTGCTCTCTTTGTGGTTAGATTTCTAGGGCGCAATCTTGAGGCGCCCTTGGGCCGGCACAAGTCCCTTGTGATGGCCCAGGAGGGTTGCAAACACTTCCCTTTGGTGTTTCCCCTTTGGGGGAGGGTATAGGCCTTTGAACAGTGGTGGGAAGGGGTTGAGGCACCCAGTCTCACTTTCCACCCAGGGGAGGTTGTGGGCAGTCACCTCGCAAGCAGGGCGCCCTTGGCTCCTTCCCCCAAGGCACTTTTTCAATTTTCCCCTTCAGATTGCCTTCCCCCTTCCTGTCTCCCCACTCTTCCAGGTGTTCCTCTCATGCAATCCTTTGTGTTACCCTGTTTATTTAATTTATTTCAGTATTCATAGACGGCCTTTCTTGTAGACTTGAGTCTCGTAGGCTCAAGGCGGTTTTCAAAGGCAGGCTGACCATGAACTCATTTTTTTTTCAAATGGGTTTTTTTACAAGTGTTTGAGTGAAACCCATTGGACCCTCAATATCTCCAGATGTTTTCTTTCATAGTGCAGTTGACCTGGCTGTACAGCTTTTCCAAACTTCCACAGGCAGCTGCAAATCGAGCCTCCGACTGGCTAGTAAGATACTGTCCATTTCTTGCCAGCTGACTCCTGTATACTCCTGCATATTCCTCCATAAAGTTCCATCAGCTCTCTCAGTGGAATTCCATTTTCCCTTTCAAGACTTTCTTGGCTTCTTCAGGCAAGGCAACAGCTCAACCTCCAGACCACACATCCTGCCCATTCCCTGCTGCCTGCCTTCCCTCCTCCCTCTGTCCCTCCACGGTAGAGCCAGCAGCTCCCAGCTGACCCCTCCCAGGGCATCTCTCACACTCACTCATAGTCATTGGCTGCTAGTGTTTGCACCTGCATGGACCCTGTAGGCCAGCGTTTATCAAACTGTGGGCTGGGACACACACTAGGTGGGCTTTGAACCAATTTCAGGTGGGTCGCATAGCACCTAGCTCAGCCACCGATGAAAGTACAGGGTACAGAGCTGCTGAGCAAGGTGGGCTTCTTGTGGGAGAAAGGCATGGTGCTTTGCTCTGAGTAGGTGGATCTCTGGAAAGGGAGAAAGCTGTGGTTGGAGAAGGATTCAAGACTGCATTCTGCTTTGACTTCTGAGCTGAATGTTTGGGTTCTGAGTGACACAGGAGCTCGCTGTGTAATGGGTCCTTTGGCTGATCATGGCTTAGGTTTGAAGCCTAAACTGAAGGTGTCACTTCTGGCTATGACATCACTTCCAGGTTAATGACATCACTTCCAGTGGGTCCTGACAGATGGTCATTCTAAAAAGGCACTCCTGGCGCTAAAAGGCTTGAGAACCACTGCGGTATGCAATGCCCCATCCTGTTAGCTGACGCAAATGCACACAAGTGCCTGCTCAGCTTGCCTTCAGGCTTGTGGGTTTTCTAGCTACTGACCTTGCCGTGAGTTCTTTCCTGCACCCCTGGTAAGTCTGCAGACATTGGTTGTTGGCATCCTTCAGTCTCGGAAGACCATGGTGTCACGCTCTGAATGGTGGTTCTGGAACAGAGTGTCCTCTCCAGTGCGCGAAGCCTGGGTAAAGTAGGTATGGAGGATAGGCTGTTACCCATGCAGCAAATCCCCCCTCTCCATGTCGCTGAAATGGTCCAATGGAAAGGCAGAGGCCAATACGGTTGGTTCTAGCGGTGTCGCAGGAGTTGCCAGAACGTGACTGTGTTCAGCCATGAACTGCCTCAGGGACTCCGGCTCCGGATTTTGCCTCGAGGATGACTCCTGAAGCCTTTTCCATAACTGGATGTAGCCACAAGGCAGTGGAGGTTTGGGATCAGAGTTTTCCTTCTCTCAGATGAGCTGCCTTCCCAGGCTGATGAGTCCCATCTACCCAGTGGCTGTTTAGTCGCCTCTTACGACAAGTACAGCCAAACTGAGGGCCTATTCTTATCCCCAGCCCCCAGGACATTGCAGACATTGCAATGTAAATTCACGCAAAATCCATGAACATTTGTGTGAATATGAGTTGTAATAAATGCATGATCATATAATTGTGACTGTTTTGACTAACAGTCATTTGGTAAAATGAATGTGTTTCTTGTTTGGGTTAGTATTGGACACTAAACCATTGATCCTGAATTTTCTTAACTATTGACTATACCTTCTTGTTATGCTAATCTGTTTGTAATAGTGACACTCTTTACTTTGGTGAACTTTACTTAAGTTCAGACTCCAAAGTTACCAAAACAGGCAGAAACCGGCTGAAATGTTTATCCTTCTTTTATTATACTGAAGACATGTGACGTCTGTTCTCAGAATCTGCGTAAATGAGAATCACTAAGTCAAAATGAATACAACAAATGCAGATTGCTCTCTCGTTTTGAACAATGTGCAATTCGGGGATGGGAGAGTGATGGAATAGCCTCTTGGGGAGGGCACAGGAGCAAGGACTTTAACTGGCATTTTTTACAGGTTCATGTAGTCATGAGCAAGCCTTGGACCAAACTGGACAATGTGCAGGAGATGCATGAATAGTGACCCACTATTAGAACATGAGAAGAGCCCTGCTGGATCCGGTCAAAGGCCCATCTAGTTCAGCTTCCTGTATCTCACAGAAGCCCCCTGTATCTCACAGGGAGCTCACAAGACACACAAAGTACCTGCATCCTGGTGCCACTCCTTTGCATCCGGCATTTTGAGATAGCCTACTTCTAAAGCCAGGACATTGCGCATACCTATCCTGGCTTGTAACCTGTGATGAACTTTTCCTCCAGAAAGTTGTCCAATCCCCTTTTAAAGGCATCTATAAGAACATTTCATTATTCTTTTTAATGAAAGAGTAGCATCAAAGTCTGTCAATTTTAATGGAGGAGAGGCAGGAAGAGGAAAGGGCTGGCCCATCCATGAGGCCAATTGAAGCAGTTGCCTCGGGCAGCAGGTTAGTGGAGGTCATCCATCTCTATCTACCTTCCTTCCTCACTGCTGGTCTTTCTCCTTCCACTCCCTGGATTGGAAAAGGGAGAAGGAGAAAGAGAGAGGAATTGTGGAGAAGCTAGAACATTGGAGGGAGAGGAGCAGAGGCTGGCATGTCGTCAGGTAAGGAGTCCCGGCCCAGAGACTGTAGGATATCTGCAATAGATGAAATGCTCATTTGAATTTATAACACACTGAATCATTGGTGATTACCCTCCTGTAACTACTTTAGGTCCTTGTGGGTGCAAACCTAGCCAACTTTCCAGCACTGACTGAGCAGCAGTGCAGCCCCAAGGTAAGATAAGGTAACAAACATGCCCTTACCTTGAGGATGCCCCCTTGACTGCCTCCCCACTACAAGATGCAGTGCACACCACATTGGCACAGCTATGTTAGTGCTGGAAAGTTGGTTAGCATTGTGCCCAGTATTGCCTAAGAGCAAACAAAATACTGACTTGACACCAGACACTGGTCAAATACTACTGGCCTAATGTGATGTGGTTAAAGGAATGAATTAACACTCCATGTGTTGATATTTCCCTCTAGAAACCTACCATAGATACTCGCCTACAGTACGTGAAATTTTTGCCAAGTAATCAAGCTCCAATTCTCACTTCACCTGATCTCCGGGTCAATCGGAGGGCAGAGCCTTTCCATTCTGAACAGTTTCATTTCTCAAGGGCAGACAGGCGCCAAGTTTCTCAAGCAGCAGGTAGGCACAGCTCCCCAGAAGCAATGTGTTAACCTTTTATTCTCCTTCCTTCTGCTGCAGCCTGGTTCTGCTTGGCAAATGCTTGCAAAGCAGGTCTGTTTTTTGAAACACTGGAATGGGAATCCTCCTTTCCATTTGAAGCAGGCTACAATCAATGCACCCTTACTTAAGAATAACACCCATGGAAAGCAGTGGGTCTACTTCTGAGTAAAAAGGGTTGCAAATATATGCAGCTGCATCTCTCTGCTGTGAATCACTCTCAGTTATGTGTTATGGGTTGTATGTTGTACTT
Source organism: Tiliqua scincoides (assembly GCF_035046505.1). Lineage (NCBI taxonomy): Eukaryota > Metazoa > Chordata > Lepidosauria > Squamata > Scincidae > Tiliqua > Tiliqua scincoides. Next base: position 68,081,566 of record NC_089827.1, read on the forward strand.
AGAGCTTCTGGCTTAACACACCAGACACCTTAAAGGTGAATTTGATTCATGGATATCCTGCAGTGGTTCCCAACCCTTTTCATTTGCATATCCCTTGGCAGCCCATTTCCATAAATTGTACCCTTTGTATTAGCAAAATGTTTGTAATAATACAAGCCCTCATCTTCTCTCTATGAAAACCCAGACTTCATGTATTCATCACATATTCTCTCTTTTCATCTGTTTGAAGAACAAAAGACTCTGCCTTTGCACTGTTTTGCACCAGAAGTGTGCCGAGAAATTCTGGGTGATTGATCACTTTCCATATTATGTTTCAGCTTTTCTACTGTGCTGGTTTTCAATCACTGGTTCATACATGAATTGATGACCAAAAACTAGCTATTGGTGGGGCTTTCACAGCCAACTAGCTACCTCCCTTCCTGTCTTGCAAGGCATTTTGGAGCATGACCTTCCTTTTTCTACCATTATTCCTTTCTTTTTCAAGTACCCCTAAAGGTCCTGTTGAGTGTCCCTGGGAGTACATGAATACCAGGTTGGGAACCACTGGTATGTTGTTTACAGTACACTTACTCTGATAGTGCTTACAAAAAGGTGATGAAGACCAGAATTTAAAAAGAATAAAAATGTATCTTATGATCTTTTACTATGTTTTTAATAAATTAGAGACTACTGTTCTTAGGTAACAATTAGTGGTGGGTTATTTTTCAGGATCTGGCCTCAAGTAAAATCAGACAAAACTATAGTCAGACACCCGCCTAAGTTTAACTAGCCCTCGACTTATCTGAGGGTCATAGAAAATTCCATGATTGTTGGCTCAAAACCTGCCCTCGACTTATCTGTGGGATCAACTTATAGGCATGTATCTGCGTTAGTTTTTTGCACCGTCCATCTGAGGCTAATACATGTGGGATTTGAGTGGCTACATTATTAGCAGTTGAGTTGATTTCTCCTGGTCATTGGCATACTTGTTCAATGGCATCTGCCGACTTTACTCTCAGGGGATCCACCACAGTTAAGCATCACTGACTGCTGACATTTAGGGCTCCTTGGGGACAGATCCTGCTAATAAAATCAAAATCAAGGCAAAAGAGGTAATTATAATGTTCATGCATACTCCGCATTTGACCTCAATATTAGACCAAACAGAGCTCTGCCAGCTTTGCCAATAAAATTAAGGACTGTACCTTATGAAGCAAATAACCCCCTTCCTTGGCAGAGGAAAAAAATACAAAATAATGATGCCTTTAGAAACAATGCATAAACAGCTTGTTAATACAGGTTGGTCTTCATCATCTGCAAGTTTCGATCTGTGGATTTGACTCACCATGGATCCCAAGCCTGCAATGGAGGACCTCAGAAAATCTCCCAGATGCGACCGGAGGTCATGTCCGAGAGGTCTTCTGAGGTATTGGGAAGTCGCACGGGGAGATTACATGTGGATCACGCCCTAAACCATTCACTTGCAGAAGTACAATCTCAAAAAAGCCTGTACCACATCATTATTCTGAATGTGTAGATCAACTTTCTGACAAGCCTTGGACAGCAGTGGTTCTCACACATTTAACACTAGGGCCCACTTTTTAGTGGGAATCTGTCAGAACCCACCAGAAGTGATGTCGTGACCGGAAGTGACATCATCAAGCAGGAAAATTTTTAACAATTCTAGGCTGCAATCCTACCCACAGTTACCCAGGAGTAAGTCCCATTTACTGTCATTGTTAAAAGAATATAAATAGTAGCTTGTTAAAACTACAGGTCTGTAACATATCCCCAAATGCAGTCACAGACCATGGGAGTATTCAGTCTACTATATTAAAAATAAAATATTGAAATGAATGGGAATCCACCTAAATTAACTAGCAACCCACCTAGTGGGTCCCAACCCTGTACAATGTACAGCAGGGGTCTCTAAACTTTTGGGCCGAAGGGCCGCATCAAATATCTGGCTGGGTGTCGAGGGCCGGAAAAAAAATTAAATAGAAAATTTAAATAAATACATTAGAGATGGAACTTAGATGAATGACTGAAATGAATGAATGAATGAATGAATGGGCTCAAAAGTCCAGGATTTCTCCAAGTACCAACACAGCCCAAGACATAAAGCACACACACTTAAATGGACCCCCGTTCCCCCACCTCACAAGCACAACTCTAGTTGTGTTTGGTCAACTGGGCCAGAAGCTCTCAGGGGATAAGAGGCTGGCCACAGGCCGGATAGAAGCACTCCGCGGTCCGCATCTGCCCCCTGGGCAGGGTTTGGAGACCACTGATGTACAGAATTCACATTTGACTCAAGTCATAGAATGTAAACAGTTTGGTTTTGACTTCTACAGTCTTTTATACATTAACATGACCAGTATGTCCAATCTTAAACTTAAATTCTGCCGCTCCAAAGTAAAGGAGATACATATATTTTTTTTTTTCTCTGAAGAGAGAAGGGGCTGTCGTTTATGAGCATACTGTCACAATGTATGTTTTACGCACATTAAGTGTGCATTACCTGCAGTTTCTTTGGTGTTCCCTATCCTTTGTGACAAGCAAGTTGTATTTTCCCCACGCGCGCCTGGAAAGTTTCCCAGTCTGCAAATTCTACAGCGGAAGATTTTAATTTGAACAAGACAGCCACATGGCACCACTTGCTCAATCAAACTGCGATAAGCAGATTACACCAAAAGCAAATTTTAAGGCACAGCCCTTCAAGTGTAATCAAGCAAGGATAATTTGGGGGGAAATGCTGTTTCTATATTTCAGGAAAAAAAGAAAAAACATAATGAGATGCATTTGAAAAAGAAAACACTGTAGTTAATTATTCATCCCCCCCCCCCCCAGAATAAATGTTTGGTATTCATTGACCTGAAAAGTAGCACAAACCAGAAGCTCAGCCTTTAAAGGAGAGTTCTTTGTTAAATGAATCAATCAGGCCCTTTTTGTCTCTTACAGGGAAAGAAAAAGCATTAACATGATGGAAAGATAACATAATCAAACAATGTAAGGCTTATCATACCAAGAGGAATTGTATGTAGGTAGTAGTTGTAGAGCAATTACCAGAGAGACTTGGATTTGTATGAAATGCTTGAGAGTTTGGCAGCCATATGTCCTCAAAGCATTGCGCTAGCAGCTCCAGTGACATGAAATAGAATTTGAAGAGACGGATTACTTTGTTAGATCCAATCAAGTCCCATCAAGATCTGAGAACTGCTGAATTCTAAAGTTGCAATTAAAAGTGCAATTTGTTTGGTAAGCCCCAGTTCCCAAACATAAGATCAATGTATTGACTCTAGAATGTACTTACACATTCTAGAGACTGTGAATGCCTTGATGCCTGGAGCTGAAGTGGTGCCAATATGGCGACCACTGCATCCTGGGGGCACCAAGGCTACCAGCGGAGTCTCCTCGGGTTAAGGGAGCATTTGCTCCCTTAAATCGGGTAATACTGAAGCTCCACCAATGAATCTCCTGGGCTTTGTGTCCGTGTTTGTTGGGTCACCTAGCTCAGGAGAGGGGTTAGGATGCAGTGGCAGAGGCTGCCTTCATCTCTGCCCCCCTCCTCCTGGGCCAAATCCCCCCTCTTCACTCTCCCTCTGCCCCGTTCCACCCACTCCCTGCCTCTCCCCGACCTTGAGAAGTCTTACTGCTGGCTGGTGCTGGAGGAGCACCAGATGGCTGTCCATGCAGTGTTGAGGTTCAGTGACTACTGGTGCTGACCTAGCACCAGCGCTCCCTTGGTGCTGTCAACGTGCCTTATGGCACATTTATGACAGTTAAAGTTGGTGGTGCATGTGTACTACTAGCGCTATGGGCTTCAGCGTTGAGCCCTAACACAATCCTAGACAAGGCTCCAATCCTGTGTGCACTGCCCTTGGGTGGCACTGCCCTCTTCCTGTGCTGGCACTGGCCATTGTAAGGCTGTTAGCGCCAGCCATGAAAGGCATTCCAACAGTGTTTCTCCCACCACTTGCAGGAGCCAGTAAGTCAGCAGCACTAGCATAGGTGGGGGGACATAACAGGGGTAGAGAGAGGGCAAAACGAGACAGGGGAGGGTGGCGATGGGAAGAGGGGGAAGAAGAGGAACAGACAATGTATTACTATAGACAGTTGCCCTAGAAACAGACCCCAGAACCCAGAAGAGTTTCTAGCCATTTTCAGATGGTACACTGGTTAAAAATCGCTGCCGTAGAGGGCCTTTGGCGGTCACCATCACTGCTATCACTTCCTGGTGCATTTTTAAGCTTGAGCTTCTCTCCTTCCTCCTCACAGTGACGGCCTCCTATGGAGTAGGAGGAAATCAAAGACAGATCTTAAGATGATTGTTTGAAAATGTTTTGCATTACTTTATGCATGCAATTTAACTGATATGAGCCACCTTGTGCAGGGGGAAGCTGCAGAAAGACATGATCAAAATCTACAGAATAAATAGACAGTTACGAATGTGTGCTGCTCTGACATCTTGCTATACATACAGTACAAATTGGATTGTCAGAACAAAAGCATCAGAGTAGGAAACCGGAAGACACAGATCAATCCTCTAGCTTTTCAAAACAGAGAAGGTCTTTCTTGTCAGCTTGTCAAACCAAGGGAGTGGTGTGGATGGAAGGGGGGACATGCTATATATGGCTTTCTGCCCCCCTCTTCCTGGCAAGGGGAGTCAATCCAGGCCTTAACTGTTCCTCACCGCTCCCAGACTGCAGTTAGTCACTCTTGACTTTGCGAGGCGATTAAGGTTAAGTAACAGTTGGTCTGACATTTGCAGGTAGAGGCTTGCTCGCACGAACGGGCTTTGTGGAGTCGGTACTCTGCCTCTTAGGGCCATGAACTCTGCCGTGAGCATGGAGGAGAAATTCTTGATCCCGATCTTTATGTTATTAGTCAAATGCTCTAAAGAAAAGTGGAAAAAATGAATTTGAGGCAGGTTTTTACTTTGCTAATGTTACAGTTAGGTAAGAAGTATAGCCACCTTACTATATATTTTCCCCTCCTTCCTGAATGCTTCTTCAAGTTATAGCTGTTCAAAGCTGATGCTATTTATGTATCCAAGAACTGTGAAAAAAAAAAAAAAATAAGCATGCTTGTGTGTTAGATGTCTTTGAGTTCAGAAAACTCAGAATTGTTCAGAAACTTCAGAATTGTTTCATGCTGAGTTTTTAACTATCAAAATACGCTTGGACTCCAGCATGAAAATAGGAAATCAGTGTTGGTTTCTTTATCTCCACAAAGATGGCTCACAAAAAGGTTTCCAAGGCGGTTCCATAAGTGGGCAACAAAATGGGTAATTAGATGAATCTGACTTGACCGAATTGGACCGTAGCTTCCAAGTCACAAGAAGTTGTGGTTCCACTTTGCTCTGCATTGGTCAGACCTCACCTGGGTCAGAAGTACTGTGTCCAATTCTGGGCACCTCACTTTAAGAAAGATGCAGCCAAACTGGAGCAGGTTCAGAAGAGAGTGATGAGGATGATCAGAGGGCTGGAGAATAAGCCCTATGAAGAAAGGTTGAAGGAACTTGTTATATTCAGCCTGGGGAAGATGAGGCTGAGAGGGAATATGGTATTGCTCTTCAAATACCTGAAGGTATTTGATGGAAGAAGGGACACATTTGTTCTCGACTGCCTCTGAAAGTAGATCCAATGGGTACAAACTGCAAGAGATTCTGATTGGCCATCAGGAAAAAATTCCTAATGGTAAGGGCTGTTCGGCAGTGGGACAGATTGCTAAGCGAGGTGGTGGATTCTACCTCCCTTGAGATCTTCAAGCAGAGGCTTGACAAGAACCTGCTCTAGGAGGATTTCCTGCTACAGGCAGGGGGTTGGACTAGATGATCTCGTAGGCACCTTCCAACTCTATGATTCTATGATTATGGACCTTTTAAATATCATCACAATTCCACATGTGGATCCACCTCCAAGCCACCCAAGCATTCTGCAATGCTGTGCGCAGTGACACTACTATCATTTAACTACATTTGTACCTCCACGTGCAAATCTTTTCTTCATAGGGGACAGAAAGTTATGGATGACTTTTCATTAAGGAGTTTTCTTTACATGAGGAAAACTCAGGTGGTCACCCAGTATAAAATTCAGGTTCATTACTGCCCCAATCCTATCCCCTGCCATCAGTACCAATTCAGCCACACCAAAAAGGTATGCACTATATACCATGGGGAGGGGGAACCCAAAGTCAAGCAATAGGTATATAAAAATGTTTCTTTCTTACTTCTGCGTAAGCCCTTGGGCCGTGTATGGGTCTCCTCAGATATATTCTGCCTATTTTCACGGCACATGTCCAAGGAGGGAAAAGGGACAGGAAGTTTTTCCAAAACACAGGATAAGATCCAGCATACACCATTGCCACTGGATCCTCCCTGCCTCGTGTAAGCTTCCTGCTCCTAAATGGGTCTCCTCAGACCTGTGCTGATTTTACTGGTGCAAGTACGAGGAAAGAGAGGAGGTGGGGATAGGATCCCCATGAAGGGGATAGGATCCAGCATGTACCACTGCAGTTTGATCCACCCCTCCTACAGTCTCCTTGCCCCATTCCGCCCCCTCTCTGTCCAGTTTTGTCCTTCCCCATGCACATCCTGCCGTTCCAAACCCTTGTCGCTTCCCCCGCTGGCCTACCTACTTCAGCGGGTGGCAAGGAAACCTCTGACATGCACAAGAAAAATCTGACTTTCCCACTGGTGCTCAGGAGGCACGCTTTATGGATACTGCTGCAGTCATCACCAGTGGAATGCGTGATCCACTGGCAGCTGGGCCCAGTAGTAAGAAATCTGACCTCAGTCCTGTTGAGTAACCGATAAAACATATTTTTCGAAATGCCTACTGTAAACTGAGGAAAGGATGTATCTGCCTGCTCGTCTCTCACCAGGTGTGATGGATTCTTACCAACAATCCATCACTGTGAGCTTGTCAGCTGTTAAAGGAGAAACGGCTCGATGCCGAAATGGTTAGAACACCCAAGAATATTATCTTTGATCAGATTGATGCTAAGAGATTTCTTTTAATTGCAGAGGTAAATTTCTCGACATCAAAGTTCTAAGAACCTAAGCAAACAACCCGTGCACATTCAAACAGGTTATTCTCAGGACCGAAATGCAACCCACACCCAGAAATGATTGCCGAGTCTGCAAAAAAAACCCACAAAAAAACAAAAAAAAAATCCCAGGCCTGCTCTGTTTCATTGGGATGTTACTTTCCCTTTAAATATTTGTTCTAAATACATTAGCATGTGGCTTGGATGGCTGACAGCACAAATACAAAAAGAAAAAAGAAAAAAAAGAAAATTTTGGAATGTGTAGCATATGCACAATCTGTACAAGAGATGGCTGGCAAAAAAATTTAAAGAGAAGACTTGATCGCGGGGAGATGTCTCAATTGCAGGGTTTTTAAATGAAATGGAATGTTGTCGGAGGTTTTGAAGAGCACATTCCACTAAGCCCGAGTTGTTAAAATCTTGAAAAGCGAGGACATTTGATATTGCTATAAAACTTCACATGTTAAATGCACCTCATAGGCATGTACTCGTTCTCTCACTCACAGCCCAAATCTGACCCCCCACAACCTCCCCTTTAACATGCAGCCACGAGTAAGGAGTATGCGCTGCAAGCTATGGTGAGGCAGCAACCAGAAGGCCAATGAAAGGTAAATAAAAAATGGCCACCTATGCGCCCTTGTACCCATGCTATGAAGCTAGCGTATGTCCAAGGAAGGAAGGAGGTAGGTGGGCTGGAAAATGGGGAATAGGATCCGGCATGTGCATTTGCCGCACCCTCCAGCCCACTTCCCACCCCTATCCTCCCCCCTCACTGCCCCAAACCTCCCCTGGACTGCCCATGGTCTGTCTCTACTGCCAAATTACCTGGGCCAATAGATTGGGTGAGTCTGGGGCAGCTGACAATTTCTACTGGTGGCTCAGTCATGCATGACATCGGTGTGGCTTTTGTGCTGACAACATCAGGTCTATAGCAGTGGATCTTGAGGCCTACAGTTGGAGATCCTTGATAGGATTGGGTTATAAGTAGAGTTCAGCAAGCATGTGTACATAGGGCAAAATGACCTATCCTGTGTCATGATATGTGAGCCCTCACTAGTGTGTCCCAAAACCTTCTTGAAAAAACTGGTGGTGGGGTAAAAGGGGCAGGAAGGGGCAGGGGATTGGCAAACCAGGTTCGGGAAGGCTGAGATCAGTGCCGCCAGCACTGCTGATATCCTATCCCCCTTCCTGGGCCTGATCCTATAGTGTGTGTCCATGCAGACCTGCACCAGCTATTTAGCTCACATGAGTCTGAGTAGACACCTGCACGCCACGGTTGGTTGTCCCCGGGTAAGGGAAATGTTCCCTTACCCTGAGGGCCTTCCACAACTGACCACCCACCATAGGATGCCATTTTGCCACTGCATCTGCGGGAGGGGGGAGAAATTGACAGGACTGGGTTATTTGTTCTTTTTTTTTTGCTAGGCTCTCTCTCTCTCTCTCTCTCTCTCTCTCTCCCCCCCCCCTTCTCTTTTTCTTCGATTTGTTATTGTGGGTGAATTCAGTTTAATGAACAGAACTGCTGACTGCCCTCCTCAATGCCAATAAGCCTTCAACAATGTTTAGAGAGGCATCCAGTGGCTGCTAGCATAATGAGAAGACCGTTTCGAGAAGGAACCGCAGCACTGAAAACAGTGTCAAAGGGGACCCGTTGTAGATGGACTTAAGTGGCTTTACCCGATGAAGTCAGCCTTGTGGACTTGAGGCAGAGAACACCATGCCTGTAATCTACTGGGAGACTCTGTCTTGGAAAGGTTGGGCAAGAAATGGAGATCACGTAAGTTAATGCATGATTTGGCTAGTCCTGCTGTCTGAGATAAATGGCCATTTTGAGTTTGGAAGAAGTAAAAATGTCACTCGACCTACTGCAAGAAATGTCTTTGGCAATAGTCACAGCAACAATAATGAGAACAAAACCAAGCTCTCAGGAAATGGACAGTCTTATAATCGATATGTTTGTACCCCAAAAGTCAAAATAGGCTTAAGTGAAACACCGGTCTTGAATTTCAGTCTGTGCACATGCCTTCGGATGAGAAAACCAATTGCTTGGTCTTAGTATTTTAAACGTCTTGAGAATTGCTTCACTCTAAAATGTGTTCATAGAGTCAAGGAAGGCTGCAATCCCAACCTCACTTTCCTGGGAGTAAGTCCCATTGGACTTACTTCTGAGTAGACCTGCTTAGGATTGTGCCCCAAGATGCTAGAAATAATTTCTTTCAGCAAAAGATTTGTTTCTCCCTGAAACTAAGCATTGACCTTGGACAATACATTGTCTCTCAGTTTAACATAACTCACAATGTTACTATGTAAGTAGCAGTTAATGTTGAGCGTTTGGTATACCGAAAAGCAGAGCCAACCCATCCTTGTGGCCACTCACCTCAGGGCCCAATCCTATCCAATTTTCCAGTGCTGATGCTGCCGTGCCAATGGGGTATGCACTGCTTCCTGTGACGGGAAGGCGGTTACAGAGGCCTCCTCAAGATTTGGGAACATTTGTTCCCTTACCTCGGGACTGCATTGAGGCAGCAACGGTGCTGGAAAGTTGGATAGGATTGGGCCCTCAGGCACCAAATTGGTGTGTGTGGGGGGATGCCTGGCATTGTCCGCTTACTTGCCTTCACTGCTTCTCCTTTATTTTATTTATTTTTCACATTTTTATACCGCCCTTCCTCCAAAGTGCTCAGGGCGGTGTACACAGCTACTCCTCTCCTTTGTCCTCACAACAACCCTGTGAGGTAGGTGAGGCTGAAAGAAAGTGAATGGCCCAAGGTCACTCAGGAAACTTCATGGTTGAGGGGGGATTTGGACCTGGATCTTCCAGGTCTAAGCCCATCTCCCAAACCATTACAACACCCTCCTTCCACTTCCTGGATTGGAAGAGGGGGTGTAAATGAAACACCCCAAATGTTACATGGCGGTACCTTCTGCAACTGCAGACAACCTTTATCATAGAATCATAGAGTTGGAAGGGACCTAAAAGGTCATTTAGTCTAACCTCTGCTTGTAGCAGAAAATCATCCTACAGCATCTCCAGCAGGTTCTTGTCCAGCAGGTGCTTGTCAAGGTGCTTTATCAGGCACAATAAAGGAGATGATGATGATTGTTTTTCTGTATAGCTTGCCAGATGTTGGTGGCTGGGTGGGTCCTTCCCCAAAATGTAGGATAGTCACAAATATTTTCACAATAATATTTTCACAAGGTTGCTTTCTGTCATTTGCATGTAGTGATTTCATTTGCACCTAGGCTATTTGGGTGTTTTTCAAAGTCTTTTGGCATTGCACCTAGAGACATTGAAAAACACCTGAACATCATCATCATCATCATCATCATCATCATCATCAACAACAACAACAACAACAACAACAACACTGTTTTTCAACAAAAATAGTCCACAAAGCAGTTTACAAAGAAAACCGGAGCACAGAAACACTCACTGTTTTACCCCTAGAATGCTCTCCTGCCAGCCTCTCCCACTTCCTGTGTCACCTGGTTCTGTACTTACATGTGCTGGCTTCCATGGGATAAGATCTGGCACTGGGAGGCCAGTGCGCATGGAGCTCAAGTAGTCACAAACGTGCTTTGTGGCATACTCATAACACTCCTGGGCCAGTGCAGGGGGCCAGTGCCAGCACAACCACCAGTGTGGATTGCTCTGCCTGAGTTTTTTCTTCACATTAGCAGGCAGAAGAATAAAATTCCCCAGGCCACTGAAACTTATAATGGGCACTTTTTGTTTGGAGAATGTGGTTTTCTCTGACTCATTAGTCCCCAAACTGCAGAGTCCATCACCTGGCAATCATCCTGAGTTCTCAAGACAGCTTTGTTAGCTCAGGCTTTGTTAGCTCAGCTGCAGAGCTGAAGTGCTACAAGACTTTTGGGAGGAATTTAGGGTCTGCCTTGCCAAAAAAAAAATAAAAAATAAAAGAGAGAGAGAGAGAGTCAGCAAAGTGACTTACGAAAACCAGCTGGTTCACCTGCCCTACTTATCAGTGCAAGTCATGTAAAAGTCAATGTAAGGAAAGGGAGAAACTCATTCTGATCCACTTTAGAAAATATTCCCTTCCTGCTCACTTGGAGGTACTTCTAATTCACCATCACAGGCAAGTGGCTTTTTACAAGCCTGGCTGTACTCACTCAGCTGGGTTCCATTAGAGACAGCTGGTTTTAGTCCCTCCAGCTGTAAATGGACACCTTATCCAATATGTCCAATACATTAAAGATTCTCAGATATGATGTTCACCACATTCATCTCTTGCATACCTGGAGAGAGGAAGAGACCTTAGGGAAGTCCATCGCTTTAATATCAGGTTCACAGCTCAATCCTATGTTCGGTGAGTGCCGCCGCCACAGGGTGTCATAAAATTGCCCTAAAGCACTTTTTGACACAGCGCGAGTGTCACTGACGGGAAGGCCTGTGCCATCCCACGGATGCCGCATCCTGCCCAACAGCCGAGTGGGCAGGTAACTGCTGCACTGGGTGGCAGTGAGGTGGGGGGAGGGTGGAATAGAGGTGGGAGGGAGTGTTTCAGGGCATGGGGAGGACGGAGAGGGGCGGTTCAGGTCTTGGGAGGGTGCCAGCATGGCAGAGGAGGCCTCTGCCATATCCAGGTCTGAATGCCCTACACGGAACTACTCTGTTCTGTGCCAGTGCAGTTCTGAGCTGTCACAGATTCGAGTAGCCAAACTGAGCAGGCTGCATGGCCTAATTGAACAAACTTGCCATTACCCTGAGGAGACCTCCCACCTGCTCATTCCCAGCACTGGATACAGCGTGAGCCCTGCTGCACCCGCATTGAATAGGATCAGTGATGTAACTAAGGTGTGGCAAGTGGGGACATCTGCCCTGAGTGCAATTTGAAGGGGGCACTGGGAGTAGATGCACCTATATTCTACCGATGGTGCGTTTCTGCACCAGTATCAAGGGACCTCCCAAAAAGAGGAAAATACCTGCCGGAAAAATACGGAACACTATTTTTCATTTCTTTTTTAGGGGGGTTTAGCATCCACAGAGTTTTTCATAAATTCAATTGATGCGACAGGGCTGGAGCCATGTAGTTATTTGATTTTTCTCTGTAAACCGCTTTGTGAAATTTTAGTTGAAAAGCAGTATATAAATACTGTTAATAATTAATAATAATAATTTGACCATCGTTATATATGTGGTCCATCATTAAGCGAACGGTTGTTAAGCAGCGCACTCCTGATTTGCTATGTGAATGGAAGTACCAGATTTCTGATTCTCGAAGGTGTCTTTCATTATTTGCATTTCTATAAGCAAGGTCATCATCAGCCAGGTAGCTCCCGGATCTTAATGTAATTCCCTTAATATTGGACACAAGCCTTTTGACGGGTCAAAGATTTGGTTGCCGACCATTGAACAGATCTCTGTAGCTGCGCCTTTAACAAGCAGCTTGATGGGAAAGAATGAGCAGAGGAAACTTTTGACAGCACAGAGCTAACAGGATCTCCTGCTGGCAGCAGGTGCAGCCACAGAGACTGGTTGAGCAGTTAGCATCCCTAATCAGAAGTCACAGACATTGCCATGGCTTCATCTCACACATTACATTACGCGCCAGGAAGCAGATGCTGTGAGGCTGCAGAGGCACGGAAAGGAGGACCACTTTCATGTCACATCTGAATCTCACGCGACGGGCATTTAAAGTTGTAAGTCAGATAAAATTAGCAGTTTCCCTTTCAGTGCCGTCAGCCACCTCAAACTGGACCAGATCACGGTTTCCCTTCAGAAAAGGGGCAGCGTACTGGGTTACCAATGCCGATTTTTCACAAGGCCTTTCTTTCTCAAGTCAGCTGGTCTCCAAGAACAGCACAGCCGAAATGACAATGCGCTCTTTATGGCTGGTGCTGTATATCCCTGGGAAACGAAACTGAATATAAAAATAATGCCATCCACTTTGAACTGACCCTTCACATCGTATCTCACAGGGAAGGAAGAACTAAAGGGGAATAAAATCTGTCCTGGGGGGGGGGGGGAAGGTAAATAGCAACAGATGTGCTGGTTTGCAGAGTGAGAGCTTTGCCTGACATCCATTGGTCAGAGAGAGAAAACACTGAGAGCCCAATTCTAGGCATGTCTACTCAGAAGTAAGTCCCACTATGGTCAATGGGGCTTACTCCCAGGTAAGTATGGATAGGATTGCAGCCTTTGGGATGCTTGGGGAATTTTTTTTTTTTTAAACAAATCAACAACTGCTTGGGCTGGCTAAGAGCGTTCTTCTTCATTTTAATTAAATTTTCAGACTTGCTGTAAACTTTTAATTTACATAATTAATTGATTTGATTTTGTCATTTGAGGGGGTGTTAAAAACTTTCCTGCTTGATGATGTCCCTTCCAGCCATGACATCACTTCCAGGTTAATGACATCACTTCCAGTGGGTCCAGATAGATTGTCATTCTAATAAGTGGGTCCCAGTGCTAGCAAGTTTGAGAACCACTGATGTAGAGTGTTTTGGGTTGTTGTTTTGTTTTTTTAAAAGATCTGTTGCTCTATGAATTGGTAACATTACACATTTGTCTGAAAAATTAGTGTATTTTATCTGCAAACAGAATCTATGAGTGTTCTGGCTTATTGTCTACCATGAGATAGCTGGGCTTTATAAAATCTTCGTAAATAGTTTGGTGCTGCAAACTGCATTTTTTGACAGACGATGAAAAGTCAAGTCAGAATCTCATTAAGGCTTGAAGATATGGAGGCTTTTTCCTTACAAACTCTGAGGCAGGCTTTGAGTTAGTCCTGAGGTATTGATAAGAGCTCAAGGGTGAGGTTTTGAGGTTTCTGCTGGGGGATCAGATATCAGCAGGTTATTTAGCTGAAGTTAGGGTTGGCTGGAGTTTTGCAAATTGTGCTCCAGGGACTAAATAAGACTTGCCTGTTCTACAGTCAAATAAGCACCATTTGGGACTAGTTTTGAAGACTATCCTTGAACAAATAAAAGTACGGGTGGGTCCTCTGTATCCACAGGTTTGGCACCCACAGATTCAACAGCATGTTTGCTGGACCCATACTGGAGGGCCTCATGTGACATCTTGGATGTAACCAGAAGCCCCTTCCAAATATGTCCTCTCCAGGCATCAGAACACCTTCAGATGTAGCCAGAAGTTACTTCCAGAGGTCCTCTATGGTCCCAACCCACAGATTCCCCCCATGTTTACTGAGAGCCAACCTGTACCTTATACTAATTTAGACCATTGGTTCATCTAAGCCAGGGTTGCCTATGCAATGCTACATGAGGGCCAAACTTCATCAGAGTTGTCCTTGCTTTTGCCGCAACAGATCAACTTGACAAGTACTGGTTCAAGAACTCCAGTTGCCTAAGGCAACTTGCTAAACATTTCCCGCCTTGCTCTAGCTCTTTGCTCTTCTCCACACTTCCTCTCAGTCCACCTTTTCCCTTTCCAATCCAGGGAATGGGAGGAGGAGCAGTGGAAGGGAGTAGGTAGATGGAGGTGGGTGCTCTCCTACTAGTCAGCTGTCTGCCAGTGTTGCCTCAGCTGGCCTCATCAATGGGCCAGTCTTGAACCTCTGAACACCATGCAGTTAGGGACTTGAGCTGACTTAGAAACTATGTGGGGCTGCACCTCAGATCAAGGCTGCATTTGTGGAGGTCTTTAATTTCTTGCTTTTGCACTGCTTTCCCACCAAAAATCCCCCGAAGTGGCTATTTAACTCCCAAAGTGTCATTGTAGCCTATGGCATTGAGGGATTAAATAGCTGCTTGGGGAGGGGGGGGGGGTTAGCTAGGAAATGAATCAGAACTACCTTCTGCCCATGCTGCCAACCTGAACCATGGCTGCTGCTGTTAAATAAACTCGAGACCTTAGCTGTAGTTTGGCCCTGGCTGTCAGCAGTTTCCCAGGGTTTCAGGTAGAGAGGAGGTCTTTCTTAGCCCAGTAGAGATGCCAGGGACTGAACCAGGGTGGTCTGCATGTCAAACATGTGCACTGTATTACAGCCCCTCCCCTGACAAACCCTGTGCCCTCCATGTTCAGCACAGATGCAGCACCAAGGTTTCTTCTGCCAGGTACATGTGCCTCATCATGCCAGATGTGCGCAGACAAGGCAGTGTTGGCGAGTGAGAAGGGATTCCGAGTACCATCCCTGCCTTCTAATTTTCCCTTGCCAATTTCTGTTGAGCTATTTTGAACTTGAATTTCCAAGCAGACCTGGAGGCCAGAAAAAAGCCAGAAATGACTGCTGGGGGGGGGGAGCAGAGCGGGGCAAGCAGGAGACAATATTTGCAGTAAAGAACCAGCAGACATAGGAAGGCGCTCCTTATGTTTGTTGACTCTGCAGGAGAGGAAACAGCCTGTATGCTGAGCTACACTGTTGTATACAGTGGGGCCTCCATATCTTCAGGGGATCCATCCCAGAACCCCTGTGGATACAAAATCTGAAGATGACGGAGTTCATGGAGGGGGGCAGTGTTGTGGCACCACAATTATGTTAAGTCTGCACTGGGACTTCTAGAGGCTGTGCTGGTCCTGCGGTCCTGTCCATGGGCCTCCTCAAAGACATGATCAGAAGCCACATACTCAACTTCCGGTCGTACCTGGGAGGTGTTCTGAGGCATGGAGAAGCCTGTGGAGAGGCACAGGTCTCCCTGTGCCTAAGAATACCTTCGGACATGACCAGAAATGGTTCCACTCATGTCCTGGAGGCCTTCTGAGGCTTGGGCTCAACACCTGCAGATGATGGAGTCTGCCGATGCAGAGTCCATGGATACTGAGGGTTCACTGTGGTCACAAAGAGTGTGAAAGTTTGCCACTAACAGTAGGGGGAACTGTCACTTATCTTGTTAGTTGGTGAGATCTTGCTGGTGGTTCCTCTTTCAACATCTAACTGACCCTATACCTCAGCTCCCTGGTTTCCTGTTCTGTTGTTCTGCCTGTATAAGATTCCTTGTGGTTTTGTTGTTGCGGCAAAGTATGCAGAACACTCCGCTCTGCTGTGTGTGGGACTCTGTTGTGTGGACCCCTTAGTTCTGCTAACAGATTCTCAGCTCTGCATCTCATTGTCCACCTGCATTCATGGGTTTGCATTCTGCAAACCACGCTTTGGATACATGCATTTGCCAAAGGAACATGTCGCTCCTTCCTAAGAATCAGTCCTTAGTCATGCAAAATAAAGGAACTTGGCAGGGTAGTGGGAGTCACATGACCCAGTTTGTTGTGGGTTCCTTAGAGACTATCTTTGTTTTGTCAAGGTGAGGTGAGGCACGGTGAAGTTGGCTCACAAGTTAAAAGGGAAAGGAAGACAACATCTGAGAAACTGGAGGCTATAAATCAGTCCCATGGTTAGAACATCAAACAAGGCCCTTCCTTCCAGCTGTATAGTATTGGCAACCTTCAGCCTCGAAAGACTATGGTATCACGCTCTGAAAGATGGTTCTGGAACAGCGTCTAGTGTGGCTGAAAAGGCCGATTCGGGAGTGACAATCCCTTTCACACCGGGAGCAAGTGCAGTCTGTCCCTGGTCTGTCTCCCTGGCTATGGGCCTTCCTTCTTTGCCTCTTTGCCTCAGACTGTTGGCCAAGTGTCTTTTCAAACTGGGAAAGACCATGCTGCACAGCCTGCCTCCAAGTGGGCCGCTCAGAGGCCAGGGTTTCCCACCTGTTGAGCTCCACTCCTAAGGCCTTCAGATCCCTCTTGCAGATGTCCTTGTATTGCAGCTGTGGTCTGCCTGTAGGGTGCTTTCCTTGCACGAGTTCTCCATAGAGGAGATCCTTTGGGATCCGGCCATCATCCATTCTGAGTAATATAATAATAATAATAATAATAATAATAATAATAATATACAGTATTTATATACCACCTTTCTTGGTCTTTATTCAAGACTTTATTCAAGGCGGTTTACACAGGCAGGCTTATTAAATCCACGCAGGGATTTTTACAAATTGAAAGAAGGTTCTCTCTTTCAAGAACCACCACATTCAAGAATGTATCCCTTGATTTCTAAATATCAGTGACAGAAGGCTTTTCCATGGAAGGCTGCACAAGTTATTTTAATAGAGTCAGTCTTGTATAAACAGGTAACATTGACCCTTCAGCCGGTTCATTTTATAATGCAGAACTTGGTAGAAACCAAGCATCCAGAAATCATCCTTGCAGATGGAAATGATCTGAAAGACGTTCTTCATCCCAACCTTTTACAAAGGGAAGGAATATGTTGTTGCTGTTGTTGACTTTTGTGAAGCATTTTCATGTTGCACATGGAAATTCTAAAAGACAAGACAGGGTTATGTCCAAGGTGAAGTCAGGAGTGCTGTCCTTTCTTTGATCCTGTAATTTGCCATCTTAATAAATGGTTAGCAGAGCAGTTAAAAGATGATGACTTTGTTTTGTTGTTTTAAGGCAGAATAAACATTGGCAATGCCTGGAGACGAACACTGTGCACACCTAATTTTTTTATCCTTTGTTTCCATCTAACTAAAGTAAGGGAGCTATCCTGGGTCATTCCAACCTCTGACAAATGGAAGTTCTGTAGTTCTCTGTCTACACCAGTGTTTCTCAACCAGTGGTATACGTACCACCACTGGTACTTGAAGTGATGTCTGGTGGTACTCACAGGACCCCTGGACACTTGCCACCTGGCAACACAACACACAGAAGTAGGAGGTTTGGCTTGGTGCACAGTGCTCCAGCTTTTCCATGCCCAAAAAAGTCCACCCATCCACGTGAGCCTCTTACTGGTGTTCGTTGCATCGCATCTGGCATCCCAACCCAGAAGTAACTGCCGCTGATGTCATTTCCAGTTTACTTCTGGTGGTATTTTGAATGGGTGGACCATGTGAAGCGGTAGAGCAGAGGACAAACCTTGAGAAACACTGGTCTACATAATAAGGAACTGGAAAGAATGCAGCCAAAGATGCAGTGTGCCTTGGCTTGTCTAGTTGAATAGATCTTTCTTTTCTCCTGCGAGGACTAGGCTTTAGGACAAAGGCCCTGCAGATGCCCAATCTCATCTGAACTCGGAAGCTAAGCAAGGTCAGGCCTGGTTAGTACTTGGATGGGAGACCGCCTGGGAATACTGGGTGCTGTAGGCTTATACCATAGTCTTTCAAGACTGAAGGTTGCCAACCATTGTCAAACATACGGCCCAAAGGCTGCATTTGGCTCTTTATCTGGCCCATGTGATAGCTGGGCTCTCCCATCATCTGCTCTCAGCTGCTGAGCTGCAAAGTAGAGCATTGGCAGAAGTGCTGCACTGTTTATCTTATTTATCTGTTTATCTGCTGCACCAATTATCACATGGGCTGCCCTTTCAGCAGTACTGAGGTGTCACTGCCGAAAGAGCAGCCTGCTGATAATTGGGCTCTCTTATAACCTTAAAATATGATCAAGATTGGGTATTTTCTGTCATTTGAAGCTAATGAGTTCCTAAGAGAGGAAAAAAAGTACTTATTTCTGGTCATCCCCCGCTTAATGACGCCACTTCCTGCTTAATGATATCACCTTTGGCAGCCCCGTCAGGATGAGGCATCAAGGATTCTCATCACATGGGCTCTAACATTTGCAGGACCATGTGTCTCAGGGTGCAGTCTTGAAGCCATTTACATGGGAATATGCCCCACTGAGCACAATAACTCTTTTTAAGTTAAAATGCATAAGATTGTGCTGCCCAAGACCTTCTTTAAAATTATTTCCCCCTATTTTTTGTCTGAGTATTTCCCAAAATATGTTTACTTCTTAATTGTTAAGGAACCAGTGGCATCACTATGGGGTGTGGATAGCACTGGGTGTCACCCTTGGTAACACCATACCACCCAAGCCTCAGATTAGCAATTTTTGGCCACTCTGGGCCCAGCTGCCTCGCGCTCCCATCAACTATCATGTTCATGCCACTCTCCGGGGAGAACGTGAAGCAACTGGACCCGGAGCGGGCTGAAGATCGCCAAACAGAGGCAATTCGAAGGCAGGTTTATCACCTTAGAAGCAATTTGATAGCATGGATGGTCAGGGGGTAACATGATTATGTCATAAGGTCACCCTTAAACTTCCAGAATGCTGAGCTCCTTCAGGTGAGCACCTCACCAGGTAGGTGAGATGTCTCTGTAGGGAACCAGAACACACCTCCAAATAATGATCATGATTTTGTGGCATTTTTCTAAGAAATGTGTTATTTTAGTGAACACCTGTGCGTTTAAGTGAAGCCCCTGGGTATTCTTGTCACGAATTTTGCTGCCACATTCTGGCAAGGATACCTAGAGAACTACTAGTTATGTGAGATCATTGGGACAGAGAATACTACAAGTCTACGTGATGGGAATAAATGTGTATTTTGTACTAGTCACAGTCCCACTTGAAAAAAAGTGCCTCGTCATTGTTTCATGATGTTTGATTATCCTTTCAATGAACTGCTTATTAATTAGCTGCTGTAACTGCACTTAGAACTGCGGGCTTAATCACTGTAATTTTACCATTTGCCATCTTCTGGTTTCATCGCAGGTGGCCCCCTTTGATAACTGAGTTGCAAGCATTTTGCTGAGGGCAAAGTTTATCCTGAAACGTTCCAGCAATAATGCACAGAAAAAAAAAATCACCCACAATGTTAGGTGAAAGTGAAGGCCTAAGGCATAGGCATCTTTTCTCAAAGGAAACCACTACACAGCAGACACATAAAAACCTCTACCACAACTGTGGGCTGTGAGCCAATTTCTACTAAGCACTCATAGAACATAGTTGGAGCAAGGAGAATCTCTGTGCATATATGAATGATTTCCCAACACTTATGAGAATGAGGTCTCCTTGCAGCTGTGGAATTTCCAGCAGCGGACCTCCCATTAAATGAATGGGGCAAATGCCCAGGGCATGGAACTCGTGTGACTCCAGGACCATACGGGAAGCCTTAATGAGGCTCCCGCAGTCCGAAACTACGCTTCTGGTTTTCCGGAAGCGCAGTTTAAGACCACGGGGAAGCCTCAGACGGCTTCTCCCGTTGGTCCTAGTTGCACAAGTTTCCGTGGGCAGCTTCGTGTGGGGGGTGGGGTTGGCTTCATGGAGCTTTGTCCCTGGTGCCTCGAAGGGAGGTCCACCACTGGGAGTTTTGCTGCATATTGGAACACCTACATAGGCATTCCTGCTGCAAGATCTGAGCATTCTGTTGTTGGCAACCTTCAGTCTCGAAAGACTATGGTATCGCGCTCTGAAAGGTGGTTCTGGAACAGCGTCTAGTGTGGCTGAAAAGGCCGATTCGGGAGTGAGAATCCCTTCCACACTGGGAGCAAGTGCAGTCTGTCCCTGGTCTGTCTCCCTGGCTATGGGCCTTCCTTCTTTGCCTCTTTGCCTTAGACTCTTGGCCAAGTGTCTCTTCAAACTGGGAGAGGCCATGCTGCACAGCCTGCCTCCAAGCGGGCCGCTCAGAGGCCAGGGTTTCCCACCTGTTGAGGTCCACTCCTAAGGCCTTCAGATCCCTCTTGCAGATGTCCTTGTATCGCAGCTGTGGTCTACCTGTAGGGTGCTTTCCTTGCACGAGTTCTCCATAGAGGAGATCCTTTGGGATCCGGCCATCATCCATTCTCACGACATGACCGAGCCAACGCAGGCGTCTCTGTTTCAGCAGTGCACACATGCTAGGGATTCCAGCTCGTTCCAGGACTGTGTTGTTTGGAACTTTGTCCTGCCAGGTGATGCCGAGAATGCTTCGGAGGCAGCGCATGTGGAAAGTGTTCAGTTTCCTCTCATGTTGTGAGCGAAGAGTCCATGACTCGCTGCAGTACAGAAGTGTACTCAGGACGCAAGCTCTGTAGACCTGGATCTTGGTATGTTCTGTCAGCTTCTTGTTGGACCAGACTCTCTTTGTGAGTCTGGAAAACGTGGTAGCTGCTTTACCAATGCACTTGTTTAGCTCGGTATCGAGAGAAAGAGTGTCGGAGATCATTGAGCCAAGGTACACAAAGTCATGGACAACCTCCAGTTCATGCGCAGAGATTGTAATGCAGGGAGGTGAGTCCACATCCTGAACCATGACCTGTGTTTTCTTCAGGCTGATGTGAGCATTACAATATAATATAAGTGGTATCACCAGATGAATTTTGGGTTCTCACAAGTTCAAATGCCACCCAAGAGTTTAAGAACTAGTGAGATATTGATGTATAATGTTTAATATTCCTATTTATGCAGCTCACTGCAATGGCTGAACTGTTATCTTGCAAATTCTCATATTGGCCAGATATTTCCTAAGGGCACTGAGAATTGTGTCTCGTGCCCCAATGTCAACAGGGGTGGTGGTTTGTTTTCTTTCCCCAAAGATGCTGTATTTCAATTTCCCAGACTTTGTATTTTGTGATCTTTTCCAATTGTTTCTGCTCAAATCTATTCTCTTCTGGAATGGCCACATCAATAAGCATCGCTTATTATTGGTGTTAAGACCATATTCTTATTATAGTATTGTTACACACACACATACCACTTTTTAACTAAAAGGTTCACAAAATGGTCTGCAGAGAAAATCAAATAAATAAATGGTCCCCTGTCCTCTAAATGTTACAATCTAACAAGATGCAGACCAGCAAACAGGTAGAAAAAGCTCTGCATAGGGGTGAAGGACAGTTATTCACCCCCGCTAAATATAAGATGAGCAACACTTGAAAAAAAAAGCCTCTTTATCTAGTTAGTGGGGCATAATTTAATGCATCATTAAGCATGCTCAAATGGATCTCAGTGGGACTTAGACTTGCTTCGCTGTTACTGACTTACATGTTGTTTTTTAAAATACGGGAATATGATCTGATCAACCCCTTTCCCCCCCCCCTCTGAATTGCAACTGCTGCTTCATGAGCTTGCCATAGAGTCTCTTCTTGCTCTGACTTGTTAGGTAGCATTCCTGTGCGCTTCACGCCATTGCTATCTGAGCAGGCATTTCAGGTTTGTGTGTGGCTTCAGTTCCCAAGTATAAAAAAAAACATTGCATTCTCTAATGAAACTGGCCCCTTGGCCTCAACTTTATAAAGTTATACACAGAAGATAGACGGTGGGTTGTCTCCTAAGCGGAGGTGCAGTCAAGAGGGAGTAGATCTCCAGGATCTCCACCATTCTACTGCAGGAATGGTGATGCTCAGGGGCTACTCCTGTAACTTTGATCAAAGCACCGTCCTGAAAAGAAGCATCAGGCTTGTGAAGAAACAAACGGAAAGGCACAGGGCTACTGCGGAAGCTGTAAGGCAATAGTGGCCACACTGGCCATTGCTCCATTTTTGCCCCCCCCCCGGCCTTGTGCCTGTGGGCCAAGGGCAGCCAAGCTGCTTCCTGGCAATGTGGCAGTCCTATACGACCACCATGGACAGGCCTGTGTAGAGGGAGGTTGGCTGAGGCAGCGTGCAGATGATGGAGGCCTATGAAGCCCAGATTCAACTTGTGGAGGGTCATACCTGCCATTCATGCCATGAACCATGCCAAGCAGTGGCGTCACTATGGTTTGCTGCCTGTAAAGAATTACCCCGTAACTCCCAAGCAACTGTGACCCTGCACATGCCTGATCTCGTCTGATCTTGGAAGCTAAGCAGGGTCTGGCCTGGTTAGTACTTGGATGGGAGACCGCCTGGGAATACTGGGTGCTGTAGGCTTCTACTATAGTCTTTCGAGACTGAAGGTTGCCAACCAACCAACCCAAGCTTCTAAATGGCACAAAAGCCTCTGGGGAGCCTTGTGTCCAAAAATACTGAAAAGTAGGCAAAAAATAAGGGATAATGCAGGGGATTCATCACAGGTTCATTCAAGGGTGAGAACCTCACCTCAGCCAGGTACATATTTTGGGTCCTTTTGGTTGTGCTTTGCACCTCCATAGCAGGGATTTTCCCCCTCTTTGTTTTTCTTGCCTTGCTAGCTAGGATAGCTCCCCTCCTCTATAATTACAGGATTACAGGGGTTAAGGTAATACTTGGCAACACTTTGGGGTTACAGAGTGCTAGCCAAGGACACCAAAGGATTGCTGAGTATGCAGTGCCAGCGGCAGACCCAGCTTTGAGTGAAGATGCATGAAATATGGAATACAGAGTTTCTCGGTTCTCCAGACTGTGACTTCAAATGACTTTAGTTGATCTTCTGCAACCCAAGTGCTTCAGAAAAGGGAGACCAGGATGCTAAGAAATGGTGCCCTGGAGAATCCACAAAGTCAAAGAAAAATCATGTGGATGTAGAAATCCAGCAGTCTTGGCTCTGAGCCATGTCAAAATGTCAAATAGGCAAGGGCGTCTCTTATGGCTCAATCCTATCCCTGTGAAATGCCAGCATGCCTCCAGATATGCCAATAACAGCCCCGCCATCACAGAAGCCCCTCCATCAGTGACTGCTGTAGTGCAGCAGCTGGAAGCCATGCATCAACATCAGTGGGGTGCAGACAGGCTGCTGGCACAACCCTGCCAGTAGAGAGGCAGAAAAGGAACAGAGAGCAGGGTGGAATAAGGTGGAGTCAATGGTTGCCGGATCCCATGTTGCCTTCCTGAACTGAACATACCCCCAAGGGTTCCAAAGTGCTACACCAGCAACAGAGCTGAGATAGCAGGTCTCTTGTTGTCTTGTGTGCTCCCTGGGGTATCTGGTGGGCCACTGTGAGATACAGGAAGCTGGACTAGATGGGCCTCTGGCCTGATCCAGTGGGGCTGTTCTTATGTTCTTAACTACAATTCCCAGGAGGCCTTGCAGGTCTTTTGTTATCTGGTGTGCTCCCTGGGGCATTTGGTGGGCCGCTGTGAGATACAGGAAGCTGGACTAGATGGGCCTCTGGCCTGATCCAGTGGGGCTGTTCTTATGTTCTTAAACTACAATTCCCAGGAAGCCTTGCAGGTCTTCTTGTTATCTGGTGTGCTCCCTGGAGCATTTGGTGGGCAGCTGTGAGATACAGGGATCTGGCCTGATGTTCTTCTAGCTCAGGGAAGCCCCTTGGGGAAGGATGCAGCAGTCTGTTTACAGGTAAGGATAATATCTCTCACCCCCTCAATAAGCCTCTCCACCACCTTGGATTGCACCAGAAGAGCTGCAGTCTCAGCGCAGTGGCTGCCCAGGTTTGGGCTGTTAGTTTCTTGATGCATTTGCACTACACATGCTGCTAGGAAACGAAGAGATGGGGAACAGAATGGAGTTCAAGACAGCCCACTGCTTGAATAACTATTTACAATAGGACCTGTGGTGCACAAAGTCCAACCTCCTATAAAAGTATGACTCTTTGGGCTGTGGAAGCGGATTCTCCACTCATCTTATAAACAATACAGAGTTCAGTTCCAAGTGAGCTCTGTCCTCGCTTTGAGCTTGGAAACAATTGCCAAGACAATTACCACATCTCACTGAGAGATATACACTGATGATGATGATGATGATGATAAGATAAACACCTGGTGCATAACAGATTTAATAGTAGTGGAGAAGGAAAAGGTTTGGATGATAAATGCGGCAATAATATCTGTGGGTGCATGATAAAGAACATGAAAGAGTTACCAGATCTTCAGACTGAAAGATCTTCAGAACGATGACTCTGGTAGAAAAGGCAGACATTATACCAACAGTGTTTTAGGTGCTATACGGAAAAGCTTGGAAAAAATACATGTATACCTTAGGTTCAAATGAAATTATTCCACAGGAAATTATTCCATATTCCAGTTCTCATTGGAACTGCACATATTCTGTGGAAATAGCTATAGATATCCTTGGTCCTTGGAAAGGAACTTGATATTTAGAAAACACCAGGCACCACCAGGTGGGCAGTGATTAACCAGTTGTTGATGATGATGATGATGATCATCATCATCATCATTTTATTAACTGCCTAAAATACAAGATGCTATATAAATATAAAATTAATGACAAGATTCTGCCTGCAAGCTTACAATCTAACAGACACAAGGAAATGGAAAGAAGGCTAAAGGAAGACAGGAAGGGGGGGTGTTGAGGCAGTCCAGCTGCCTGTCTGTCCCACCACCTCCTGTGTCCCTTAGCTTTGGATGACAGGTCATGCAAGTCCCAAAGGGGCTTCAGCCCATCTCCCTCTCAGCAGTGACTCCAAGAGGAATTTTATCAGAGAGTACAAAGTTTTTTTCTGGGCCCTGTTACGGAAAATCTCCCCATTTTATTGTATTTCTGGTTATGCTACTATGATATCAAGGCCTTCATATATGGATGCCAGCAGGCAAAATGAACTGTTCTCCCAGAAAACACTGGCCTATAGGCCTCATTCCCACTTTGGTCAAGCTCAGACTCTTGGTTGTGTATTTCCTCTTCTCCATTCACAAACACACATCCTGGAAGGAAACTGATAATCCTACATTCTATCTCTAGCTGAATGAAGCTCAGTAATCCCGTCAGATGGTTTTCCATTGTATCTTTCGCTGGTGTTTGCTTTCCTGAATGCAATTTCAGTCACTTCTGTATTTTGTACCAAAACATTGGAGTATACCTGTATTTTGTATTAACTTAGGTAAACCTCTCTTAAAGTTGCTAGACATCATCTGGCACCAAAGAGCTAATTTGTGTTTTAGCTGACTCTGCTTGCCCTGTTTACCTGCATCCTGGTTGATGAAGAGGAATTCCCTCATTCTTACCCTAGCTACCTATTGATACATTAAAAGCAAGCATTAAAAGAAACCTAAGTTTCACATTTATCCCCCAAACATTCTGCTTACACGTAAGCAACTCTTCAATATCCTTAATACTAAGGAGGTGTGACTAGCAAATGGTCACTCTCCTGCGTGCCCAAACATGGAGTCACTCTCCCGAGTGCCCTAACACAGGTTCACTCTCTGGGGTGTCCACACATGCTCACAGACTGCTGCTCACAGACCAGACGTCCAGACAGGTAGCTGTGTCTTGAGCTTTGAACTCTTTCTCTTCTCTCACCCCCCTTGTTCCCTTCTCTCCCCATCTTTAGCTAGCAGCTGGGGTTGGCAAAGCAGGGATCCTGACATCCTTCCCAGCACTTCTCTTTCTGATTTCTTTGGATGCACCAAACACACTCGCATGACACTGCACTCACCACTATAGGACACTCTGGATAGGGCATTACAATAGTCCTTTACTGATTTCTTTTGAATATTTATTTTGTGTCCCTTTTAATAAAGCTGTAATCATTTATTGGAATATTTCTCTTCTTTAAGTAAAGGGAATTTCTGCAGAACGCTGGTTTGCATCCAGTCTAAGTTCCCAGTGTTCCAATAGAGCAGGTATACTAATACCCCTAAACAACTAAAACCTAGCTCATTTGGTAACAGGCCCAAAGGGAGGGCAAAAAAGAATAGGGAGGGTAGCGATGGGTGTGTTCAGAATGCAGAGGGGGGCAAAACAAGGTGGAGGAGGGTGGCAACAGACAGAAGATTCAACCTGCTTCCCAA
Source organism: Tiliqua scincoides (assembly GCF_035046505.1). NCBI lineage: Eukaryota > Metazoa > Chordata > Lepidosauria > Squamata > Scincidae > Tiliqua > Tiliqua scincoides. Next base: position 68,107,927 of record NC_089827.1, read on the forward strand.
GGCAGAGCACAGATCTACCTACCCATGCAACATTGGCAACTAGACACTGTAATACAGAAAACCAAGCACACTCCTAAGTCCCTCTAAAATATTTTAAATATAGAAAATCATTGCAGAAAAATAGCATCTTCATACTTAGGCTCACACTAAAATGGAAAGTGTCGTGTTTGCACCAAAACCTACTTCTGCAGGAGCTGTAGCCCCATAGCTGTGTCCCTGAGCTCCTAGACTGGTGATTTTCAACCTTTTTCATCTTGGGGCACACTGAGAAGGTACTAAAATGGTCAAGGCACACCATCAGTTTTTTTTTTTGACAATTGGCAAGGCATGCTGCACTGCCAGCCAGGGGCTCCCATTCCCCAATGGCCCTCCTAATATATAACCTCCCCCCAAACTCCCATGGCACAACTGCAGACCATTTGCAGCACACCAGTGTGCCATGGCACAGTGGTTGCAAATAACTGTCCTAGACCTTCTGCATGGTAAGCAGCTCCACAAGCCAAAGATCTACTGTAGCAGGTCATTTTCCTCTCAGATTTGACACTGTGTTAAGGAGGGTCATGGATGCATTCTTTGTACCAGCACATATGGCTTGTGGCAGCAGCTACCACCACACTAACATGCGGTAGCGCACCCAGCATTCTTTGCAAACAGTGAGTCTGAGTGAGATTGGAAAATGTAAGATCATGAAATTTCTGGGGCCCTTCCTTTGGCTCCTGGGCCCCCTATTTGACCCTGAGCCTGGGTACACCCTGAACCCCCTTCTTATGGGCCCTGCCTCTCAGCCCAATATCCCCAAGAGTCTAGTCTAGAGAAGCCCACTCTACAATCAATGCTTTGGTGCATTCATAATGTTCTCCTCCCTATTCCCTTCTTACCTGCCTTGCCCTGCTAGCTTTGTTCAAAAAGGAACACCTCATTCATTATCAAGACACACACCACACCTATGGGGGTGCCACTGTCTATAGGGTTGCCACATCTATGGGGGTGCCACATCTATGTGGCGTGCCGCTCTCCAGAGCAGGAGGAAAAGAACACCACTCGGAGGTTACAGGCAATTCAAGCTAAAGGAAAGAAGCCTTACTCAGTTCCAAAGATAGCGCAGCAAGAATTCACCCTTTCATGATGGCCATCGTTGGCCCAGGCCACAAGAGGCTGTTATGGCCGGTCCTTTAACCTATCATGCTGCAAGTGAGAGCAGCAGTGAGCAAGAGTTAGAGCTCCAATAGCCAAGTCAAATTTTAGAACTGGTTCCTGGATACAAATCTGAGCACAGAACCTGTTTGACTAAGGTTCATCAGACCTTATCTGAACCTTCGCTCGCTGCATTGTTATAAATGGTGAGCATCCACTGTGGCTATTGATTTGTTTACTCAAAGAAATCAAGAAAAAGAGGATTGTCAAGGAAGCAGACATTCGGGTTCTGTGAACTGGATTGCCCAGTGTACATTGGAATGGTGATCTCTGTCACCAGTGCTGCTTTTAAATCTGGGAGGAAAACGTCCCTACTACATCATAGTGATATAGTCGCTCCATTATAGATGAAACAAAAGCTCCTGAGCATTTTCCAAAAAGGTGTTACAGTTTGTGGAGGTGCACTAGATCCTCATCAAGGTCTCTGATGAAATATTCAGGTGATGACTTCCCTATTAAGACTGAATAAAAATGTACCTATGGAGGGAAAATGAGTTTGTAGTGGGGTCAATAACAAATAAGTCTGTCCCAAACAGGCTATAAAGAACCGGTTTTTTGGTTTGCTTGTTGTTGTTGTTGTTGTTTTTTGGGGGGGGTTATTGTTCTGCTCCTTTCCCCCACCTTTATTACTTACTGTTCTGCTGGTTTTTAGCTCCTGTGACTTTTTATTGCATTTTATTGTCATTCCTGTATTTTAGCTACAGTGACTTTTCTCCTTTATTGTGTTTTATTGCCAGTCTTGTACTTTATTACCATTCAGCGATCGTTGGCCGCCTTGGGCGTCCCGTTTTCATGGAAGAGAAAGGCAGGATATAAATAAATAAATAAATAAATAAATAAATAAATAAATAAATAAATGACAGATAGTATTGCACATGAATTATTTTGCATTTGCCTGCTAAACAGATGTACAAAATCATCTGCACTGTGATGCTTCTTCCTAGTAGTAAATTGTCACAATCAAATGTTGGCACGGCTGTGGCAGTTCTGTGTGAAACCTAGATTTACTCCAATCATGTAGGAAGAATGTGTGTGTGTGTGTGTGTGTGTGTGTGTGTGTGTGCGCGCGCGCGTGCAAATCAATCAATCAACAGTATTTATATACCGCTTTTCAACTAAAAGTTCACAAAGCGGTTTACAGAGAAAAATCAAATAACTAAATGGCTCCCTGTCCCAAAAGGGCTCACAATCTAAAAAGATGCAAATAAATACCAGCAGACAGCCACTAGAACAGACAGTGCTGGGGTGAGGTGGGCCAGTTACTCTCCCCCTGCTAAAAAGAGGAGCACCCACTTGAAAAAGTGCCTCTTACCCAATTAGCAGGGGTTGGCAAATTAGCAAATATTTAAACCCCGCCATTCAGTCCTGTTCAAGGGACCACCAAGGCATTTTAGGATTGAAATTCACAGTAAAGCAATCCAATAAAGTTTCAACAATATAAATGTACAGTGTGCCCACACTATCCAGGGGGTGATTCATTCCAAGACCCACCCAATAGATACCGATTTCAGCAGATGATGAAATCCACTGGAGGTGGGTGCTGGCAAACTGGAAGTGCCTTTTAGAAGCCTCCAGCTGCACTGGCATAGCTAGAGGGGGGCGGGGCACTAAGTTTTGCAGGGAGCTTTCCCGTAGCTTGCAAGCGGCCCCTTCCCTTCCCCTTGGCAGCCATTTGCCTCCATTTTGCCCCCCCCCCCGCCCAAATGGCTCCAAAGGGAAGCGGAGGAGCTGCTTCCATGCTGCGGTGAGGCTAAACAGAGGCGAATGGCTCCCAAGGGGAAGGGTAGGGGCCACTTGCACACTGCGGGGAGACTCCCTGCAAAACTTAGTGCTCCGTCCCCCCTCTAGCTACACCAGTGTCCAACTGTGTGTGACCTCTCAGAACCTCAGAAGACCTCCTGGTGGTTTCTGAAAGGCACTTCTGGTTTTTTCCAACAAACTGAAGGGGGCTGGAGTGGCAACACGAGTGTGCACTGTATTTTAATCCCTCTTTCTCAGGCCTGATCTGCCAACATGAATCAATGCAGACTTACGCCAGCAATATCACTGGCACAGGTCCAAGTTGACCCATTGCATCTCCTGGAGCTTACCAGGAGTTTGTGCCAGCCTTACTACATTGGCCCAAGAGAATTTAATTAAGATTGGGTTGTCTATTTGGCTCTTATTTGAAGATTCTCTACCATCCCATTGCCAGGCTAATGTTTCGTTGATTGCAGCATTATAGTTCATTGAAATATCTGAGCCAAAGGCTTCCGTTTTAGGCTCTGAAGGTTCTTCAGTCCTCCTTCTGAAATTCAATACAGTTGTGTAGTAAGGATTAAAGAGGTCTGAATAAATTTACAACCTCCCCTCTCCCAAATTACAGCTTTCCTTTCTTATGCTTAATTTATCTTCCACAAAGCACAAGGATTTAATTAGATATGTGTCTATTTACGCAAACATTGTTTGCAGGACTGCACTTAAAGGAAAAAAGACAGAGTTAATTTGGCTTTCATCTTTTTTTAATATTGATGATTGATGTGTCTGAGTCTAATTAGTTGTTATTGCTCTCTAACATTTTTAACTTAGAACAATATTTTGATTTGTGAAGAGGGAAAAAAAATGTTCACAGAATTCTAGGGATTCCTTGTTCCTATTGTGGTCTTTTGGATACTACAACTTCATGGCAGAACACATCCTTAATTAAAGTCATGGGATGTGTCATCGTGCAAAGGGGTTAACTGGTGTAACTCAAAGCAGGAAGCCGGCACATGTCCTATTGGACTCATAAACTGATTAGGCCTAGCCAAATAGCTTTTATGTATTTCGTTTTCATTAGGGGGATTTTTTTCATTAATTTGAAGGATGTCAGGTTGATTTAATCAGAGGCTAATTACAATTTGTATCTTGATAATGCAAGACCCTTCTTTCTCAGAGTGGAGATGACTATTGATTTAATATTCGAGTTCTGGTCTACTTTTTTTTTAAATTTGCAGCCTTCTAAATATCACTACACTCAATATTGTGAGTGATGATTCTTGAGTGAGTGATTCTTGGGTGATTCTTCTATAATCTTCTGTTTTGCTACACCTGTGTGCCATTTCTGAAGGCTTTATACCTTTTTTTCATTGTAAATATTCTTTGCTGGAGGGGGTGGGGCCTGAGGTGGCTGAGTAGTCATGTTTTTCTGAGCTCCTGGAAAGCTCTTGGAAAACACGCTATTTCTTCCCAGAATCGCAGGTCTGATGAGATCCGAGGATCAGTGGCCAGGAGAGGCCTCGATCCTACAGATGGTGTATGGTTTCGGAGAAGAAGGGTCCAGCCAGGGACTGTTTTTTCCCCAAGGGAACCCAGCCATCCATGTTGGTGATGGTGAGGATTCAATGTTGAAATTAAGCCGAAGGCTCCAAGCAGAGAAGGAAGCTGAAAGAAGCAAGTGAGTGTTGTTCTGTTGTGTGTGTCTGGCTTTAATTGACTAATTGACTGCCTGATTAAGCTTTTGCCCAAGAGAAGGAGGGGCAGGCTCTCCCCCTCCTGGGAGAAGAGGAAGGGGGGAAGCTTTCTCTGCTTATTTGTTTGTGGATGTGAGAAGCAGCTTTGGAGGAGATCAGACAAGCTTGTTATGGAAATATGAGTGCATAACTCTAACTTTATAAATCTAAAATTTGTTGGATTACAAATTAACCATCTTGGAATACAATTGTTGTTGTGGAGTGTTCACTTTCGTTTTCCTGTGGAGAACTGGTGGAGTGCCTGTGAAGAGCGCAGTTGGAGACCTGCATATTTTTTTGTTTTGTTTTGCAAAAGTGGTTGATTGTTTACATTCCTTTGATTATCTCCTGGAAGGGAATGCGGTTGACATAGAAACAGATATAAATAACAGAAATAAGATATAAACAACAGAAATAAGAACATTAGGGACATCTAGTGGACTAAAAAGGACACTACAAGGACAAGAACAGGACTTGACAAGTGAAGTAAGAAGAAGATATAAGAAGGAAGAAAAAGGATGACAGGAAAAGGAGGGAAAGTTAGGAGCTCTCCTGCCCCGGAGTCCAGCTTGTGAAAACTAACACAAGAGGAACCGAAAGGCAAACAACAACAACAACAGTATTTATATACCGCTTTTCAACAAAAAGTTCACAAAGCGGTTTACAGAGAAAATCAAATATCTAATGGGTCCCTGTCTCAAAAGGGCTCACAGTCTAAAAAGATGCAAAGGAATACCAGCAGACAGCCACTAGAACAGACAGTGCTGGGGTGAGGTGGGCCAGTTACTCTCCCCCTGCTAAATAAAAGAGGAGCACCCACTTGAAAAAGTGCCTCTTACCCAGTTAGCAGGGGTAAAGAATGGAAGCAGGCAATACAAAACAATATAACGAAATTAGTGGCGATGGGACAGCAACAAACAAATCAACATCTGCGGGTTCAAGCTAGTTTGGATGCGTTAACTACACAACTAGATGATCTTCAGTGTGCAGCTCAAAGATGTTATATCTGAATCACATGAGAAAAAACAAAGGATTATGGAAAAAGTACTGGAAATGGGAAAGCAACAAGCAAATCGATATTTACAAATCCAAATTAGTCTGGAAATCTTAATTCAACAGACAAATGAGTCTTAATATGCAACAAACAGGAGAGGATCAACAAAAGAGCAAAGAAATGGAAGATAAATCCAAAACACTGGAGACAGGACAAAACAAACAACTGGAAAAGACAATGTTAATGGAGATAGCTTGGAAGATAAAGACTCAAAAGTCACCAGACCAGAAAGGAGAAGAAATACTTCAACTAACTGATGCAGATTGGATTGATCAAGTGAAGGAAGAAGAAATACTTCAACCAATTGACATAGTTTGGAATGATCAAGTGAAGGAGATGATTCATGAAGATGTTGATTTATCAAGAAGAGCGAGTACATTAAACTGTGATCTGTTAAGAGGAATTCATGTGAAATTTATTAGGAAAAAAAGATGGAAAGTTAAAGTCTAGAGAAGAGAAGAGATCTGGCAGACCAGTGGATATCTAGTTTGGAGACAAGGGAATAGATAAAAAGAAAGACAGTAATGTGCTAATTTTGTATGTTAGAATTAAAGCTTATTAGATGTCAATGAGATAGGTGATATGTAATATGTATAAAAATTTTAGTTAGCTTGATATTAATAGATTTTAGAATTTTAGAGGATAATTTTAATGAGTTAGAATTAATTTTAGGTTATATTGTTTTAGATGTTTACGTATATGTTTATGTATTTAGTAATGAGGATATATTAATTTTGGATGTTATAGATAGAGATGATATATGTAATTATTAGGATATTAAAAGTTGTTAGAATTTAGTATGTTAGATAATGAATTATGATATTAATTGTTGTGAGGATTTTATATGCTAGATATTGGAAAGACACGAAGATCCCAATGAAAGATGAATTAACAGAGAAAATAATGATTATGGTGGAAATGGACAGATTTTTAGAGAGCTTGGATCAATAGTGAAACCGATATAGATTGAGTAATGAAAATTATTTTATGCTAGGTTGAAAAGAAAGTTGTAGAAGTATAAGATAGGGTATTTAGATGAATGTATTATATATATGATGTTATATATGATATGATATGATAGATAAATGCTAAATGATATTAAGAGGCTAATGTAGAAGGGGAATTGGATTAGGAAATATGTAATGATTTATTAGTTATAGTGAGGTATGATATCTTGCACCCTCTAATACTGTGTACTGTTATGTTGGCAACCTTCAGTCTCGAAAGACTACGGTATCACTCTCTGAATGGTGGTTCTGGAACAGCGTCTAGTGTGGCTGAAAAGGCCAATTCGGGAGTGACAATCCCTTCCACACTGGGAGCAAGTGCAGTCTGCTCCTGGTCTGTCTCCCTGGCTATGGGCCTTCCTTCTTTGCCTCAGTCTGTTGGCCAAGTGTCTCTTCAAACTGGGAAAGGCCATGCTGCACAGCCTGCCTCCACACGGGCCACTCAGAGGCCAGGGTTTCCCACCTGTTGAGGTCCACTCCTAAGGCCTTCAGATCCCTCTTGCAGATGTCCTTGTATCGCAGCTGTGGTCTACCTGTAGGGCGCTTTCCTTGCACGAGTTCTCCATAGAGGAGATCCTTTGGGATCCGGCCATCATCCATTCTCACGACATGACCGAGCCAACGCAGGCGTCTCTGTTTCAGCAGTGCATACATGCTAGGGATTCCAGCATGTTCCAGGACTGTGTTGTTTGGAACTTTGTCCTGCCAGGTGATGCCGAGAATGCGTCAGAGGCAATGCATGTGGAAAGCGTTCAGTTTCCTCTCCTGTTGTGAGCGAAGAGTCCATGACTCGCTGCAGTACAGAAGTGTACTCAGGACACTTCTTGTCTAGACAGGCTAGTAGACAGTGCTGGGGGAGAGGTAGCGGCTGTGGTGCATGTCGGCACCAACGACGTGGGCAAGTGTAGCTGGGAGGTCCTGGAGGCCAAATTTAGGCTTTTAGGCAGGAAGCTGAAAGCCAGGACCTCAAAGGTAGCGTTCTCTGAAGTGCTACCTGTTCCACGCGCAGGGCCAGCAAGGCAGGTGGAGATCAGGGGTCTCAATGCGTGGATGAGATGGTGGTGTAGGGAGGAGGGGTTTAGATTCGTTAGGCACTGGGGAACTTTTTGGGACAAGCGGGGCCTGTACAAGAGGGACGGGCTCCACTTGAACCAGAATGGAACCAGACTGCTGGCGCATAACATTAAAAAGGTGGCAGAGCAGCTTTTAAACTGATCCCTGGGGGAAGGCCGACAGGAGCCGAGGGGCATCCGGTTCGGGACTCCTCATCCCTATGGGATGAGGATGGGGAGGTTAGAGAACAACAAGACAAAGGCAGAGTAGGAGAAGAAATTGGGAAAGGTAGCGTGATGGGGTGTGATAGACGGTTTGGCACAATGAGAGGATGCGGGGACAAAGGAGCAAATAAGCAGCGCATCCTGGGGCATTCCATGTACAAATGCTTTTATGCGAATGCCCGAAGTCTACGAGCAAAGGTGGGAGAACTGGAATGTCTGGTGACAAGGGAAAATATTGACATAGTGGGCATAACGGAAACCTGGTGGCATGCGGAGAATCAATGGGATACCGCAATCCCGGGCTATAAACTCTACAGGAGGGACAGGCAGGGGCGTGTTGGAGGTGGGGTGGCCGTTTATGTTAAGGAAGGGATAGAATCCAGCAAAGTAGAGAGTGAAGGTGGGTCCGACTCCACCGTAGAATCTCTGTGGGTTAAATTACCAGGCTTGTGCAGCGATGTAATACTGGGGGCGTGCTATCGTCCTCCAGACCAGAAATCGGATGGGGACCTTGAAATGAGGAAACAGATCAGGGAGGTGACAAGGAGGGACAGGGTTGTAATCATGGAGGACTTCAATTATCCTCATATTGACTGGGTCAATTTGTGTTCTGGTCACGATAAGGAAACCGGATTTCTTGACGTGCTAAATGACTGTGGCTTAGATCAGCTAGTCACGGAGCCCACCAGAGGACAGGTGACTCTGGATTTAATATTGTGCGGTACGCAGGACCTGGTTAGAGATGTAAACGTTACTGAGCCATTGGGGAACAGTGATCATGCTGCAGTCCGTTTTGATGTGCACGTTGGGGGAAGAATACCAGGCAAATCTCTAACAAAAACCCTTGACTTCCGACGGGCGGACTTCCCTCAAATGAGGAGGCTGGTTAGAAGGAGGTTGAAAGGGAGGGTAAAAAGAGTCCAATCTCTCCAGAGTGCATGGAGGCTGCTTAAAACAACAGTAATAGAGGCCCAGCAGAGGTGTATACCGCAAAGAAAGAAGGGTTCCACTAAATCCAGGAGGGTGCCCGCATGGCTAACCAGCCAAGTTAGAGAGGCTGTGAAAGGCAAGGAAGCTTCCTTCCGTAAATGGAAGTCTTGCCCTAATGAGGAGAATAAAAAGGAACATAAACTGTGGCAAAAGAAATTTAAGAAGATGATACTGGAGGCCAAGTGAGACTATGAGGAACGCATGGCCAGCAACATTAAGGGGAATAATAAAAGCTTCTTCAAATATGTTAGAAGCAGGAAACCCGCCAGAGAAGCGGTTGGCCCTCTGGATGGTGAGGGAGGGAAAGGGGAGATAAAAGGAGACTTAGAGATGGCAGAGAAATTAAATGAGTTCTTTGCATCTGTCTTCACGGCAGAAGACCTCGGGCAGATACTGCTGCCCGAACGGCCCCTCCTGACCGAAGAGTTAAGTCAGATAGAGGTTAAAAGAGAAGATATTTCAGACTTTATTGATAAATTAAAGATCAATAAGTCACCGGGCCCTGATGGCATCCACTCAAGAGTTATTAAGGAATTGAAGAATGAAGTTGCAGACCTCTTGACTAAGGTATGCAACTTGTCCCTCAAAACGGCCATGGTGCCAGAAGATTGGAGGATAGCAAATGTCACGCCTATTTTTAAAAAGGGAAAGAGGGGGGACCCGGGAAACTATAGGCCGGTCAGCCTAACATCCATACCGGGTAAGATGGTGGAATGCCTCATCAAAGATAGGATCTCAAAACACATAGACGAACAGGCCTTGCTGAGGGAGAGTCAGCATGGCTTCTGTAAGGGTAAGTCTTGCCTCACAAACCTTATAGAATTCTTTGAAAAGGTCAACAGGCATGTGGATGCGGGAGAACCCGTGGACATTATATATCTGGACTTTCAGAAGGCGTTTGCCATGGTCCCTCACCAAAGACTACTGAAAAAACTCCACAGTCAGGGAATTAGAGGACAGGTCCTCTCGTGGATTGAGAACTGGTTGGAGGCCAGGAAGCAGAGAGTGGGTGTCAATGGGCAATTTTCACAATGGAGAGAGGTGAAAAGCGGTGTGCCCCAAGGATCTGTCCTGGGACCGGTGCTTTTCAACCTCTTCATAAATTACCTGGAGTCAGGGTTGAGCAGTGAAGTGGCTAAGTTTGCAGACGACATCAAACATTTCCGAGTGGTGAAGACCAGAAGTGATTGTGAGGAGCTCCAGAAGGATCTCTCCAGACTGGCAGAATGGGCAGCAAAATGGCAGATGCGCTTCAATGTCAGTAAGTGTAAAGTCATGCACATTGGGGCAAAAAATCAAAACTTTAGATATAGGCTGATGGGTTCTGAGCTGTCTGTGACAGATCAGGAGAGAGATCTTGGGGTGGTGGTGGACAGGTCGATGAAAGTGTCGACCCAATGTGCGGCGGCAGTGAAGAAGGCCAATTCTATGCTTGGGATCATTAGGAAGGGTATTGAGAACAAAACGGCTAGTATTATAATGCCGTTGTACAAATCTATGGTAAGGCCACATCTGGAGTATTGTGTCCAGTTCTGGTCGCTGCATCTCACAAAAGACATAGTAGAAATGGAAAAGGTGCAAAAGAGAGCGACTAAGATGATTACGGGGCTGGGGCACCTTCCTTATGAGGAAAGGCTACGGCGTTTGGGCCTCTTCAGCCTAGAAAAGAGACGCCTGAGGGGGGACATGATTGAGACATATAAAATTATGCAGGGGATGGACAGAGTGGATAGGGAGATGCTCTTTACACTCTCACATAATATCAGAACCAGGGGACATCCACTAAAATTGAGTGTTGGGCAGGTTAGGACAGACAAAAGAAAATATTTCTTTACTCAGCGTGTGGTCAGTCTGTGGAACTCCTTGCCACAGGATGTGGTGATGGCGTCTAGCCTAGACGCCTTTAAAAGGGGATTGGACAAGTTTCTGGAGGAAAAATCCATTATGGGGTACAAGCCATGATGTGTATGCGCAACCTCCTGATTTTAGAAATGGGTTATATCAGAATGCCAGATGCAAGGGAGGGCACCAGGATGAGGTCTCTTGTTATCTGGTGTGCTCCCTGGGGCATTTGGTGGGCCGCTGTGAGATACAGGAAGCTGGACTAGATGGGCCTATGGCCTGATCCAGTGGGGCTGTTCTTATGTTCTTATGACACAAGCTCTGTAGACCTGGATCTTAGTATGTTCCGTCAGCTTCTTGTTGGACCAGACTCTCTTTGTGAGTCTGAAAAACGTGGTAGCTGCTTTACTGATGCGTTTGTTTAGCTCGGTATCAAGAGAAAGAGTGTTGGAGATCGTTGGGCCAAGGTACACAAAGTCATGGACAACCTCCAGTTCATGCGCAGAGATTGTAATGCAGGGAGGTGAGTCCACATCCTGAACCATGTATGTATTGTATTATGTTATGTGTGTTTGTTATTTTTGTTTTTGAAAATTTTTTAAAAAAATTTAAAAAAATATTCTTTGCTTGTGCACTCCCTATAAACTCGTGAGACTGGTGATTCAGAGTAATATTGTGCCACATTTTTTGATCATCCATCATGGATCTCAACAAACCAGCAGTGGGTCCTGCATCAAACTCTCCCCCCTCCCTTTATTGTGGGCCTCTCACTTTTAAGTGAGATGAAGTCATTATGGGCCCTCTCACTTTTAAATGGACTCCACTGATTTTTAGGTACATTTTTATAATGGTTTTAAAAACAGGTCACATGGTGGGCAGCCCAAACCTGAGCTGCCTGGAGTGCGGGATTGCTGCAGCGCTGAAAATGGCTACCATGGCATCCAGCATGCGCCAGGTAGCCGCCACCTCCTCAGGAGAAGAGAACTTTCATCCCCTTCCCCCAAGTAAAGGAAGTAGCCCCACAATGGGGCTACCCAATTCTATGGCTGCTCTGAAGCTGCCTCAGAATCAAAGAGTTCTATGTCGGGTCATGTAGCCCAACACAGAGCTCCTCCGGTCCCATCTCTTCCCACTTTCTCCACCCTTGGAACACCTTCTGCTCACCCTCTCCCATATCCCTCTGCTCTGGAGTGCCTCCTCCACGCCTTCCCCCATGCCCCCACCTATCTGTCCACTGCCCGGCGGTTTGGGCAACTGCCGAGCAACAGAGCACCAGCTTTCCACTGGCACTAGCCCAGAGCCTACTGGCGCTGGGCTTGCTCTGGTGCTGGGCTGGCACTAAGCCTCACAAACATGCCTTATGGCATGTTTGCGACAGTGCACACAGGCGGTAAGCCTGCGCGCAAAGCTCAGGATTTAGCTCTGATACCGTCCTTTCTCCAAGGCACTCATCATTAGAATCAACATCATCCAGCAACAACCACGACTGAGCAGGGATTTGAACCTAAATGCCTTTGGTTTGAATTCAACTCCCCCCCCCCCACCGCACTTGATCTTCTTGTTGGCATCCTTCGTTCTCGGAAGACTATGGTATCACGCTCTGAATAGTGTTCTGGAACCGCACTTGATCATATGAGCAAGAATAAACTAAAAACAAATCCATATCATATTTAAAATAACATAGGAACATAGGAACAGCCCCACTGGATCAGGCCATAGGCCCATCTAGTCCAGCTTCTTGTATCTTACAGCAACCCCACCAAATGCCCCAGGGAGCATACCAGATAACAAGAGACCTGCATCCTGGTGCCCTCCCTTGCATCTGACATAGCCCATTTCTAAAATCAGGAGGCTGCACATACACGTCATGGTTTGTAACCCGTAATGAATTTTTCCTCCAGAAGCTTGTCCAATCCCCTTTTAAAGGCATCCAGGCCAGATGCCGTCACCACATCCTGTGGCAAGGCGTTCCACAGACCAACCACACGCTGAGTAAAGAAATATTTTCTCTTGTCCGTTCTAACTCTCCCAACACTCAATTTTAGTGGATGTCCCCTGGTTCTGGTGCTATGTGAGAGTGTAAAGAGCATCTCTCTATCCACTCTGTCCATCCCCTGCATAATTTTGTATGTCTCAATCATGTCCCCCCTCAGGCATCTCTTTTCTAGACTGAAGAGGCCCAAACGCCGTAGCCTTTCCTCATAAGGAAAGTGCCCCAGCCCAGCAATCAATAATCAACAATAAGCAATACAATATGTACATCCACCTTGCCAAATTCAGCCCCATTGAGTTCAATGAGCCTTATTCCCACAAAATTGAGTACAGAATAGCAGACTTAGGGCTTTAAGTATTTTTGACAAATCAAGCAATCCTACAGCCCAAAACACACCACCCCTAGTTCTATATGACATTAATTGAAAGCTACCTATTTGAGATTGAAAGCTACCTATCTGAGATTGGAAAAACTGATCCAGATCAGACCAGAGTGCCAGGTGCCAGGAACACAATGGCATTGAACAGGTGTAGTTTTTCTCTTAATGTGTCAGTCCTACATTATGGGAAGAACCCATGAAAGGTTATTAAAAACAAACCAAAAATCTCAAAAGGTTATTCAGCAACCATGTTCATGTTAGCCATTAAGATTTCATGAATTATGTGGGATGTTTGCCAGCTTGGAATAATCTAATCAGAAATGGTTCAGACTTTATTGCAGACTACGCATAGACTGGGAAGTTAGAAAATTATATCAAGCAAATGGAAAGTGGAGTCTACTCCAGGTCTTCACCAACAGCGCTCTATGCTTAATATAAACCAGGAATAACCTGCAAAGCACAAGTTTACTTTTGATTGATGTCCTTCTAACTAAGGAACAGTCAAATGAAATTACTCCCTGTATTTAGAGCTTTCTCCAGAACAAGAGAAGGCTTTCCCTCTGCCTTCAGAATCTTTTGTTCTTCCCTTTTCTCAAAGCTGGTGGGGGCCTCAACAATTCAATAAACAGCCAGTGAACTGAGTAGTGACTGCCACTTAAGGACAGGGTTGCCAACCCTCTGGGACTGGCTGGAGTCTCCAGGAATCTGCATTAATCTCCAGGTGACTGTGATCCTGGAGATTTTAACAGGCCCTCTAGGAATTACCAACTTTACACCATGTTAAAGAAAACAAAATCTCCAGGAATAATGACATTGAGGACACAATCCTAACCAGGTCTACTCAGAAGTAAGTCCTATTTTGTTCAATGGAGCTTACTCTCAGGAAAGTGTGGTTAGGATTGTAGCCTTGGAGTTGCAAATCTTACCTAAGGGGTCCTCTCCAGCCTGCTGAATATTCCCACTCTCCGTCACCCCTCTATCCTTGCGTGATTTGGCTGCATTACAGAACTGAAGGAAACCAGTGCTGGCATAGGGAATTGCAGCTTTAGGTCCACTGATCAGCAATGGTGCATTTGACACCCAAGGCAGATAATTTTTTGACACACCCTCCTCTATTTTCAAACACCCCTCTCCTCAATTTTAGGTTTTGAAGAACCTAAAGAGAGAAGGAGTTCGCTAACCCTGGTAGTGGATCTGCAAGGGTTGCTGGGAGCCTTTAGGACAAAGTGGCAAGCAGAAGGTATGGCAAGAAGAGGAGAGTCTGGCTTAGCTGTGGAGAGGGTGGAGGGCATGGGGGCACAGGACAGCAGGTAAGAGTCCTGTCCGGACTGTCTCCTCCTAGGGGTCTTGGGGCTTGGAGGGGCACAGAGACCCTGATTCCCCCATGCTTCGTCTTACCATTGTTCTACTGCCCTCGCCACTTCCGTCCTGCTGGCCCTGTTTGCAGAGCACAGTCGGGTAGAATGGGCAAGCAGCACTCCAAACATGCGCCCCCCCCATTCCTTCTGTATATAATATACAGGGCTGCACCTGTCACCGTTTGTTGGTCCTTCGCTGAATTCCTTCAATGAAAAAAGGACAAACAGGCAGTGACGTGGGCAGTCCTCTACATTTTACTGGGTTCTGTATGAATAGAATTGATCCTAGCAGCCAGCCTGTCTGAGACTGGTGCAGCCGGGGTGAGGGTGACACTGACACCCCATTAGCACCTTCTTACGACTGGTACTCAGGGCGAACCACACTTCCCTCCATTGCTACACCACTGCTGATCAGTATTAACACAGCGGCCGAACTTGTTCTTTGCCCCAGTTTCGGGACCAATGCACTCAGTCCTATTCTGTAGAATGTAAAATTCAAATAACTGTTTAAAGGTCTCAGAGAAACCAATCCTACATGTCCAGCCTTGCTCTCTGTCAAAATGCGTAGATTGAGTGTGCTGGGGCCAAGAGCAAAGTCTGCTGCTTAATTATCATCTTGCGTACAAAAGTGCAAGTGGACCTGTCTTTTCTCGTAAGACATGCAAAATAAATGAGTAAACAATTATCACGCCTTGGCGTGTAATTAACAGCTCTCCACTTGGCATGTCTGAGAGCTTCGTCATAGACACTTAAAGAACTGGATCATTTGAAATTTGCTGGAGTGGCTTCCTAGCTCATTTACCCAGCAATTCCTTCATGGCACTGACTGGAATTCATAAATGCATCTTCAGTCTTGGTGGCATCGAAACCTCACACCACTATCACCCAAGTTTGATTATGCAAATTCACTCTGATTGCTTTCAAGGGATAGAACCTGCAGGTTCAAATGCGACATCTGTAAGCATGTACCTTCATGGCTTTGGCACATCACAAATGTTTTTTTAGCCTGTTCCACATGCTCTGCTTACACCTGAGTGAGGAAGAAGGTACAATGTGTTGATATGATATACTTAATTGTGAGCTCTGGCTCTGTAAGATTTTTGTTTAAGAACGTAAGAAGAGCCCTGCCAGGTCAGGCCAAGGGCCCATCTAGTCCAGTTTCCTGTATCTCACAGTGGCCCACCAGATACCTCAGGGAGCAGCCAAGACAAGAGACTTGCATTCTGGTGCTCTCCCTTGTATCTGGCATTCTGAGGTAACCTGCTTCTAAAATCAGGAAGTTGCACATGCCATCATGACTTGTAAACTGTGATGGACTTTTCCTCCATACATCAGTCCAATCCTCTTTCAAAGGCATCTAGGCCACGTGTCATCACCACATCATGTAGGAAGGAGTTCCACAGACTAATTACATGCTAGGTAAAGTAATATTTCCATTTATCTGTTCTAACTCTCCCAATGCTAAATTTTAGTGGATGTCTCCTGGTTCTGATTTTATGGGAGAGGGAAAAGAACACACCTCCTTTGTTTGCTCCCCAAGGCAGAAGAAAGAAGCTGAGACAATTTAGGCATTTTAATGGGTCACTATGTTACCATACTGATCCTTCAAATGGTGTGGTTAAGAACATAACAACAGCCTGGCTGAACTGAGCTAAAGGCCCATCTAGTCCAGTTTCCTGTGTTTCACAGTGGCCCATAAAAAGTCTCAGGGAGCACATAAGACATACTGTAGCCACTCTCTAGAATTCTGAGATACCTTCCTTCTAAACCAGGAAGTTGCATATACCCTTCATGGCTTGTAAGCTGAGATGCACTTTTCTTCTAGAAATCTGTCTGATCCCCTTTTAAAGGCATCTAGGCCAGACGCCATCATCACATCCTATGGCAAGGAGTACCACACATGCAGTTTCTTGTGGCTATATGTACAGAACTATCTTCCCAACTTGGAACTGCTACTATTAGTTGCTGGTAGCTGCTGCTGTAAGAGCGGGGAGAGAATAGTTGTAAGCAACCCCTTCATCTTCAGGCAGCAGGAAGATTCTCCATGTTGAACAGCTAATTGGTACATTGATTACTTCTTGACAAGGACACTGTATATGCAAACAGCTTCTGTGTACACTTGTTAACAAGTATGCTCTGGTGACCCATGCTGTGGTGTCACTAAGGAGTTTGAGGGTGCAGACTACACCTAGTGCAGGGGGATGACACTGCTAGTGGCCAAAAGTTTGGAAACCTTTTGGAAAATTTGCATTTATTAATAATACCATAATGTAATATATCATTGGAAAGGTAATTTCATGCAGAATACAATGAAGCAAACAATGTTGAATTGTCCGTATTCGATCAAACGTTTTGGCCAGTTAAACAGAAAACTAACTCAAAACTGACTAAACATAATGATTGCTCCGAGAGCCAATGAAGTGTTGTTATGACACAGCAAGGAACCAAAAAGGTGTTAACATGGGTCAGCTTTCTTTTTGTGTATCAGAGCTAATACTGGAACTCTTCTTTGGTTGTCATCAAGTTTGCCACTGGTTTTTTGTTCCTAACTGATTTGTCGGGTGTACTGCTATATTTTAAAATAAATAAATGGGGTTACATTAACTCTAGCAATGCGACTACATTTAGGTTTTGCATATCATATTGTAATTTAATCGGTATGGTCTGGTATGGGAAGAGGCCCATCATGGGGGTGATGCAATAAGCTCTTTCACCTGGTAACACAAACCCTAATGAATCCTGTGGACACATGCATTGTATATTTACATGCACCCCCAAACATGCATATCTAGAAATCTTCTAGTCACTGGTCATGATGCACACATGAATAATGTCACCGTAAGAATAACAGGGTAATACAAAGTGACTCAGTGCTCACTCTGTTCCAAACAACTAAGGGCCCAATCCCATCCAATTTTCCAATACCGGTACAACTGTGCCAATGAGATGTGCACTGCATCCTGTGGTGGGGAGGCACTCACAGAGACCTCTTCAAGGTATGGGAACATTTGTTCACTTACCTGGGGGCTGAATTGTGGCTGCACCAGTGCTGGAAAGTTGGATAGGATTGGGACCTAATTGGGTGTTTCCTTTCCTAGGGTTTTATGAGCTATCTGGGATGAGGAATCAAAGCCTACAATAGACCCAAACGAGGCCTCAATTGAAATGTCCCTAATCCAAAATAAAACAGCTCCTGTTGGACCTCCCTCTATCTCTAATCCAAGGAGCATCCAAATACACCTTAGATCATACTTGGGGAAGGGAACTGTCACTTAGCTAAGAGAGCCCCCCTAATTATCTCTCACTCTTATCAAAGATTGGATTAGAAGCTCACCCTGACATATTCCACTTTGCCTAATTACTCACTCATAAAAACAGGTGAGGTGATGCAAGACTCAGTATAATTGGCACTTGACTGTCTAGTGATAAAAGGATTTAGATTATCAAATGGCCACAGTGACTGTAAATTCTCAAAAGGCATAGTAGCTTAGATTCACAAGGACACCCAAATCCCTGGTCTTCTAAAAATATAGAGAAGGCTAGGCTTTCCTGCTAATTCAGCCCCCCATCTTTTGTTGAATAACACATACTAAATGGACCATATTCACACTTGGATATTCCTACTGGTTTCTGAGATTTGTTCTTCCAGGTGATTCAATTGACCCCTGAACCAGCCTACCAGACAGCGCATGCTAATGACCAATATTGCCTGTATTGATTGATTGAAATTGTCACCATTGGTTGGAATATTACATCATCAAAAGTGATCAACCAAAGAGCACTTCCCACCTTAAGGCTTGGCATGTGGAAGTCTGCACTGTCAAGCTGACTTGACCCTACAAGGTTAGCCACGATGGAGTCAGGACATGATATCAGTTGATCACCTGGAGGAGGTAGACAGCACTATGTCCCCTGATCTAGCTACCCACACGCTTGGGGGGGGGGAGTTGGAGTAAGTTTTTCCCCTGCTGCAGGTGTTTATTAAATAAAGTTGGTCATTAACCCAAGCCTCTGCCTTGACTGCTTATTTGGTGGGAGGGGGGGGGGTGCACAGGAAAATGATAATGTACTGTGTTTAAAAGTTATCCTTCCATGCAAAACCTAACTTTCCCTGTATCATACACTCTTACAGATTCCAACCATCACCGGAACAGACACCTTTTGCATACTTGACTCAATTGGAGTCCACTGGGAATTCAAGGGAGATTGTGGGGGAAATTTTTGTAATATTAAAAAGGCATCAACAGTGATTAAAAATACTTGGAACATGTTTTGCTCTGGGTTATCATCTTCATGTTGGCAGCATCTTTAAAAGCAGTTCCCGCTCCAATACGTCCAACTCAATCTTTAAATTCCCTTTTAATCCAATTCCCGTTCTGTGGTTTCCCAGCCCACATATTAGCTCATTCCTTTCAAACTTGATGGCTTGTTCCCAGGAAAGAAACACACTGGGGCAATACTCAGGCCCTTGAAATAAACCTGCGTCTCCTTCCAGAGAAAGCGGGCGGCATTCAAAACAATTTGTTCTGGTTGGTCCAATTTCAAGGCGTAAGAAGAGCCCCACTGGATCAGGCCAAAGGCCCATCTAGTCCTGCTTTCTGTATTTCACAGTGGCCAGTCACCTTGGGGCGCTGCAGGTTTCACAGCGCCCCCTCCTGGCATCAAGAAAGGCTGGGGAGGAGGTGCTGTGAAGTCCCACTTCAGGGGGAGAACATTGTCACAGTCTCCCTGAAGGCAGGACTCTGCAGCCTGTGCCACACTTTCACCGGAGATCAGGGGAGCTCTGAACCTTTCCCAATGTTGGAAGGAGGCGTGTGAAGCCCTGCCCTGGGGAGAAGCCAGGGCAGTGATGTCATGTACATCTCTGGGCACATCTTTCCAAGAATGGTCTGGGGAAAACTTAAAAACAGCAGTGGATACAACTAGGGCTTTATGTGCCCTTAGGCCTCAGGGAATTCTACCAATTGGGACCGACATCTGTCCAGATTTAAGGAAAAAAGGAAATGCTTCCCATTTTCTCCACAGTTGGGGTGATCATTTTGGGCTTCTTTTGTTTTCTGGGTTAAAACAGTCTGCCACAAGGTTGGTGTTTAGGAAGACACAGAAGTTTCCTATCAGAGCCTGAGATTATCTGTTCAGTGCCTGAACTTGGCTTTTGTTTTGGTGGGGGTGGGGGGAGATCAAACAGAACATTTCTTTTCAAGGTGCGCCACTTTCTCTGCAATTATTTGCTTTCTACATTAAAAGAGCCAGGGCATTTTTTATTTTATTTTATTTTATTTTATTTAGCAGGGGAGAGTAACTGGCCCACCTCACCCCAGCAGTGTCTTTTCTAGTGGCTGTCTGCTGGTGTTGCATCTTTTTAGATTGTGAGTCCTTTGGGGACAGGGCGCCATTAGATATTTGATTTTCTCTGTAAACCGCTTTGTGAACTTTTTGTTGAAAAGCGGTATATAAATACTGTTGTTGTTGTTGTTGTTATTTTTGTAATCAGCGAAACGAGTTAGAGAATATCTGCTCCTTCTTTTGCGTGCATGCTCTCTGGCCAGAGAATGCCTTTGGGTCCGTGGCTTGGCTAGAGGGGGTGCAAAGCATTAAGTTTTGCAGGGAGCTGCAAGAGGCTGCCTTCAAAATTTAGTGCTTTGTGACCCCTCTCGCTATGTCACTGCTTTCGGTAGAGAAGGATATATGGTTTTTGCTCTCTCGTTCTTATGCCTGATCTCACCTTTGTGAGGAACATTCTGAACAGCTGCATATGGGAGTCAATGCGGAATGACCTGTACTTCCTTTGTCCGCAGAACAATGGGCAAACAGAACTAGGAGAAAGGGACAAGGGACTGTGCCTTTCGCTGGGATAATTTCCTCTCTGCAGAGAGGTGGCTACAGTTTTCCATCTGATGACATCAGGGCCAGGGCGCGGGTTGGGAAAGTCCAGGCAACTGATACTGATCAAGGAAGTGTCACATATTTGGGCGATTTATGATAATCTTGGCAAAGCAGCATGCAGAGTGTGAATTAACAGCCAAGTTCAGAAATACTGTTTGGTTTGAGTTAGCACATTATAGAACCAGGTTGTTTCTTAGCAACCGCACTGAAGATCAACAAGCAGCCTGATATATTTACAGATCAAGGCAAACCCATCCTTGTGCATGTCGGTTCGGTTTCGTGACAGCCCCTGCTCTGCTTTCCAAGAGCCACACATTCCCCCCAGACCCCAATGTTCAGAAATGGATTGGCCTGGTGCATGTTTGCCCCCAAAAGCCAAGAGATGTTGAGAGTGACATTTAGAGGGGAAAAGGAACTAGAAGGAAATGGGGGAATGGACTTGATCAGTGGTGTCACTAGGGTTGCGCGGGAGACCAGTGCACCACCCCCATGATGGATCTCTTCCCATGCAGTGGGTGGGGTGATGCACCATTGCCTCACCCCTACTGGTTTTTTGGCTATGACTTTTGATAGAATAGAGATTTGTCAAAATGGTTTGTTTCATTGTATTCTGCATGACATTACACATTGAATGATATATAACATGATGGTATTAAAAGATTTAAAGAATTTTGGCCAGTAGTGGTGTCACATACACCCCCCCCCATGCATGTCTCCGGATGCATTCTGCACTCCCCGCACTTCCCTAGTAATGCCACTGGGCCTGCTTGATCCTTTCACAGCTTAAACTATCCTATCTGTGTGCGTTAGGGTTGGAGAAACAGCAACTACTGCAGGTATTGATGAATACTGATGAATATGCAGCGCAGCACTAGGGTGTATCCCACGTAGGGGTGTATCTTCATCTGCCCCCAGAAGTCCACTGCCGCTGTTCCATTCCTTGCCTTATCTTAGTAATACAAACTCTGTTGAGATGGAATTCAGCTTTCTCATGCCTTATCTCTCCTTTTTTTCTAGTCCTTCCTTGAGATCAAGAAAAATAGTGCCAGTGTGAGCTTACTGAGCTCCCCCCCCCCAATGGTACCTCCCCCATTCTCTGGTGGTGCATTGGAAATGACCACTGCCAGGGGTACCACTACCAGGCTTGACCTAGCCAGGTGGACACCATGAGTTCTCTGACGGTTGTGTTCCCCCAGCCAGGGCCCAGTTTGGCTACCCTGATTATAACAAGGACTTTTTGAGTAAATCAAATCCTTCCTCTTCCTGAAGCGAATACTTTGGTGACTTTTGGTTCCCTCTTCATTTCGCTCAGCAAAGCTTTTCCTATGTATCCGTTGCAAGGGAGTGAACTTGGCTGTCTCTTCCTTATAAAGCACTGAACAAAGCACTCTTCAGGATTATGCCTCACTTTATTGTCACTCTTTGAAATCTTCCAGAAAAGCAGGAAACGAGGCTTCATTGTTTTCCTATAAATCATTTCCATGGGTACTAAAAATTCAGAAAATGTCTTCACTTTCTTGAAAAAGAAGAAGAAAGAAATAGCAGTCTTAATCAGCACTTCTATGATAGAATGTTTTGTGAAGATACAATGGATCTATTTAACTAATAAGAACATAAGAAGATGCTTTAATTCCAGGCTATCGAAAACAAGGCTTGAGAATACCAGGCCCTTTTGGGACCTCCCCAGTGTGGCTGGAGTTCACTTCCACACTCCTGACAGACATCCTGACAGTCACCAGCTGGGGATGCTCTAGGACAGTGGTGGCGAACCTATGGCATGCGTGCCGGAGGGGGCACTCAGAGGCCTCTCTGTGGGCACACGCACTGAAGCTGTGGTTCCCTCCCCCCCCCCGCACATGTCACTCTGAAGAATTACAGTGGATGAGGCTTACTCCCAGGAAAGAGTGACTGGAATTGCAGTTTTAGAGCCCGCTTCTGTGCGTGTCTACTCAGAAGTAAGACCCATTAGAGTCAATGAAGCTTACGCCCAGGAAAGAGTGACTGGGATTGCAGCCTTAGAGCCCACTTCTGTGGGTGGGGCTTTTTTAAAATATATATATATTTTCTTGTTTGATAAAATGAGCAGGGGGAAGTTCTTGCAGCCACCCTCTCCATGCCAATATTTCTTTACCCAGCATGTAATTAGTCTGTGGAACTCTTTGCCACAGGAAGCAGTGATGACAACTTGCCTAGATGCCTTTAAGAGGGGATTGGACAAATTTCTAGAGCAGGGGTATCCAAACTTTTTGGCAGAAGGGCCACATCATCTCTCTGATTCTGTATCGGGGGCCAGGGAAAAAAGAATTTATTTACATTTCAAATTTGAATAAATTTACATAAATGAACTTGTAGCTGGAACTTATATGAATGAATGAAGGACTTGCAATAACTCAAGGCCTATAAAAGGCCTTGCACAAAGCAAGGCTGGCCTTTCCTTCTCTGCCACTGCTGCATCACAAACGTAAACAGCAAGCCGTGGAGGGAGCCCTCATCCCACAGCTCACACAACAGGTTGAACAGTTGTCCGTCATGCTGAGAGCAGTTGTGACAGGCCAACGTGGGCTCCAGCAAGCCTCCGGAGGGCCAGAGGCTTTTTGGAGACTGGGGGCCACCTGCGGGCCGGATTGGGAGTACATGAGGGTCGCAAGTGGCTCCAGGGCTGGGGTTTGGGCACCCCTGTTCTAGAGGAAAAGTTAATTACGGGTTACAAGTAATAGTAGGTAAAAGATGTTAATGAATGAGTTGTTTTTTCTAAACTAAAACCTCAGTATTCAGGTTAAATTGCCGTGTTGGCACTTTGTGATAAATAGGTGGATTTTGGGTTGCAGTTTGGGACTCGGTCTCTAAAAGGTTCGCCATCACTGCTCTAGGAGGTTTACCTGCTACATAGAGGGAGTTGGAATAGATGACCTCATGGGACCCTTTCATGATTCTATTATTCTGTTTTAAGGGCTAGGGCGGTGATAATCCTAAATCAGGCATCTCATCAATGGGCTGCTACTGCCTCGTTCTCAATCTCTTCTTCTCCCCAGTCTCTCTAATTTTGCAGTGCTGGTATCAACAGGTGTGGTGAGGAGAATAGGATGTTATTAATGAGTAAGAGCAGATATTACAGCAGATCTGCAGTCTCGTCTCCCCCCCCCCAAGTTAGTATTTAATGGGGTTGAATTTGATAGGTTAACGCTGTTCAGTTGAAATGAATGTTTTTGGCTAAGAATTATGCGCTCAGTCCCTCTGCCCCTTCTGAGCCAAGCGTTGGGACTGCCAACCCCTTTGAGTTTGCAACCCCTCTTCTAGTTGTAACATTTCAATAAGTGTTGACTGTCTACCTATCCTTCTATTAGAGTATCATAATCCAGTGTTGCTTGATGGCAATTTTAGCATCTGCCTCACCTTGCAATTCTCTAGAAATTTACTGAAATGATTCACAGAGTGCAGAATGAGAAAGCATCGGAGTCATTTATTGAGACAATCCCCATGGTACCCAGCGAACACTTTGCAGCTCATTGACAACACATCTGCTTCATAATTTAATCTTTTCTGGAGATGGTGCAAATGTAGACAAGGTACCAGTTTGCAGGGTTTTTTTCCCCATAAACTGTACGTATTCCCATTGACAGGACAACATTGTAGACCATGTGATATCAGCTCATGGGGAGAGGGACACATGTCAACACTCTCGGATGTCAACACTTTTGCCACTGGTTTGACTTGTTAGTGCACTTTTCTTATCGTTCTTACAAATTAAAGTGATAGTTCTGGGAATACTTGACAGTCTTCATCTGATTATACAGCCATTAGAAGGAAATGAAGATCAATTCCCTATTTCTTTGCTCACGATAATGAAAGACTATTTGAAGCTAATTACTTCTGATCTAAGCTTCAGCTTCGCTCAGACATTTATCATAATGAAATGCACCATAGGACTTGAGAGGTCTGCTTAGCCGTGATTATTACAATATTAAAAATGACCTTTGAATCTACTGATCACTTTGTCTTTCATGAAGATAGCAAGCCACTTAATAAACACCTTGCTCAGAGGAAAAAAAGTGCGCCTCTTTGATGTCTGCGTGACAATACTATGAAAATACAAGGATCACACTTGAAAAGGTGTGTGAAATCATTTTCTTCAGTTCTTGCAAAACCAAGACTCTAAAGACTAGCATGTTCATTGTGGTCTAAGCTTTTAAGTTCTCATAACTAGAACCAGGGTCAGCCTTTGGGCAATTTGACCAATTTGGCCAAATTGGGCCCCGCATGTGGAGGGGTCCCACACTGGGGTGGTGATCGGAGCACCCACAGCCGTAACTTTGTCTAGCTGACACCGTGGCATGGAATCTTCCCTGTTGAGGTGTCATGAGGAGAGGGTGGCAAGCAGAGAATTGTCACTGAAAGGCCCTTCCTCCCATCCACCCCTGGGTTTGACTGGCTTGAAATCCCCCCCCCCCCACAAGAGGTAATGATGCTGCTGCTGGTAATGATGCCACAAGAGGTAATGATGCCTCACTGTTTCCGCTTATCCTGGTGAGTGCGGGGGCACCGTGGAGGTGGGGCTCCACAATGTTCTGTATTAGGCCCTGAAACTCCTGAACCTGGCCCTGACTGGAACCACCATTCTGAACCTGGACTGGAGGATGCTTATTTATAGGTGCGCTCAGAGGTGGTGAAGGGGGAAAGCTCTGTTCCTTTAATTGTCTTTGTTTCAGCAATGGGGAAAATGAGTGGGGATCAACCAGTCTGCCGGGTGGCGGTGCTTCCCCTTTCACATCCAGATCATAAAGGTGGTTCCAGTCAAGGCTGGCTTTAGGGGCTGCAGGGTTTTTCCTCTTATTGATTTTCCCTCGGAGAACAATTCTCCCTTGGTTCATTTCCACCGAACAGCAATGGAACCGGGCTGTGGAAGAGGGCAGTTATGTTATCAAAAGCAATCAGACTTACTTTTGCACAATTTTGGTTCTTGTGTTACTGTGAAATATGCCTTTTTTTCCATTTCAAAAATCTAACAAGCAGGACAAAGCTCACCCCCTTGAATGCACTTTGCCGCTTCTATACCTCCCCCCATTTTTTTTGATGCTGCCACGGGAGTCATATGCCTACAAACCAAGCGGACACTGCAGTTGTTGTAGTAGTTTAAACTCTCTGCTCCATCTCGTCGTTCCCCGTTTAACTGTTTTATAACTGCCAATGTCTTCCGGTACACCCGGTTCGGACGTGATTAGACACTGTTTGTATTTACACACTTCCCTTGCAGCAATTCCATGGCTTTGTGAAGTGAGCGTGCTGTTTGCTTAAAGATTATCGTGTGGAACTCCAGCCGCAGTAAGAGGGCTCTTTTCCTCTGCAGTCTCCATAAGTGAGCTCTTAACAACCTCATAATGGTGCAGGAAGCCATCTGATGATATTTACCTAGCGTCTTCCCTTTCGGGAAAAAGATGTGCTAGGCCTTGAAGCTACTCTGAAAACAAGCATTGAAGAAAAACATAAATGATAGGCGCTATGGTTAAACACCTATTTAAAAGTGACATTTACAAATGTTTGCTCCTGCTAACCGAGAGGGAAGTAATATGAGAAGAAGGCATTTGATTTGCTGTTTATTTATCAGAGCTGTTTAAGGGGCAGTGTCATGTACAATGTGATGTGGTGCATAGATAACCAGTGAACCAATGCGAGATTAGTCTCATTCAGTTGCCAGCTAGACAGTCCGGCCACCATAAAGAGAAAGTTGGACAATAAACCAGGCAGATCTTTCTGATAAGCCACAGGTAGATGTGCTATGTGTGCCTCAGCAGAAAACTACAGTTCATCTCTATAATCATGTATACATGCAATTTATGAGTATGTGTGCATTGGTAAACAGAAATTATGCTCACTTAACCTGTTAATCTCACAAAGGGACACACAGATTGCATGGGAGGAGGCCAGTTTGCCTTCAACCAGGGCATGTGCATTGATTGTGGTTCACACTAAATTTTATATGTACAGTGGTGTGGGGGTGTGGGCATGTGTGAGAATACCATTCCCAGGAATGGCTCAAGTAGAGTTCTTGAATGTGCCCACACTGTCCATTCATTTAGGATCTTAAAGCCCCAATCCTTCACACCCCCTGTGATAGTGGAATACTATTTCCACTGCCGTGCACTATTGCAACAGTGCCATAAAGCACTGCAACACCGTGTGTGTGGGTTTAAACTTAAGATTGGGCTATCAAAGGTGCAATCGAGCAGAAGAAGCTTCTGGTGGCAGCCAAGTCAGATGTCAGGACACTGGCTGAGGGTCTACACTCATCAGAGAACCCATCTCATCAGGTCGACCTCTGAACCCTCTGACAGCAGTGGTAGCACCCAATGCATCATCAGGGTGTAGGTGGAGAGAAACACAGGGGTCCAGTGTGCAGTTTTACTCCAGGACACCAAACAACCTGACCTCAGCACAACACCTTAGGTGTAACACCTAGGAAGCCTGAAGAAAACAAGGGTGGAAGGCATGGAAGAGGTAGAGCTTGTTTACAACATGAAAACCAGTAATTCCCATAGGATCCCAGGAAGTATGACTGGAAAAAGGGCAGTTCGCTGTTTGCTCTATCACTCAAACATATTATGAGTCTGGTTTGATGTTCTCTTTTTGTTTGCAAGAGATTATAAATTGGGGGAAAAGTTGGGGTGGGGGGAGTTACTATACACTTCACAGAAAGAGATTTATTTCAGCCTCTTTGAATAACTTGGATATCCACAGATAACACAGGCCAACACACATTTTTTGCTTCCTTAAACATTACACAGATTCCTGGGTATATTTGGGGTGCCAATTCCAAAAATGGCATCCGTTTTGCCCTATCGCGTCTAGTTTTGGAGACACGGCATAGCCTCTTTACTGAATGGTTCAAGCAGGTTCCTCATGAGGAAGCCTACACCATGGCTTCCGCATGAGGAAGCTGCTTGAACCATTCACTAACGAGGCTATACTATATCTCCAAAACTAGACGTGATAGGGCAAAACGGATGCCATTTTTGGAATTGGCACCCCAAATTCATATCAAACCACCATAAAATTTTGGAAAAACTTTTCTGACCCTCAATTTTGTAGGCCTATGTAGTTGTTCACAGCAATTTCACCTTAAATCCTCAGCAGCTGTTTGCAGATATAAATATAGAACGCTTACCATTGTAGCACATTGTCAGGAAGACAAGTTTGCTATAGTTGCTTTCTGTGTCGGGTTTGAAGCAAAAGCGCTGGACTTTCTTTGAGTTCATTGCTATGGTTCTGATCATCCCACTTCTTCAAAGGAATCTTTTTTTCTTCCCCCATGATTTGCCGAAATGGCCTATGGCTTCAGGCTGCTAACAGACAGTTCAGCATTCTCTTTAGAACTTTTTGATGTTCTCCATTTTTTGCCATGAGTCACGTTTTATTCCTCACCAATGTAGAATGAGCAAACCGTACGATCTGGGTCAGATCAGCAGTGACACACATTTGTAGCCCAGGTTGCATAACTCAACTTTGGGGTCTGGTTTAAGGACAATCCTGTCTTGAACAGGAAGTTATATTAAGTAGCCAGTTCACCTCTTTTAAGTCCCTGATGATAAGATTGCATATTTATTTTAAGAGGCAAAAAGAACAATAGCAGCAAGGTGGATTTTGTATCGGTCTCAGTGATCCATCGCTGTGCACAGGACCTGCGCCAGTGATATCACTGGTGCATGTGCAGGTGGATCGGGCCTGGGAAAACCTTGGGATTCAGCCCACACCAGCACTGCTGATCCTGCCCCCCCAGGCCCAATCTTCCCACCTTCCCCATCTTCTCCCCTTTCTGCCCTACCTTCACCCATTCAGCCCCCTCCCTCCCTCCCCTCCACTTGCAACTGTGCTGGACTTACCAGCTTCAGTGGACCTCTGTTGCCCCACCAGTGCCAGCGATAAGGCTCCAGCTTTCCTGCCAGTTCACCTGGGGCTTGCACTACCGCAAAGCACTTTACGGCACTTTTGCAGCAGTCGAACACACATTCCGCTGGTGTTGGCCATTGACAGGATTAGGCCGATGGTCTTCTAAAGCTGTTTTCAACATCACATTCTTTGCAAGCTGTTTATGTGTGTCATATATGCATCTAACCAGCAAGTGTCATATTCTAACACGCAAGAGCACCTTTTGATTTATCCCAGGCTGTGCTGTACAACTCTTCTAGGCTATTTCCAGAACAGGCCAGAACACTCCAGAACAGGGGTGTCCAAACATTTTGGCAGGAGGGCCACATCATCTCTCTGACACTGTGTAAGGGGCCGGGGGAAAAATTAATTAATTTACATTTCAAATTTGAATAAATTTACATAAATGAATTTATTAGAGACGGAACTTATATGAATGAATGAAGGTCTCGCAATAGCTCATGGCCTATAAAAGGCCTTGCATAAAGCAAGGCTAGCCATTCCTTCGCTGCAAGCGCTGCATCACAGACGTGAAACAGCAAGTAGTGGAGGGAGCCCTCATCCCACAACTCATGTGAGATGTCGAACAGTCGTCCTCATGCTGAGAGCAGTTGCATTGGTCCAGCACGGGCTCCAGCAAGTCTCCAGAGGGCCAGAGGCTCATTGGAGACTGGTAGTTCCCCGAGGGCCGGATTGGATGCCCCCAAGGGTCACAAGTGGCCCCCGGGCCGGGTTTTGGGCACCCCTGCTCCAGAATATGGCAGGTCCCAGGCTGACTCGAGAAATGTATCTGCCACAAACAGAATCCAGAGTTCCAGCCCATGTCTTAGTTAAATCAGAAGTCTGATCATCCCTATTGGACAGTAATAGGGACTGTGTGTGCGTGTGTGTGTGTGTGTGTGTGTGTGTGTGTGTGTGTGTGTGTTTTAATTGTAAATACGTTAATTATTTAATTCTGATGAGTAAAAAATGCGCATCTTTGCTCATATATCAAAAATCAGAATTAATAATTCCATTTGAATCTTTGCTCAAACTAGAATCTTCTCTCAAGCATCTTTAACTTTGAGGTGGTTACTTCTGAGATGTTCAGATGGGCTCTCTGTTTTGCCTTAATTCAGTTAATACCTAATCTTGCATGTTATGAAGAACAGTAAATCATTATTCAACTCTGGTTATAATGAAAGGTGCTGCAATCCAGCTCCCATGTGATACCAATCAAATCCATATTTGGATGTAGTGAGTAAGGGCATCTTTCTTTTTTCATGATTTCTGCATAGACTTGTAATTGCTGTTGATAGCAAACCATTTGTGCTGGCATTTGTAAATCAGATGTCAGGCAAAAGACCTGGAAAAGTACACATGTAGAATGGGCTATGGAAACATTTTTAAACAAACAACTCAAGATGTCAGTATGGGTAGCCTAAGCCTAGCCAGGCTGTCCATGCCATGGTAGAACAGTGCCAAAACAGCTGCCGCTGTATCCCGCAGGGTCAGTGAGGCAGTCAGAGGTCTCTTTGAGGTAAAGGAACATTTGTTCTCTTATCACATGTTGAACCCAAGCAGCCTCTATGGGTCTACTCCAGTGTTTCTCAACCAGGTACCACAGGTACAGGAACCACCAGTGGCACCTGAGGTGCTGAAGCGGTATGGCCGAGGACAAACCTTGAAAAATGCTGGTCTACTTGGATCAATCGCTGGCTCATCTAAGTGGACCTGCGTATAGTTTTCAAGTATGGACTGGGGGATAGGACCTGGCTGTCTTGCCACAGCTCCTCCCCACTGGGCCTTGTGCCCGCTTAAGGCTAATTAGCTTCCCTTGTTAAACTCACAAGTGCAGCAGGCAAAAGTCAGAGTCCAGAAATGATATGCCAGGTCACAGTGCAAGGTCAAACTCCGGTCAGGTCAGGTCTCCTCTGGATCAGGTAGCATCTCCCTCTGAGTCAGGGTAGCCTTTGGTCCTTCTGAAGCTGCCTTTTATCCTTGGATGTCTCATAATCCAAAATGCAGCTCAGCTGTGAGCTACCTTGTTAAGTCCAAATTAGGCTCAGCTGAGCCATCTCTTCAGTCCACGTCCATTCAAAGTCCCATCAAGGTCAAATGAAGCTCAGGTGTCCATCAGAGTCCCATTGGCCTTGATTGATTACAGCCGTGGAGCCAGCCCTGCCCTTCCCAGAGCTGTCAACCAGCTGGCAAAACACGGAATCGCTGTCAACACCACATCATCCACCTGATGATCTTCTGATCTTCCATTACACCGGCGGAGACCTCCTTTGCCGTCCCTGCCCTCTCCTGAGCTTAAATCACCCTCCTCCCTGCCCCCACACCCAGTTTCACCTTCTCCTCAGCTTCTCCCCACCCCGGAATGTCTCCCTACCACTCAGCAGTGAACTTACTGCTGTCTGTGCCCACTGCCTCTTCAGCCGGTGTGAACAGTCTTCTCTTTTCAAAATGTGCATTCTCTGACATGGTCTGCTTTGCCTTTCACCAGACTGTACCGAAGCCAGGGAAAATGATCCCTGCAAATCCATCCTGCGTTATGCAAACTATTCTAGCGTTACATGAGAAAGCATGTAGAAAAGAGAAAACTCAACCAAATTAAGATCATATTCCTAATAGCCTTACGAAGCGATATATATATTTGTGGAGTTGTCAAAAAATGTCTACCTAATGTCCCAAAGCAGAGTTAATGAAGCATGCATTGCGGTTAATATTAGGATTATTCACTCTGCCTTCCTGATTTTGGAGCATTTGAGAAGCGCTTTTAACTTTCTTCTTCCTTAATAGCATTGCGTGCTATCGATGTTAAGAATTTTGACAGTTCTGAGATAATCTAAGGAGCTCTTTCGAGATTATTACGATACTCAGAAATAGTCCAGAGTTTCATTACTGTGACAAGAGCCTGCTACCACCATCTCCATAAACTAATTCCTGAGTCTGAGATTACATCTTTCTTCAGCCTAGTGAAGACCCAAATTCAGTTCTTTTTTTGTGAGATGGTGTCACCCATATTGTGTGAGGCTCCTTTGAAAATCCATTTCAGGCGGAATTGCCCATCATTGCATTTCAAAAGTCAAGTATCCTCAAGCGGAGCAAAACAGGAGAAACAATGAAATCCCATAGTCAAAAGCTGGTAAAGATCAGGAACCAAGTGTTCTGGAGGACAGGTGGCCACTCCAAATACAGCTTCAGTCAGTGTTGTCCCTAGAAAGGAATGGAGGGGACAGGCCACCCCAGGGAACACCCTGGAGCATCATGGGACGGTCAGCCACAATGGCAGCCATGGCCTCTTGGTGTTTTTGCAGAACCACTGGAAGCTTCTGAGCACAGTGCTGGCCTTGAAGGCTTGCAGTGGTTCAGCAGTAGCGGGAGGTTGGCATCCTTCAGTCTTGGAAGACTAGGGTATCGCGCTCTGAATGGTGGTTCTGGAACAGAGTGTCCTCTCCAGTGCGCAAAGCCTGGGTAAAGTAGATATGGAGAATTAGACTGTTTCCCATGCAGCAAATCCCCCCTCTCCACGTCGCTGAAATGGTCCAATGGAAAGGCAGAGGCCAATACGATTGGTTCCAGCGGCGTCGCAGGAGTTGCCAGAACGTGACTGTGTTCAACCATGAACTGCCTCAGGGACTCCGGCTCTGGATTTTGCCTCGAGGTTGACTCCTGAAGCCTTGTCCATCACTGGATGTAGCCACAAGGCAGTGGAGGTTTGGGATCAGAGTTTTCTCTCTGATGAGCTGAAGACCCTTCTCTCAGATGAGCTGCCTTCCCAGCCTAAGGAGTCCCATCTACCCAGTGGCTGTTTAGTCGCCTCTTACGACAAGTACAGCCAAACTGAGGGCCTATTCTTATCCCCAGCCCCCAGGGGATAGTAGCGGGAAGTCAGCTGAGAAGCTAATGGCAGCCAGATTGGGAAGCCACTGCTGCCTGCTGCCGAACCCAGAGGAGACTTCATGGTGTCACCGCCGTGGCTTCAGTGATCAAATGTGGAAAAGGGTCAATTAGATACATTGAGCCTTAGGAGGAGGGGATGGAGATAGTAGGCTCAGAAGTGGCCTTTCAGTCCTGGGCACTTGAATTGTGAGAAGGGGTACAGCTCATTTGCAGAATGCATTATTGCCTATAGAAGCTCCTACCTCCAATTCCCAGCATCGCTATGTAGGGCCTGACCTGGGCTCTGCTACTGCTACTGCTACTGATGGCTACTGCTACTGGATTAGATGAAACTTGTGCCCACATGAGCTCCCTCCCTCCCTCCCTCCCCCTCTCTCTCTCTATCTCTGAGATAGATATCTCTGAGAACCAAGGTTGGAGGGAAATGAAGAAGATGAAAATGCCTGTAGGGACAGGAAAGTGATTTGTGTCATATGGACTCAATGGTGGGTGTAGCCAAATACTCTCGCTCAGCTTCTTATCTCTGAACCAGGAATAATTTATGTACTTTATATACTGCCATAGAAATGAATGGCAAGCAATTTGTTACTCAGTATGAGACCTAGGAAATGTTTTCGGTTCCTGGTCTAAACACTTAACGATTGCCCCTTTTACTGTATCAAATGCTGCGTATAACTGAATTACATAAGAAAAATAAATGATTTTTTCCCCCCAACTAAATCAATGCTATTGTGAATGGCAGGGGGTTGTTATACAAATCTAAGAAAAGCCCTGCTGGATCCAGAATAAAGCTTCATCTTGTCCAGCATCCTGTTTCCTACAGTGCTACCAGCTAAACAGGAGAGAAAGGGATACCTCTTTCCTGCCATTGCTGCCTTGAAGCTAGTACTGAAAGACATACGGCTGCTGAATCCAGAAAAAGTGCACCTTCCTGACTAGTAATCAAGGATAGACTTGTCTCATTTGAATTGGTTGAATACCTTTCTAAAGCCATTCAAGCCAGTAACCATAACCACATCTTGTGGTAATGAATTCCACAGACTCGTTATGCTCTGGTTGAAGAAGTACCCCACTGTGTTCCTCCAAAATCTCTAGCTAGTCAGTGTCATTGGATGACACCTGATTCTCCCATTGTGACTGAAAAAGAAAAACTGTCTGTCTGTCCACACCAGGCATAATTTTACACATCTCAATCATGTCTTCACTTAATGGTCTTTTCCCCCCCAAACTAAACTAAAACTAAAAATCCCCAAACATTGTCACCTTTCCTTGTAAGGAAGGTGCTCCAGCCCTCTGATCATTTTGGCCACCCTCTTTTGCATCTATGCCTTGAGTCATCGTAAAGATACTCTTTAACACAGCAGTGACTGTTGTAATTAGTAGTGTCACCAAGTTCATAGGGGATACTGAGGATGAACTAGCTGACTTTGCCAGATTTATCCAAAGAGCCAAGTGCAAAGATGATGTTCACTGTTGACTCCTGCTCTCCAAGGACTGTGTCCTTCTATAGCCATCTGTGCTGGACTACACAGATGAGACACAGAAGACCTAAATGACCAAGACTCCTTTGGGCAGAGACCAGTCCAATTCTGTTGTTTAAAAAAAAACCCAACAAAACCCCCCCAAAACCCCAACAACTTGTTCATTTGTGAAATGAAGCTTTACGTAGTACCCATAGGAGGCACTGAATATTCAAGGACTCAACTGAAT
The DNA here is from genome assembly GCF_035046505.1 of Tiliqua scincoides. NCBI lineage: Eukaryota > Metazoa > Chordata > Lepidosauria > Squamata > Scincidae > Tiliqua > Tiliqua scincoides. Next base: position 68,141,895 of record NC_089827.1, read on the forward strand.
TGCTGTTTGTGCCTGAAAAAGGTTTTGTTTGAGAAAACAAAGCCTGACACTGGGATCATATGCAGCTGTGTAAACCACAGTGTAGTAGGTGGGCTTGTTGTCCAAATATTATTATTACTATTATTTTTAAAAAGATGTGAACCTCTGAATAAACCTAGCCTGGCAGGTCTCTGAGCATATGATTTTGGTTTCTAGTAAATCAAATAAATCGGAGCCTTGCCAACAAAGCCAGCTTGGGGACCTTTGCACTCTGTATTCCAGAATTCCAGTTCAACTCAATCACAAAGTATACCCTTCTCATAACATGTACCCGGCTTATTTATTTTCTCAGTGCCATGTTCTGTCCACAGTGGAAGTGGCTGAATAAATACGATTGTCTACTAAGAGCCCAATCCTAACTTGCGCTGGAGCAGGCAGGCCTGAAAGAAATGTTTGGTTGATTTAGAGATTCATATGTTTCATTTTCATCCCCACAGTGCATTTTCTCCCAAGGTCCCGAGTAACTGGAAATAGATGAGTGACAACTGATGTACTTGGGGCATCCCCACAGTTAGGGAATTGCTGCAGATCAATACTTTACTTGTGGTTGGTGGTGCTGGGGATAGGGCTATGGAACATATCAGTGCAGAAATGGGGTGCTTCCCCCTGTTGGAATTTGGATATCACACCTCATGCAGACTCTGGAGGGCACTGTACCATCCAGTCACCTGAGACCATCTACCTGTCCGCTCCATCCATCAAATCCCTTTCTCTTTTCACACTGGGTCTCCTGTAGCTGGCAGCATAGATGCCTCTTTCTGCCATAGCAGCTTTTGCTTAGCTATACAAATGGCAATATGCGGAGGCTTATGTGCGATCCTGATCTTGTTAACATGGCTCTTGGAGTAGAAAAGTTGCATGCTGTAAATCTCACAATGTCCCACAACCACTAATGGGTCTCTTCGAACTTGCACCAGCTAAAGAAACAAAGGGGGCATGTTGGCTTGCTCTGGATGGGATAGAGTCTGGCACAAGTTTCGCGCTGGGTGCCATCTCCTCTCACATCCCACATCCCCCTGAGCCTCTCCTGTTGCACCCCAGTTTTGCCCCATTCCATCCACCCACCACCCACCCCATTCAATCCACCCTGCCAACTCACTTCTATCAAACTCACCTCTGTCCACTGCTGGAATGTGAGATCTGGGGACAGACCACAAGTACATGGCATCAAGTAAGTACTAGCTAGATCAGGCCGAATTCTTATAGAATCATCTGCATTAAGATAGACTTGCAAAGAATGAAGAAGAAGAAGAAGAAGAAGAAGAAGAAGAAGAAGAAGAAGAAGAAGAAGAAGAAGAAGAAGAAGAAGAAAAAAACTTTGCATGTGAATAGAATCACTTTTGAGTAAGACTCAAAATCAGCTTCAACTCAGCTGCTTTTGGGTCTGAATGAAGTGTGAGATTTTGCTATTGAAGTTCGCCCCCACCCCATACCATGGCTATGATTCATCTCAGTAACCGTGTTACATATGCAAGTTATGCAGGATCAAAATCGTGCATAACCGATTGGCCCAGTCTTATTGCTGGCCGACTGGGTGGTGGATCGAAATCCTACCGTCCAATTGGCCCTCTAGTTAGTGTTTCAACAGCACCTATCAATGGGAATCTGGGTGGAGCAAAAGGGTATAAAAGCCAGGGGTGTTTGCCTTGTGTTCTCATTGGCAGGTTCTGTTCTGAAGATGGAATAAGCGTATTGAGCTGTTATCTCTATGCCTTCCTTTATTCGCGTGGACTGACTATATAACAAACCGGTTGACCCACTGAGTATTCTGCATATAAACTCCTGGTTATTTACCACTTGCCTTTGCTATTGATTATGACTGGAAACATATTTTTGCTGCTGATATTTTTTCAGGCTCATTACTTTAATCCGGTTTTTGGCTGGTTGCATTTGGAATGATGTGCGGTATAATTAACGGTAGGGCTTTCTTCCTCCCCTTTTCAGGAAAGGAAGTGAGATCTAAAACATTTTGAAATTCCACTTTATGTCCTCAGCTCCCATTTCTGGGTCATTGTACATGGGAGCTCAAACCTTCAAATCCTCTCATGCAGAAACCTTTACCCAACTAATTATTTACTAACGACATTCCTGACATAGTTCTCACACTGCCAGCTACCTGTGTGATGAAAAGCAGCACCACTTTCGGGCAGAAGATTGATACCAATATATCTTTTCACGAATGTCATTTGAGAAGTGAGAGAATATTGCATGCTGGTGTTATCTGAAATTTTGTGGCAAGGTTGAAAATTATTAGATGTGCCTTGGGACTTGGTGTAAAAGGCTGAAAATCCTGAGTTGTCCTGAGGCCCTGAGAGGGAGGGGGAAAGGGCAGGATATAATTTAAGTGAAACATAAGCAATGAAAGAAAGTCAGAAGTTTTGTAGACCAGGCTGGAAACTGCAGCTTTCTGCAAGCAGTTTTATCATGCTTGTAGTGACTTGTAAGCCTTCCTCTATGTTGCAAATGGCAGCTTTGGGTTGTGGTGGTAATTATAAACAGAAAAATTGCATGGAGGATGTGTTGAAATCCTCTCCCCCGGCACTGTGATCACCACCCGATTCCTGCCCAGCCACTGGAAGATTCTTATTCTTACAAGAATTATGAATCTCTTGTATCCTGTCTACTTGAGCCATTAGTCCAGTGGTTCCCAAACTTACCAGGCTCACGTTGACCCTGCAGCCCCTTCTTCCTGGCTCAGCTGGGCACCACAATCTTGGATCACACAAAATCTCACCTAATCCAAGATGGTGGCAACCAAACGTGTGGGATCTCGCATGATTCAAGATGGCTGCACCCAAAAATCATGAGATCTTGTGCATTCCAAGAGGGCAGCACCCAAACCTCGGAAGATTTGGCATCACCACCTTAGATCTTACAAGATTTTATGTGATCCAAGATGGTGGCCCCCAGGAGAGCTGGTAAGAGGGCCCACTAGGGTCATCCCATTGTGCTCTTGTGAGTGCACTTTGCCACCCCAAGGTGCCACAATTCACACTTTGGGAACCTCAGCCTTAGTCAGAGGAGGCCCCAGGTCTTGGACATTTGAAGCAAAGTGCCAGTCACCTCCATCCCCTGCAGGCTTTGGTATCTGGTATCACGCTCTGAAAGGTGGTTCTGGCACAGTGTCTAGTGTGGCTGAAAAGGCCAATTCGGGAGTGACAATCCCTTCCACACCGGGAGCAAGTGCAGTCTGTCCCTGGTCTGTCTCCCTGGCTATGGGCCTTCCTTCTTTGCCTCTTAGCCTCAGACTGTTGGCCAAGTGTCTCTTCAAACTGGGAAAGGCCATGCTGCACAGCCTGCCTCCAAGCGGGCCGCTCAGAGGCCAGGGTTTCCCACTTGTTGAGGTCCACTCCTAAGGCCTTCAGATCCCTCTTGCAGATGTCCTTGTATTGCAGCTGTGGTCTACCTGTAGGGCGCTTTCCTTGCACGAGTTCTCCATAGAGGAGATCATTTGGGATCCGGCCATCATCCATTCTATATTCTTGTATATATGTTCAAGATTAACAGCCCAATCCTATGCAGGGCCTATACTGATGGAACACATGTTCTGCCGGCATGCACTGTTGCAAAAGCACAGCAAGGTGCTTTGTGCCAATCCTAGTAGCCAGCACCCTGGTAGGAAGGCTGGACCCTTCCCACATACACCAGTGGTAATTGTGCAGCCTGCCAGAACAGGTAAGTCCAGCACAGGAGAAGGGGGAGGGGGTTGAATGGGGTGGGGGAGGGCATATTGGGGTAGTGATGGGGCAGAAGATGGGTAGATCAAACTTGGGAGGGGACAAGATTGGAGACATAGGTGCGCACCATATTGACACCCCCTTCCCAGGCCAGATCCCCTTGCACGAGTCAACACGGACTTGTGCCAGAGATATCACCGGTGCAGGTCCGAGTTGAAGCATTCTAGGGCATACCCTGGGGCAAAGGGACAAATCTCCCCTTACGCCAAGGAGCCCTCCAGCACCCAAAAAAATCCCCCACGGTATGCGGCAGAAGCTGTGCCTGTACCGCTGCATCGTGGCTTGGGCATTTAGGTAAGATTCAGCTGTCAATTGTTTTTAAAAGGCAGAGTGTTGAAAGCATCATAATAACCACTGCAAAGTTATGAACACAGCAAACAACTAAAGGAAAGAAATTTGCCACTGTTCCATGCAGACCTAGTAAAAAAACATCCACTTAGCTGTGTGGTACTCATGCTATTTAGAACTATCAAGCTAGTCAGAGACATCGGGGTTGCTAATGAACAGGATCTGAAACATGGGAGTCACTTTTCGCCCGCAAGCCGTGCTCCTCATTACCCAGACTCATTTTAAAACAATTGAACCAGTGTTTCTCAAACAGTGGGTTGGGATCCACGAGGATCCCAATTTCGGGTGGGTTCCCATTCATTTCAAAGTGCATTTTATTTTTAATATATTAGACTTGATGCCACCACGGTATGCGACTGCATTTGGGGAAATGTGACAGATCCATGCTTTTAACAAGCTACTGCGTATATGCTTTCCACCATGATAGTCAATGGGGCTTACTCCCGGGAAAGCGTGGATAGGATTGCAGCTTTTTGGATGTTTGGATGTATTTTTTAAAAAAACATATCAGCGACTGCTTGGGAAGGTTAATAGGGTTCTTTATTTTAAATAATTTTTAAACTTATTGTAAACTTTTCATTAACTTAGGGCCTATCCAACTTTCTAGAGCTGGTGCAGCTGTGCTGATGGGGCATGCGCTGCATCCTGTGGTGGTGGAGAAGTCACAGAGGTCTCCTTAAGGTAAATGAGCATGTTTTCCCTTACCTCGGGGCTGCACTTCTGCTGCACAAGTGCTGGAAAGTTGGGATAGGATTGAGCCCTTGCTTGCTTAATTTGATTTGATTTTGTTGTAGGGGTGTTAAAAATTTTCCTGCTTGATGATGTCACTTCCGGCCATGACATCACAACCAGGTTAATGACATCACTTCTGGTGGGTCCCAACAGACTGTCATTCTTTAAAGTGGGTCCCAGTGTTAAAAAGCTTGAAAACCACTTAACTGAACATACGTAAAACCAAATTCATTGTCACTCCCCCCACCCCACCTCTTCACCATTCTCTCTCCTGAGCTCCAAATCCTGGGATTGACTACCTTCCTTTTCAGGATCTTTCAGCTTCCTGGAAATATCTGATCACAAAGAGCAAAGAAAAGGGATTGTTTTCTTTCAAAGAATGCTGAATATCTTCAGAAGCAACAAAATATAATTCAGATCACTGGTGCGCTCCTCCTGCTGTTACATTATGCTTGATACAGACCTGTGTTGAAAAGTGGGGAAGATGCCTTCTGGCTGGAGCTTGAGAATAGCCAGATGCACTTTTATTCTTTGCCAAGCCTGGCATCTGGTTTTTGAGAGAAGCCAGAGGCATTTCTCAGCCCCAAAGCAGACATTTGTCTGGGCATCCTCAAATTGCAGAAAGCAAAGGTTGCCTCCTTTTCCCAGCTCTGGTTTTTGCCCTTTGCATAAGGGAAAAGAACCTGAGAATTAGACCTTCAGTTCAGCTCTTTGAATTCTGACTCCGGATCCCACAGATTTTGTAAAGGACACAAATCTGTGAACTGAATCCGGCACAAGGGCAAGGGGAGGGTGGAGGAGGGAGGTTGAATGGGGCAGGGGAGTGTGGAATGAGGTAGTGGTGGGGCAGAGGGTGGTTGGATTGGGCCTGGGGGGGCAGAATTGGCAGCATACTTGCATGCCATATACAAACCCCCTTCCCCAGTGTGATCCACCTGCACTGATCTAACACAAAGAACGACCTTATAATATGCCAGAGGATTCCCAATGATGCAGATAACTATGACTATAGTCTTATACACATGTAGCTGGGTGTAAATCTTATAAAAGTCAGTGGGACTTGCTTCTGAGTAGACATGCATAAGATGGTGCTGTAGGTGGCTTTGTCTTGTTTGAAACGAGAGCAGATTCTTTACAAGCGTGGTACCATTTAACATACTGAATGGAAGTACTTCAGTATAAAATTATGTTAACTGCATTACAGAGGAGGTTTAATGGCCCTTTTTTAAAACCACATCAGTGGTGATGGATTGTACCAGACTCTTTGCAACAAATGGGACCAAATAAGGAAAGTTGTGCTAGAAGAAGGGGAAAAGATTCGTCAATTTAGACAGAAGAAAAGGGCCGCTTCTTCTTTACTGAATCTGATATTGCTTCGTCTCTTTTCCTTCTGCTGTCCCTTCTATATGAGCAGTGGGCAAGCTCATCATAACGGAGCAGTAGCCCAATCAAGGAGGAGTGTTGTGGACTCTAAACTCCAAAGGGGTGAACTGGAGGCCCAAGTTAATGTAAGTACATTCATACATGACACTGCTAAAAGGGAGAAGAGCAATTGCTTTCTTTGTAACAATTGCTTTTGACTCAGCAGAGCTCCTGGGACTTCCATCTTGACCCAGAGTAAAACTGGGGAAGAAATGCCAGGTGAATCATCTAAGGTCAGGGTTCTCAAAATTCTTGAGAGTTTTACTCCCAAGGTATGTCTTTACGGGGGAGGGGAAAAGGTAGCAATGCAATCTCCAGGATTGTGTCGCTAAGGGGGGGGTGTGAAGGTGGGTGCTTTAACTCACTGCGGGCTCCAGGAGGTGCAGAGAGCTCCACACAGCCCCCTGATGCTTAGAATGGTGAAAAAAGTGATCAGAAACTGTTGCGGTTCACCTCCTCCCACAGGTCCCCAACTTACCCAGGGAGAAGGCTTCTGGGCCAGAGGATCAGGGAAGAAGCCAGTGGAACATGGGGCCACTTCCCCACACACTGCCTGGGTGCTCCTGTGGGCGGCAAAGCACAGCGGAGGAACACCTTGTGCCGAACCCCCCACTTCCCCCTCCGCCATGGGGGATGGAGGAGGGAGACAGAACACTGGGTGTTCGGCCACCGGGCAACCACCCCTCCCCCAGTGCCAGGACCTGACGTGCCAGGTGAGGTGCCTGACTATGACAATGGAGCCTGCGACTGGACCTCCTGACGTCATCTGCAGAGCTGCAGGACCCAAGTGGGCAGGGCCAGCCCACCCCCCAGAGGCAGAGACCAGGGCTGCCTCACCAGCCACCTCAGGAACAAGCCTGGCAGCTCCAGGCGAGGGGAGGGAGACAGAGAGAGGAAGAGGAGGAGTTGTGTTAGTCCCAGGGGAGGGCAGCTCCAGAGACACACCCTTTTTGTGCCACCCCTGTGAGGGAAGGGGAAGGGCCAAAGGGGCGGGGACTGCCCTACATAACCCAGGAGGCCAGGGATGACAAGGCAGTTGGGAGTTGGAGGAGGATTTGCTGACAGCAGCCCCTGCTCCTTACCCAGGAAAAAGCTGCCAACCCAAAAAGGAGGTGCCAGGCAGTGAGTAAAAGTGTACCCCCTTTGCCCCCTTAGTAAAGTGATCCTGGGCATTGAGTCACTGCCTCTCCGCTTCCCCTGCCCCTTAAAGGGACCAGGGAACCTTTACACAAGCTGGTGAGTCACAACTCACCAGTTTGAGAACCACTGATCTAAGGATTGAAGACTCCATTGTGTCTTTATCACCTAATAGGAATTCCATGGGCAGTTGTATAGCTAAGGGGGACCTGGGGGGTTCCATTGACCTGGGTACCTTGCCTTGACAGGGTGTCAAGGGGGTGCCACGGAACTCCTAGTAGGTGATAAAGACAGCGATGTTGATTTTACTAGAGCCAGGGTGGTGTAGTGGTTTGGGAGGTGGACTTAGACCTGGAAGATCAAGTTTCAATTCCCCCCTCAGCCACAAAGCGTCCTGGGTGACCTTGGACCAGTCACTTTCTCTCAGCCTCACCTACCTCACAGGGTTGTTGTGAGGACAAAAGGAGAGGAGCAGCTGTGTACACCACCCTGGTGTAAAAATAAATTAATAGAGAGAAAGAGAGAGAAGATTTTAAATTTTGCAACTGTGTCCTGTAGGTCTTGCATAAAAACATATAAGTAAAACTGGAAAACAACTGATGAATATTACTGGGCAACCTTTCCTATGGGGAGGGGAATGAAAACTACAGAGGGACATGACAGCACAGCAACAACAGAGGCATTTTATGGAGATACTTATTGAGTACAGGGGGCTCTCTGGAAAGAGGAGCTCCAAAAAGGACAGAATACAGCATGCCAAATACAAGCAAAAACCTGAACCATCACCTGAAACTGGGAAGAGAACTTTTGCAGTTGAATCAATTGAGTCAAAGAGGGGACAAGAATTAGCCATCCAAAGAAGGAGAGGCAGGGATCTGATCACTGGAGGATTCTCATTGTACTGAACAGATATTCTGTCCTGCTCATTCTGCTATTTCACTGTTACATAACACAGTGACAAGTGGCTGCTTGATTTCAAAGTACAAGAGAAGTATGAGTTCTGTATAGCCACAGAAGTATGTGTGAAGCATGGAGGATAACCTTCAGATGAATATTGGAGTGTGTACCTGGCATTACACCTGGAGTGTTGACATGGAGACAGTTATTGGCATTATTGCAGAAAGGTTCTCATTTGGATGGTTATCTAAAGGACCCAAATTCTGCACTCCTTTTTTGCTACTGCAGATTTGGGTTTAAAGCACCTATTTAACCATTAAAATGCCAGGGATATGCCAATCCACTGCAGGTCTAGCCCCCCACCCCTTTGACTTGTCTCAATCTCGAGTCTTAATGGGTGGCCGTGGGGACTCATCCAGAGTGTTTTTGGGACTCTGTCTGACTTGAGTCAGAGTCTTTTCAGCAAATAAAGGCCCAATCCTATCCAGTTTTCCGGTGTTGGTGCTGCTGTGTCAATGGGGTATGCACTGCTTCCTGTGTTGGGGAGGCAGTCACAGAAGCTTCCTCAAGGTATGGGAATATTTATTCCGTTGCCTCTAGGCTACATTGTGGTTGCACCGGTGCTGGAAAGTTGGATAGGATTGGGCCCTCAGTCTGGCACACCTCCGTGAAAAAAACAGAGCTTCTGGCAGTGTGTGTGTGGGGGGGGGGGGGTAGAGTGTGTGCTGGAGTTCTCATTTTAACACTCCCCTGATGTCTCCATCTGCTGTTCTTTAGGTGAGGGCAGCAGTGCAGAAAGCGCCAATCCAATCAGTTCCTGATGAAACCCAGCCACAAACCCCCATTCACATCTTAATTCCCAATTCTGCCTGGATGCACCTGCAGGGGGAGGTTCTCAGCTCTCTGATTTCTAGTGCTTGGGCGTTAAGCTACTGTCTGGAGGGGCACTTAGCTGACACTGATGTCTGAATGTTTAATAGAACCGGAGTTCTATATGTCACCGATTTACAGCACAAATCTAACTCTACACTGGTCAGTGGCGTAGCTAGAGGGGGTGCAAAATGCTAAGTTTTGCAGGGAGCCTCACCGAAGCATGCAAGCTTGTACCTGTCACTTGTGCTGCTCATTCCCTCCTGCAGTTTACAAGCATGTGTAAATATCAGGAGATAAATTTTTGGGTTCTTTTTCTGGTGATCATTATGAATGAATGAATGAAATAAACAAACAAATGTTATTTCTTTCTAGATCTATTTTCCTTTTAAAGTGTGCTAACTCTAGGTTTGGTTCTGATACAGTGTTGTTTTTAAAAGTGGGTCCTGGTGCTAAAAATTTTGGAAACCACTGCTTTAAACCACACATTCAAACATGGTCCGAGACCATGGGCTCCCAAATCCATCAAGCAACTGGATCTTTTCCAAATGGGCAAATCCCAGCTTCCAGAGACTCAGTTCAACAAAACTTGTCTTTAAAAAAAAGTGAGGATGTGCATTTCTGTTGAGCTGCCTGCTTAGTTGGGATCTCGTGCATTCTACAGAGGCATCCTAGTGACAAAACAAGCTTTTGTATTTTATTGCCGCAATATGCACAGGCTATAACTAGCTCCACTGTGATACATTATGCGCTCGTGTTGGAGCCCAAGTTGTTTTGCTGCTCCTAAGACTGTGATAAACACAGGATTGCAGCATGTGTGAGAGTGTGCAGCCTCGTTTCAGTGGGAGAATTTCCCAGTGGATTGTGAAGCCAACTATCATTGAATTTGCTAACTCTAAAGGTAGGGACGCATGGGCAATACTGGAGACTGGCCCAGTGGCGAAATGCTCAGCACATTGATTTTGCAGAATTTGTGTTCTTTTGATAAGAAGAATGCTCAGCACATTGATTTTGCAGAATTTGTATTCTTTTGATAAGAATCAGTGTGTGGCATAACCATGAGGCAATCGTCTCTTCTTTGCAAGCTTTTGAAATTCCCTAAGACCTACATCGAGAATTGAAGACATGTTATTGTCATGACTTCTCACAATCTCCCTTTCATCTTTTTTACCACTGTGTCAGCGACAAAACCTGCCACCGCTGGTCTTTCTCCTCAAGAAGCTCCCTATCGTGAAATCTGATCACAGCCATTTGAATACACTCTGTATAATTTTGCATCCATTTGATGTGCCATTGTCCGAGAACGACAGTTCATGTGCCCAGGATATTTTGCAAACAATACAGTTGTCCTTACACTCAAGTCCTCTCCTCTTCAATGGAATCAAAGAAATATGAGGATGAAGAGATTCAAGACCAGGGCTGCATCACATGGTCTTCTTGGCATCCTTCAGTCTCAGAAGACTATGGTATCGCGCTCTGAATTGTGTTCTGGAACTGAGTGTCCTCTCCAGTGCGCGAAGCCTGGGTAAAGTAGATATGGAGGACAGATTGTTTCCCATGCAGCAAATCCCCCCTCTCCACATCGATGGAATGGTCAAATGGAAAGGCAGAAGCCAATACGGTTGGTTCCAGCGGCGTCGCAGGAGTTGCCAGAACGTGACTGTGTTCAGCCATGAACTGCCTCAGGGACTCCGGCTCCGGATTTTGCCTCGAGGTTGACTCCTGAAGCCTTGTCCATCACTGGATGTAGCCACAAGGCAGTGGAGGTTTGAGGTCAGAGTTTCCTTCTCTTAGATGAGCTGCCTTCCCAGGCTGACAAGTCCCATCTACCCGGTGGCTGTTTAGTTGCCTCTTACGAAAAGTACAGTCAAACTGAGGGCTTATTCTTATCCCCAGCCCCCAGGGGAAATCACATAGTACATCTTTCCCATTCCAGCACATTGCATGAACAGCTGCAAGTGCGCTCTCACTTCCAGATGTTCTGCCCCAGTGTGTACATGTGGAACGTACCGGAATCCCTAGCATGTATGCACTGCTGAAACAGAGACGCCTGCGTTGGCTCGGTCATGTCGTGAGAATGGATGATGGCCAGATCCCAAAGGATCTCCTCTATGGAGAACTCGTGCAAGGAAAGCGCCCTACAGGTAGACCACAGCTGCGATACAAGGACATCTGCAAGAGGGATCTGAAGGCCAGGAGTGGACCTCAACAAGTGGGAAACCCTGGCCTCTGAGCGGCCCGCTTGGAGGCAGGCTGTGCAGCATGGCCTCTCCCAGTTTGAAGAGACACTTGGCCAACAGTCTGAGGCAAAGAGGCAAAGAAGGAAGGCCCATAGCCAGGGAGACAGACCAGGGACAGACTGCACTTGCTCCCAGTGTGGAAGGGATTGTCGCTCTTGAATTGGCCTTTTCAGCCACACTAGACGCTGTTCCAGAACCACCATTCAGAGCACGATACCAGAGTCTTTCTAGACTGAAGGTTGCCAACACGGTACATGTGGGATGGAATGGGGAGGTATGTTGATAGAACACAGCAGATCTGCACATGTTTACTCCTCTCCATGCTACGGGTTGGACTGGGGAAGATTTATCATCCAGTCTGACCCATTGTCTCTCCCATCTTGTAGAACAGTGATTTTCAACATATCCCTTCTCACTGCACACTGACCTCTATGGTCTTCTCCTCTTATCACTTTGTGGAAACCCTTCTGAATTATGTGGCTCTGTTTCTAGGGCAAACCGTCAATCATGAGTTGCCTGTTCTGGTGGAGGAAGAGGGACAGGCAATTTGTAATTACAGACAGTTGCCCTAGAAACAGAACCACAGAACCAGGAAGAGTCTTTCAGTGATTTTCTGCTCCAAACTCCCCTGGCACGCTAGTGAACTTTTCAGGGCACACCCATGTGCCCCAGTTGAAAATCACTGTTGTAGAAGCTTATCCCATAAAACATCACCTTCCCTCTATGAAAAGGAAAAGTTCTGTTTGTTCCAACATTCATTTTTTAAATTCTGTGCACATCTGATAAAATAAGCTGTATTTTCTTCCTTCCTGTTTCCTAAGCTGTCTCATGCGTCAGCAAATTAGCCTCAAAAGCACTGTAGCACTCAATAGCTAAAGACTAAAGACCACTGAATGCATCACAGCTTGCACATGGGCATGGTATCAAGTCTTTGTGAACTGCCACCAAGTGGCAAATAATTTGAGTCAGTGCTCTGTGCATTGGTCTAAAGACTGGTGATGGGATATTGCACACCATGGGCAGCTTTGGAGAAAAAAAAAAGCCACTACATTCTACAACTTTCTCCAGCCTGCCTCACTTTCCCACCCAACCACTCTCCCCCCCCACTGCCACCTTTCTTGCTCTAGTGCAGGGGTGTCCAAACTTTTTGGCAGGAGGGCCACATCATCTCTCTGACATTGTGTCGGGGGCCAGGAAAAAAAAAAAGAATTAATTTATATTTCAAATTGAATAAATTTACATAATGAGTATATTAGAAATGGTACTTATAAGAATGAATGAAGGTCTTGCAATAACTCAAGGCCTATAAAAGGCCTTGCACAAAGCAAGGTCAGCTTTTCCTTTGCTGCCGCTGCTGCATCACAGATGTGAAACAGCAAGCAGTGGAGGAAGCCCTCGTCCCACAGCTCACACGAGCTGAGCAGTTGCATCAGGTCAGCGCAGGTTCCAGCAAATCTCCGGAGGGCCTGAGACTCACTGGATTCTGGGGGCAACTTGAGGGCCAGATTGGGAGTCCTCGAGAGCCGCAAGTGGCCCCAGGGCCGGGGTTTGGGCACCCCTGTTCTAGTGCAACCTGAGTGAGTGGTTGGCAGTCCCACAGCACATGACAGTGGCATGCCTATTGTGGCGCCACACCAGGACTTGCACCAAACAGGATTGGGTCAGGAGTGCCTTTAAGACTGCAGCTTTAAATAGCTAAAGAAATTAGAATCTCTATGAATATACGTGAACCCTGGTCTGCTGGGGTTGGGGTTTGTTGAACATTCCATGTTTGTTCAAGGTGAGATTGGGTTATATCCCCAGAATGTGTGTTCTCTCTCCCACTGTTCTGTTTCATTTACCTTTGCATCCACCGATAAAGACACCGGACTGCAGGTTGGATTTTAAATGGACTTCATTTAAGATTTTGAATGCCCGTTTTGAATGCCTGGGAGGGAGATAAGGCGGATATAAATTTGTAAATAAAAAGAAAATAAAAGATTTGCAACACTTTTGTAACAGGGCTTGCAGGGGAAAAGATCTACTGAAGCCCCAGCGTGGGGGCTGCTCGGTTGGGGGAAACGGTCCTAGCCATCTATGTGCTCTGTGACTCTCATCTGTCATCCCACACAGGCCCTTCTCAGCTCAAGGACTGATTCAACCTATCACAGTCACCCCCAAAGGATCAAGAAAACTGAATGGCTTAGCCATTCAAACCGTACAGAGCCTTGCCAGTCCAAGCAGGTGCTTGCCAGTCAGCCTTGTCGAGCCAGGTAGGCATCATTGGAGCAGTCCTGGCTCACCCCGACCCTGCTGTTTCAGATGCACACAAAGCTGTTACCTACCTACCCGACCCTGCATGCTTCATGCCAAATGACCATAAATTTGAACATAAAACAACCTAACTAGGGGATAAAAAACTTATCCCAACCCTGTGCCAGTCTGGGTTAGGGGAAAAAAAAACAAACTGCCATCCAAAGTCAATCAGGATAACAGCAAAACATCCCTACCTGCCCTCCCCCCCCAAGCTGAGCAATCAGCTAATCTCAGACTAGATTTAGGGAGGGAAAGTCACTGATCTGGGCTGGAATGAGCTTAGCTGGTGAGTATGATCCCAACTGAGCTTTGTTTCGGCACTGTCCAATGAACACTCGAGACAACAGATATGGGAGAAAGGGCCACTTTATTTCACGTTAGCAAGAGAAGCAGAGGCTGAGACCTGCAGTATCCGAGGCAGCGAAAGCCCCTGTGGTGCGGGGAGGGACCTCTGGGCAGTACCAGAAACCTCTGCCCCCAGGCGGGCATGCACCCGACTCCAAGTCGCGCCCCACTGTTGGGCGGCGCATCTCATCCATGTCTGTCCCTTAAGGGGAAGGCAGCCGAACCGCGGACTGCGCCACCTCGAGCCGCTGAGCCTCTGAGGTGTGCCCCGCGGTCCCGGCCAGGGCCCCGTCTACGTCCTTGTGCCGCCGAGCCCCTGAGGACTGAAATAGGGTTCCGCCCTGTCTATGCCGCCTGAAGGTGCATGCCCAAAGTCCCATTCACACCTCCTAACCCACACCACCTTCCCTCTTAAAGTGACCAATGGCAGCTGAAAACAGGGGGGGGTGTAACCCCCTGGCCCGTGACAGTCTGGGGTAGGCGAAAAAACTGCCTGTCCTTTGGCCAATCTTGGCAGGCAGCAAAAAATTCCTACCCGGCCCCAAACGGCGACCAGTTAGACTCAGACTGCCTCTAGGGCAGGTGGGCGGGTGGGTATTCCCACGGTGCCCACGTATAAAGGAGGACGAGGGCCTGGGTCCCGTGCCCTTTAAAGGCCTGCCATAGCCGCCCTACCCAGCCCCCTTCCACTCCCCCTTGGGGAGGGACTCTCGTGTCCCAGGCCAGGCCAAACAAACTCTGATCACCCTTTTAATTAGGCGATTGGGAAACTCCCACCTCTCCCAGGCTCCTTCTCCAATAGGAAGCAAAGCCCCAGCCTGGCAGCATGAGTTAGAGGCAATCAGCTACTAGCATGCATGGCACTAACAGCTTTTCTTTCTGAAAACTTTTTTATTTAATATCTTTCACTGGTTTTTCTGGATTTGGTTTAATTTCTGATTTGGCACTCTCTCTTCTCTGTTGGGTTGCTTTGATGATGTTTTGATTTTTCTTAATGCTTGTGTGTAGTGCTTTATTGTATTTCAGAATATGTTGTTAGATGCCTTGAGGCTCCTGAGGAATGAGGCGGGAGATCAGTCTTTTAAAATGAATAACTACATTCCTTTAAATGTGTTCTAAGAGTTTCTTTTTTTTTTTTTTTAAATAGCCATAGATTACGGTGCATTTATGTTTAACTGCCCTCATGTCTCCGGATTTTCCAGTGGGCTGAAGCCTGATGTCAAGCTGTACTTTTGTCCAGAGAATAATGATGGGGAAAAAATAAGGAGACTCACAGGCTCCTTAGCAGTAGCCATGCCAGAAAATGGGCAATTGCAAAGGTGCACCGAATCAATACTTTGATATACCTTTTTCAACCATAGCTGCACTGCCCGAATACAGCTTCTGAGCACCCTTTGATTGTAGGTGCACAAAGGAATGGGGTTGATCAATGTGCTGTTTGAACACAGTATAACATAAAAGCCTGAAATCGTACATTTTCTAACTCTCAGACACAAAGGAAGGGGCAGAGGTTCATCTATTGCTTCTTCCAATAAAACCACTGGGGGTCCCTTGTCAAAAGGTTTTCCCTCCTGCTAATATAGTTAGCTCTGCAGGATGTCTTTTCGGATTTGTGACAGTGAAGGACGGCGCTCTTCAAATGCAATGAGGGTAACAGCTCCCAATCTTATCCTCTCTGCCAAAATGGTGATCTCTTCATCCTATGGTGGCAGTGGGCAGTTGCAGAGATCTCTAGGTATGGGAACAAGCATTCCCTTGTCTTGTCCCAATTTTCGAATCCTGCCAACTATGCCAATTCCCTTCTAATGCCCGCTTTTTGGCTAATTAACACCCTCCTTTTCCAAGAACAACAGCTGCAGTGCGCAAAGAAATGAATACAGAACTCCTTATCTGTTTGAGCAATTAACAAGAATTTATTGCTACAAACACAGACACTCCCTGCAAGTCCTCTTGTCCAGAGGCTATCCCCAAAACTCCACTTAACTCCATGGGTGAAGGTCTGACGCCTCCAGTCCAAGTCCAATCCGTTCTCCAAAGCACAGTCCAGTCTTCTGCAGTAGAGTTCCTCCTCTCCAGCAGTGTTCTCTCCAGCAGAGTGTCTCCTCCTGCAGGGTCCTGGCAGTCCTCTCTTCCTGTAGGTCTGGGTCAGGTAGCCCTTTTGGTCAGCGTCCGGCTTCCAGCTGGGTCAGCGTCCTGCTCTCCCTCTGGGTCAGGGTCTGGCTCCTGGCTCCGTCAGCATCCTGCTTCCGGCTGGGTCAGCATCCTGCTTGGCCAGCCCTTTGCTCCTTCTGAAGCTGCCTTTTATCCTGCAGCCCCTTGTTAAGTCCAAATTCAGCTCAGCTGTGAGCTACCTTGTTAAGTCCAAGTTAGGCTCAGCTGAGCCATCTCTTCAGTCCATGAGTCCACGTCCATTCAAAGTCTCATCAAGGTCAAATGAAGCTCAGGTGTCCATCAGAGTCTCCATTGGCCTTGATTGATTACAGCTGTGGAGCCAGCCCTGCCCTTCCCAGAGCTGTCAACCAGCTGTCAAAACAGGAATCGCTGGCAACACCACATCATCCACCTGATGATCTTCTGATCTTCCATTACACCCTTACCTGGGGTAAAGCCTCCGTGGTGTGGAGGAGTCACTTGGACTTGTGTCAGCTAAATAGCTGGAGCAGGTCTGTGTGGACCTGTGCTGCAAGATCGAGTCTGGGAAGGCAATTAGGATACTGGTGGCATTGGCTACGCTGATCCTGTGCCTTCCTGGGCCTCATCTTCCCATCTGCCTCCCCCGTTGTTGCCCTGCCCAACCCTGTTCCACCTTTCCCCACCTCTCCCACTGCTTTACCTTTATCAGTGGGGGAAGCAGTGACACAAGTGGGAAGACACAGCCCTTCCCACCAGCACGCCCGGCAGTGCACTGACGAGTGCACTGAAGGAGCATCTTTTGCAGTTGGTGCTGGCTGCTTTATGGCAGTTGTCACCAATAGAAGAGAAGGCCCAGCAACAGCTGTTAAATTTAAGATGGGGCTCTAAGATGTGTTAGAGGCAACACGTTTAGACTTTACCGGCAACAATGTTTAGCTTGCAGAAACATGCCTGGAACACCATGCTAAGATATCACCAGGCAAATGGCATCTCGGTTCTAACATTAAGGGCACAACCCTAGGCATGTCTACTCAGAAGTAAGTCCCATTGTGTTCTGTAGGGCTTACTCCCAGGAAAGTGTGTATAGGATTGCAGCTTAAAAGGGTATCATCACATATGCCACTTCTAGTAAACCTACACACCAAATTGGAGTGGATTATTCGGACAGATTAAGCAATCAAAACCTTTTTGATTCATTGAAGTGGTAGCTCTTATTAATTGCTTGAAACATAAAAGTGTGTTTTAAAAATATGAATACTTACAAATGGCAGCACCTAAACTGCTTCTTCCAATATGCAGCCTCTTTAGGGTCAAACCACACAGTCCATTTAGCCTGGATTAACTAATGTGCTGGGTTTCTCGTGAAGCCAATATATGTCTCATTAGACAATTTGAGTCCCATAATTTGTTTTCAGTAGTTAGAGCTGAGTCCTAGAAAGGCTAAGATAATTGTAATGAACATGCAGAATGCTCCCCACTCCCCAGTCTAACCCCAGCATGTGAGAATGGAGAAGGAGGGCTTGTAGGGCAAAGAGCCATGTTTTCAGGCAAGCTGAAACCTGCACGCCTCAAATCCTTCACTCCTGACGTACTAAGAATTCTAAAATGGATGACAGTGTCCATCTATCAAGGGTAAATCGTGGGTCTTGCTTCATGGAAGGCAATCTGAGCTGCGGACGCTAGCGGGTAATTAATCTGTGGAACTCCTTGCCACAGGATGAGGTAATTGCTTAGATGTCTTTTAAAATAAGACTGGACAGATTTATGGAGGATTTATGTACAGGTTACAAGCCATGATGGGTGCATGGTTTTAGAAGCAGGCTACCTCAGAATACCCAGTGCAAGAAAGAGGCAATAGAGTGCAGGTATTTTGTTATCCTGTGTGAAGCATCTGGTGGGCCACTGTGAAATACAGGAAGCTGGACTAGATGGGCTTTTGGCCAGATTCAGCAGGGCTATGTTCTTATGAAGCCAATACGTTTGGCTAAGATAAGTACTGCATTTCTAATTGTACCGAAGCTGCTATTAAAATTCATTGCCTCTGGCAATGTGACATCAAGGAATCGGTTTCTAGATATATAATAAGAATTTTTTTAAAAAAATCAATGTAAGCAGACACATGAAAACAATTCATCTCTTTGGCTAGTAATGATTAAGCTTATGGGGATAACAAGGGCAGCCCCTGAATGGAATGCTTGGAATTTGAGCTCATGAATAAATCAGTGTTCCCTTGATACGATTCAAGATACCTAGTGGCTAAAGGCAGATAATATTCAAACATAGCCTGACATTTCCCTACCATGCACCCAAAGTTTAATTGCTTGGAGTTAGTCATTGTACTAAATGCCAAGAGTCCTGACAAAGGAACTTAAAGGGGACAGTGTCACATAGGGGTGGGGGGATTGAATACACTTAAGCAAGCCCAGTTCCACTTATTATTCTTGCTGCTAAGGTCAGTGCTGGAAGATGAAGATTGTATAACAAAGCAAGTCAGGCAGCATCCGAGAAGAATGCTGGCATTCAGAGTGCCAGCCACTTGTCCAGGGTCTGCAAGAGGGTTGAACTCTCAAGGTGATTAGAAGGCCTCACTCCTTAGATCATAGAATTCGAGAGTTGGAAGGGACCTAAAAGGTCATCTAGTCAAACCCCCTGCGTGATCTGTAGCAAGTTGAGCCCAAGAGGTAGCATTTATAGTTGTCCTGGTTCTGGGGGCAAGGGGCTCTGTGGATGCTACCTGCAGAATACAGTGGTGCTTACTTTTGAGATACTGAGCCTTGCCGTAGTGTTGTCAATGCAGCCCCCACCCCACCTCACCCCAACTCCAATTTCTAGACACAGTACCGCTAGCCACGCTATTCAAGAAGTTGAACCATTGCCCACAGGCTATGCTGTGGGTCTGCCACAAGCAACCAATCCAATTTCTGGGGAAAGTGCTGATGGACTAGCTTCATCTCCCTCCTGGACAAATGTCCTCAACTTCCTTTCCTACTGAATCAGGCTTCAGGAGCTGCCCCTAAAGACTCCATTTGTCATGGATGCTTTGAAGTCCTGGGATCTCTCATTTCCTGCCAGGATGCTGAAGGTACCCCTGGCTTAATCAATACCATTCCTGTGTTGCAAGTTGAGCTACAGCCCAATCCTATCCAATTTTCCAGTTCTGGTGCTGCTGTGCCTATGGGGTATGCACTGCTTCCTGTGTTGCGGTACAATCACAGAGGCCTCCTTAAGTTTTGGGAACATTTGTTCCCTTACCCTGGGGCTGCATTGCAGTTGCACCGGTGCTGGAAAGTTGGATAGGATTGGGCTGTCAATGAGACCAGGTTAAAGTGTTTAAATGAGATCATAATCTTATATGCATATCAACGTTAAAAGCAATGTTAACCGTTCAGTCCTATCCCCTCCCATATTGTACCATGCAGCCACACTAATAGAACAGATGCTGGATGCTATGGGGCGGGAGAGATTGGACACCTGCAAGAGGTAAGTAAAAATACCTCCAGGCTGGCGGATCATCTGTGGAAAAAAAATATGGGGTTTTTTGGTGATAACCAAATAAGAACATATAGCATTGCTTTCTACACTTCTCTTTTTTAAAAAAAATCCTGAAATCTGTGAAAGGAAGGAAGGAAGGAAGGAAGGAAGGAAGGAAGGAAGGAAGGAAGGGCTGGACTGGAAGGTGCATGGGTAACTGTGGCAGTATCTGCTGACACTATATCACCTACTTAATACACTTCTTACCTAATGCACTTTTTTTTTAACTTTTTACCTAATACAATTATAATTTAAAATTATAATTTACAAAAATGCACCCTTGGAATAAAAACACATAACAATGTTTTCTGCACTTTTCGTCCTTGTGGGGAGGGATGGGGAAGGGGCAAATAGAGCTGGGAGGGGGGGTTTGGCGACAGCAGCAGTAACAGCTGAATCCTAATTCCCTTCCCAGATCCAATTCTGTGGCACAGTTCCACGTGGATCTGCACCACGATTTGGGTAGCGCAGGTTCGGGTAGACCCTCCACACACACACACACACACACACACACTGTGGAGGCTTATCTATAGGTAAGGGACCAATTGCTTCCTTATCCAGAGGAGACCTCCACAACCGTCCCCCACCATAGGATGCAGCAGTAGCCATTTTTGTGCCGCTGAATTGGCCGGGGTGGGGGAATTGATAGGATTAGGCTGTTAATCCTTCTTCTCCAGCTCTTGCCTGACAGAATGGCAGTTAGATCATGTTTAAGCTGCCTGGGAGCTTAAAGGATGTCACTTTACCAGTGAAAATTACAGGATCGTGCCATCCTAGAGGAGGTTGGGTTACTGCCGAAAATCTTCACAGCACCCTTCTTTTCCTTAAATTCTGCTTTGGGCACAACACAGCCAGCATTCGGTGTGACAAGAGGTACGGCTGGGAATGGTTTGAAAAAGGAGAGACAAGTGTGTTCTTACATGTGAGAACATGTTCTTATGTTCTTATGTGTGCTGTTGAGACAGGCTGCTCGCTCACACTGGATGTCGACGGAAAGAAAGGAGCGTATTGTGAATGATAATAAAACATTACAAAGGGTATTAATGTCAGCCACAGTTTCCTAGTCGACACTCCATTTCCCTAGCAACGATTGAAGTCCTTACCAAATATTATGCTTCGCGTTTTCCTCAGGCAAAATCATCACCGAGGAGTTCGAGCGGCTATCAAGTAACAGCAAGCAGGGAGGTGATCTAACTGTGGATGCTGTCCGTCCGCGCAACCACAAGCCCTCGTCGAGCTCCGAATGAGGAAAGGTTAACTTTTCTATATATGGGCCCAGTACTGATTTTGAGTCTTCATGCTGGCCGAACAATCCATAGCACCTGGTGGTTTGGCCACATGTCCTGTGTGATGTATGAACCTGCCCAGCAAGGTTTGCAGATATATCCCAGCTTGCATCCTTGCTAAAACAGTTTCAAGCTGCTGTGGAAAGATCGATAGCAGTTGTGACATTCCAGCAGTGATTGCTGGAAAACACACACACGAGAAATATGGTTGCTTCTAACGATTTCCAGAAAGGTGTTTCAAAACATCAGATTGATGCTTGCATATACACAGAAAAATACTTCTTTACCTTAGGTGTAATTAGCCTGTGGAACTCCTTGCCACAGGATGTGGAGATGGCACCTGGCTCAGATACCTCTAAAAGGGGATTGAGCAGATTTATAGAGGAAAAGTCCGTCACAGGTTACAAGCCATAATGGGTATGTGCCACCTCCTGGTTTTAGAAACAGGTTACCTCAGAATGCTAGGTGCAAAGGAGTGGCAACAGGATGCGAGTATCTTTTTCATCTTGTGTGCTCCCTGAGGCATCTGGTGGGCCACAGTGAGCCACAGGAAGCTGGACTTGATGGGCCTTTGGCTTGAGCCAACGGGGCTCTTCTTCTGTCCTTATACCAATGCTATGTCACCAATGCTTACTCAACGTGATGGCTCACCCAAGTGACACCATTACAAAGAATTACGTGTTGGGGTGACCAAAGTTCTCTCTGTGGTCTTTGCTCACTGGTGGCTCATTCACAAATATAAGGCCTGTATGATTGTGTGATATCTCAGTCTCCAGACCTTCTTTCAAGAGGATCTGGATGAATGCAGAGGACAAGGCTGTGTCAGCTGGGGCTGAAGGGCTGAATCTAGATGGTTTCTTGTCGCTCGAGCAGTGTGGCACTGCTGTAGCTAGAAATGCAAGGGTTTGGAAGGGAGAGAACCAGACATTTGTGAGTAATCAAGATAATCGCACAATCAGAATTTCTTGGCAGTATCAGTTTCCTCGGCTCACCTCTTGTTTGGAGTGTTTGTGCCAAGGTAGATAACACACAGGAAATGAGTGAACATCTCCTCTCTTGACAGATTTTGTATTTGCAGTGTTTTTACTGGGGGCCATGCTAGACATTGTGCCAATTTGCGGGATGGTGGGGTTGCATTCTATCTGAATTGCCAGAGGGAGGCACAAAAGGGGCCCTGCCACAGTTTTTATTTCAATTGCAGCCCCTCCCCCCATATGCTATTTTGGTATTTTAAAAATCTTTTATTGACTTTTAAATAAATGATTTGAATGAATGAATGAATGAATGAATGAACCTTTATTAGGCATAGATAGAGAAATCATAAAAGCAAACATAATTAGTCCTAATCCCGTTTATCAAAAACGGAGTTAAGATACTAAATTACTAATAAAACAGTTACAGTTCAACATAAAATATCAACATTTTTGACAAATTACATTAAGAAGGCTTAGAAATCGCCAAAAGTCAAAATTTAGAAACTCCCTCTAGCACATCTGGTGAGCAGTCATTTAGGAGACACTTCAGTTTTGCCTCATCTGAAAGCCCATTCATTTTGCTGAGAAGTGGAGTCTGCTTGGCAAGATTCAATGTGTTTCCATCCAAGGTCACAGAAGGCAGATATAGGCAAATACCATCTAAAGAACGCCTCTGCCCTTGTAATTTGGGAAATGTTGAATCAATCATACACATTCTTTTTTATTGTCCTCGGCACACTAGATCCTGCCACACTTACAATAAATGATTTTCTTAACAAAAAAATTATACAGGGGGTCTACAATTCAGATTAAAGTTCCCCCACCCCACCCCACTGATGTCTCCTCAGCTTGATTTGTGTCCCCTTGCCCTCTGTTTGAAAACAAAGCTATCCCTCCATGCAGTGATGTTGTACAATGAGGCAGACATCTAATTTGGCCCTGGAAATCATCTGTGAAGAGCTAAGATGGTGTAGGGTTCAGGAGCTGGACTAAGACCTGGATGATCCAGGTTCAAATCCCTGCCCAGCCAGAAAGCTTCCTGGGTGACCTTGGGCCAGTCTCTCAGCCTCGCCTACCTCACAGGGTTGTTTGGAAGGAGGGGAGCAACCATGTACACCATCCTGAGCTCCTTGGAGGAAGGATGGTGTGAAAATGTGAAAATCAATAAAATACAGATGATTGTCAGTTTGAATGGGGGAGAGGATAGCAAACCCTTTCCCTTCCAATCATTTGTTCACTTGAAATTGCCCTTCCTACACAGATTTTCTCCCTGTAGAGAAAAAAAAGCTACAGGGGGGCCATACCTTTTTTTCTGAAGGTAGGTAGAAGCAGCTTGAGAGGGTAATTTTGAAGAAAAAAAGATCAGATAAAGGGAAAGTATTAAGTAGTACTTCAAACTTCTTCCCAATCATAGCCTCCAAGGCTGGTGTTCAGTATGAGGGGTAGAAAGTGCAGGGAGAGGCTCTTCCCATCACTCCTGGACATTATCTAGCTTGGTTCATAGGTTATGGTTTATAGTACAAGAGACATTTGCCAGTGTTTAATTTATTTTGCACCTCAATTCCCATTTCTCCCCATTTCTCCCCAATAGAGGAACTGTGTTGTCCATTTGTAATCTTGCCAGGCTGATCCAAAAGTGATTTAACAACTTTTGGGTGATTCTGATTTCTGGTGCTTCGGCATTAAGCTACTGTCTGGAGGGATGCTTTGCTGACACTTATGTCTGAATATTTAATAGAACTGGAGTTATATATATATCGCCAATTTACAGCACAATCCTAACTCTGTGGTGGTCAGTGGCATAGCTAGAGGGGGTACGAAGCACTAAGTTTTGCCTCCTTTTTTCTCCCACTACCCAGAATGACTCTGAAGGGGAGGAGGGCCACTTGCACGCTGCGGTGAGGTTCCCTGCAAAACTTTGTGCTCTCTCTAGCTATGCCCCTGGCACTGGTACAGCCAGGCGGCATGGCTTGCACTGTATCCAACACAGAGTTGGAGGCTGCTAGAGTCACCATTTTTTCCCCCTTACCCCATGTTACACCCCAGTCTGCCCTATGGGGCTACTCAGATCTGTGCCAGTTTAACTGGCACAAATCCGAGCAGCCCATGTAGGCCTGCCCGGCCCAGGAGCAGAGGTTATGGCATGGGCCACCACCCCCGATCCCATGCCCTCCCAAGCCAGATCCTCTCCCTGTTCCACCCTCTCCCATCCAGAAATGCCCTCCTGTCACCCTGTCCCACCATTGTGCCACCCAGCACAATCTTACTTCTGTTGACTAACAACCGTGGGATACGGTACCAGCTGGGTGGTACATGTCCTTGAACCGGCGCTGCTGGCTCCAAAGACCTGACATATTTGTGACACTTGAGAGCCAGCACATGGGGCCTATGCCAGCTCAAGCAGGAATTTGGATTGGGCTGCTAGTTGCAAATTGTTGTAGTCCATCCCAAAGCTGAAGGAGTCAGTAAAGAATTCCAAAAGTGAACAAACCCCACTTCTATTTTAGAGACACATCTAGGGTTGCCCAAGTACTTTCTGCCCAAGTTGAAGTTATATAACACCAGAGAAGATATTTTTAAAAGTGTCCATCACAAGTCCCACTTACTTCTTCATCATGCAACTAACAGCTTCAGATTGCTCACTAAATCCTAATGGGGGATTAAATCTATATTATTCTTCCCTTGTGCATTGTGTCAGGATCAGGGAAGATGTTTCATCCGAAGCCAATTATTTCCAAATTTCATCTCATTCAGTTGCAGCTTAGAGAGTTGCTGAGATTGAAGCAAAGAGCAGATATCTAGCTCTTTTCAACCACTCCTCTTTTTTGAAATAGCTGCGATTTATATTACATGTCAGGATTACACCAGAAACAATGAAATGCCCTGAGATTTACTGCTCTCATTGTAGTGCTCTCAATATATACCTTTACAGACGTGAGAATTGTCCAGCCATTTTCGAGAGCAAGGTTTACTTCTGATGCCAAGAGCACAATCCTGCGCGAGTCTACTCAGAAATAAACCCCGCTCCCCATGTAAGTGGGGACTTGCTCCCCATGTAAGTGTGTATAAGGTTGTAGCCCTAGTGCAGCCATTTTCAACCACTGTGCCATGGCACACTAGTGTGCCATGAGTGGTCCACAGGTGCGCCACAGGAATTTGGGGAAAGGTCATTTATTAGTAGTGCCAGTGGGAGATGTGACCCTTCCACTGGCAGCATGATGCACCTTGTCAATTGTCAAAAACCTGATGGTGTGCCTTGACCATTTTAGTGCCTTGTCAGTGTGCCGTGAGATGAAAAAAGCTTGAAAATCACTGCCTTAGTGGGTATGCTGCAGTTTGAACCTTAAGAGCAGCTGGGTTAGTTCATGAGGCTGGGATTGTTCTATTTATAACTCTTCTGCCTTCATGCTAATGGGCAAGTCTGCCTGCTAATCAAAAGCACCTTGTTTGTGGTGACAAAGACCCCCTTAGGCATGCCACGCTATGCAATCTTGCTGGAACTTGCAGTGATCAGGAAGGATTTGTATCTGAATGAGACACTTAAAAAAAGCAAGGCAGTATCAGGTCTTATAGTATAGGCAGGACGAAGTTCCAAACAACATGGTCCTGGAACGAGCTGGAATCCCTAGCATGTATGCACTGCTGAAACAGAGACGCCTGCATTGGTTCGGTCATGTCGTGAGAATGGATGATGGCCGGATCCCAAAGGATCTCCTCTATGGAGAACTCGTGCAAGGAAAGCGCCCTACAGGTAGACCACAGCTGCAATACAAGGACATCTGCAAGAGGGATCTGAAGGCCTTAGGAGTGGACCTCAACAGGTGGGAAACCCTGGCCTCTGAGCGGCCCGCTTGGAGGCAGGCTGTGCAGCATGGCCTTTCCCAGTTTGAAGAGACACTTGGCCAACAGTCTGAGGCAAAGAAGGAAGGCCCATAGCCAGAGAGACAGACCAGGGACAGGCTGCACTTGCTCCCGGTGTGGAAGGGATTGTCGCTCCCGAATCGGCCTTTTCAGCCACACTAGACGCTGTGCCAGAACCACCATCCAGAGCGCGATACCAGAGTCTTTCGAGACTGAAGGTTGCCAACAGTTGTATACAGATGTTTATGGGTGGGAGAGACTGGCCTAGGGGGCGGTTCAGCCCCAGCAGCAATGAAAGCAATGGCTTCTTCTGAATCCTACCCCCCTTTCACCTTTGAAGGTCCTATGTGGGCTACTCGAATTTGCGCCAGCAATTGAGCTGGCTCAGATCTGAGTGGACCCATTGGAGCGGCCTGGACCTGGGATAAAGGAAGTGAAGTTCCCTTACCGCAAGGAGGCCTCTGGCTGCCTCCTTGGCCCTGTAGGCTATAGCGGTGGCCATTTTGGCACCACTGTACTGAGGCACGGGCAGCCCGGATAGGATTGGGCTGCCTGCCTACATTGGGATTTAGGTCAAAAAACCAAGTATGCAGATAGTAACGTAGCTAGAGGGGGTGCAAGGCACTTGCAGGGGGCCTATGCCTCTGTCTTGCTCACCCAACCTGGAATGGCTCCGAAGGGGAGGGGCTATTTGCATGCCTTTGGGAGGCTCCCTGCAAGACAAGATCCTAATCAACCTTCCAGCACTGAGGTAAGGGCGATGCAGTTCCAAGGCAAGGGAATGAGCATTCCCTTACCTTGAGGAGGCCTTTGTGACTGCCACCCAACTGCAGGATGTGGCACATGTCCCATTGGCACAGCTATGTCAGTGCTGGAAATTTGGTTAGGTGTTTTGCACCCCTCTAGCTATGCTACTGCATGCAGAGTCAAGTGAGGCGGTATGCTGATTGTGTGATTTGGCTCTGCGCGCTTTTGCGAATAATCTGGATGAGGTCTGTAGGGGGAGAAGGCTTTCCCTAGGAACCATCCTGCTTTGGATCAGCTTCCTCCCACATTTCTCCACAGCTGCTGTTTGCCCCTCGGGTAAAGCTCCCATTAACACCAATGGGGGGGGGGATTTTGTCCTGGGACAAATGGCACCTGCAGGGACATATTGGATAGTGGCAACCATTCCAACCGACTGCGATGTGATGTTTCTAGAGCACCAACAACGTGAAGAACTTGTTCTGCCATCAAAACTATGCCCATCTTGAGGACTGGCGTCCCAGGACTAATAAACAGATATATTTCAGAAGTTGCTTTATGCCTAATAAAGGTTTTGTTGTTGACTGTTGTTGTCTGTTCCGAAGTTGCAAGCTGTGATTGATGAACGTTGCACTTTTATGCATACGTGATTTTGTTAATTATGCAATTGTACACAAAACCTAATAAGAAGCAATAATAGGAATTCAATAGCACTCTCTGGGTAACACTATGAGAAGCTTTTATCCTGTATAAAGGAAAAAGCAAATATAATCTGCATTCATAATGAGATATATGTCTATCCTGGGTGCCTTGGAAGGCAGAACTATAAAGAACGTATTCCTTCAGAGCTCAAAATCATGTGTATCTCCCAGTATCCCAGGGTTTTTTTTTGTTTTAATTACACTGAGTGTATGTGTGTGCCATTCTTCCAGTATAGACAGTGAGGGCCCAATCCTATCCAACTTTCCAGCACTGGTGCAACTGTGCCAATGGGGTGTGTGCTGTATCCTTTGGTGGAGTGGGCAATCACGGAGCCCTCCTCAAGGTACAGAAATGTTTGTACCCTTACCTTGGGGACACATTTCAGCTTAATCAGTGCTGGATTGGGCCCTGAGGCAGGCAGGCTGAGTGAAATCAAAGTTGGGTAGTTCAATAAGGGGAAAACTTTAGCTCCACATGTTGAAGGGATAAGGGAGTCTGGGGACTTGGGGGATAACTTAGTCCAGTCAGCTGAAAGGGCTAAATCTTATTTATAGATTAATAGAGATCTATAGAGATGTATTATAAATGTAAGAACATAAGAAGAGCCCCACTGGATCAGGCCAAAGGCCCATCTAGTCCAGCTTCCTGTATCTCACAATGGCCCACCAAATACCCCAGGGAGCACACATGACAACAGACACAACCTGCGTCCTGGTGCCCTCCCCTGCATCTGGCAATCAGAGGCAGCCTACCTCTACCTTGCACGTACCTACCATGACTTGTAACCCGTGATGAACTTTTCCTCCAGAAATTTGTCCAATTCCCTTTTAAAGGCATCTAGGCAAGATGCCATCACCACATCCTGTGGCAAGGAGTTCCACAGACTAATGACATGTTGGGTAAAGAAATATTTTCTTCTGTCTGTCCTAACTCTCCCAACCCTCTACTTTAGTGGATGTCCCCGGTTCTGGTGTTATGTGAGAAGGAAAAGAGCATCTCTCTATCCGCTCTATCCAGCCGCAAGTGTGTAGTTGATACTTGTGTTTTACAGATGTACTCTTTAAAGAAGAGCTTGGGAATATCCTGTTTCCCATTGCAGCATGTTCTATCACATCGCTGTGAAAAAGCAAGCCTTTGGACTGCTAGCATGTCTATTGCTGCTCTGAGTGTGTGTGTGTGTGTGTGTGTGTGTGTGAGAGAGAGAGAGAGAGAGAGAGAGAGAGAGAGAGATCCTCATAATTTTAGGGGGCATAAAACTCAATTTTTTTTCACAGTGGGAATGGTTTATTGTGACCAATATGAACACTGTAAAAGTTCACACACACACTCCAGTTCCCGACAGACCTGTCAATCAGCACTTTCCAGTAGTGGCAGCAGCTGTTAATCAGTGAGAAGAGAATGAGTGAGGTCTTTCCTTCCTCCCTCATTTCCCACTGTGTAACACACAAGGGGTTGCTTTGTTCTCCTCCTCCACTCTCTCCCCCCTTCACCAAGGAGACATTTCTTTCCTCTTTCCTTTTCTCTTGGTCCCCAGCACCTCAGGAAAAGTTGCATGATGGCTTTTGGAAGTTGTAGCTTTTACAGGACCTACTACAACATCATCCCTCCCTTGAAAGCCATCCCCCCCAGCAGCCATCACACTATTCTTCTTGAGATGCTGAGGACCCAGCATATTCTGGACAGAAGGGACAAAGATGTCCTCATGGCGAGGGGAGGAGTGGGGGAGAGGAAGGAGAAAAACAAAGGACCTGCTCATGTACCACAGCAATGGCAAGGTGAGGAAGGAAAGGGTCCCTCCACTCCCCACTTGGTGCTGGCTGCACACTACTAATGCCACTGCTGGAGAGGTGATTAAGATGCTCCTTCAGAAGAGTGATGGGAAGAGGGATGGACTTTTCCAAAGGCTGAGCTTTGATACAAGTTATGGATGCTACGGGAGTCTGTCTCTCCTTTGGAGCAGAAATTTCTGAGCATCCAACATTCAAGATGAGTTTCGGGATTGCTTTGCCAACATCCCATTTGGAAGGCACTGTGAGTCATTGCATCAAATAGACCCCGTATGGCAGTATTTTTGGTGTCTCTTCTCCGCCACCACCCTGAACATGCAAGTTGTGCAAAATTAATGTGCTATTCTAAAGCTTTCTTCTAACTAGAAGTTAGGCATAGAAAGGTTCAGAGGCTTCCCTGGTGCAGTGCTAACCTGGAAGAGTTTGGCACTCTGCAAGTTCGGGGGGGGGGGTGATATAATGACATAATCACATTGCCCCTGACCTTTTGGGCTATCGCATGGTTTTAATGTGAAAAGCCTGCCTTTGGGCTGCCTCTGCTTGGCTGTCTTTGGCTGCTCCAGGCACAGTCACTTTGTGTTCTTCTGGGGAATGGTGAAAACGTGATCTTTGGCAAGAGTGTGAGACAGCTGGGCCTAGAGCAGGCCAAGGATCAGCAAACAGAGGCTTGGGCAGTGTGGTGTCTCTCCCCCCACTTGTGACACCCAGTGCAGTCCACACCCTCCGCACCCCCTAGTGATGCCACTGTAAAAGTCTGG
This sequence comes from Tiliqua scincoides, assembly GCF_035046505.1. Lineage (NCBI taxonomy): Eukaryota > Metazoa > Chordata > Lepidosauria > Squamata > Scincidae > Tiliqua > Tiliqua scincoides. The sequence continues at coordinate 68,171,733 of NC_089827.1, forward strand.
TGTTACCTTTTCTGTGCTTCCTTTAAGCCAACCTAGTACCAAGATTCTAAACCATCCTGAAAGGCAAGGTGGTCACACCTCTCTTAGAACATGCCCCAATGAGTTCTGGAAGGCGCATACCACCTTCTGCAAAAGAGACATCTGGAACATTGAAATTATTCACTAATTCTCTGCACAACCAATATTTATGAAAAGGAGCAAGACTTACCGGAAATTCTATATTAATTGACGAATGCCATTACATTTTTATCTGGAGCAAAACTCAATTGAGAACTAAGTAATGAGTTATTCTTGTCTGGGGGGGGGGGGCTGAAATAAGGACATGAATGGATTGCCTCTGTTCAATAAAACTGTATTTAAGCAAATCTTGGTCTAGACAGTCAGCATGAATGGGTCTTCCATAACTGAAACAAATGACTTCCTCCTTGTTTATTGTATGACTGCAACTGAGAGAACTCACTGCACTGATAGTAGTGGAGAAATTGCATGATTTGTGACTGCTGAATATATTTAAGCGCTCTCCCATGGTACCTAGAGAAGCTTCTTCTCTGGCGGGATGGTTTAGTGTGCCATTATTTATTTATTTATTTATTTATACATTTTTATACCGCCCTTCCTCCAAGGAACTCAGGGCGCTATAAACAGCTGCTCTCCTTTTGTCCTGACAACCTTGTGAGGTAGGTGAGGCTGAGAGAAAGTGACTGGCCCAAGGTCACCCCGGAAGCTTCATGGCTGAGGGGGGATTCGAACCTATTACTAACGAGAGGCATTATTATGTTCTTAGGCATTAGAAAGGTATTTGTATGTTCTTTGGTCTCTCTGCTTTACTTGGGTACGGTTGGAGTAGCTGAAAATAACATTTGTTTTGCCTGTTCCTTACCATGGATATACAAAAGCTCCCCTACTTCAGAATCAGTTAGTTCCAGGGGTCTGTTCTTAAGCCATGTTGTCCTTAAGTCCAGCATCCCCCTTTTAAAAGCAGGAAGGCAAGCGCTAGTGACCAAAGGGAGAATCACCAGTCACTTTCCTGGGACACCCCTGCTTGACTTTCTTGGCAGGTGAGCAAGGGCGCAATCCGAACCCACTTTCCAGCACCGACAGAAGGGCAATGCAGCTCCAAGGTAAGGAAACCTAAGTAAGGAAACTTACCTTGAGGGGGCCTCCATGAGTGCCCCCCACCTGTAGCACATGTCCCATTGGCACAGCTATGCCAGTGCTCAAAAGAGGGTTAGGTGATCTGAAGAGGCTTAAGTAGTGGCAAACGGAGGCCTCGATATTCTACAGTACAGCCTTGAAGAAGAGAGATGGTTTGCTACATCACAAAGCGAAGGACTCAGAAATGTAAGAACTGAGAGACCAGGATATTCTCACAAACAAAAGCCACCTAGTGGGCGGGGTCCCATAGAAAGTCACGAGAGAGATTTTGCAAGATCATACGGAAGAGCCCTGAAGACAGTAGTGTCACTAGCCAAGTGTGAGGGGTGCATATCACACCGGGTGACACTACCAGAGGGGGTGACATGTCTGCCGCGAGCTGGCCAGTCCAGGCACACCACGGTGGGCAGCTGGCCTAAGAGAACCACAACAGGCTGCCGATCTTGAAAGCTGGCCCTGTTTTGGCCAGAGTCAGATTGGAAGGGGTGGGTCCACGGGGGTGACACCATTGGCACACTGGGTGACACCAAGCCCAGTGTTACCACTGCCTGCAGGCCCCAAATCCTGTAATTTCTTGTTAATTCAGACGCAGCGCTAAAATCTTAAAAGCGAGATGGAGTACGTATAGATGTCCTGCCTGCATCCTGTGTTGCCATGCCAACAGTAGAATATAAATGAACTAGATGGAGGGAGGGAGGCAGAGGACCAGGGAGCGTTCCTGAAACTCTGTGGCACCTTGCAGGCACAGCTCATGAAAACTTCTCCCTGTAGTTAAATGTGGGGTTAACTCAGCTGGAGCAGTTGGTATTTCCGTGAATGGGATACTCCAGGTGATACTCTCCCTATGAAAATTACCAGCAACTCCCTGGCACTGGCTCGGATTCCCCCTTTCACACCCCAGTGATAAACCTCATACATTGTCATCTGTTTGGATAGAAAGCATTTCTACGGGGGGGGGGGGGAGGGAATGAACCATATATTTTCTACATATTCATGTGTCTGACAGTCTTTTTCAGGAGCCCCCCACAATGGAAATATAGCATCTGATCCATCTGAGTGGCATTTTACTGTTGGATTTCCTCTGAAAGTAACGTCAAGAGTTATTTGGATTCTCCCATCAAGAGTGGCATCATTGAATACCCAGCATCCATCTGTCCAGCAAGCTTCGTGCCGATAAACATACGAGGTTGACACTCTTTGACATCACTGCTGATATTTAACTTGGACAAAGACTTCTGAAACAGAGCTATAATTATCACAGGGCAGATTGCTGCTACAGATATAGGATGGTTACTTGATTGTGAACCATCAGAATGCATCTTGTTTCATCTGACCACAAAAGTTCCATCTGAAATGTTGTATGGTTCTTGAAAGATAGAACCTTTCTTTAATTGTAAAAATCCCTACGGGGATTTAAACAGCCTGCCTATGTAAACCACCTTGAATTAAAGTCTGAGGAGAAATCTGACAACCAAGAAAGGCGGTATATAAATACCTGTATTATTATTATTGTTATTATCTGGTCCGTTACAGAGATTACAATGCTTTGCACACATGCTGACTACGGCCATGGTTGTAGCATGTAAATACAAGTCACTTTGAAATGAATGGAAAACAGATAACTACTGATGCATGGAATGATTGTTCTGATTGACCATGTTAACATGTAGGTGGAGTCTGATGGAGACCCCGCACACATGCGTCCACTATTTTGAACTGCTTATGCGCTGCTCTTATGTGACATATTGCATTGCCGCTCCGTACGGTGAAACTAAACACATCTAGTGACCACCCAGTCAAACTCACAACATTGTGCAGTGCCAGATTTGAAATTTTTAAAAAGGAGGTATTACTTCCATACTGATGCTCACACATCTACCAACAATTTTCAGCCACAGCATCATGGCACATTGGTGTGCAATAAATGGTATGCTGGTGTGCCATGGGAGCTTGGGAGAGAGCAGATGGCATGGGAGCAGTAGGAAGAAGGCTCAAAAAAAAAATGTAAACATGCAGTAATTATAAGACTTGTGAATTCTTGTCATAAATGTAATATGCATGAATTAGATAAATATTTAAGTGTGATCGTGCAGGAGGTACTGAAAATTTCAGTGAGGACATCTGGTCCTGTGGGATTTGTTAAAAGGCAGAGGAAACAAGAATCAGAACCATTTAATTAAAAGAACAAGCTTTTCCCTTCTTTTTTCAAGTTCAGTCTCTCAGCTCAATTGCCGTCAATCGCTTTGGAGAAAAATAGGGTATATATTATTAGATATAAATACTTCTTGATGTTTCTGTATCACAGTTCTTCTTACAGGGAAAAAAAAATGAAACATTATATAAAGATTCCATTTAATCTGCAATGGCGTGGTTTCCATTCAGACATCTGTCGATTCTGTGTGCGTGACACACTCAGTAGATTTCAGAGAACTTCCAATATTCCTATAGACAACTCCAGAAATTAATGTCAAAACACAACAAGGTCATGAGAGGACTTAATTATTCCAATAGTACTCAGTTCAATTGGTTCTTCTCAACAAACTGGTAGTGTCGAGATAACCATAATGGTTTTATTGGACATAGGAAGCAAATGACCTTCAAGAACAGATGACATTGTTGTAGATCTCCCAGGGACAAATTTATATGTAACATTTTTTAAAGAAGCCCATTTAGAATGTTTTGCATCCCAGTATAACCATGAAATAGCACTAAGGAGAGAGATGAGCGATAAAAGCGGGTTTGATTCTCGGTGGCTATGGTTAAGGAGACGCACAAGGGATTGGAATCTGCTGATTTACCTGCACTCCTGTTTCCAAATGTACCCTTTACTTCCTTCCATATAAATCAGCGGTCTCCAAAGTGGAGATGGCCATGTGCCAGCAAAGGCTTCCTCAGCACAGTGATTGGGACCTTCTTCTGGTTTTTATTCCTGCCTTTTAAAGACACATCTGGTCACATGGGCTTTTCCTACCTTTTAATGTTCTTTCTTTTCCTTCTTTGACTTCTCTTTATCTTTAAGACTTGTTTTCACTTTCTACAGCACTTGGCCATTTTAGTCCTTTTCTAAACAATAATTAATAACAATCCTACTATGAGCTCCTGCCTTAGCCCAGAGGTTGTTCGGGAGACATGAATGAGAATTAGCTGCATCTGTGTCATGTATTCCTTTCAAATGGATAATGGGGAAAGGATTTCACAGTGAGAACATCGAAAGTGATACCAGTCTCCTGACGTTGCACAGCTCCAACATGAGGTAGAGGACTACCCTATAAATCATACATAATCACCTGAATGGAAGCATTAATCCGATTAGCCTGCTGTGAGTGTTACATTATTAAAGTCCAATAATCTATCAGCAATTTTTCTGCACTGTTTAAATTACCAGTTCTTTCCAGAGAGTTTAGCGCTTCTGCAAAACATAATAGAATTTGCATTCGTATTTAACATTGTCCTGAAAGAAAGCATGTCCTGTCCCAGGGTAGTCTTAAGAAAATGACAAACAAGTAGAAACTGAAGTCTAAACAGTTGCCAAAGTTAGAACGCTCAGAAGAATCTCTTGGAGTCTTGCCAAGAAAAAGTCTGGAATGCGACAATCTTTGGCTCGGCTATGGAGATGATGATATACAAGATGTTTGTGTTGTCTTACACATTCAGGTGTACTGACTGGGTAGTTTAAGGGAGATGACTATTGAGTATGCTAATATTATCATGGCCTTATACACAGGCATATCTGAAAGACTGGTGCAGTGACATCATGACATCAAGTGACACTGTGATGTCATTTCCTTCCAGGGGGAGCCTACACAGGAGAATGAATAGGGGGTGCTAACCCACCAGTGCTTCTTCCTCTGGGGGAAAACTGGAAGTGACTGCTTTGTACCACTTACAGTTCTCCTGGAGGAAGGGGCATTTGCTATGGTGGTTTTGCACCTTCCTTCTCCTGTAGAGGCTCCCTTTTGAAGGGGCACCGCTTGAAGGGGGTGACACTGAGCAGAAGGAATGGGGTGCAAAGCCAGCACAACATACACCCCTTCTTCTAGGAGAACCCCAAGTGGCACAAGGAGGTCTTGTGCCCCCTTGGCATGGCACTTGGGGCAGGTTCCCCTCATGCTCTGCCTTTGTTATGCCTCTGCCCCTATACAAATCTATGACGTGGCAATGTTTGGAACAGTGTATACAGGTTGCTGAATCTGAAAAAAAAAAGATATTTTAGAGGCGGGAAAGCTGCAGATGAGGGCAACCAGAACGATCAGAAGACTACAGCAACTAGCTTACATGGAAGGGTGACAACATTCAGGGCTTTAAAGCTTGGAAAAAAACTTAGGAGACTTGCCTGAAATGTATAAAATTATGCACTCTCACAATACTGGAACCAGGAGTCATCCAGTAAACATGCTTGGTTAGAGATTTAAGGCGGAGCAAAGGAGATCCTCTATGCATAATAGAGGAGCCGGTGGAATTCATTGCCACAAGGTTTGGCAATGACCAGAAGCTTGGATGACGTTGAAAGGAGATTGGACTAATTCATGGGAGACAGGTCTATCAATGGCTACTAGCCATGGGGGCTGTGAGTTAGGTCTGGCCACAGTGACGTTATGTTACAGAATACCATTTGCAGGGCAGCCTTCCTTGTTTGCTTGTGAGCTTCCCAGGGTCAGCTGATGGGCCACTCTGGGAAACAGGATGCTCAGCTAGAGGGGCCATTGACCTGATCCAGCAAGGCTTTTCTTATATCTTTGTGTTCATCTCTCTTTACAGTGTGAACTGATCATTAGAAGAGTGATGTGGAAAAGAATCACTTCCCCAGTCCTTATCCATTGACGCTTCCTTGAAAGAGTCAGCTCCCAGTCCATTCCCTTCCAGCTGGAGAATATTATCCCTGCAAGAATAAGCAGATGGAAATGAGATTCTCACTTACTTGCCATAATCAGGCCATAGGCCCATCTAGTCCAGCTTTCTGTATCTCACAGCGGCCCCACCAAATGCCCCAGGGAGCACACCTGATAACAAGAGACCTGCATCCTGGTGCCCTCCCCTGCATCTGACATAGCCCAAAATCAGGAGGTTGCACATACACATCATGGCTTGTAACCTGTAATGGATTTTTCCTCCAGAAACTTCTCGAATCCCCTTTTAAAGGCATCCAGGGCAGATGCCGTCACCACATCCTGTGGCAAGGGGTTCCACAGACCGACCACATGCTGAGTAAAGAAATATTTTCTTTTGTCTGCCCTAACTCTCCCAACACTCAATTTTAGTGGATGTCCCCTGGTTCTGGTGTTATGTGAGAGTGTAAAGAGCATCTCTCTATCCACTTTATTCTTTCCAGGCATACTTTTGTATGTCTCAATCATGTTCCCTCTCAGGCGTCTCTTTTCTAGGCTGAACAGGCCTAAACCCATAGCCTTTCCTCATAAGGAAGGTGCCCCAGCCCCGTAATCATCTTAGTCGCTCTCTTTTGCACCTTTTCCATTTCCACTTTGTCTTTCTTGAGATGCAGCAACCAGAACTGGACACAATACTCCAGGTGTGGCCTTACCATCGATTTGTACAAAGGCTTTATAATATTAGCTGTTTTGTTCTCAATACTTTTTCTAATGATCCCAACTTTCACCATGGAAGGAAGGAAGGAAGGAAGGAAGGAAGGAAGGAAGGATAGTAACCTCCCAATGTGAAGCAAAGAACTGCAGGCTCACCCAACATTTTGTAACCAGTTGCTGTGCATCCATGAAGCTGGCATGCCTCCAAGGGTATGTCATTCCTGGTACTTTCCATAGTAACTATGTACATTCGGGAAAACCATTTCCTCGGTGCTACCCATGCAAATCCCACCACCTCCCTTTTATTAAACCACAGGTTCAATTTCTGTATTAACATATTGAGCGAAAAATTACCCTGATGTCCCCTATACAGTGGTGTCACTAGGGTTTATGTCACCCAGTGACACACGTCACCCAGAGGCCAGCATGTCACCAACATGATGGACTTCCTCCCATGCAGTGGGCAGAACAATGCCCAGGCAGTGGGCGTGGTGATTCACATTGCCCTGCCCCACTGGTTTCTTGGCAGGTGCCATGAATGCTATTCGGCTCACTGTATGAAATGAGTTTGACACCCCTGGACTACTTCATTGTTGAAATTATCTCTCATTAGCTTGTGTGTCCACTATTCATCTTGCTTTGCCAGCCGTTGGTATTGGGATCACTGCCTGGGTGTTTTCCTTGTTTGATTAGGTTTTCATTTGTGCTCTTCATAGTTGGGTGACACACCTATCTCTGGCATCAACAGACCTTCTGGCCTCACTCTCTAATCACATCCCATCGCCTCCTCCATCCATTCTGTCAGGCATCCCTGTGTGTACATGTATATATATCTGCCTATATATCTCTGCTCTTTGGGGATTAGGCTTGATGTATCTGATGAGGTGGCTACTGGCTCGAGAAAAAGTATTCCACAATGAACAAGTCAGTCTTTATCATGCCAACAGATTCGATAGTGCTCCTTGCTTCTCAGGAAGTGGTTGGCAACCTTCAGTCTCGAAAGACTATGGTATAAGCCTACAGCACCCAGTATTCCCAGGCGGTCTCCCATCTAAGTACTAACCAGGCCTGACCCTGCTTAGCTTCCGAGATCAGGCGAGATCGAGCATGTGCAGGGTAACAGTTGCTGTTTTGTTGCTTCTCAGGGAGCTCTGGGTAATAATTCCTACTTGTCGACTCTCTCCACTAAGAGAACTGGGCAGGAGGTGAGCCCAAAGCAAGGTTTGAGTGACCCCTTGAAAGTGCACTGTGCCGTTTCCTGACTTTGAGACTTCCCCACTGCCGTAAATCATCTTAATGAGCAAGCCTGTTTCCTTGGAGCTCATCTTGCTGAGCGAGGCCTTCTCCTATCTTGGCTGGCGATCATCCATACCCAAGCCTGAAGGGAGAACATTCCTTGATGTTCCATGGAACTGCACTGGTGTGGCTACAAGTGTATTCCCCCCCCCCCCATTTCTTTTCTCGCTCTCTTTTTTTCCTAGTTCTAACTTGTTGACTTCTACAGCAACAAAGCACCCTTATAGATTTGGGGGAAAGGCACAGATAAAAGATCAGTGTCTAATCGGTGTGTTTGTTTACTTAAACATTTGGTAGCAGCATTCTTTGATGTGCAGGGCATCTTGAGTGGCTTATTGCTTACAACAAAAATGATTGGGAAACCATAAGCACAGCCTGCAGTTTATTAACAACAAAGTGTGATCTCATCAGGACATAACAAGAGCCTTACTGAGTCCAACAAGAGTCCATCAAATCCAACATCACACAGTGAGCTACCAGATGCCTCCAGGAACTTGAGGGCAGTAGCCCTCCTCTGCTATTGTTCACCGTCAACAACTAGTATTCAGCGGTACAGTGCCTCTGAACATGGAGGTTCCACCTCATGATCTGTGACACCTGCCAGCCCACACAAGTTCCCAAGGGGGTCCAGGAGGAGCAAATGGCTAAGTGCTATAAGGCCAGCAATAAGGCGATGACATCATTGCCAGGAGAGGTGCAGGTGGGCAGCCATGTGGCTGATGACAGTTTCAGCAGGGGAGGAGCAATAGAAATGTGGGAGGGTTTAAAAGCCGGGATAGGACAGATGAGAGGTAGGGAGGGAGGTGAAAGCAGGAAAGAGATTGAGCAGGAGAGATGAATAAGCAGAGAGAGAAGGGCAAAGTCCAATAGGGGACGGGGGGGCAGCATGAATAGAAATGACAGGAAAACAGGAAGCAGAGTGAGAAGCCAAGACAATGAAGTGCAAGGAATGGGGAGGGGGATCCAGTCACCATCAGAACTTCCAGGGGCAGCCCTGGAGCAATGCACTCTATGGCTTGCCTGTCCGCAAGGCCTCTGAGATGAATTTCATCAGGGGTTACAACATTTCTTTTGGTCCCCTTTTGGGGGCACAAAGTTTCTTTTGGGCCCCTTCCCAGATCATTGGATCATAATGATCCAAGGGATCCTAACTGGATCATAATTTCATGCGATCATTGGATCTTAATTTCTAAGAATTAGAATGACAATATACAAACCTATGTAGGCTTACTCAAAACGTGAATGTTAGTCTCCACACAATATATGCAAACATTTCTGAGATTCCAGGAAATATCTGGCTCCCCTCCTTTGGCTCCTGGGCCCCCATTTTTGACCCTGAGCTTGGGTCCAATTTACCCAGCACTCCCCCCATGGGCCCTGCCTGTGGGCCAGTTTAGATGATGCCATAACATCAGCCACATGAGCACACTTTCCTCCTTCTTTGTCTGGGCATCTGGTCCAACAGGAGCATGGAGTCCAGCCCCCTCTCCAGAGAAACACTACAGCATCCTGAATCTGGCACCTTCCAACCTGTCTTCAGCCTCAGCCTCGTAGAGAGCACATTGCTAAATTGGAGGCGACTAAGGTATAGATGACTGAGGCCAGGTCTTTCAGGCAAGCAACTGTAACCGGCTGACCAGCCTCAGCTAATAAAAGCCACTCTCAATGATATCGAATTTGATGATTGGGATGATTGTCTTCCAGTCTTAGTCTCTGCTTTTACAGATCCTACTCTAATATAGAATATAATCCCTTACAGTTTTTAATTATAAGGAACCATAATTCCTAATTGTCTTTAGTAACAATAATAGGTATTATTAGGTATTAGAGACTAAGGTATTAGATACTATGTAGGTATTAGAAGTAGAGACTAACAGCCCAATCCTGAAGCCGGCAGCAGCACCAAAACGGCTACCCCTGCATCCAGTGGCTCCTCTGAGGCCACCAGAGATCTGCTCAAGTGAAGGGGACTCTCATCCCCTTCCCCCAGGGAAAGCCGCAAGCACTGCAGTGGGACTTCTCAAGCCTGTGCTGGCTATATTTGCCGACACAGACTTGAGAGACTCCATGTCGGGCCTTTCTGCCCAACGTGGAATTCAGGATATCTCCTGCCCCAGTTCCTTCCCATGCCCTCACCTGACCCATTCTGCCCACTCCCCATCTCTCCCCACCCAAAACTACTTACTGCTGGCTAAAACTAAGTACCAGCTGTCCCAGCACCAACTGTCACTGGCCTGGCGCTTGGATGCCACGGACGTGCGTTAGAACACCTTTGCAACACCCAGTGCCAGCACTGAGGGAGTTCAGGACTGGGCACTAAGGCTGCAATCCTATGCACACTTTCCTGGAATTAAGTGTCATTGAACTAAGTGGGTCTTACTCCATTCTAGATGTGCATAGGATTGCACTGTTAGATACTCAGCTTCCCGTGAGAGAATTTTGCTGCAAAGACCTACACATTAAATAGGATTTTTTAAAAAATGTTTCTGGATCAAGGTAGATTGGTTTGTTGCATATCAGAATTCGGATTAGAAGCAACCAAACTACATACACACATTGGGAAAAGACTGCCCTAAAGAGCTAGCTCTAGAAAACGGTGTTCGGCACAAAAGCGCACACTGTACCTATTGTTTGCTAAGTCTTCAGTATCTTTTAAACCTCATGCTAAGCTATTAGGATCACTGCCATACAAGTATCGCCTGTATATCCTGCCCCTTTTGTACATTACTGACCAGATAGTATATATAGTGTTTTGAAACTTGGCAGGACAGGTTACTTTCAAAGACACAGCGCCATCTAGTGGTCTTTAGTGGCACCTCGTTTTTAGCTGTGACATCCATTTGTTCCAAGGATTCGAGAATGTCCCTTGGTAAGTGACACCAGGGCTGGCTGTGAGAACCACTGTGAAAGACCAGCGCATTGTTCCAGTACACTGCAAGCATCATCATTACTACTGTGTTAGATGCATCATCCAGGCCTTCACTTAGGAACTTCTGAAGCAATGAGCCAAACAGAGGCATTTTGTTAATTTCAAGGCTCGACACATTTCCCCCAGTTGTGAAGATAAATCCTGCTGTTCGGTATGGAACATCAGCTGAACAAAGACAGTGAAAGAATAAATGACCTGGAATGCTGTGTTTATTGCATGCCAACAGTCAACTAGGAGCTGGGTTTGTAGCCAATGGTCTCAACCTACAGTTCTTCCCATACAGCAGTGGGCTATGCAAATGATTTTCAGTGTCTTTCTTTTCATGGCACACTGACTTCTATGGTCTTCTCTGTGGTCTTCGCCTCTTGTGATGTCACTTCCAGCTTCCGGGAGGCTCTCTCAGATTCCATGGCTCTATTTCTAGGGCAACTGTCTGTAATAAAACAAATTGTCTTCCTCCAGCGGAATTAGTTTGTGGAACTCTTTGCCACAAGAAGTAGTGATGGTATCTTGCCTAGATGCCTTTAAGAGGGGATTGGACAAATTTCTGGAGGAGTAGTTCATTGCAGGTTACAAGTCATAGTAGGTATGTGCAAGCTCTTGGTTTTAGAGGCAGGCTGCCTCTGATTGCCAGATGCAGGGGAGGGCACCAGGCCGCGGTTTGTGTCTGTTGTCTTCTGTGCTCCCTGGGGCATTTAGTGGGCCACTGTGAGATACAGGAAGCTGGACTAGATGGGCCCTTGGCCTGATCCAGCAGGGCTCTTCTTATGTTCTTATGTTCTTAAGAGGGACGGACAATTTGTTACTGCACACAGTTGCCCTAGAAACAGAGCTGCAGAAACCACAAGACCATTTTCAATGCTGTACTCCACACTCCCACAACACAGCTGTAGACCTTTCACACGACACCAACGTGCTGTGTCACAGCAGGTGAAAATCAATGAACTCGAAATTAAAACTGGGCACGCTTACTCATTGACTCCATTGAAAATAGTAGGACTTACTTCTGAGAAAGGATGGAAGCATTAATACATAATATTCCATTATTTCTCATGGGATAAAGCTTGCCCTTCCCAGAATTCACTGAGCTCTTTCTGGGTCCCCTCATTCTGTTTCTGGTGCTACCACTGTTGGGGAAGGGTGCATAATTTCAATCATGAAACAGTGGCATCACTACGGTATGTGTCACCTGGTATCGGAGGCCAGCACATCACCCCGTGATGGACCTCCTCCCATGCAGTGGGTGGGGCAACACCCAGACAGTGGGCGTGGTGATGCACCGTCGCTCCTCCCCCACTGGTTTTTTGGCTGTAACTTTTGATAGAATGGAGATGTTTAAACACGTTGTTTTTTTTTTCATTGCATTCTGCATGAAATTACACTTTGAATGATATATAACATGATGATATTATTTGAAAATATCGAGATTTTAAAAATTTTGTCATCCCTCTGTGTGCATCACCGAGTTCAACCTGAACCCCTCGCACCTCCCTAAAAATGCCCCTGCATGAAAACCAGGGGGGCATAAAAGTTTAAGTAAAAGGATCGCAAATGAGAGAATCTCCCTCCCACCCCTGCACATTAGTTTATTTACCCTGAGTGGGAGCCATAAAGATCCTTCTACGTTGCCCACCCATTTGGAGGGAGACAGTTCATGTATGAATTACCAAAGTAACGTGCACACGTGTGTGAACTGCTTCTCATTTGCTTGGACCAAATACAGCAGCTTATTGAAATGGCAATTACACCAAACATTAATGTTTGTAAAATTTCACTTTTGCTCTCTTGAAAAATTAAGCAATGTCACTCTTACTCTCTTCTTGTCCATTATTGCTTTACAGTTTTACATAATTTTCGCTATCAGTTAATTAATGATTGAGAAAATCCGTTTATCCTGTACAAAAGTGTTGTAAATGAGGGCTGCTTTGTGATTGCTTCTTGAGCTTTTACCAACCCCAGTAATGGTTTCATATTTGTTTGGATGCGAACATTGTAATGTGGAGCAAACATCAGCTGGTAGGACGTGCTCAAGGGGGTAATTATATACTATGGAATGGCAATGGACTTTTTGAGCAAGGTTATCAGAAGAATTGTTTTGAAATCCAGTCTAATTGAACATACTCATTCATTATCTGAAAGAGGGGATAAAGAGAACATTAATTAGACTTGCAAATGATGCTAGATTAGAAGTGTGAAACACACCATCGAGGAGAGCAAAATACCAAGAGGGAAAAGCAAAAAAGAAACAAATGCTTAATAAGTGTGTGGATAATTAAATCAACCAAAACACAATCTTAGATACAATGGAGAAAAAGTCAGTGAACTGCAGTATTGACAAAGTCGGAACATCAAGTTAGGAAGATCGGGTTAGAAAGAGCAAAAGTGAAAGGAAGATAGCAACAAAATAATGTCCTCCTATAGATATACCTATGCAATCCTATGTATGTCTACTCAGAAGTAAATCCCATTGAGTGAGGGCTTAGTCCTTGAAAAGGGGTATAGGCAGAGGTATATGTTTTTGATGTTATTTTTTTCACAAATTTCGGTAAACAAAAAAATTGAAAGAGGCAAAAAGCAGTGTCGTGTTTTTATTCCAAGTTATCATTTTTTTAAAAAAATTACTTGCTGTTAAAGTGTTCATATATGGTACACTTTAACATATATGGCTCTAGGAAGGTGATATAGGTGATATAGTGAAAGCAGGTGCAGCCCACAGCCATTCCACAGCTCCTGGTAGGGGGTTGGAGGAAGCAAAGAGGGCTATGGAAAATAGCACAGAAAAAAATGCAAACAATTGTTTCAATACAAGGAGGAAGTGGTGTCACTAGAGTTTGCACCACCAAGTGCGGGAGGCCAGTATGTCACCCCCATGATGCCCCATGCAGTGGGTGGGGCAACACCCTGGGCAGTGGGCATTGTTGTTCTTCAGTCATTAAGTTGTGTCCGACTCTTCATGACCCCATGGACCACAGCACGCCAGGCCCCCCTGTCTACCACTAACTTCCAAATTCATGTTCATTGTCTCTGTGACACTATCTAACCATCATCCCCTGCCATCACCTTCTCCTTTTGCAGTGGGCATGGTGATGCATTATTCCCTGGTGGTTTCTTGGCTAGTTAAATAGAGATGTTTCAATGCAATTCATTTTGTTGCATTCTGCATGAAAAGATGTGCATATTTTCCTAAAGTACATACAAAATACCTTGTGAATCCAACATGCAAGCAGCTTAAAAAAGGGAATCCCCTCTAAGTAAGGGAAGTGTACTAATAAACAGAAAGGCTGTGTTTTATTGAATAATGTTCCCAGTTATAGTTCTTAAAGTTCATTTTTAAGCAGCCATCGCCGAGATGAAAGCTTCATAATTAACTCCCTATTTTTAAGTCTGTCGGTTTACTTGATTGCTTTATTATTGAATTAATGGCTACAACAACCACTTGCTTCAGATGCAAGTTGCCTGCGTAGCAAGTTTTAGTTTCAATTACTAACATCTTTTCCTAGAGGGACCACCCTGTTCACGAAAAGGCCATTCACTGCACCATTTCTTTGGGGACAAACCTGTTCTTCAGAGTCATGTGCTTTATGGTTAAGTTTTGGGACTCCATCTGCTTATTTAGTAATTTCTAACAACAGCTGCCATTTTCCCTAGCTCAGTGTTTCCAAAACTGTGACTCGGCTTCCTCTGGTGGGTGGTGACCCAATGTGCGATGGGTTGCGACCTGATGTTCACTGTTGACCTCTAAGCATTACTGGGAGGCACCAGAGGCCGCTTACAAGTTGTGCTGGGTTCACAGCCCACTCCACTGGCCTCCACAGGCCCCAGAATGCCTTACAGAAGCAACTGGAAGCTACTTGGACCACCACTTCTAGTTTGCTTCTACAAATTCCAGTTTGCTTCTGCAAGGTATTCTGGAGCCCTTGGAGGCCAGTGGAGGTCTTGGGCCCTATGCAGCCTGGAAGCAGCCTTTAGTAGCTCCCTGCTTTGCAGCATGACAGCAAGCATTGGGTCACAATCCAGCGCAGAGGACGAAGTGGATTGCAACAGCACCAAGTTTGTGGACTGTTGCTATAGCCCATGTGCTCAGTGGCTTTCTCTGACTTGCAGGTGGTATGGTGCTGTGTTCCTTCAAGCCACATTGACCTATTGCATGAATTTTTCCAGTCCTCCAATAGCCTTCTTGTAGTGTGACGAACAGAACCGAACACAGTGTTCCAGATCTGCCCACACCATATATTGAAATGGGGCAATTAGCAGTCTTACAGCTCAAGCCCAACCAACTTTCCAGTGCTGATGTAACTGCAGTACTGCCCCAAAGTAAAGGAACATTCCCTTACCATGGGGAAGCCTCCATGAATGCCCCCCACCAGCACAGAATGTAGTGTGTGTTCCATTTCACAGTTGCATTGAATGTACACTCTATCAGCAGAGCTGTTTGGATAAGAACATAAGAGCCCTGCTAGATCCCATCTAGTACAGCTTCCTGTATCTCACAGTGGCCCACCAGATGCCTCAGGGAGCACACAAGACAACAAGAGACCTGCATCCTGGTGCCCTCCCCTGCTTCTGGCATTCTGAGGTAACCTTCTTCTAAAATCAAGATGTTGCACATACCCAACATGGCTTGTAACCTTTGATGGAGACCTATCCTCCATCAATCTGTCCAATCCCCTTTTAAAAGCATCTAGACTACATGCCATCACCACATCCAGTGGCAAGGCGTTCCACAGACTCTCTGGGTAAAGAAATATTTTCTTTTGTCTGTCCTAACTCTCCCAACACTCAATTTTACTGGATGTCCCCTGGTTCTGGTGTTAATAGGTGATAAGATTGAGCCATTAGTCTTGAACCCTCCTCCCCCCCAAAAAAAGACCCCCCCAAAAAACCTTTTCCATGTTCTTCCCCCCCCCCCCCCAAGAATCAGACTCCACATTTTTAGATCTCTTAAAGCTGTTCTTAACGACTCTTGAGCTTCTTGAGAGATTTGAATTTTTCTTTCTGATTTTGGGATGATTACTGGAATTGAATGCATAAGCTTCAAAAGCTTATGGTAGGATTTCAGGACTTACGGAATATATTCAAATTACCATAAAAGGAATGCTTGAAGTAAACATATGTAAAGAAGTTACTCCATTTCTATTTTACGAAATTCTTCTTTCTTACTGGGGAGCGATTCGCTGAAGAAAATGCTGTGTGTGTGTGTGTGTGTGTGTGTGTGTGTGTGTGTGTCCGTCCGTCCGTCCGTCCGTCCGTCCAACATCAGAGAATAGCTGGTTCCTTTCTTGTTGAAAAATTCTATTCTTATGCAATAAGCGAAGGTGAAAATGCTGTTTTTAATGCAAAAAAATCTGCATTCCAAACATCCTGGCTACATTATCTGTAATGTACATAATGAGTCACCAGTAATCATTCCACTGGAGACTAGAAGCAGAAGCTGATTGTGGAGGACTAGCAATGAAAAACACTCACTTTAATTGTCACAAATTGTCACAGTGATTCAGAGAAAGAGAATAAATTGAGTATTCTTTACATAACCCAATATCTCCTATATTTTGTGGCACGCACTGAAAAGACTGTAACCTGCAGCCATTATGAAGTAAGAATGTCATGGGTTATGTACTAAACATGTTTATCTCTCAAATTACGATTACCTGCCTATATAGGCAACCTTTTATTTTTCATTGAAGAAAAAAAATCTCGTGACATATTGAATAAAGAGGTTTTGTTTTGTTTTTAAAACAGCATGCATTTTTACTATGCAGGCCACATTCTCTACTGCTTTGTTTCTACAGCATGGGGATTAGGGCCTGATCCTACCTAACTGGTGCACCAGCATAGCGCATGGTCCACCAGTGCACCAGTGCTTCCATTTGTCGCAAAAGCATCATAAAGCACATTGTTATATTGCCCTTCTTCCAAGGAGCTCAGGGTGGTGTACATGATTCCTCCTCGTCTTTTGTTCTCACAGCAACCCTGTTAGGTAGGTGAGGCTGAGAGAGAGAGAGAGAGAGAGAGAGAGAGAGAGAGAGAGAGAGAGAGAGAGACTGGCCCAAAGTCACCCAGAATGCTTCATGGCTGAGTGGGGTTGTGAAGCTGGGTCATCTAAGTCCAACTCCCAAACCACTACACCATCCTGGTTCACACAGTGGCTTTAAACTTGAGATTTGTTTTGGGAATGGAGGAGATTGCACACTGGAAAAAATGAGAAGGAGCTTTTGATGAATAGGGTGGTGTGCCCCTTTAGATCACTGCCCATACCTAACCTCAGTACCTCACCTTTTTGGGAGTGGTGCCGAAGAAGGTATCAGATGAGTATATGCTAATTCATCATTTATCGTTCTCTAGGGGTAGGCATACCCCCTCACTTATGTACAATTTTATGTGCATCTTGATAAATCAGTGGTGATCCTAAGGAATTGTGGTGAAGGTGTGTTAATGGTGAAAACATTGAGCCAGCATTTTACTGTTACCTGCTCAACCTGCCAGAGCTTTTTATGTTCACAGGGGATGTGAGGGTAAATAGATTGTCAGATGCAGGGGAGTGGCAGCGAGATGCTAGTATCTTGTTGTCTTGTATGCTTCAAGGGGCATCTGGTGGGCTGCTGTGCAATACAGGAAGCTGGACTAGATGGGCTTTCAGACTGATCCAGCAGGGCTCTTCTTATGTTCTTAACCCATTGGGGCTTGGTTGCAAAGTTGATCTCAAAGACTTTCCAGCTTGGGGAAGGTAGTGCAATTCAGCTGCCTCAACCCATTCAGAGATTGACATTGAGAAGCAGGGATCAGCAGCAGATTTAGCTCAGAGGCCAGGGTTTCCCACCTGTTGAGGTCCACTCCTAAGGCCTTCAGATCCCTCTTGCAGATGTCCTTGTATCGCAGCTGTGGTCTACCTGTAGGGCACTTTCCTTGCACAGACCTAATCGGTCTTCCTGATTGTTTTCAGTGTTAATGTAATTTTTAAAGGCTGGATAAGAGATGACCGTCCACTTAACACAGAGACTAGATTACCACTCCCATTTAAGATTACTTGAATCCATTTCCTTCGCAGGGGCTGAACTAGCTTCTATCCAAAGAGCCAGGCTTGAATGGCATGTGCATCAGACAGTTAGGAACCAATACGAAAAGGCCTTTTGGGTTAACTGAAAACTTGGAACATCTTTATCATTTCATTACGCTGTTTGGCTCTGCAACATGAAGGAACAAACATCTCCTTTGATTTTGGCAAGATTTAAGGCCACCTCCTGGTTTCCAACCTTAAGTACATCTGCGTATTATTAAGTCTGTGCCCAGTGATTTAGTTCTGGCATTGCTTATGTAGGCATGTTTGAATTTTGAAGCATATACAGTGGCTGGAGATTCCTCTGGAGACCACATTTCTTTCCAAATCATTATTTGTATATATTCGTCTTTTTTTTTTCCCTTTATAGGTTAAGGAGACTAAAATCTAAAAAAAGGGGATAAAAAGAAGCACAAAACCTCTCAAAATTTATGCATTTGTAGCTGCTTCGGAAACACTGGTTTATGATCTGCTTTAACTGGCTGAAAGAATGAAAAATGCTGGAAGGAAGATGTTTCTTTCAGGGAACATAAGAACATAACAAAAGAACATAAGCACAGCCCCACTGGATCAGGCCATATTCCCATCTAGTCCAGCTTCCTGTATCTCACAGCGGCCCACCAAATGCCCCAGGGAGCACACCAGATAACAAGAGACCTGCATCCTGGTGCCCTCCCCTGCATTTGGCCTTCTGACATAGCCCATTTCTAAAATCAGGAGGTTGCGCATACACATCATGGCTTGTACCCCGTAATGGATTTTTCCTCCAGAAACTTGTCCAATCCCCTTTTAAAGGCGTCCAGGCCAGATGCTGTCACCACATCCTGTGGCAAGGAGTTCCCCAGACCAACCACACGCTGAGTAAAGAAATATTTTCTCTTGTCTGTTCTAACTCTCCCAACACTCAGTTTTAGTGGATGTCCCCTGGTTCTGGTGTTATGTGAGAGTGTAAAGAGCATCTCCCTATCCACTCTGTCCATCCCCTGCATAATTTTGTATGTTTCAATCATGTCCCCCCATGTGGGGATGTGCTACCAGCATTTATATTCAGTGATGAACTGGAGGCGGGGGGGGGGGGTTAAAAGTCCCAGGCACCACACTCGCTGCACGACCACTTCTGCCACCTCCACCTGCCCTTTGAAGCCATTCCGTGGGCAGGTGAGGCCCTGTGCAGCACTCCGAAGTGCACAAAAACCTTCTGAGGCAGTACTGATTTCATCGGGAAATCAGAAGTATTGCTTAAAATTGCGCTAGAAGCCTTAGAAGCTTATTTTGTGCACTTCGGTGAGTATCCCAGGAAGGGGAGGGGTGTGATGTGAAGGGCCAGCATGTAGCAGACCTGCGCCCTGCGACAGCCAGGTCCATTACTATACATTGAGCCACACCATCAGTATGTATGATACCCATTATAGTGTCACCTAAGCAGAAGTCAGACCCCAGTGCCAAGAAGCTTAAGATTAAATGTCAACAAAAGGGAGAATGTCAACAATAGAAGAGGGGGTGTGGCATGCTGGAATATTGACTGCATGGTGACAGATACACAAATACATTCAAGATCTCATCGTCCAGTCTTCAAAAATAGCAGAGAGGTGTGTGGAAGGTTCAATTGTATTCCAACTGAATTCGGGTTATCTGGACATAGAGGGAGATTAGTTACGGCTGAAGCACCTTGCATGTATAGCTCCAGCTTGTAAGGGTCATAGAATTGGTACCTCTCCAGTGCAAACTATGAATGTCTACTCAGAGGTTAGTCCCATTGTGTCTGATGGGGATTTCTCCCAGGAAAGTGTGCCTAGGATTGCAGTTCTAATTTCCAACTGTATGCAGTTATGTCCCATTCATTCTGCTGTGGGTGATTTATTTTTAAGAACCAGCTGAACGCATTGGAGAAAGTTTTCATGCATCACTCCGGCTCCTGCCAAGTGAGGTCTTCAGTTTATCCTGTTTGCTGCTCACTTGATTTTTTTTTTTTTTTTTTAAGAGATGGCTGAGTTATTTAGGAGGGTTCATGTTGGCAAAGGAAACAGCTGAGGCCTTTTACCAGCAGCCAACAACAGGAGCTGGCTTCCCACTCCCCTATTCATGCGCTGTGCTTCCCGCTTTGACAGACAGCAAAGGAGCTGCACTCAGGACGGAGTTGCCATAGCGAAACCCCAAACAAGACTGTTTCCACACTGCACACGATTACCAAACTCTCACGAAACACTCCATCAGATATGGCACCTTGAACTTTTCGGAACGGGCCTGTGGAAGAAAGGGCTCCATTGAGAACGACATCGCCCCTCGAAGGCCTGTGGAAAGTCACCGTTTCTATCTTCAGATCTCGCATACTGATCACCTTCACTTCTAGCATATTTATTTATTTTTGTGAGCGAGTGGTTCTGATGTGGCGGCTTCAGTCGTGCGCTGGCGCTAGGCCATAACCAAGTTGGAGCCATGAAGCCTCCACCCTGTGCACGGCTCTCTGGCCTGCTTACAGGGAAACAAGAGCGAATTCAATTTGAACCAGCCGATATCAATGTATCAACTTTCAGTGACTGTTGTTGATCTTTTTCCCTCCTGTTTATTTCAGCTTTTTTTTCACAATGCTGTTCCACAATGCGGCCTCTGTTATGCTTGGGCATCGATGGGCCTGGCAAATATACCAATGCCAAGGAAGTGGTTGCCCTGGCAACAGAAACGACGTAAAAAAAAGAAGCCGTTCCAAAATTCTTTCACATCTCAAACTTCTCTTGCCTTTGGAGGGCTCAGGCATGTTTTTGCTTTAAGTCCCAAGAACAAACTAGTCAACACTTTTCATCGATAGGGGTGTTTGTTTTTGGTATTTGCGAAATAAAACTAAATAAACCCAATTTTAGTAAAAAAAAAAACATTTTTTTTTTTGGGGGGGGTGCCTATCGTTAAATATCACCAATTTCACCATGCAGGCATGACCAACATCCTTCATTCCAGATCAAACCAGTGTAAGCTGTATTTGAATAAAAACACAAAACACCACATTTTGCATTTTTATTCAACATTTTTATTTTAAAATCATTTTCAAACACACCCACTAATCAGAAAGCATATACTCCAATTGTCTCTTCTGATTTGGGTCAGTCCTTATTTTCTGGTTCCTGTTAAATTACTGCGCCTATTTCTTTCATTCTGGGGATGGCTTCATGAAATTTTGTGAGCAATGCTTGTCAACACCATCATGCTTCAGTATCCATCTCCCATTCAAAGCCCTTAAGGACCCAATCCTATTCAATATTCCAGCACCAGTACAACCAAGCCTGCATCCTGTGGTGGAGAGGCAGTCACAGTGGCCTCCTCAAGGTAAGGGAACATTTGTCCCCTTATCTTGGGGCTGCAGTGAGGCTGCAGGAGTACTGGAAAGCTGGATAGGATTGGGCCCTCAATCTCTGAGCACGTGAGGATGCATTCTTGTGTCTAATGCTCCTGTCTCCAAATGCATGCACATGAACCCCAAGATCCTATGCAGTGCACAGCCCATCCATGCACAATTTGTAGCTTCTGTGATGTGTTTTGAATCGTTTGAACATGTGTTTTCCTCAGCTCATCTTATACCAAAAGAACCTACCTTGAACATAAGTATGCTCTCTCTCTCTCTCTCTCTCTCTCTCTCTCTCTCTCTCTCTCTCTCTCTCTCTGTGACTCAGGGGACTTGGGTTCAAATCTCTTTTCAGGCACTATGCTTATGGGATGCCCTTGGATCAGCCACTGCCTTTCAGGCTACCCTGTCTCAACTCACAGGGCTGTTGTGTAGAAAGGAAACAATTTAAACCTTGTTGGACTCCTTGAGGGAAAATAGGATAAAAATATTATTTTAAAAAAGGAACTGATAAGGAAAGAATATGATAGTCCAGATGGGAGGTTTTATGCCATTTTCTTATTCAACACAAGGGGCCAGTTTTGCAGGTGCTTCCTAACAGATTGGCTATGTCACAATAAACCAGTCTGCCAGAAACCACTGGCTAGTCAGCAGTGCTGGTTTCTTGATATGGCCACCAATCTCCTTTGCCACTAGGTGGTGCTCTTTTCACATACACAAGGTAGGACATGAGGAAATTAGATGGGGGGGGGGTCAATAAATTCAGTACTGGAGCTTTTCCAGTATTAAACTGGAAAGTATTAAACTGCTTCAAGTTACCAGAATTTATCCAAATCAGACACACAAATGTATTAATAAGAGACTTGGGTTCTGTATCATGGGTTGAAACAGTGGCATAGCTAGAGGGGGTGCAAAGCACTAAGTTTCGCAAGGAGCCTCACCACAGCATGCAAGCTGTCTCTCCCTCTCCCCTTTGGAGACATAATGGGCAATGAGAGGTGTATTGTATTTGCTGTGGCCAGTGTGTAACTGACCGAACTGCAGACTGGGCTCACTTCTGAAGCTCTATAATACAGCTGGAATCAAAAAGACCAGTTCCCCCCACCTTCACTGTTGCAGACTGCATTAATCGCTGCGTAATAGAAGTCCTTGCAGTATTTAGTCCTCCGGCTGTTCCTTGCTCTCATTAAATTTATTTTTCCACCCTTAAGTATACAAATCTGTCATTTTCCCATTAGCAGAGGGAAGATAGGGATCTGAACCACATTGAGCCAAAAACAACTCCACGTTCGTGGACGACCAGAGTTGACGGGGATTGAAAAATGACTCTGTTTGGTACAGATGGGACATTGTGGGGAGAGGGGATTGTGTTTGGGGTACCACAGATGTGGTGCAGTCTACACAATTTCAGTCCATTTGAAAGGACCAGTGCAAACTGGCCTGCTTAAGCATCAAAGGGGTCTCCAAGGACTTCTTTAAATGTTACATTTCCCCCGTCTCATGTTTTGTGAATCTCAGCGGCTAGTTCAAACAATTTTGACCCTTGGCCTAAGCATGTGCACACTTCTTTTGACTGATATGGTGTTCAGTGCAACACTGGAAATATAGTCAAATTCCACTCCAAATGGAATGTGTGTGGGGGATTTTGTGACTGGGAGTAGGGGTGTGGGGGGTGAAGCCACACCAGGTAACACACACAGAGGGGTGACACCACTACTGGCTAAAATTGTTAAACTCAAGGTTGTTATGAATACTATCATGTTTTATATCATTCGATGTGTGATTTCATGCAGAATGCAATGAAATAAACCAGGTTGAAATATCTCTATTCTATAAAGTTATAGCCAAAAAACCAGCAGGGCAGGGCATCAATGTGTTGACACACCCACTGCATTGGAAAAGGTCTGTCATGGGGGTAATATGCTGACCTCCCACACTGGGTGAAGCAAACCCTAGTAATACCTCTGGGGGGTAGAAACAGGGGAGTAGAAATTCCTCAATTTACCAAGTTGATGTACTAGATGTAATTGCCACTTGAATAATTGGAGGCTACACTTCCATTATCCAAATGGACTGTGGCTAGTTCTGAAACAAATGCTGATGCCAAAGCTTCACGTGCCTGTGCGCCACTCCTTGGAGCCGAAGCCTGGCTGAATCAGAGGAAGCGTCCCATTCAAAACTGTATGCTTTGGATCAGGGCTGGGGTGTGGCAAAGTGAAAGTTCCTATGCAGGTGTTAGATGTTCTCTTATGTCCAACTGAATTAAATAGGGGACAGTTATAAGCACCTGCTTGACAGCCCAATCCTATGCATGTCTACACAGAAGTAAGTCTCATTAGAGTCAATGGGGCTTTTTCCTAGGAAAGTGGGATTGGGCTGTCTGGAGGGATCAGTAGTATAGCTTGAGGTGGGGAATGGTAAATACTGCAGGTGCTGCTACACACCATGTAAGTGGCCCCTTCCACTTGCTGCTGGAGCCATTCCAGCCAGAGATGGCAACATGCAAGTACTGGCCAAACCAAACCGTGACTCCTGCATGTTGCAGTTGCTCCCCAGAATGGCTTTGGCGGCAAGTGGGAGGGGCCACTTACACAGTGTGTTGTGGCACCTGCAAACTTACCATTTTGCCCCCCTCTCTAGCTATGCTACTGGGAGGGATGAAGTAGGACTGCACTTGCCTTGTCCACCCAACCTCCATACATCATCAATTCAACTCTTATGGGTAAACAACGTCTAATCTCCCCACTCGGTCAGGGGCCCTATTTTTTTACAAGAGTTGTTCCCTGTATGGTGCGCGGTGTTGCAGCTGCACACCTCCCAGCTGAGGTTCGTGCAACGCGGAGCTTGGTAACCCTAGACGTTTGGTGATGACATAATGGCATCATCACCTAATGTCCAGAGGTAGCATCACAATTCATAGTGACTCCATGCAGCTGCAAAAGGGATCTGTACACCAGTAAGGACCCTTAAGTGTTGCAGTTTCCAAAGTGGAGACCGCTGCTCACCAGGAATGCCTTCCCTGGCACGACAGGCACTTACCATTCCGGCACACACGGTTCTCCATGTTCCTCAATCGGGATAACATGACGCTCTGGGCAGTCACATCGATGGTGCAATGCCCCAGTGGGCACTGTCTGGATTTCCAAGCATATCCAACCACCCAGTGCATCTCTTTGTCCCAATCAGGGGACATGGAGCGTTCTGGCATGCTGGAACGGTAAGCTCTGTTCACGGAACTGACGGCTTCTTCTGAACCCCAGATCCGGGGTTTGGAGCAAAAGCAGTTTATAAGGCTCCTGGCAGAACCTAAAAACATTGGCATGGGTGACATCTGTTCTGATCCTCCATTACCTGCATGGAGGTCATCAATATCTGCATGGAGGTCATTGGAAACATCAGCAGCAGATACCAGCAGAGCATCAGCAGATACCATCCCTGACGTTCCACATGTTCATACCCATTGAGATGGTCACGTCAGCAGGGGTAGTGGCTAGTCTCTCTTCTGTGCTGCCACATTTTAGAGCTGCTGCAAACTGTCCATGTGGCAGGTGGAAATGTCAAAATATGGGGACTGTGATGCTTTTCCATGGAGGATGCCTTTTCCTGGAGGCTTCGCAAGGAACTGCAAAGCATAACAGAAGTTTGCTGACAAACCTATGTGATATCAATCTCTTACAAACTCTACACAGTTATGAACCCTTATCTCCTTTATCTCTCTGTATTTAATTCTATTCCTGAATCCTTGACGCATGCTCTGAATTGTTGAGAATGCAAGTCTCACTCCTTGTGATCCAAAGGAGTTTCGCTTCTCAAGCTGTCAATATTATGCTGCCCTCCAGTGGTGGTTGTCCTAACCCATTCCTCCTGACTTCTGAAGGAGAAAGGGAACTCCAGTGGCGTAGCTAAGGGGGTGCAAGGGGTAGTAGTTGCACTGGGCATCAAGCTTTAGGGGGGCAACAAGCTGAGCTTGATGCCCAGCGCCGGCCCTAGGACTCAGCACTAGCACTGGGCCTTGTTTGGATTGGGTCCAGAGGCAGCAAACTGTGGAGGGGGTATGTTCACTTGCAGTAGTGTCATTGGGGTATAGCTGCTCCCCGCATCATTGTGCCACCCCCCTTCTATGTATGCCCAGTCCTGGCCCCAGAAATGGCTCTATTTAGAGCTATATGAGTGCCAGGCTAGGCAGGAGGGCCCATTTTGCAGTGCTTCAAAGCACTAAAAGGTAGGTGTTGCCACCCACCCCCCGCCAGCAGAGACAACAGAAAATGGCTACTCTGCCACTGGGGAGCAATTCACCCCATGGCCCTGGCCTGGCCACACTACTGCCCACACACTATGTGCCCAGCTAAGCCACTTGACTGCAGCTCCGTCCTCTTATTGCTCATTCTCCTTTGAAAGCGGGCAAAAACCAGAGGGGACAGCTCCCCTTCTCCCCTGGTACTGCTGCCAAAAATGACAGCAGCCACTCTGATCTTGGAAGGAGCACCACTGGTCAAATATTGTCCCTCTTCGCCTCCTTTCCCACTGAGGCTTGTTCAAAACAGGCCCACATAGAGAGGATCTTTTCCCCATAATTTCCCAGTATAGCTCTGGCTTGCCTGAGGACAAATTGGCAGGAAAGAAGAGGGGAGTTGGTGGCAGTGATGATAATGATGGGGATATGTGCGCATGTTTAGCGCATGTTAATGCTCAAGCTTTAGATGGGACAGTTGCAGGATGACACTAACTCCATCAACCTGTTGCCTACCTGCCTACTCACTCAAGGTGCTTACTCATAGGTAAGCACCTACTCAATGTGCATACTCATAGGTAAGCACTCTCTTCCACATGCCTGCTGGTTTTATTATGCTATTCACCAGGGGTATTGGACAAGTGAGCATAAGCAGAAAGTTTTCATGGGTTTACAGAGAAAAAAAAAATTATGTCAGGTTTTTACAACAATACATGTTAATTGTTACAAGCATCTATCTTCTTCCTTTTCTGATCTCATCCATTTTCCCAGACTCTGTTGTTTGCTGACACAATTCAACTACCAATCCTAACTGTTGACTCTTTTCTAAAAAGCCAAAGGTTAGACTGGACCAACGAGAAGCCAGCTTCCCTCCTCATATATCTGGAGGTCATTAAGTTTGTTAATGGCCTCCAAATATATCTCATTCCCATTATCCCAGAATTTTCCCTGAAGCCGTGATGCAGTCCTTCCTTGCTGTATGGCAAGAAGAGTATTCTACCTGCTAAGGGGTTTTCAGACACAGGCATTCTGGATAACCGCCACATCAGCGGAGCTGATGGGGTTGTCCCAGATCTTTACAAGTGCTGAGATAACTTAAGACAAAGTGTTTCCACCTGCCTCCTGAGCACAAGAGGCAAGACACCTAAACCTTCTGTGGATTTAGGTTATTTGGCTATAAAATACCTTCAGCAAAGTACAAGTCAGGAGGAACAGTGGGATTTCAGAGACGAAGCCAGGATCAAGTTGAAGACCTTTGGCGCAAGTATTCAATTTCTCGACCCCCTTTTTTTTTTTTTTTTTTTGTCTCTACAGGCTTGTCAATGTTAAAGCAAAAGCATCTGAAGTCCGTTATCTCTATCAGTCCCCACGAATGGACCTTGGGGGATAAGATCACATTACTTCCATAATGGAAACCTTACAAAGTTCATTCACCTCCAGTACGAATGGCAGCCAATTATAGGGCTCTAATTGCTGCAGAGGGGATTTAGAATTAGCCTTGGATGAACTGGTGCAAATGATGTATAAAATGTATATGTGAGCATGTGACTTTGGAGAGGGGCTAAACGGAGAGGTATTAAGCCCCTGAATATGCTTCGTTTTAACCAGACTACTAATAGAATGTGGATAAGTGTCCCGAGATTTCAAGATTCTTGACAAGTCATCAGAACTGAGAGGTTCTGACAACAGAAGCCTCCGATAATGTAGATTTTCTTTAAAAAATGAATCCGAAAATTATCTTGACTTTCCAGAACATTTCTAATGCCCTAATAGTTTGGGATCTTGCTTAGCAGATTTACTTGACTTGTATTTCATAAAAAAGAAAAAAGAAAGTAATATTATTCTTCATACCATCCTTTCACCAAGGAGTTCAGAAAGTGCTCAGGTAAGTCAAGATCTAAGATCTACTAAGGAGCTCAGATAAAATGTAGCTGGGAGTGGGAGGTCCCACATTAACACAGATACAGACATATGACAGGTAGAGTCAAAGTGAATCAGTCAGACTCACAAATGTGGCTAGTGTTATAGATGCAATGCACAGTATGAGGGTGATAACTACAGGATCACATTCCCAATCAGTGTTATGTACCCTTTTAAAAGTTTTACACTTGTATTACGGTCCTCCAGTCATTGACCTCATAATTTGTCTTCGAATTTGTTAAAGGTTGGCACGACTGAATAATCCTGTTGCAGGTTTGATGTGGTTAACACACTTCTTGCTTTCAGACCCAGGGGAGCTTTTAACACTTAAGAAAGGCTGTGTGCAGATTTAGAGTTAAAGTCTCAAGCTTAAGCCATTTCTGCCCAATGTAGCATATATGAAGCAGGGATCAGATGTGAACACCTGTGACCTGGGCAGAAACGGGTTGAAAAAGCCCCGTCTATTTTTTCTGACTACAGAGGCTAGGATTATCACAGCCAGGTCCTAGAGGGCAGTAGCTCTCCCAAGATTCAAATCATGGTTGATGAAATGATGCCACTCTTGGCCTGAAAGCATACAATAACTTTGCATTAAAAAAAATTTTTTTTTTTATTTATGTGTTTTCTGGAACTTTTGTTTTTAAGTTTTAATTGTAGAGTTTTGCTTTGTGATAATTTGTTCTTATTATGGTTTTAAAAAATCAAATAACTAATGGCTCCCTGTTCCAAAAGGGCTCACAATCTAAAAAGATGCAACACCAGTAGACAGCCATTAGAAAAGACACTGCTGGGGTGAGGTGGGCCAGTTACTCTCCTCCTGCTAAATAAAAGAGGAGCACCCACTTGAAAAAGTGCCTCTTAACCAGTTAGCAGAGGTTATTTATATAGCAGGGGTTATATATATATTTAATTGTTTGCAAATTGTTTTTTTTTTCTGTACTGGTTAATTGGCAGATTTATGTCACATGAGGGGTTCTCTCTTTTTATTATTCTCTGAAGAAACTGAGTTAGCTGTTTTGCCTGAGTGTTTATATTTACTGGAACTGTATTTTAGACTGATAACTGTGGCCCCAATCCTGTCCTGCAGCTGTGTGGCCAGAATGTGCATTGCAGCAACTCAAAATGCTTTACAGCCATCGCAAAACATGGCACGCCGGAGAGTATAGCTTGGTCGCTCCCACAAATAGTGAACTGGTAAGCCAGCCTGGGGGTTGGGCAGAGGTGGGCAAAGTGGGGCAGGGAGAAGGAAGAACTGGGTGTAAACCAGGATGGAGATTGGTGTTTGTTGAGGGCAGGGTTTGTTGAGGGCAGGAAGGGGGGGAGGTATTGATCGCAGCAACTCCACTAATATCTGGTCCCCTTTCCTGGCTTTGATCCACCTACCCAGGTCCACTTGGACATGCGCCAACAATCGCTGGCACTGTCCAAATAGACCCATTGGTCTATTTTTCCAAATAGGCTTGCCCTGGGGCGAAGAAATA
Organism: Tiliqua scincoides; assembly: GCF_035046505.1. Taxonomy (NCBI): domain Eukaryota; kingdom Metazoa; phylum Chordata; class Lepidosauria; order Squamata; family Scincidae; genus Tiliqua; species Tiliqua scincoides. The sequence continues at coordinate 68,200,673 of NC_089827.1, forward strand.
AATATCCCCTTACCTCAAGGAGGTCTCTGGGACTTGAAACTCCCCTGTGGGATGCAAAGTGCACCACACTGGCACAGATGCATTGGTACCAGGGAGGTTACATTGGGTTGGGCTGCCCATTATACAACTCTACTGTATCGTCTACCAATGGTGCAAACAAGATAGACTTTAGCTTTCAATAATAATAATAATAAAGTCATTATGCGATATTAATACATGTTGGTATTTGTGTGTGTGTGTGTGTGTGTGTGTGTGTGTGTGTAAATAATAATATGTGTTTGTTTTCTAAAAGCCCTTCCATGAAGTAGAATACATCAAAACATCCCCTTGTGTGATCAAGTGGCACATTTCAGCTATATATGGTGACTAATCTGAGCTACAAAATGTACGTCTCAAATCACTGCCATTCTCGCAAATGAAACTGAAACCAACTCTTGCATTTCTGTAATCTGAAAATCAAAAGACTGCAATGCCCAGGACATAACTGTGAGCCCAATGCTATGCATGTCTACTCAGAAGTAAGTCCCATTAGAGTCAATGGGGCTTACTCTCAGAAAAGTGGGAATAGGATTGGGCTGTGGGTTTCTTGTTTAAATGGCTCTCTTTCACTTTCAAGCTTGTATTTAAAACATTTACAAATTTCACATCCCAGGCTAAAATGTGTAGTTTTAAAGTTGCCCTGAAAGTCCCTTTTGATGAGTTCCACTGGAGTTTTAGGTGAATTTGACAATAGCTTGACTCAAGTAGGACGCAGGCCATCATTTATCATGTCACTATACTTAACAGAAGCAGCAACTGTTACCCTGCACATGCCTGATCTCATCTGATCTTGGAAGCTAAGCAGGATCAGGCCTGGTTAGTACTTGGATGGGAGACCGCCTGGGAATACCTGGTGCTGTAGGCTTCTACCATAGTCTTTCGAGACTGAAGGTTGCCAACCATACTTAACAGAATTATAACATTTCTGTTTCCCTTCTGAACATCCAAATTCAGTGTTGTTACCTTATGCTGACACCTAGTGGGAAAAAGACAAAAATTACATTGAAATGTTTCACTGTGACCAAATCTGAACTGCAACATCCAAAAGCAAAGCAGCCCTTTGACCAAGCACAAAGCCAGAAGCTTGCCTGGTGTCAGGTTTCAAATGCCAAATTTGAGGCAGGTTCACCCAGAGGTTTGCAGAAGTTCACTAATCTTCCAAATAAGCTGGGGTCAAACTTCAAGCGAGTGACTTCCTGTCCCGAAGCGTTCAGGAATTAGGGTCGTGTTTGAAACCATGCTTAGCTTTGAGCTTAAATTAAAGGGGGGGGGGGGAGAATAGCTCTGTCTGAATTTCATTGTGACGATTCATCAAAATCAGAAGACTCCCAAAGCTTGTCCTTTGGTTCCACGTGCTAGACAAGTTACGATGACTGCAAATTCTGACAAACAAGGCTGATTGTGTCTAGTGCAGTCCTCTTGGGTCATTTGAACCACCAGCATCAGTAGCATCATAAGGTTACAACCTCTTTACTAAAACTGAATGTACACAAGATTGGCAGCCCAGTCGTAACCTGCGCCGGCCCAGCCAGGCCGCATGGCCTGTGCTGTATCCAGCACAGCTTAGGAGGTGGTTGGAGATCTCCTCGGGGTAAGGGGTCCCCCTTACTCTGAGTAATGCCCCAACCAGCTCTATGGGGCTACTCAGATCTTTGCCAGCTATATAGCTGGTGGAAGCTGAGTGGCTTGGTGTAATACTAGCTAGCCTGGAAGGGAGGATAAGTTTTGGTGGACGAGGCCCCACTAATCCTGTCCCCCTCAGTCCTGATCTGCTCAGTCCGGTTCTGCTCTCTCCCTCCAGAACTTCCCCCTCCCTGCCTCTGAAACTCCCTGCCACCACCCTCTCCCAGCCCCTGCGCCACTCAGCACAAAACACACCTCTGCCTGCGGTCAGGGGTTCGGATCCAGCTCTGGCAGGCCAGTGCTGCCTCTTCACATGTCATCAAAAGCACTTTACAGCACTTACGATGGCATGCAGTGGTGTAGCAACTGCTGTGCCGGGGCTTCCCTCACATAGGATTGAGCTCTTAGTATTGGGCTATGGGTGTAATAAAGCAGCATCCACCTCCTTCCTTTTGCATGTGAAATGTTTGCAGCACTCCTTTCTACAAAAATCTCTAGGCAAAAAATTGAGATAGTACCAGGCCTGGGACCACACCAGGGATCAAACAGCAGATCTGTTTGCAACCTGCCTCCAGACATCCCTTAAAAACACCTGAAAAGGTGTCCTGCACTTTGCACAGCTGGGATATGCACAAGGCAGGAAAGGAAATGGTGGTGTTATGATCGAGTCGCAGGACCTTAATGAAGAGTCAGTGCAGATGGGCAACAGATGTGACAGCAGAGGTCAGCCTGATGCACAGCTTGAACAGCTTGCAGGAAGACCCTGGATGTCCCTGTTCATATATGTGCCATGTGATATGTGTAGATAGTGCAATCTCACCACAGGTTGTGGGCATGGGAGGACTGCAGCATTCAAGATGGACCACAAAGCATGCATATGTGGGAACTAGATCTCGGAGAACCGAAACCTGTAGGTTTAAGTTTGTATCAGCTATCAGTTTGAGGGCACTGCTTTGATCCATAAGATCTTCAAATGAAGGGTGATACCTGCATTTTTTTTTTTTTAGATACCTACAGTTCCTCTATCCAAAGTTGAGCCCACATATGTCCACCTGTAAGGTCTGCTCCAGATGCAAAGGCTACATCTGGATTATTACCAGGATGAGGTCTCTTGTTATCTGGTGTGCTCCCTGGGGCATTTGGTGGGCCGCTGTGAGATACAGGAAGCTGGACTAGATGGGCCTATGGCCTGGTCCAGTGGGGCTGTTCTTATGTTCTTAACTACAATTCCCAGAATGCCTTGCAGGTCTCTTGTTATCTGGTGTGCTCCCTGGGGCATTTGGTGGGCCACTGTGAGATACAGGAAGCTGGACTAGATGGGCCTGTGGCCTGATCCAGCGGGGCTGTTCTTATGTTCTTAACTACAATTCCCAGAATGCCTTGCAGGTCTCTTGTTATCTGGTGTGCTCCCTGGGGCATTTGGTGGGCCGCTGTGAGATACAGGAAGCTGGACTAGATGGGCCTATGGCCTGATCCAGCGGGGCTGTTCTTATGTTCTTAACTACAATTCCCAGAATGCCTTGCAGGTCTCTTGTTATCTGGTGTGCTCCCTGGGGCATTTGGTGGGCTGCTGTGAGATACAGGAAGCTGGACTAGATGGGCCTTTGGCCTGATCCAGTGGGGCTGTTCTTATGTTCTTATGTTCTTATTACATCTGCTTAAACTCTGGATAGTCAAAGCAAGAATGAAAACTGGAGTTGTAGTTCCTCCCTCCCACTCCTTTTCAATTTCTAATCTATACTTTGTGTCCCACTTGTGACACAACCCAAGCCTGATGAAACCAGACTTCAGGCCAGAACCCTAAGTGGGAAGAGCTCCCAGGGCCCCACTCTGGAAGGACGTATAGCGTTGAGAAAGAGAGATCATGACACATAATGAGAGTCAGTCATTTGTCCAGTGGTTCCAAATCCCAATGGAGGAGTTGGGAAGCACTTAAGTGTTTCGGGGTCACCACTGCCGGATTCAGAAGGTTTTTACCTACAGGCATCTGTGCTGGCATCCAAGGGGCGCAGGGAGCCCCGCGCATGCCTCCACATGGCTCCCCAAACTTCCAATTGAGTAAAAATAATGGTCAAAAACCATCTGCGGTGTTCAGTCGTGAAACTGGAAGTGATTTTTTTAATCCTTATTTGTACTCAGTTGGAGGCTTAGAGCTCCTCTGGAGGCCAGCACGGAACCTGTAAGTTAAAAAAAATAATAAACCTTCTGGACCTGGCAGTGGTGCAATCCTGGAGATCGCATTGCTTGTCATTGCTCCATCCTGCCCCAGAGAGGTGTGCTTCCCTGGCTGGTGGGTCACGACCCACCACTTTGGGAACCACTGCATTTGTTCACGCAGCCATACAGCTTAATCCAATCCTATGCTGGTGCAATGGAGCCAAAGGGCCCACGCTGTATCCAGCATTGGACTGGAGCAGTCAAGAGTGCCCCAGCCTGCACAATGGGGCTACTCAGTTCTGCAACAGCTATTTAGCTGGCACAAAACTATCCCCGTGTAAGGCCAGTAGGACTGAGATGGAGGACAGAATGTGGTAAAGGCCTTCTATGCAATCTCCGCCCCCTCCCAGGCCTGAACCGTCCCCATGAAACCCTCATGAACTCCCCACCCTGAAACCCTGCTCCCCACCTCCAGAATATATCTCACAGTCTCAAGGAGCACACAACAAGATACCTGCATCCTTTTCCCACTCCCTTTCATCCGGTATTCCGAGGTAGCCTGCTTCTAAAACCAGGAAACTGCACATGATTTGTAACCTATGATTGACATTTCCTGCATAACTTTGTCCAATCCCCTTTACAAAGCAGCTAGGCCAGGTGCCACCACCACATCCTGTGGCAAGGAGTTCCACAGATTAGAAAAAAGAGACTGTGAAGTTTACCTCTGTGTGAGAAGAACTCCCCCTGACCGAAGGCAATCACTATAACTCCCTGTTTCCAATACAATAAACTGTTATTGGAAACAAATTCCACATTACTTAAAAAGTAGTCAGAGTCCATGAAATGACTATTTTCAACTTCTATTTGCAAATTAATATTGTTCTGTGACATTGTATCTCTCCACCTTTTTTAACAATAGTAGTCCCTAAAGAATAAAACTCAGGTTGTTGATTTCCTGAGCACTAGTAATGAAGATTTTGAGATGCTGACATATTTTGGATATATTTCTTGATGACCTGTTCTTCCCCTCCCCCCTCCGATTCTCACCCTTGCATTACTTCTCGCAGGGCAAGGAATCCTACTATTTTACATCACCAGTGGCAAACTCATCACTCATATCGACAACATAAACTCATATAAAATGTACTGGTTGAAGGCTTAACCATTATGACAAGGAAACCAGGACACAATACTTATCATCTCACTCAGCCTCAGACGTTATCAGTCAGCAGGAGAAATTTAATCCCAAACATAAATTGCATTTCCTAAAAAAAATAATCTTGCCTTAAGACACCAAACTCACTGATTAGAGGGAATGTCTGTGTTTACACATGGGTAGAGCGCATGCTGACTGTATTAGTGTCCTAGGAAACCAATCGGGCACAGCACACAGACTGACTATAAGCACAAAGTTAAAGAAGAAAAAGAATTTTTTTTTCTTTTTTTGAAATCAGACCCTCCGATCTCTAAATCCTTTCAAATTCCTGAAGCACATTAGCTTTACTACTGCATGATGTGCCCGGTAGTATTTCCCCTAATGAAATCTGACTAGAAGTTTAAATGAGTTTAATGCATGAAATGTATAAATAAAATGTGGCCTTGATTAAATTTAGACTTGATACATAACTTAAATGGGTAGCACAAGAGCAGCTTCAGTATCATGTATCCGGCTTATTTTTTGACCATGCTCTGTTAAAAGGAGCTGGAGTTTTTACTTCCCACATACCTTCCAACAGGAAGACACTCTAACAGAGCACGTCCCTTCCAACACAATATGTGATCACTCGGTTCACAGTCAGGTAGATGTCCTTTGTTATGTCCTCCTGCTTGGAGAAAGAATATCAGGTTCTAAAGGTATACATCAAACCCTTTTACTTCCTTTCCTTTTTTAAAGTTTAACAATGGTTTGAGAGACCTGACGCATGGACTCAAGAATGCCATCATTTCAGCAGGGATAAGATTTAACCTAATTTCAGTGCAAGTTTCCCCATATTAACCCACTAATGCATTGGATCCTTGACCTACAGAGAGTATTTTGAAGGTTAAAGGTAGCTCATTTTCTTTCTCCATTAAATCCTTGGTCTGCTTTCAAATGTGGGAACTGGGAAAGAAGCATTTGGGGTACCAAGGATGAGAACTCGACCAAAACGAGACAATGTTACGTCTCGAGATGATAACAGATCACCCTGATTGAGCATGAGTTTGGGGACTAAATGTCAACCTGCAATGAGTTCATGTAGGAGGTAGATACCCCATGCTACAAATATATGCTCTCCATATATGTGCTTTACACTCTCTGAAGATTTTGTGGGATGTGGTCTATGAAAAAAAGACTGGTGACTCTTTTTCTCTTGGAGAAATCTATCGCAGATACTCACCTATAAGTCGACCCCACAGATAAGTCGAGGGCAGGTTTTGAGCCAACAATCATGGAATTTATATGACCCTCGGATAAGTCAGGGGTTAAACTTAGGGGGGTGTCTGACTATGGTTTTGTCTGATTTTACCCTAGGCCAGACCCTGAAAAATAACTTCCCACTAATTGTTACCTAAGAACTGTAGCCTCTAATTTATTAAAAACATAGTAAAAGATCACAAGATACATTTTTATTCTTTTTTAAATTCTGGTCTTCACCACCTTTTTGTAAACACTATCAGAGTAAGTGCACTGTAAACTACATACCAGTAAATCAGTGATTCCCAACCTCGTATTCACGTACTCCCAGGGACACTTAACAGGACCTTTAGGGGTACTTGAAAAAGAATGGAATAATGGCAGAAAAAGGCAGGCCATGCTCCAGAATGCCTTGCAAGGCAGGAAGGGAGGTAGCTAGTTGGCTGTGAAAGCCCCACCAATAGCTAGTTTTTGGTCATCTATGAACCAGTGATTGAAAACCATCACAGTAAAAAAGCTGAAAATATGAAAAGTGATCAATCACCCAGAATTTCTCAGCACACTTCTGGTGCAAAACAGTGCAAAGGCAGAGTCTTCTGTTCTTCAAACAGATGAAAAGAGAAAATATGTGATGAATACATGAAGTCTGAGCTTTCATATGGAGGAGATGAAGGCTTGTATTATTAATTACAAACATTTTGCTAATAGGAAGGGTACAATTTATGGAAATGGGCTGCCGAGGGATATACGAGTGAAAAGGGTTGGGAACCACTGCAGGAGATCCATGAATCAAATCCGCCTTTAAGGTGCCTGATGTGCTAAGCCAGAAGCTCTACATACAACATACAACCCATAACACATAACTAGAGTGTCCAATTCAATTCACAGCAGAGAGATAAGATATTTGCAACCCTTTTTACTCAGAAGTAGACCTACTGCTTTCCACGGGTGTTATTCTTCAGTAAGGGTGCACTGAATTGTAGCCTGGGAAGGAGGGTCCCATCCCGGTGTTTCCAAAAACAGACCTGCTTTGCAAGCATTTGCCAAGCAGAACCAGGCTGCAGCAGAAGAATAAAAGGTTAACTTTGGCTGGGATGTCCCTGGAAAGTAGCTATAGCAACTAAGAAAGTGCCTACCTGAGCTGAGCAACAGCTCAGCTGAGAAAGGAAATTGTTCAGAGTTGAAAGACTCTGCCCTCTGATCGACCTGGAGATCAGGCAAAGTGAGAATTGGAGCTTGATTACTTGGCAAAAATTTCACGTACTACACGTGAGTATCTGCGGTATATCTAAAGAAAGCTATGATATTTTTTAGTGCTGCAACTCAAAGTCACAACAATCAGTTTTCTGCATGGGAATCTATATCAGCATCTTCAGGATCAAGTTCCTTAAAAAAGCTTTTTTTTTTTTTTTTTTACAATGTTCAAACATACCTCTATAACAGGGGTGGCCAAACTGTGGCTTTTGAGCCACATACAACTCTTTGACATATACAGTGAGGCTCACAGAAATATGTTGGCTGAGCTCCTTTTTGCATCACAATTAATATAACAGGTATATTTTATAAACTGAGAGTACACTGGATTAAAATGTACCTTATTGTTCACGGTGAGTAAACATACAGGTCCCCCGGTATCGGCGGCAATATGTTCCCAACTTACCCATAGATACCGGAAACTGCAAATAAGGGGATTCGATTTCCATAGATAGGTGCCTGCAACCTAGAAGGGAGAATAGAAGTAAATGTTTGCTTCCTGCTTCCTGCTTTCCTGTTGCCTTGTTCTAGGCTGAATTTGGCTTGACTGCTCATCAAGTCCCAGAGGGCTTCCCCTGACCTCCTAATGCTTTATGACACATTAAAAATTTCACTTCCAGTTTCTCCGTGAAACTAGAAGTCGTGTGTTTTGAGCCGCCAAGCTTGGTTCAAGCCCAAAAGAGGCCATGGGTAGACGTCTGTTGCCTCTGCTGAACTCAGAAGCTCTTTTGGAGGGGAGGAGCTGAACTCCCTCCTCTCCGGAGGGTCCAGGCTGCCGGGATGGGTGTTTGCTCATGTTTGCAGTTTCAGCTATCCGCAGTGAGTTCTGGAATGGAACCGCGTGGATAAGGGGGCTCGCCTGTATTTCAGACTTATCTGAGATAAAGCACCAAGGCATTTGCATGTACTGAAACACTACTGAAGAACATGAAGCTCCTTAGCAAACAAGAAAGAAGTCACAACCCTTTCTTTGATTTTTTTCCCCTTTGATTTATATCAAAGGGAGAAAAGCAAGTCCCATTATTATTATAATAATAACTGATGGTAAAGCCAGTGGAACAGATTGCCAAGGATAGTGGTGGACTCTTCCTCACTGGAGATCTTCAGAGGTTCGATAAGCACCTGTTGGAGATGCTCTAGGAGGATTACCTGCTACAGACAGGGGGTTGGACTAGATGACCTATTAAACCCCTTATAGGGCCCTAGATGACCTATTAAACCCCTAATAGGCCCCTAGATGACCTATTAGACCCCTAATAATAATCCCATTGTTATTATTATTATTGTTGCTGTTGCTGTCTCTTAGTCTCACCTACCTCGCAGGGTTGTTGTGAGAGCAAAAGGCGGGGGGGGACTTTGTACGCCACACTGAGCTCCTTGGAAGAAGGGTGATATAACAATGTGAAAAATAACTAAACAAGCAAATAAAAAGGACCCTATCTGGTTACCCCTTTTATTGTCCATAGACATATGATCTCTTATAATTTCACACATTTTCCTTTAGCAATCCAAGCTCTGCCTATAGTAATTCATAAAACTAGAACCTAATAGCACCAAATTAGAGTCATTGTTGACTCTAGTGGGATAATGTCCAACAATGTCCACGTTCTCTAAGATTTTTTTTTTACTGTCTTCTAGCAAAATTCTGCCACTTCTAAAAACACTGAAGACTGTAAAATTGGATTTGAAAATGCAACATTAAATCCTTAAAATCTGATCCATCTGTCAGGACCTGGAAGAAATTAAACTGATGTACATTATTTTTTTAAAGCAAGGACTAAAATAAGGGAAACGATTTTTTAAGCCTGAAGGCAGAGGACAAAACAAGTGAAGCAGGTGATACGAACCATCTTATTTTCATTCTTATAATGATTTTTCTGCTTCCATATGGGAGCTTGGACTGGAAATAATACAAGTTGAATGGGACCAAATAAAACATTCTAATTCATTCACTTCTTGAAATAGCAGCTGAGCTGTGATTGCTTCAGAATTTTCTGAAGCTTTACTTTTGTATCATAGCACAGATTGGAATACAACAGCCCCCGTCACTATAAAGCACTTACGAGACTCTGATCTCAAAAAAAAAAAAAAAGATGGAACATTGTGTGGCTCCTGGAATATGTGAGGCTGGCAGCAAGGTGTAGTGATTCCAGTGCTGGAGCCAGAATGGTGTAGTGGTTTGGGAATTGGACATAGAGCTCAGTCATATCTTGCGCTGGAACAGGTAGGCCAGCTGGTCTGTGTTGCATCCATTGCAGGTAGGAAACTCTCAAGGAGTTTGAGGACTGCAGTAAGTTATTGTATGAGAGTAGGGGTAGGGGGACTGGCATGCATTTACCAGTCCCTGCAGCAGCCTCCTGGGGGTGTAGGGAGCCCTCTGCTACTCCCTGCTTCAGAAAGTGGATCACGGATCCTGGGGATTGCATCACTGCCTCCCCCTGCCACCGCCCCTTAAGAGGGCAGAGGCCAGAGCCCTCAGGCTGGGGCATCGCGACGCCCTAGTTTGAGAAGCCCTGGAGTAAGGGGATGGGCAGCCAGTCCTAACGGCAGCGGCAACACCAGGTGCAGTGGTGCCAAAATGGCGACTTCCATACACCGTGGCCCCACCTGCTGGAGGCCTCTTTAGGGGAAGAGGACTTTCGTTCCCTTTCCCCGGGTAAGGTGCAGGGGTCACAATGAGTTGCCTTCAGTCTGCGCCAGTTATTTTGCCAGAGCAGACTGGAAGAGCCCCGTGTCGGGCTTTTCAGCCCAACACGGAGCACAGGATATGGTGAAGCAGGGCTCCACTGGTCCCATGTCCCTCCCGCCCCAGTTCCTCCCCCTGCCCCATCCTCCCCACCCTCCCCCACCCCGTAACATCACCCCCCACCTCAACAGACCTTACCGCTGCCCAGAATTCTTCCCTTGCTCCTGGTGGTGTCTGTCCAGTGCTGGATGTGCCAGTGCTCACTCCTCTCTGGTTGTCGCGGACATGCTTACAGCACATTTGCGATGCCCAGCACCGACACTGGAGGTGATTGAAAACAGTTGCTTACTTTACTGAGAAAGTAAGCCCATTGTGTTCAGTAAGACTGGCAGACCAATCCTTACCTGTGCTAGAACAGCCACACCACTCTGGAGTGCACTGAATTAGGCACAGGGTAGCTTCAGGCTGGAGGTTATCTTGGGAAAAGGGAATATTTTCCTCCTTACCCTGTGTTGAACCCCAGCACGTCCTATGAGGCTACTCAGATTTGCACGAGCTATTTAGCTGATGCAAATCCAGGCAGCCCATGTAAGGTTGCAAGGTCGGATCCAGTGTGCACTGCCACCACCAGGCCCAATCTGCCACCCATTCCACCCTCCCTACCTAAAACCCCCCTCCCCACCTTGGAAAGCCCTCCCGCCACCCTTTCCACTCCCTTCACCGGCTGGTACAAACGTACCCCATCTGGCCAGCGCAGGGTTGGATCTGACCCTCCTGAGCCAGCGTGAGCTTCCGCACCAGCCCAGTTGACTCTCAAGTCAGCGCAAACGTGCCTTATGGCATGTTTGCAAGACTCATGAGTCCGCGCAGGGGGTCTGCACCAGCTCATCTCCGACTTTGGATTGCACTCTTATGCTACAATCCTATTTTACGAGCAACAAACACCTCTACCTATTGCCATTGAGCGAGTTAACGGCAGAGGAACAATTTGAACTGGAGAAATCCTAATTTCCAGCTCATCCTGTTCCCCATTCTCTTATGCCGGCTGATCAAGGCATAAACTGATCCCTGCGAGCATCATCTATGTCCAGTGAATCTGAAGAGCGCTTCTGGAGCAGAGGGGTTCTGAAGCGCTGATAAGAGGCTACACACAGACATCTTGTCCATGTATACCCCTGGTAGCCAAACCATGGCTCACAAATGACATGTGGTTCTTTGACATATAATGTATGCCTCTTGGAAATATGTTGGCCAAGTGCCTTTTAGCATCACATGTGAAAAATAAATACAAAATTGGAATTATTTTCCAGGTAAAAACTAAGAGTTGGCTGGATTAAAATGGAAGTTGAATGCTCTTGGTGAGTAAATGTATTGAAGAATTCCAATGCGAATTTTAATGCTAGATTTGAGTCGAGGAGTAAAGAAATTTTGAATCAGGATTATAGAGGGATTCTGCTGCAGAGTCAGTACAGGGGGCGCCCTCCTTCCCAGCCAACTGCTTGAAGCAGCAACCTTCCCAAGCAATGGTGTAGCTAGAGGGGGGGCGGAGCACTATGTTTTGCAGGGAGCCTCCCCGCAGCGTGAGCCACTTGCCTCCGTTCCCCCCCCCGCCCAAATGGCTCCAAAGGGGAGGGGAGGAGCCCCTTGCATGCTGCAGTGAGGCTCAATGGAGGTGAACGGCTCCCAAGAGGAGGGGAAGGGGCCTGTTACACTCCGTCGTGAGGCTCCCTGCACACGACGGCACTCTTGCCGTCCTCCCCCCTCTAGCTCCACCCCCCTCTAGCTACGCCAGTGCTCCCAAGCAGTTACTGATCTGTTTTTAAAAATTCCCCAAACATCCCAAAAACTGAAATCCTATCTACACCTACCTGGGAGTAAGCCCTATTGACTATCATTGTTAAAAGCATATACATTCTAGCCCAGTGTTTCTCAAACTGTGGGTCGGGACCCACTAGGTGGGTTGCGAGCCAATTTCAGGTGGGTTCCCATTTATTTCAATATTTTATTTTTAATATATATGAGGCTTGATGCTACCGTGGTATGTGTCTGCATTTGGGGAAATGTTACAGACCTGTACTTTTAATAAGCTACTATGTATATTATTTTAACAATTATAGTAAATGGGACTTACTCCTGGGTAAGTGTGGGAAGGATTGCAGCCTAGGATTGCTAAAATTTTTCCTGCTTGATGACATCACTTCCAGTCATGACTTCTGGTGGGTCCTGACAGATTATGACACCTAAAAAGTGGGTCCAGGTACTAAATGTGTGAGAACCACTGTTCTAGCCTGTTAAAAGTACAGATCAGTAACATTTCCCCAAATGCATATTTAGGGACTATACCATCACATACCATGGTAGCATCAAGTCTCATATATTAAAAATAAAATGCATATTGAAATGAATGGGGACCCACCTGAAATTGTCTTGTGACCCACAGTTTGAGAAACACTGCTCTATAGTAACGATTCTGTAGACCCTATAGTAATGAATTATCTGTCCCTTTGCCTAAGTCAGCCCTGTAGCCAGCAGAGAAAGAGGGACAGACAATTTGCTACTACTCACAGTTGCCTTAGAAACAGAGCCACAGAACCTTAAAGAGTTTTTTCAGCAGTTTTCAACCACTGTACTCCAAACTCCCAAAGCACACCTGTGGACCTTTCACAACACATCACACTACACATTGGTGGAAAATAGCTGATCTGGGGGAAATTAATGACATGGGATTTGGTGCTAATAATACTTGCATTATGCTAATGGCATCTCAAAATATCCAGAGATGCAATAATTTTAGAACCATCCACATCTCTGTTTCTGTGCTTTCTGTCATCAGGGTAGGCGCATCATCTGCACATAATTGTGAATTGGCTTGATGTGCCTGTTCCTTGTCAAATTTTCAACCCGGATCTTTTGTTGTACATCCCACCCTTCCATGGAAAGCTAATGCAAAAATGCCGGCTTCATCATTCCATCGCTGCCGTCAATGCGCTGCTGTGTCTGATCTTGCCATCTGGAAGGAACCAAAATCTCGATTCCAAATGAGCGGGGAAGCTGCCTTTTCTCCTCTGTCCAAATCAAGGCAGGCCCAGCATTCCAGTTCACAGCTCAGAGTTCTAGCCGGGAATTGGTTAGTGCAGTAAACACAGGCAATATATGCCTACATTTCATATACATTCCAGGAGAAACTTCCCAGACTGATTTGCCATGCTGTCATGTGTCACATCCCATTACCGTGGCCACTTTGTGCTATGTTACATCAAGGATGTGACTAACATTAACCACATGTAACATTGCACAGTACCATCTTGTCTGCCAAGGAAATTTAGACCAGCATGCCTTTTTAGAAAGCAGGGTTTCCATTAGGACGATTGGTTTCCATGCTCGTGTGCAAGAGGGAGATTAACTCATCAGTCCGCTCGGTTCCTTTCAAATCACATGTCTGAGTACAAAACCCTGAGCTCTTCTGGTCTTACTAATTAACCAAGCACAAAGGGAAGGAGGGGAGAGCCAGCCTTGTATCTGTTACTATGGCACAGGACACCGGTCTATGGGTTTGGCAGGACTGTGTAGTCTGGGAGGGGGACCTGACCACTACATGCTCGATTTCAGGAAACTGCAGGAACAAGGAAGGGGGCTAATTGAGGAGCAAGATGCTGTGTGGGTGAGGCAGGGAGCTGGGCAATCATATCAGTTTAGACTTCATTTACTATCTGCGCTCTGAACAAGGCTGGAGTAGGTTCTGACTAGGAAAGGGGCAGAATGTGCTGTCCTGGTAGTGGACACACTTTGTTTCTTTAGAATATTTTTATTTGTTCATTTATTTGTGTGTCACCATTTTATACCACCCTTCCTCTAAGGAGCTCAGGGTGTATAGATGGTTGCTCCCTTCCTTTGGTCCTCTCAACAGCCCTGTGAGGTAGGTGAGGCTGAGAGATGGTTTTCTAATGAAAACCAGAACATAAGAACAGCCCCACTGGATCAGGCCATAGGCCCATCTAGTCCAGCTTCCTGTATCTCACAGCGGCCCACCAAATGCCCCAGGGAGCACACCAGATAACAAGAGATCTCATCCTGGTGCCCTCCCTTGCATCTGGCCTTCTGACATAACCCATTTCTAAAATCAGGAGGTTGCGCATACACATCATGGCTTGTACCCCATAATGGATTTTTCCTCCAGAAACTTATCCAATCCCCTTTTAAAGGCGTCCAGGCTAGATGCCATCACCACATCCTGCGGCAAGGAGTTCCACAGACCAACCACACGCTGAGTAAACAAATATTTTCTTTTGTCTGTTCTAACTCTCTCAACACTCAATTTTAGTGGATGTCCCCTGGTTCTGGTGTTATGTGAGAGTGTAAACAACATCTCCCTATCCACTCTGTCCATCCCCTGCATAATTTTGTATGTAAGTGTCTTTTTTTTTCTTTTTCTTTTTTGGTTTTTTTTTAGATGTTCGGAGGTTCAGGAAAACCTGTAGAGCAGTGTTGCTCAAACAGTAGGTCAGGACCCACTAGATGGGTTGGGAGCCAATTTCAGTCGAGTCCCCATTCATTTCAGTATTTTATTTTGAATATATTAGACATGAATATATATTAGACTTGATGCTACCATGGTATGTGATGGCATTTGGGGAAATGGTTCAGACCTGTACCTTTATACCTATGTATAAACTTTGAACAATGATAGTAAATGGAATTTACTCCTGGATAAGTGTGGGTAGGATTGCAGCCTAGGTTTGTTAAAAATTCTCCTGCTTGATGATGATGTCACTTCCGGTCATGACATCACTTCTGATGGGTCTTGACAGACTCTCATTCTAAAAAGTGGGTCCTGGTGTTAAAGGGGTGAGAACCACTGCTGTAGAAGACTCTGTGGGCTCTCCAGGACTTCAGCACTGGCTGCAGATAAGTGAAAAAAACCTCCCCCTTCCCCAGCAGCAGTGCAATCCTGGGGATCACATTGCAGGCTTCCCCCACTCCTTAAGGGCCCAGAGGCAGGGCTTCACAGGCTGGGGTGCCACAAAGCCCCAGTTTGAGAATCTCGGCACTACACCATCCTGTCTCTTACATCCCACCATTCCTTATAAACATTGAAGGCAGCAGTCAATAAATAAATAAAATGCTATGAAGTGGACCCACAATCAGGTCCAGCCCAAACCCTTTTGACACCTAAGCTGGTGCCGTATGTCCCCTCTCCTCTCTCCCTGATGAGCTTTCTTCTGGTTTGCAAAGCATGCCAAACTTGCCCCAGGTCCCCCTCAGTTTCTTTCCCCAATCACACGCTTTGGGGATTAGAAAATAAAGCTTCCTTCAGCTTTGGCCATTTTACTACATAAATCCCCCTCCCCAAGGAGCAGCTTTTGCAGCAAATAATTGCTTCAAGGGCAAATGGGGGGATTACTATGTGTCACCTCTCTCTATGCCACCCCCTTCCCCAGCTAGAGCTACTTTTGACAAAAGATCCCCCCCCCATTTTAAGCTCGCCTCTAAATTATGGGCTTAATTTAACATGTAGTGTTGATTCTTTAAGGCACAAATTAAAGTTGCAACCCTAGACCCACTTACCCAGGAGTAAGTCCCATTGAATTCATATGAGTAGTTACATATGAGTAGACATGCCTCAACTTGTTCTGCCCATCTCGTTGTGCCCAAAGAAATCTTGACACAGTTATCTGCAACAGCACACAGAGAACAAAGCCTTGTTGAGACGTCCACTGGAATGAATGATGGCTCTATGCTGCATGAGTCAGGTGGGTGTGTCAGAACAGTTTGGGAAGGCTTTGAAACTCAAAGGGGTGGATGACCATGGTTCCTTTGCAACTCAATGATGGCTTGGATGGTTTCCTTTTGGAAGCAGCCATGTGCAGGGCAGGAGATGTTTCTGGGCATAAAGGTCAATGGAGATGATGGAGTCATGAAAGCAGGCTCTAGGACCGAGCTGTTTCTGCATGCCAAGGTAGTGTTTATGGCTCAAAATGTACATGTGATGACAAAGTACTTGGATAGAGCGCATTGAGATCCCTACTGATCCCAAAATGGGCTTTGTGATCTCCCAGCATAGGTGTCTGGGATTGAACCTCTCCAATGACAACTTTTATAATCAAACCTGTTGCATAGGAGGAGCTCTCCCTAACAGGATTAGCATCATTTCCAGAATCACCCCATGATTAAATAGCTATGAAAAAGAGTATATATTTTCCATCTCAATAACATTATTTGCCTGACCAATATATTCACCTTCATTTTCCAGAGTCAGGGAAGCTTTAGTGACAGCTTCTGTCACTAAAACTCAGTGGTTGCATATAGTCATCATGGTTTGTAACCCATGATGGACTTAAAATCTTCACTGGGGGCTGTGTTCCAGATCTGCCACCATTTGAAGTTCAATAGGTACATCAGGTGGCAAGTCATTCAAAGGTCCTTTATCCAAGAATGCTCAAACATTTTGTCACTTAGGAAATACTTTTGTATGCACTTAGGAAAGCACTTAGGAAATACTTTTGTATGCACTTAGGAAAGCACTTAGGAAATGCTTTTGTCACTTAGGAAATAAATAAAGATTTATTTAGCTGCCCTGGGTCCCGTTAGGGAGAAGGGCGGGATAAAAATAAAGTTTTATTATTTTATTATTAAAGATTGAGCTCTTTGGAAGGATTTTTTTTTTAATCTTGGATGTCAGAGTAAGGCTGCAATCCTAACCACACTTTCCTGAGAGTAAGCCCCATTGAACAAAATAGGACTTACTTCTGAGTAGATCTGGTTAGGCTTGTGCCCTAAGTGGACTGATATTGTGTTGTACTGAACACAATTTCCTTCTGGTTTCTTGACTGAGTTGGGTAGTTTCAGCAACTGGATGTTTTCAGAACAGACACACAACGTGGCATTATTTCTGCCTTGGGCTGCAAAGATCCAAACTCATTGTCGTGAATGTGCAATTGTGATTAGTTGTAGAAATGATACCCCATTACTGTCGCAAAGGTGCAAAACTACTTTGGCGTCATTTGTTTTTGTTTGCTTTTAAGGCTGTGTCATTGACGTTGCTAACTGCTGGAATGACAATATATTCCATGGCACTGCTTTTAAGAATGCTTTCAGGGTTTGGCATGATGTTTCAATTATTTGTAACCCACTTCAAAGGCTTCTGCTGGGAAGCAGGTCAGAAAATATAAACATAGTTTATCTGCACCTGCCCCTTACCTGAACAGCCTTACCCTTGAAAGGCTAAAAAGAAATCCCAGGTTCTCAGGACACATCCCTACCTACTGTTGAACATTAGGGTTATTTCATTAAGGATCCTGGCCAGGCATCATTAATTGTCATTTACAGTAATCTGCATAGCCAAACCCGCAATATTTATCCTGTTGGCCCTGCCAAACAGCTGTTGCTTCTTAAGTCTTGATGTTGATACATATCTATATTTCCTCCAAAAAATTCAGTTCCACCAACCCTACTGACAGAATTGAGCTGCCTTTTGCCCTTTTCAAAGGCAACATCCTTCATATTCTCTTACATAACACATGGTTTGATGGGATTCCTTATGTAATACAGTGAGTAGCTGCTCTTGCTTAAAAAAAGATCATTGGCAAGCACTGAACGTTGTTTGGACAGCAGAAATTGCCTGCGATTGGCACACAAATTCTTTCTTTCCTAATTACTCATACTAGTGGTTCCCAAACTTTTAAGCACCGAGGCCCACTTTTTAAAACAACACACTAATAGGACCCACCTCAGTTTCCCAAACTTTAAAAAAGGAGATCTTGAAAGAAATAATATTTTATTTATTTCTAATATATATATATATATATATATATATATATATATATATATATATATATATATATTAGAAATATAAAATCTAAGAAATAATAACCAGAAAAAGACCCTCAAACTTTCATCTCCCTATATTGACACATGCTTGAAAATTGCAGGAGCTCAGCTACTTGCAGGGCAGTTAGTAACAATCTTGCAAACTGCAGGAGCTGAGCTCTTGGCAGGATAATTAGCATCTTAGGGTGCAATCCTAACCCCTTGGGTCAGTGCTTTCCAGCACTGACATAAGGACAATGCAGCTCTGAGGTAAGGGAACAAACATTCCCTTACTTTGAGGAGGCCTCCATGAGTGACACCCAACTGCAGGATGCAGCACATGTCCCATTGGCACCGCTATGCCAGTGCTGGAAAGCTCTGACCCAAGGGGTTAGGATTGTACCCATAGTATCTAATTTTTGAATGGCATCAGGGCTTGGGGCAATTAGTTATCCGCTCTTTCCATCACCCTTTGACGATCCACCAAAAATCAGGTTGTGACTCAGGGGGTCCTGATCCACAGTTTGGGAACCACTGACTTATGCAGTTCCATGGTGGGTGCCATTGTTTCCATTTGTGTTTGAGGTGTTGAAAGAGAAGGCAGAAAACAGAACGTCCACATTGAATGGAACATCTGCTCTCCATTAAAGTTTCAAGGTGTGGAATGAATTAAGGGCTGGGCAGTGCAGTGACATTGAAACACACACAACATCACTTGTAACAGGGTGTCCAGTAGAGAAATATTGACATGTTTATAATACAGAGGATCAATTCACATATATATTTTTACCGCCCAGTGACTGTGACATCATGTGATGACTCACACATGTGGAATAGCCATTGTAGATCAAAAACAGCAAACAAGACTTCCTTCTTACACCATTTCAACCACATGATGTTTTGGGTGAAGACGTTTGGGTGAATTCATTTATCCATAAACTGAACCACAATATTTCAAATGGTGTCTTGTTGTACTAGACGCAGGGGTGCCCAAACCCCGGCCCTGGGGCCACTTGCAGCCCTTGAGGACTCCCAATGCGGTCCTCAGGGAGCCCCCAGTCTCCAATCAGCCTCTGGCCTTCCTGAGACTTGCTGGAGCCCACACTAGCCCAACGCAACTGCTTTCAGTGTGAGGGTGACTGTTTGACCTCTCACATGAGCTGTGGGATGAGGGCTCCCTCCACTGCTTGCTGTTTCACATCTGTGATGCAGGAGCGGCAGCAAAGGAAAGGCCAGCCTTGCTTTGTGCAAGGCCTTTTATAGGCCTTGAGCTATTGCAAGACATTCATTCATTCATATAAGTTCATCTTTAATATATTCATTTATGTAAACCTAAGTAAATTTATTCAAATTTTAAATGTAAATTGATTCTTTTTCCCCCCCGGCCCCCAACACAGTGTCAGAGAGATGATGTGGCCCTCCTGCCAAAAACTTTGGACACCCCTGTACTAGAGGTAGCATTTCCATTTAGAAATATCTTCAGCTATGTTCCTATATGCTGAATTGTAAACTCATATAAGCAGAATAGTTTTCACAGGTCAAGAACCATGAATAGGAAATTCTATTATACTTTGTGTGTGTGTGTTTAATATTTCACTGGTTGAGTCTGTGATCCTTAGTTGTATGAAGAGGCTCAATTTGAGGCTATTATTTATAACAGTGTTTCTCACCCACTAGGTGAGTCCCAAGCCAATTTCAGGTGGGTCCCCATTAATTTCAATATTTTATTTTTAATATATTAGACTTAATGCTACCATGGCATGTGACTGCATTTGGGGAAATGTTACAGATCTGTACTTTTAACAGGCTACTATGTATATGATTTTAATACTGATAGTCAACGGAACTTACTCCTGGGTAAGTGTGGGCAGGATTGCAGCCAAGGATTGTTAAAAATTTTCCTGCTTGATGGTGTCACTTCCAGTCATGACATCACTTCTGGTGGGCCCTGGAAGATTCTCATTCTAAAAAGTGGGTCTCGGTGCTAAGAGTTTGAGAACCATGGATTTAAAATATAAAATTGTTAATAAAATATAATTTGACTAAAAAAGGTCAATGTGTCTACTTTTCAAATGAGGATGTTCACATTCGAATTTGAGTCATACACCCTGCACATGCCTGATCTCATCTGATCTCAGAAGCTAAGCAGGGTCAGGCCTGGTTAGTACTTGGATGGGAGACCGCCTGGGAATACCAGGTGCTGTAGGTTTATACCATAGTCTTTCGAGACTGAAGGTTGCCAACCAGTTGAGACATCAAAGGATGAGATATTAAGGGTGCCATACATGTAACCCATTTCATTTATATCAGGCCATTTCCTAATCATGTGACACTTGGATGTTTAATATAGATGTTTAGTAGACTTCATTTCGCTACTGCCATGCCTGTTGAATGAGACTAATGATGCCACAACTAGAATTTCTTTTCACCTGTGCTTTTCTTTTTTTTGTGATATATAATGATGGCACAGATACAGGTCGCAATGCTATACACATTTCCCTGGGAGTAAGTCTCATTGAGCTCAATGGGACTTCTTTCTAAGTAGACATGCACAGGATTTCCCTGACAACCTACTAAAATGCTGGTTGTGTCAGCATCATTAGTGCTGATATTGTACTATGGCTCAAATTGTTCTGTTCAGTGTGAAATTGCAGGCAGTGAAGAACAGTGGAGGTAAAGCATGTATTACAAATATGTGAATAAGGACAATGGGGTTGGATCCAAAGGTGCCCTTCTGCATACAGAAAGCATCCCATCCTCCAGTCATGGAAGGGTTATTTTATGCCTCACTCAAAAATATTACTTGAAAGCATGAAATGTACTTATGGAAGCATGCGGGCACTTTTTTATCACATGTATTCGATCTTCAGTGGACACTTAAGAAAAAAATCCACAGGCATCACACAGTTCACTTGGAAACAATTAACTGGGATAATATATAGATGCAAATATTTTCTTGGGTTTCAAATGTATTCTTAATACAAATGCTATGCTCCAAATTTCCACGGCACACCTATGGACCTTTCGTGGCACACCAATGTGCAGGGGCATACCTAATGAAAATTGCTGGTCTGAACAAACCAGGGAGCAAAGCTGTCCACAATCTTTACACATAAAAAGAAACCATAATCCTGACCCCATTCCTTGCTAAATACCAGTGCACCTTTAGCATCTCTTGAATTCTTTCTCTCTCATCTTGACACTCACATTTATGGATGCTACAAGGGTATGTGAAAATTCATAGTGAAATCAGTTATTTAATCCTTCCCCCAATTTTTTGGAATTTTTTTATTATTTCTCTTTAAAAAAAAAGAGAGAGAGAGAGAGAGAGAGAGAGAGAAAGAAACTAATACTTTTCTCACAGCTTGATAATTGGAAGCAGAAACTGCTTCAAGCCAAGCAGGGACAAATTAAGAATTCAAATGAAGCGGAGACAAGGGGGGGGGGGGAAAGCCCACAACAAATTAAGAAGTAAAGGCTGTGTCTTCTATTTACGCAACACTTCTGCAAATACTAAACGGGACACCCTCAGTGTTATAATTCACGAGCTTTCCGTTCAAGCTAAATAGATGATACGCTGTCACGCTGGGAAGTCCTGCCAGTCAACCCTAACTAGCTCGCTGTGCGGCAAAGACTAATCTCTATTTTGCCAGTTATCCAGACAACATTAAGTTCCATTGATTTCAGCGAGAGAGAGGTGTGAGCCTTTGAAAGAGTGTTCAGCTTTGTCCAGATCAGGGGTCTCTAAACTTTTAGGCCAGAGGCCCACCTAAAATATCTGGCATGGTGTTGTGGGTTGGAAAAAATAAATACATTTTAATTGTAAAATTTAAATAAATACATTAGAAAGCCTTAGACCTTTAGAAGGCATTCTAAAGAGATGTGGATGGCCTCCCTGGCCCTCAGAATACCCTCCAGATGCAACTGGAGCACAGTTCTGATCACATTCTGTTGAGCAGGCCAGAGACTTGCAGGGGTGCAGAGGCTTGCCTCAGGCTGGATGGAGGCTTGTCGCGGGCCACAGCTGGCCCACAGGCCAGGGTTTGGAAACCCCTGGCCCAGATCATGCCCCTGTTGAAAAAGAACACATTTTCAAAATTAAGAAACAGCATGCAAACACTGTTCCAGGAATATCATGAAGTTTCAGCTTTGTAGAAATATTTCATGGTTGACATTCAACGTTGTCATGATAACTTGCTTTAACTTAACTATAACTTGCATTATAACTTATCCCAAGAACGGTGCTCTGCATATACAAATATCATGGCCATCTGACCTGAAGAGAAAGAGCTAGGTTGTTAAAACTGCGTACAAATCTAAGCATCTTATGGCCCAATCCTAAAGCATCCAGCCATTGTCAGAGAGCCTCTTCCACTGACACTGACTGCCATAAAGCATCCAGAACCATCTGCTGCCAAATGTAAGGTGGCTAGGGAGGTGGGATGGGGAGCTGGGAGGACAGCATGTAGGTGGGGAGGGTGATAGAAGGTGACAACAGGGGCAGGGAAAGGTGGAACAGTACAGAGAAGGGGGAAGGAGGTAGTTCCAGCAGCGGCGGCAGCTACCAAATCCTAGACCATTTTCCAGACCCAATCCCATGCCATGGGTCCACATAGACCTGCACCTGCTGTTTAGCCAGTGCAGGAGACTTTGTCTCCCTGGCACACCATGGAAGCTTAACCCCAGGTAAGGAAATGATTATTCCATTACCCAGAGGGGACCTCCACAACTGCCCCCCAACTGCAGGATGCAGCAGTAACCATTTTGGTGCCACTGCATTGGTAGGAAGGGGAAAAGAATAGGACTGGGCTCTTAGAGGTCTTTCTTTCTATCACACTTTAGTAGAAATGTAAGCAAATCTAATAAACAGCTTTGGCATTCTTCACATGTAGGAAAATCCGTTTGGTGCAGACTCTTCCACAGGCATCATCTGAAACTGACTTGTGGGTCTGCTTAACATGTGGACCAAAATACAATTTGAAAACTGCCCCCCGCCCATGTAAATAGAACATCTTGCCCAGCGGTGATCAACAGTTCCTCCCTTATTCTTTTGCAAGAAGAGCTCAGTGTTTTGGTTATCATTAGGCCCCTTGGAATGTAGAACTTGCATAGGATTTTTCATACCAATTTTTGAAACAAAAATCCCCAACCAAACATGGCTGAATATTTGTTTTTAATCCGAGCCATATTTTATCTGAATCCCACCTCCCACCCCTTCTCCAGGATTTCATAATATCCATATGTTCCATGGCAGGGTTTAACATTTATGAAACTGTGAAGCTGGGCTGCGGTTTTTCAAGTCTCTTCTTCCTTAATTGTCAGTTTTCGATGAGCTGTGACAATGGATGGACGGAAGCCGACTGGCTCTCCATGGGCGCATGAAGTGAGCATGTTCACTAAGACCCAGAGAAATGAACCATATCTAAGGAAGAGTTTGTATAAATGTTGCTTGAATGTTCATGGCCAAGGAGTGCTCAAATGTGTGATGATACTAAATATCCCAGAGGCAGGCATTGTTCGCTCCAAGTCTTACAGCCCGATCCTATCCCCCCCCTGCCCCAATGCAGCGGCACCAAAAATGATGGCTGCTGTATCCTGGGGGGGGGGGGGGCAATTGCAGCAATCTCCTCTGGATAAGGGAACAATTGTTCTTTTTTCCCCTGGGGGTAAGCCTCTGTGGTGTGCGGGGGGTCTACTCAGATCTGTGTTAGCTAAATAATAGGCAGCGGTTCATATGGACAGGATCAGGTCCAACAGGTCCAATCAGGTCCAACAGGATCAGGTCCAAGAAGGGGGCTACAGCTCCTGCTGTCAACAAGCCAGTCCTCTCTCTGGACCCGATTCAATCATCCGCCACCCAACCCTCACCTCTGCCCCCCCACCCCACTCTCTTCACCACTTTACAATAATCACCCAGTAATTAGCCCTGGGGTTTGTCAGGAGCAGGTCCTCACTGACTCAGAGTTGGCTGGGCACAGTTGCTGTCAACTGCATGGTGAGTCTCCAACAATCACCTGATCTCACTTGTGGACCCAACCCCTGAATTCCAGCAAGCAAACCAAGTTGAATGCTTGAGGAAAGGAAAATAAAATAAAATCATGGCTACCGTCTAGCTCAGCAATTTTCAACCAGTGTGCTGTAAAAGGACCACAGGTGTGCCGCCGGAGTTTGGAACCCAGTAGTTGAAAATGGCTGAAAAACCTCTGCTGGGTTCTGCAACTCTGTTTCTAGGGCAACTGTCTGTAGTAACACATTGTCTGTCCCTCTTCCTTTTTCCAGCAGAGCCAGACAATCCGTTAATGTCCTAGAAACAGAGCTGCAGAACCCGGAAGAGTCTCCCAGAAGCTAAAAGTGACATCACAAGAGATGAGGACCACAGAGAAGACCATAGAGGTCTATGCGCCTTGAAGGGGGAAAATGGTTAAAAATCACTGATCTAGCTTGATTTTAAGAAATCATGTTTGGATGACATCCCCAGGATCGTGATTGTTTAGACACAGAGGTTTCCTACTTTCATTTTAATGGAGTGGATGTTATCCAGGACCATGTTCTTACTCTACCCCCAGTCACAAGAAGCTGAATGTAAAATCAGGTAATAGAAAATATAGTCAAGAAAAATCAGCTCATAGATGTAATTCCATTACTCTGTCTGAAACAGATTCAGTGTCAGTTTGTAAATAAATTGTGATTTTTTAAAAAAAATTCAGCCTCCTGTGTTTGCATATAGCAATGGAATTAGATTCACCTTGCGTTGCATGTTTGCGATCAACTCCAAAACCTTAGCACATCATATTTTTCCATACAGTTTTAGAACTCCTCCTTTTGCCCCCTTTTGTATGCTTGTCCCCCCCGCCATTCTTTATTATCAAATGATATTAACCTAATCAAAGTTCCTTGGTTTAAGCTGAGATATCATTTCATTTAAATTTGCAATCTAAAGACCTGTCGTACTGTCCCGACTTGAGGCTGCCTCGAGAGAAGTGCTTTCAAAATACTTTTAATTAGGACGGCGGGAAAAATATGCAGATGTGAAACGGATTTTGGTAAGTTTGACTCTGTTTAACTTCCTGGCCTTCTCACATCATTTTACTTCTTTTGAAGCAACAAAGGCTGTGTAGTTTCTCTTCCGTAACAGGGTGATTCGTAGTAATAGAGTGAGTGAGACGGTTTTTGGACTGTTTCATTCCTCGGGCCTGTCTGTCTTCACATCATCACATTTCGAAGAAGAAGGATTGGCTGAAAAATGGCTCTAAGCCCAGCTTAAGCTGTTTCAGTGTCGGACTTGAAAGTGACATTATAGTATCAGGCAGCTGCCCTCTTTCCCCCTCTTTTTTTCTTTCAGCCAGATGCAAAAGGCAATGATATGAAACTGAAAGAAACCACAGCTCAATCATCTGCCTTCCACTTAATTTTTCATACAAATTTAAGGTCAGGTTGTAGCCCAGCAGCCCATGAGGTGTGTGTAACATTAGAACGGCTACAGCAAGTCTCTGAAAGGGGCTTGGAAGAGAAGCGAGGGGGAGAGGGGGGAACTGTGGGTCTACTTTTTATAATGGGGGATCAATCCAGAGTAGCTTCATTAAACCTGGCCAATTTATCCAGATTGATTAATTGCCTGCTTGGGCTGCAATCTTATACCCCCTTTCCTGGGAGCAGGTCCTATTGAACAAAATAGGACTTACTTCTCAGTAGACATGCATAGGATTGTGCCCTTAATCAGTTAAAAGCAGAACAGTTGTTGAACACTTCTTTTTTCTAAAAGAAATGGGGAAAAACCACCTTTTATTTATTGGAGGTTTTGTAATTTTTTCCCCCAATATTATCTTCAATTACATTGTTATCTTTAAAAAAATTATTTTAAAACTAACTACATATCATCAAGGAGAGCAATTGCAAACTTATCTTTTATTTTTCATTTTCCAACATACCTTGTATCTGACCAAAACAGCCATTAATATAAAGGGGATGAATTTTTGTTAGCCAGACAGTTGGATAACTTGAGTTGTTTTAAGAACAGACAGGCATATTCATGACCAAACATCTCTGTTTCCATACCACCTCCAGTCTGATGAAAAGTTCTAGAATTTGCTGGCAACTTGAAATACATATGTAGCATATTCATTTATGATGGTTGTTATTGATCAGCATTATTTCTGTCAATCTTATTTATATTGATACCTATTAATTACACTGTGCAACACAAAAATTGTTTGTGCTGAATTTTTAACATTTCTTGTACCATTCAGAGGTACTGACTCCAACAGTAATCTTAGGAGGATTTTTTGTGTCATCGAAACTTTTTTAGTTATCTTAAAATTTGTGTTTTTTATTAAGCCTATCACCAAACACATTGAAATACATGTCATATTATACAACTGCATAGTTAGATTTTGGAGTAGCAGAACCATTGATGCTCTGCCAGAAATAGTGGCATTTCTGAAATCCTCACACAAAAATTAATAAACATCCAAATATTCAGACAAACATGAAATTGTCCCAATTTTGTTACACAGTGTTATGTTTGAGATGGGAACGAGAAATTTTCAAACTCGTCCCCCTTGCAATCAGCCAGATGAACTTTCCAAAATTTTCCTAAGACTGTAGTATATATATACAAGGTCAGCAATGCACTTCAACCCCAGAATGTTTTCCTGGTGGCTGTGTTGGTCCTTACCAGCAGTGAGGTGCCCTTTCTTTGGAAGGAACATATTGAAAACTTGTGTGTCCCACTTTGTCACATCTGTGTAAAGCCCTCCAAAAGGCAATTGTTTTTACTTTCTTTTAATCTTGCAAAGAAATTTAGAAGGAGAAGAACTGACCCCATGTTCAAAGTCATTGTCAGAGACAGTGAAGTCATCGCCTTCTGGTTTTAATAAGATCTTGCAAAACTCTCAGCATCATTAATCATATTCAAAGGATAAATGACACACAGATTTTCTAGTTCCAAGTCTTTATGAAGAGCATTTCAGAGCCTTGTAAAACCATACAGACACCTTCCCTCCCATTCTGTATAAGCTGTAATGAAAAACCAAACTAAAAATTATTCAATCAATTCCAAAACCTGGGTATTCTTTAAAAAAAAATGGATGAGATTTGAATAAAATCCATTCCAAAGTCATCAATGAATGAATGTTTTCCATTCAATCCATCAAAATTCATGCTGTGAATCTACAGCATATTTACCACAGAGAGTCCCTATTAAAATTAGAGTAGGGTGACTCCCTCTGGAGTGGCATGCTGTGGTCTGGTGTGGCGTGTGCAAGATTATCTTTATTTTATGTGGTTTAGCAATCCCTTCTGATGGATCCAGTTATAAATAAGACTCTGATCCATCAGGTGAGAAAGCACAATGCAAATAGCCATGACTGTCTCCATAGATCTCCATAGATGCATACATACAAGAGGTGCAGATGTTCTTTATTGTATCAATCCAGTGATTTAGTGCAAGCATAAGGACTCTGATTGACATGTGGACATGTTTCCTTGAGGATGCTCCAGCATTCATGTTCATGGGAGGTATCAGTTGTGGGTAAGAACATAAGAACAGCCCCACTGGATCAGGCCATAGGCCCATCTAGTCCAGCTTCCTGTATCTCACAGCGGCCCACCAAATGCCCCAGGGAGCACACCAGATAACAAGAGACCTCATCCTAAATACCTAAAGCCCTGAGCCCTAAATACCCCTTGACATGCTTATCGATCACGGTTTATTTGAAAGTATGATAAAATTGTACCTATCGCTACATCGCTATAATTATTCAAACTTTTCAGCATTAGCTTCCATAAGAAGCTACTTCTTGGTGTACACACTTCTTGGTGTATTCCAGCTTCCCAACAGTTGGAACCATTAAAACAGCATAGATATCTGGGAGCTCCAAGTGGACAGTATAGGACTCATTAAGACCTGGGTCAGAACATGAATGTGTGCAATTGCAATTTTAAAAACATGTGCTTAATATCAGCTGAGTACTTGGCTGACTGAACTTGCAAATCTTGCTAGAATGGATTTTTGAATCTGACTTGGCTGTTCGTAAATTCCATCTACCTGCATATTCAGTCTTGAACATAAAAATTTGCTTATAAGCAAATTGGAAAAGTGGTTTTGTTTTTTTTCTGAACAAGAGCTCGGCAGTGTGTGAAAGCTTACACAATTCATAACAACTGTGCTAAAAGTCACATCATGGCCTTTTTGTTCTGATCTCTAAAGGATCCCTGTGTGCTGGTCACAGAAAACTTATTTCAAGTCCAAAAGTTATTTCTCATTTTAGGGAGCAAATCCAACAATAACAAATAAAGCATATTTGCAATGGTGAACTACCCCTCTGGTTAAAAAAAAAAAAAAGTATTGGGCAACCTAATCGTACAGAGGGCACCACCAGTGGGTACAGTGGTGCCAAAGCAGCTACCACTGCATCCTGCAGCCCCACAGCAGCTACCAGAGGTCTCCTTAGGGGAAGGAGTCTCAAGTCCCATAATGGGGCTTCCAAGGTCTGCACCAGCTATTTTGCCAGTGCGGACTTGAAATCCCATGTTGGCCTGGAAGCAGAGCTCTGCCAGTCCCATCCCCTCCTGCCCCAGTTCCTCCCCCTGCCCCACCCTCCCCTACCCCAGAATGCTTCCTTCCTGCCCCCGAGGCCCTTCCTGCCGCCCGGAAGCTCTTACCTAGTTTCAGGCGACATCTGGCTGGCACTGGGCTCAGCACTGACTGGTGCCAGTGCTGATTCAGTGCAGGATGTAGTGGGCAAGCCTTACAGCACATTTATGACACCCAGCGCCGATGTGTACACTCGTACCACTGGTGCTAAAGAGCTCATTTCCATCGCCAATGCAGTCCATTCAATGCATTTCATTTCCATTGCCAATGCAGTCATGCCAGTGGGCTGAGCCTTGCATCCTGGGGGCAGTCATGGAGGTCTCCTCAAGGTAAGGGAATATTTGTTCCCTTATTTTGGGGCCGCATTGCAGCTGCATCGAGCTGGAACGTTGGATATGGCTGGGCCCTAAATACCCCTTGACATGCTTATCGATCACGGTTTATTTGAAAGTATGATAAAATTTTACCTATCGCTACGTCGCTATAATTATTCAAACATTTCAGCATGAGCTTCCACAAGAAGTGGTCTCTCACTGTTCACGGGGACACTCTGGCCTCGCTGCTAGCAGGCTGGAAGTGAATGGCTCTGCATGCTTCCAGCAGGCTGTTTGTGATAGTCATAGGGCACTCCCCACCATCGGAAAGCTAGTTCCAGTGGCAGGGGGAGAGGATTGGGGGCCATAAATGTGCTTAGGATTGCAGCCTAAGGGCCAAATACTATCCCCCACCAACCCAAAGCATGTAGCACCATTGACGGAGTATACCCTGCGTTCTATTTGTGTTGGGGGGTGATGACCAGATAGCCCTGGGGAAGTAAGTAAAGGGTTTTTCTTGCTTACTTCCCTATAGGCCACATGGCCTCCACTGGGTTTCTCGGACCTATATCAGCTATTTTGCTGGCATAAGTCCGAGGAGACTAGGGACAGTTCAGGGAAGATAAAGGGGAATAGGATCTTAGCATAAACTGATTCTTTCCCCAGCCACTCCCACCCCAAACTGTCCCCACAACCAACTGCTC
This sequence comes from Tiliqua scincoides, assembly GCF_035046505.1. Taxonomy (NCBI): domain Eukaryota; kingdom Metazoa; phylum Chordata; class Lepidosauria; order Squamata; family Scincidae; genus Tiliqua; species Tiliqua scincoides. The sequence continues at coordinate 68,230,245 of NC_089827.1, forward strand.
CAGCGGGGCATCTGGGAGTCACTGTCACCTGCACAGGGCATCTGGCCATATATGCCATCATGTCTGCCAGCAGTGTGGCTATCACGCTGCTGGTTCGAGCCCTACAATGGAGGATCATGAGCTCTGCCACTGTAAACTCTGGCTAGGATTGGGCTGTTAATGAATCTGGTTCAAAGAACTGGTTAGGCTGAGATCAACCCAAAATACTGCACATAATATTGAACATCTCTATTTAATATGCCTGCAGCTGGGTAGTTCTACATTTCCAATTCCCTCCTCCAACAAAATGTGACACAGACTCCAGTAAGAAGCACATTTGCTTGGAAGCAAATTTTGCTTAATAGATCATTGATGCTGTGAGCCCTCACTGTAATGGGCTCATTTTAACAGACATCAGAAATAGCAGGTGGATGCCTGCCTCATTGAAAACTAGTCATATATGTTTGACCCATAAGCGGGTACATTGGCACAAATGCTTTCGAATTTCGTAAACTTTCAGTGTTAGTGGACCATTAAATTGAGAGTGCACTAACAAGCTGGAATCCCTAGCATGTATGCACTGCTGAAACAGAGACGCCTGTGCTGGCTTGGTCATGTCGTGAGAATGGGCGATGGCCGGATCCCAAAGGATCTCCTCTATGGAGAACTCGTGCAAGGAAAGCGCCCTACAGGTAGACCACAGCTGCGATACAAGGACACCTGCAAGAGGGATCTGAAGGCCTTAGGAGTGGACTTCAACAGGTGGGAAACCCTGGCCTCTGAGCGGCCCGCTTGGAGGCAGGCTGTGCAGCATGGCCTTTCTCAGTTTGATGAGACACTTGGCAAACAGACTGAGGCAAAGAGGCAAAGAAGGAAGGCCCATAGCCAGGGAGACAGACCAGGGACAGACTGCACTTGCTCCCAGTGTGGAAGGGATTGTCACTCCCGAATCGGCCTTTTCAGCCACACTAGACACTGTTCCAGAACCACCATTCAGAGCGCGATACCAGAGTCTTTCGAGACTGAAGGTTGCCAACAACTGTGTATTTATGTATCTCCTCTGCTAACTGGGTAAAGAGGCGGCTTTTAAGTGGTTGTTGTCTTGTATTTTAGCAAGGGGAGAGCAACTGTTCCTATTCAACTTGGCACAACATACCTCCCAGTAGCTGTTACTGATGTCATCTGTGGGTTTCTTTTAGATTGTGTGCCCCTTTGGGAGAGGGAACCAGCTTCTCAGTCTTTGGGGTATGTAATTTTTTTGTTGAAAAGTGGCATATAAGTATTCTAAATTATATTTATTCACACACACACACACACACACACACACAGCATTTCCACATAAATGCAACCATTGGTACCCAATGCCTTTAAAAATAAAATGGTGCTGTGCCACAACAATGGAACTTTAAATTCCTGTGTAAAGTAGGTGGCATCAGTTAGAACACTTTCAGCCTAATCCTGCAAGCACACAATGTCGGTGCTCCTCTTCCACTACTCAGCGCATTGCCAGGAATGCCACCTCTCTGGTTTTTTTGTTGCTCACTGGAGCAAGTAAGTCAGTAGGAAAGGCAGGAGGGTTGGGGGAAGGCAGAGCAGCGGTAAGGAGGGGCAAAACCGGGCAGGGAGGGGCAGGAGAGGGGCAGATTCGATCCAAGAAGTGCCAGTGGCAAGCACTGAATCCTAACCCCCATCTCAAAGCAGAGCCCATGGCACAGGTCCGAACGGTTTACTAGTGCAGGTCCAAATAGATCCTCCCCCTGCACCACTGAGGTTTACTCCAGGTAAGATAACAATTATTTCCTTACCCAGAGGATGCATCCCATGATGACCAAGGTTGCAGCAGTAACCTTTTGGTGCTACTGCATCGGCAAAAAGGAAAAGGATAGGGTTGGGCTGTTAAAGCTTTTCCCAGTTCCTGAGCCACAATGCTATAATTATTCACAGTGCTAAAAATCTCCACCATAAAAGAAAATCATAAAGTTTGTACCATGTCCTTCTTTGAACATTTTTTTTTTTGGGGGGACGGGGGGACGGGACATGATTAAGACATACAAAACTATGCATTGGATGGATAGAGTGGATAGAGGGATGTTCTATTCCCTCTCACACAACACCACAACCAGGGGACATCCACTCAAATTGAATGTTGGGAGAGAGAGAACAGGCAAATGAAAATACTTATTTACACAGGGTGTGATTAGTCTGTGGAACTCCTTGCCACAGGATGTGGTGATGGAGGCTGGCCTAGATGCCCTTAAAAGGGGATTGGATAGATTTCTGGAAGAAAAGTCTGTCACAGGTTACAAACCATGATGGGTATGTGCAATCTCCTGGTTTTGGAAGTAGGCTACTTCAGAATGCCAGGTCTGGCACTAGGATGCAGGTCTCTTGTTGTCTTGTGTGCTCTAGGAGGCAACTGGTAGGCCACTGCTGGATACAGGAAGTAGTAGTGGGTGGGAATTATCCAGTTGGGCTCTTCTCATGTTCTTCTATTCTCATATGATATGTTTTTAGTCTGTAATAGCCATTAGAAAGCAGTCTTGCTTGTGAGCTTCCCAGGGCATCTGGCTGGCTGCTGTTAGAGATGCAGGGCATAGATGTGGTCTGTTCCAGCAGCAGGGACAATTTTTATGTCCTTAAAGGCTTATAAGTCACCTTCTGCCCTTGAAGCACGCAGAGGCCTTTGCTACAATGAGTACAATTCATTATGCAAGTGACTTGATCGTGTCATTTGATGCACGAGCAACTCCAACCAGAGATGCCTTGCATGTCTGTGGTTCCTCTGCTGCAACCCAAAGCACAACGTGAGACCGACCTTTTGCCATGAGCTTATCCAAATGTTTTAAATCAAAGTGGCAGTCATATTGCCACATATGTGATGAATAAGTCAATATAGATCAAACCTCATGTACAGGCCCTTTAAATTTTTACAGCACTGACCACAAGCACACCCACTTATCTGAAGACAAGACTGAATCAAGATTACTTTTATTTGTCAATTACAACCATACTTCAAGCCAAAAAAAACCCCTTCTAAGTTGGACCCAACAATAAAATTAGAAGTCAAAATTCCTTTAATAGTCACAGTGCTTAACTTTATTTATAGCAGACGACAATAGTATATGTTTCCAATGTTTCAGTGGTCCTTTCTGCCTTTTTGAGGTTAACTGCATTTCCACATTTTCACAGATAAAGGAAAACATGATTTTTAAACAACCTGCAGGTTTGTTTATTGGATTCAACAATGGCTCGGTTAATTTTTTTTTTTCCCCATCACTGCTTTCACTATAAACATTTTAGCACCAGTTACCGATTTCTCCGTACCTGCACCATAGAAATTGGCAAATCCTATTTGAGAGCTGAAGCATTCGGCAGCGCCGAGCGAAACATCTGTCTTGAGAAGAACTGTAAATTAGTTTTATAAAGAGGCAATTCAGCAGAACTAATACAAATGATTTCACGCTTTTTCTGCGCGCAGCTGGCTTTTGATTCTTGCGCGCCATGAATTAACGACTGCTGGAATCTGTTTCATGAGAATAATTCTGCAAATCGAAAAGAGATGGCGACCGAATAGGAAGGTGTTTAGTGCGCAGGGTGTATGCCTTATCTATCGGCAAAGAGTGTTTGTTATTACAGCTCCCTTGAAGTATATACAGCAGTCGGAATTCTACAGCAGAGAATATCTCTGACAACCCAATCCTAAGATTTACCGCACAGAAACCGAGGCTTAAGACTGTGCACTATTAGTTACTTTTGGGCAGAACATCACAAACCATAGTGAGACCTGCTTTCGTGCTGCAGTTGCCCCGAACCATGGAATATGACACAGGTTGTAGAATTCCACTTCCTAAGAATCGGGCAGTCCAATCCTATGCTGGCCTCTGCCAGCTGGACGAGCACATGAACTGCCACAAATGTACCAAAAATGCAATGTACTCTTCTCATGCCAACCCTGCTAGGAACAAAAGATGGAGAAACCATCTCATACCAAGGTCAGTGCCCAAGCCCTCCATCCCCCAAAGCATTAAACACTGATGAAGGTTTTCCTGCCTAGTGGATTAGTAAACTCTTCAACAGCTCTCAAATTACCTGTGCACCCCCCCCCCCCAATAAGTATGTGAAACACAGGCTTGGATATAAGGCCTGTGTTATATATGTTAAAATATAATTATCAAAACTGCAGCATGGATTATCTCATTTGTGCCCAGCCCACAGGTGTACAGATTTGATCCCTGTTGCATATATGCAACATTGGGCAGAAATGGCTTAAACACAACCATCCCTCATGTGGGCACTGGGTGGGGAACTGCTAAGAATGATCCCAGTGTGGTTGGCAACCTTCAGTCTCGAAAGACTATGGTATAAAGCCTACAGCACCCGGTATTCCCAGGCGGTCTCCCATCCAAGTACTAACCAGGCCTGACCTTGCTTAGCTTCCAAGATCATGCTATAAGCCTACAGCACCTGGTATTCCCAGGCGGTCTCCCATCCAAGTACTAACCAGGCCTGACCCTGCTTAGCTTCCGAGATCAGACAAGATCGGGCATGTGCAGGGAAGAAGGGTGTAGCCATCCAAGCTGAACTCAGGTTATGCCCAAGTGGGCTCATCACAAACAATCCCAAAGGTTCAAGACGGCAGGACAGCATCACTGGCCCTCAGGTCAACCCCAAGGGGATCTGGTTTATCCAGCCAAGGGAACTGCCAGTCAGGCTAACCAACCCAGTGGGAATCACATATGAGCAGTTCTGGCATTTCCCCTGACTTTGCTCACCTTAGCATGGATGCCATCAAGATAAATCTACCTACCTGGTTCACATGATACCTGACAAAGTGACCAAGAACAAGCAGTACAACAGGAATGAAAAAAGAGGGATTCCACCTGACCCAGAAGCCAGTGTAGGGTAGGGGAAAAAAAAAAAAAGACTGCTATCTCAATGCCAGTCTTAACAACAATAAAAAATTCCTACCCAACCCCTTAAAATCCAGCACCCAGCTAATCTCAGACTGTACTACAAGCTGGCAGGCAGGGGAACTGAGCCAAGCCCCAAGAAAGCACACAGCTCATCCTGCCCCCTCTGGCCCAGCAGCCAATCAGAGGCTGCCATTTTCATGCCTCTGCCTCTCGCACTAAGATGGGCACAGGGTAAAGGTGGTGATGTGCCTATAGTGCGCACCATTGAAATTATTGGAGGGCAGAGGGCCCAGCCCTTGTTGCCGTGACAGCTCCCTTAGCTACTGGATTCGAAGGCTATGAAGGAGCATGATTTGCCATAATTGTAAGAAAATCAAAGTGGCTTGTGGCTTTAATTAAGGGCTCCTTCTCTTTCCCCCCTCAATCCAAGCATCGCTCTCCACTAACCTGCCCTGCGGTCAATAGACTTGTTTCTTTCGAGTTAAGATGTGGTAGAAAAACAGCAGACTCTGCTGCTGAATCCATTGCTCCCTTTGAAGCCAAAAAACCTGACGGGTCTCCTCAATAGCAGGCACAGATCCGAGGAGACCCATAGGGACTGCGGTTGCTTGACATGGGGTAAGGAAACATTTATCAGAGCTCTGGCCACTTCGTGGCCCCATAGGATACAGCAGTAGCCATTTGGCATCGCTGTGGCCCTGAGCATTAGGGAAGTGTAGGATTGGTGTAATATGGCATTCTTTTGTTTCTTATGCTCACAGAAATTCAGATGTTTCATACCCTGCTGGAACATGACTCTTTCTGAAGGCTTTGCTAAGACACCTCTCACCTGTCTGTCAACCAACCAGGGGAGAAACTTATTAGCAAAGTTGTATCCCATCAAAATCACTGTAAATACACTTGAAAAACCAATCGCAAGGATCATGTTTCTTATAATTATTGTATGTATGGCTGGGGTATTTAAAAAAAAAAAAAAAGATTTACAAAAAGCAAAAATGGAAGAAATAAAAATAATGCATCCCCCCCCCCCCCCGTACCTGGGTGCTAAAGACTCTCATGTCTTTAAAATGGTTTGTTTCTGTGTGACTTACAATGCTTGTCTGCTTGGATGTAAGTCCGATGGTGTTCAATGGGGCTTACTCCAAGGACTGCGTGCATCGGCTTGCAACCTTATTAGGGTATTTTTGTGGATTTTCCAAATTAGCAATGCAGAGAAGTCTTTTCCGGAGCTGTGCTATAAGTACTCAAAGAGCCCTATTTTCAAGGGATCACTTTAAACTGGTTTTGCTGCTCTCTGTTTTTCCAAGAGATCAGTGGCCAATTAGATGCATGCGAATGAGAATTAAAAACTGGATTAATGGCATTAGCACGTCTTCTCTCAAGTGGGAAAGCGTGCTGAGTGCTCAGTGGCAATCCTGGAAGGGAAGAAGGTGTCAAAATATTTGTTGGGTGACTATTTCGGTTCAGCCAGCCTTAATATTCTCTTTGGGCTTTTTCCCATTAGGATTAGCCGCAGTTTTAGGCAGAAACTATCATGGCTCTTAATTCACTAAGAAAACACTAATAAGTGACTTCTAATTGGGTTTAGGCAAAGGTAAAACATCGGGTGGGGGTTTAGATGCACCTTTACACGCTCTGTGTGTGTGTGGGGGGTAGTTCACACATTTGCCAGAGGCAACTCATGGGAGATGCATCAGTGCAAACATTAGTAGCCTTGGAGAGTAATCGCACACAGCGCCCACAGCAGAAAGAGCTGTACAAGTGTCAGTTGGGATAAGCCCAACTGTGTAAACGGAGGAAATATCCCCAAAGGCTCTTGATCTGAGGCTCAAAATGAATTCCGCTCTCCCACTGTGCAGGTATTTTTGTTTGCCATCATTATGGCAGAATCCATTTGGGTCTGGATCATTGAAAGGGCTCCAACATATGATGGTTTTGTGGCCACTGTATTTATAATAAAGTGGCTGGCTAATGCATGGGAGCTATGAAATTTATGGTTATTGATTTTCACACAGTCAGACAGGTGTTATCCACTGTTTGTTTTATCCAGACATTGAGTCCCTCCCAAAGACCTGAGATACCTGATTAAGGGCCCAATCCTGTCCAACTTTTCAGTGCTGGTACAGCCATGCCAAAGGGGCATGTGCTGAATCTTGTAATAGAAGGGCAGTCATGGAATCCTCCTCAACATAAGGGAAGTTTTGTTCCCTTACCTTGGGGCTGCATTGCAGCTGCATCAAAGCTAGAAAATTGGATAGGATTGGGCCCTAAGGCTACAGTCCTATTCACACTTTCCTGGGAATATGCCCCATGGAACACAATGGGACTTACTTTTGGGTAGATCCACATAGGATTGGGCTCTAATAAATAAATAAATAAATAAATAAATCGGAGCAGGACGAGACCAAAATGCTGTGTTCAGTGGCATTGCTAGGAATGTGGGCCACACCGGATGACAGATGCGGTGTGACTGGGTGACAGGGTGAGGTGACACCACTTCTGGCCAAAATTTTTAAAATCTTGGTACTTTTGAATAATACCATTGTGTTATATATCATTTGATGTATGATTTCATGCAGAATGCAATGCGAGAAACCATATGGAATACCTCTATTCCATCCAAAGTTATAACCGCCCCCCCCCCCAAAAAAAAAAACCAGTGGGCCAGGGAAATTGTGGATCAACATGCCCATCACCCGGGGCATTGTCCCGCCCACTGCATTGGAGATTCATCATGGGGGTGGCATGCTGTCCTCCCACATCGGGTGATGCAAACCCTCGTGACGCCACTGGCTGCGTCCAGTGCCCAAGGGAAATCCAGAAGAGCCAAATCCGTCAGCATGCGCCTGATGAAATGCTCAAATGAAACATGCAGCTTTCCACAGATGGAAATTTCATTCCCAAAGGCACCAGAGAGAAGGAATTCTGGTGTCAGGAGGCATATAGCTGATCCTTTTTTTTTTCCCCCTGCTTTCATTCTTTCCTGGAAATGTAGAGACCATTTGAAACAGTGCCCAGCTGGCTAATTTGTCTCCCATGAGAGCAAAGTTAGGATATGCTATCAAATGACAAATGGAGAATAACGTTTTCCTATTGGAACCTTTTATAGGATTGTGGGCAAGATGCCAAATACCAATATGAGCTCCTGGCTTGCAAAAAAAAGATGATCTTTATTATTCTTTCAACCAATACCCGCAGCATGGCTATTTGTCACCAAAACATATTTTGGCTTTTGTCCATCTAAAACCTTTGGCTCATTCAGTAGCATTATATGGTCCTCAGCACAGTCTATCCCTTGTGATGATTTGGGCGGCCACCGCCCGGGCGGGCGGCCACCGTTGCTTTACCAACCAAAATCGACAAAGAAATAAACTACCTAGGAAATGCCAATGACGTGCCAACATCGGGACACCTCTCCATTGATGATGGGGTTTCCATGGATGCTGGGGGCATTACTGGGAAGGGCTGCACCAGGTTGGTGTTGCCTGGATGGGTTTGGGGTAGAGCAGTCATTGCCGTAGTGTTGCTGTAGTGCTGACCAGGATTGTGGTCTCCAACAAGGAACTGGACCCCCAGATTCTCTAGCCCAGGGATGCCAAACCCATTTCATACAGCAGCCCGAATAGCATTGATGATGCCTGCTGAGGGCCAGAAGTGATGTCATAAAGCAGGAAGTGATGTCATTAGGCAGGTGATGTCATAAAGCAGGAAGTGATGTCATCAGAAATAAGCACTTTTTCTCACTTAGGAACTCATCACCTACAAATGGCTGAACAAAGAAAGCACAAATCATGATCATATTTTCAAGATATGGGAGAGTCCAATTATCAGATGGGGTGCCCTTTCAGCAGTGACACCTCAGCACAGCTGAGAGCAGCTGATGGTAATGTGGGAGAGCCCCAGGGCTGGATAAGACCTTTTGGGGGCCACATCTGGCCTGAGGACCATATGTTTGACACCCATGCTTTAGCCATTCACACCAGTGACCTCGAAACACATGACAGCATCCCAGTTTTTATGCCACCACCTGCCAGGGCATGAGTTCTGGCTGAGCAAGGCCTAGATAGGACTTGGCTACCAGCTACAGAGGTTTGGGCTGCAACTGGAAGATGCTGACTTCCATCTTTCAGGCTACCATCCTATCTACACTTACCTGGGAGTAAGCCCCACTGACTATAATAAAACTTACTTCTGAGTAGAGATGCATAAGATTGGGCTCTCCATGTTATTCTAAAAATAATCCTGGATGACAATCCTGCTTTAAACTTCTGCATTGTGAAGAAACTCTGCCTCTCTCAAATGTGGTTTTGGCTCATCTTTGACACAAGAGTTTCAGCAGAGGCAGCATGAAGTAATTGCACAGCTGAAATGGTATCTGTGGTAAGCAACGGAGAACAGGGGCCTGATCAATGGATCTCATCGTTTCTACAATCCGCAGCCTGTTTTTTAAATAAACCGGATAATTAGATTCAAACAAATGAATATCAACCCGTAATCCTGATGCACCGAGGAAATCTGGCACGAGCGGAGTTGCGCTGGGTTGTCAATTAGATGAAGACATAACAACTCAACCACAGGATGCGCCCATTACGTGTTTCTAACCAGTTTTTCGTTCTCCTTGCGATTGCCAATGGTTTATGATTATATTGCATCTGTCAGCAAAGAGCAAAAAAAGTGACTCCATATTGGAGGTTTTCTTGAACACCAGGGATATGGATTGGCATGAATCAGTGCGCCCTTGGACATAATGTGGCATCTGGAATGATACCCAGTTGAAGACACAGGAAATGCAGAGAGAGAGAAGTTACGAGGTTAGGAAACTGGGCCTTGGTTTAAGCAGAACAAGATGTAACTTTATAGCCTGTTTGCAAGCTACCATATTCTATTAGGGAACATTGTACCCATTAGTACACACAGAGCATTCAAAATAACCTACAATCCAATGAAAATTAAAAGACAAAGGAATGCTGACATCATTATGTCAGAAGCAATCATTCTCACCACCAGATGAAGTCCAGAGACAATGAAGTTAACTACTTGCTATTCATGTTGGAGGTTTAACTAGATGACCTATTAGGTTCCTTCCAACTCTATGATTCTATGATTCTATGTTAAGGTCTTATGGGAGGGGGCCGCAGGGCAGGTCCAAGGCTGGGACTGGGATAAGAGGTTTAGGATATATAACATAGGATTTGTTGCCCAGTTGTAGTGGGACACAGATAATATAATGTATTGGCAACCTTCAGTCTCGAAAGACTATGGTATCGCGCTCTGAAAGGTGGTTCTGGCACAGCGTCTAGTGTGGCTGAAAAGGCCAATCCGGGAGTGACAATCCCTTCCGCACCGGGAGCAAGTGCAGTCTGTCCCTGGTCTGTCTCCCTGGCTATGGGCCTTCCTTCTTTGCCTCTTAGCCTCAGACTGTTGGCAAAGTGTCTCTTCAAACTGGGAAAGGCCATGCTGCACAGCCTGCCTCCAAGCGGGCCGCTTAGAGGCCAGGGTTTCCCACTTGTTGAGGTCCATCCCTAAGGCCTTCAGATCCCTCTTGCAGATGTCCTTGTATCGCAGCTGTGGTCTACCTGTAGGGCGCTTTCCTTGCACAAGTTCTCCATAGAGGAGATCCTTTGGGATCCGGCCATCATCCATTCTCACGACATGACCAAGCCAACGCAGGCGTCTCTGTTTCAGCAGTGAATACATGCTAGGGATTCCAGCACGTTCCAGGACTGTGTTGTTTGGAACTTTGTCCTGCCAGGTGATGCCGAGGATGCGTCGGAGGCAGCGCATGTGGAAAGCGCTCAGTTTCCTCTCCTGTTGTGAGCGAAGAGTCCATGACTCGCTGCAGTACAGAAGTGTACTCAGGACGCAAGCTCTGTAGACCTGGATCTTGGTATGTTCCGTCAGCTTCTTGTTGGACCAGACTCTCTTTGTGAGTCTGGAAAATGTGGTAGCTGCTTTACCGATGCGCTTGTTTAGCTCGGTATCGAGAGAATGAGTGTCGGAGATCGTTGAGCCAAGGTACACAAAGTCATGGACAACCTCCAGTTCATGCTCAGAGATTGTAATGCAGGGAGGTGAGTCCACATCCTGAACCATGACCTGTGTTTTCTTCAGGCTGATTGTCAGTCCAAAATCTTGGCAGGCCTTGCTAAAACGATCCATCAGCTGCTGGAGATCTTTGGCAGAGTGGGTAGTGACAGCTGCATCGTCGGCAAAGAGGAAGTCACGCAGACATTTCAGCTGGACTTTGGATTTTGCTCTCAGTCTGGAGAGGTTGAAGAGCTTTCCGTCTGATCTGGTCCGGAGATAGATGCCTTCTGTTGCAGTTCCAAAGGCCTGCTTCAGCAGGACAGCGAAAAAAATCCCAAACAAGGTTGGTACAGATGACGGGGGCCATATCCTATACAAATTTCCAGCACTGATGTAGCTGTGCCAGTGGGGCATGTGCTGCATCCTGCTGTGGGGAGACAGTCATGGAGAGCTCCTCAGTGTAACAGAAAGGCAGGCTTAACCTGTAACAATGATTGCCAGGCTTGAACCCCTATCAGCCGGCAGCAGGGCTTTGCTGCCAGCTGATTGGCTGGCTGGCCTGAGGGGGCGGGACAACTGAGCTTGATCTAGCGCGCAGGCGCTAGACCTGGCTCGTTCGCTTACCTTGGGTCTTGGTTGAGGTTGCATCGTGCTGGAAAGTTGGATAGGATTCGGCCCTGGGGCTGCAATTCTATCTGCACTTACCTGGGAGAAAGCCCCCGTTGACTATAATGCGATTTTCTGAACAGACACGCCTAGGATTGGAGCTTGAGTGTCTCTCTCTCTCTCTCTCTCTCTCTCTCTCTCTCTCTCTCTCTCTCTCTCTCTCTCTCTCTCTCTCTCTCAAAGACACTGATGCTTATCCCTTTGGGGGCTTACCCTTTCAAATGGCCCCTTACCCTGAGGAGACCTCCAGCAGCCAAAACACCCCTGTGGACAAACCACGCTGGTTCCCCTTCATTGCTACACAGGAGGTTGAATGGGATTGGGCCATTAGTCTAGTAGCCCTAATCTGACTACTGATCGTGATCTGGATTCAAGACCTGGTTTACAACTGAGTTGTCTAGGATTTTTTTTTTTTCCTATTAAATATTGTAGAGATAGATTTCTACACATCTTCTAAATAGCTTCTGTAAAACTGTTTAGTGTGGCTTGAACCATACCTGAATGGTGTTTAAAAAAGCAGTGTGGTAGTCAGATGGGCTGCTGCTGATGGCTATCCCTGATCAGTTCCAAGGATTGGGGGCCTGTAGATGGTGCTGTAGAATTCCTTTCAAGGTCAGCCTTTATGGGAAGGCAAATAACAACCTCAAACAAGAATCGATCACAAGGGAATATTCCTTGCACTTGCGAGTGTTACTTAGAGAGGGCAATTTGCAGGGAGGAGATCACAAATCAGGTGACTTGAGCCTGAGTCACAAAAACACGTGTTTTTTGCTGACACGTGGATGTTTGAGTCAGGCATGTCACTGACTCACAGCCCAATCCTGAGCTGTCCAGAGCGTGGGACTGCCACAGTGCCAAATTGGCTACGGCAGCATCCAACATGCAACTGGGCAGACTTTCTTCCCCTTCCCCCGAGTAAAGCAAGTAGCCCAGTAATGGGGGCTACTCGATTCTACGGCAGCTCTTGAACCACCACAGAATCAGCAAGTCCCATGTTGGACCACGCAGTCTGACATGGGGCTCAGGATGTGGTGGGGCTGAGCTCCCCTGGTCCTGCCCTGCTTCCTCCCCTCGCCACGCCTTCCTCCCTCCGTCTCCCTGCCCTCCTCCCACCCTGGAATGTCTTCTTCCCCCTTTCCCCCACACCCTCACTTACCTCTCCAACGCCCGGCAGTCTGGGCAACTGCAGTGCAGTGGAATGCAGGCCCAATGCTGGAGCTTGCCCAGCTCAGGCTTGCATTCGGCTAGCTTCAGCACTGGGTCCATGGGAAGGGCTCACAAACATGCCTTACAGCACGTTTGCGACAGTGCGTGCCAGCAGTAAGCCAGTATGCGCTATTCAGAATCTGGCCCTTAGTCACTAACTCAGGTTTGAGCCACGGACTTGAAAATGAGACTCAGAATGTGTACAGACATGAGTCTGTCTGGGTGTGCTTACTTACTTTTGGGGGGGCATGAAACATCTCATGGGGCCATAATTCAGACCGGGTGAGCAGAAGGAGGAAAGTTCCTTCCAGGGGGGCAGGCAAAGATTAATGTTTTGCATTGAGCAGGAGGTGGAGGGAGGGAGGGAGCCTGTTTTGTCCATCTGTGAAGGAACCAATGATCATTGGATGAAGGATGCATGGTCTTTTTTTTTTCTTTCCTCTGGACGAGGGAGGGCAAAAGGAGGAGCCCAAGGGGATTCTTACCTTAGGATTGGCTGGAAGGGGGAGAAGGACACAGTCAAACTTACTTCTAAGTAGGCATGCCTAGGAAGGTGCTGTTACAAATCTATTGCACAACTTTGTGTATGCATTTTCCCATTGTGACTCTAAAATGGAAATTGGCCTCTGTTGCTGAGTTGCGCAGTTGAGATGTCAAGTGTAAGACGGATGGAGTTGCCTATATGGTTCGTGGAGGAGGTGAAACCTTGTCATATATTTATCGCCGCAGCATACAACAGAGCATTTTCAGACTTCTTCCAACTCTGGATATGTCTTTCAGCGGAAGGATTCATGGAAAAGAAAACCAAAAGACCTCTGTAACAGACAGTCTTTTCTTAAAACACTACCACGCATTCAAAACTATCAGCAGTGTTGAGAGATTGCAAACTTTGGCTGAAGAAAAAGCCTCCTCTATAACTATCGAGTAAGTTTGCAGATATAAAGTGATCTGTTAAGAGAGTAGACAATCTTTCTGCCTGTTGGAGGCAAGGACGAAAATGTGATTGTCCTGGTTGGCCACAGAGGCTTTGGCAAGCCTGATTATGGAACCCGTGTGTAGAAATCACGGTATGTTTGTTGTTGGAGTAACCTCATCGCTGCCATATGAAGAAAAATAGCTGTACACTCCATTCCTCTGACATAATATTAAAGGTATTGAATGCTGTGTTATGATCTTACAACCAGCCAGAGGCATCACTAGGGACTGTGTCACCCGGTGCGAGAACTCATTGCATCACCACTATAATGGATCTCCTCCCATACCAGATCATATAGAATAAATTACAATATCGCATGTCCAGCCTAAATACAGTGGCATCACTAGGGTTGGTGTCACACCCATAAACTTTATTTATTTTAATATATCACAGTACAGGTCACCCAGTCACCAACTAAAAACCAGTGGCCAGCTTGATGACATTCACACAACTGAATAAAAGTTCTAGTATTAGCTCTGATACATGGGTACAGTGTCACCTATTATGCTAGAATCATGTATTCTGAAAAGACACAGGGACATTGCCAAAAAGACAATGGAGCCGCCTGACCAAAGACAGCTGCCTGTCAATTGATCCCTGCTTTTGTGGGGGGGGGGGGGCTTGCTTGTAATCTCCATGGCTGACTGGAGACTGTCCTTTCCTCTTTATATATTGAATAGCTACCTGATTGCCTGTGGAGAGGCAAGAGAAGCAATGGGGATGGGTGTGAATGCCGGGGAACAATCGCAACAACTCACTCTCATGGGCAGCTGCTCGTTAAGGTTTGATAAGTGAGTAATAGTGAGAAAGGGTGCTGTCGCCTAGGTCGGGGGTTCCCGAGTTTTTTTTACACCAGGACCCACTTTTTGCAATGGCATCACTCAGGTTGATGTAACAAATCAGTAACCAACAAAAAGCCGGTAGCCAGCTTGATGACACACAACTGAATAAGAGTTCTAGTATTAGTTATGATTGAAGCAGATGAGAGCTGACTCTTACTAACACCTCACTGGTTCCCTGCTGTGTCGAAATAACACCTCGTTGTCTCTTAGAACAATCATTGGTCATTGGTCTCATCGGCCAGTCCACTTTTTGTTACATATGGCAGTTGTGTTTTCCTTTTCTAGTTATTTGTCCGCAATTTTTAATAGAATACAGACTTTTAAACACAAGTTGTTTTGGGTCACTTGCCCGCCCCGCTGAGCCTCCCCGCCTGACTGAGTGCTCTGCCCCCCCTCTAGTTACACCACTGTGTGTGTGGCCTTTTAAACATTAATGTGTGTGTCCCCGTATCCATGGGGGTTCAGTCCCCCTCCCCACAGATATGGAAACCATGGATACAGAGGAGCCTTATGAAAATAGCATCCCCTATGACACCCCCCCCCCGATGCAGAGTGACTCCTGGCAATAAAAAGGGTTATTTTTACATACAGGAGTTGGCTTTGTTCGTATGGCCCCTTTGAATCAGGAGAAGGATCCTTGCTAGGAATGTATCCCTTACAAAAATGAAGCATTGCATGACAGAATACTAATATAAACATGCTATGGTAGCCCTCACTGATATTTCCTTCTGTGGTTGGAGCCAGTAGAGTGTCACAGCTGCCATTGATCCTGCACATGATGAAAACATGAGCTTCGGGGTGAACAGAGAGTAAATGTTTTCTGCTGGTAACGCTGACTTCATAGGAGAGCCTGTTTTTTTCAACTCTGCCGTTGAACAGTCAGAACTCCTCCTCGGTGACCAAGAATGCCATGATGAAGTATTTGCAAAACATAAAGCAGACGCATCAAGGAGAGTCATTAAAAGCAAAGACAATTAGTCAGCCTAAAAAAACAACATGCAGAGATATACATGTCTAGCCCAGATACACACAGTAGCTGCAGTCTGGAATCGTTTACTCGAGGATTACTTTTTATCTATTAATAACATTTGAAAAATGACTCCCCGCCCTGAGCCTTGTTTCATGAGACAAGCATAACGTACAATCCGGAATGCAATCTTGACTATTCTTAATAGCCTTCTCATGATCATAAAGCCTCTCGAAGACTCTCCGTTTCAATGAAGGAAGGCCGTTTTGTCTTTCCCATCAGGTTTAGAGAAGAAAAATCTGAAATCTAGCTCTTTGGGACAGGAAAGAACCTTGTAGATCACTGGAGTTTTGATGACTCCCCTTCCATCCCAGGATATCAGATCCAGGTTGATCAATCAGAATCTTTTTTTCCTATTTTTTTTACATTAGAGAATGATAGCCATGGATTCATTTCAGACAATGTTCTCTCTGCCTGAACAGACTTGCACATTTAAAAGATGCACTGCGAGAGCTTTCCCAGTTGCATAGGCAGTTCCCCACACAACAGCTGGGCAATAGAAATAGCATCTAAGCTGGCCCATGTTAGAATTCTTTTTTTTTTTATTGTGACCCCATTAATTCATTTATTTTGTAAATAATTAACTGCTTTTGGAACTTGTGGTGCAAAAGGAGTGTATAAGTAGTAGTAGTAGTCATAGTAGCAGCAGCAGTAGTAGTAGTAGTAGTAGTAGTAGTCTTGTAAATAATAATACAAAGTGTGATAAATACACCAAAATGTATGGCCCAATCCTATCCAGGGCCAGCCTATGCAATGCAGGAATATAAGAACATAAGAACAGCCCCACTGGATCATGCCATAGGCCCATCTAGTTCAGCTTCCTGTATCTCAAAGTGGCCCACCAGATAACACACCAGATAACCAGATAACAAGAGACCTGCATCCTGGTGCCCTCCCTTGCATCTGACATAGCCTGTTTCTAAAATCAGGAGATTACACATACACATCATGGCTCGTAACCTGTAATGGATTTTTCCTCCAGAAATTGGTCCAATTCCCTTTTAAAGGCATCATGGCCAGATGCCGTAACCACATCCTGTGGCAAGGAGTTCCACAGACCAACCACATGCTAAGTAAAGAAATATTTTCTTTTATCAGTCCTGACTCTCCCAACACTCAATTTTAGTGGATGTCCCCTGGTTCTGGTGTTATGTGAGAGTGTAAAGAGCATCTCCCTATCCACTCTGTCCATCCCCTGCATAATTTTGTATGTCTCAATCATGTCCCCCCTCAGGCGCCTCTTTTCTAGGCTGAAGAGGCCCAAACACTGTAGCCTTTCCTCATAAGGAAGGTGCCCCATCCCAGTAATCATCTTAGTCGCTCTCTTTTGCACCTTTTCCATTTCCACTATGTCCTTTTTGAGATGTGGCGACCAGAACTGGACACAATACTCCAGGTGTGGCCTTACCTTCGATTTGTACAACAGCATTATAATATTAGCCGTTTTGTTCTCAATACCTTTTCTAATGATCCCAAGCATAGAATTGGCCTTCTTTACTGCCGCTGCACATTGGGTCAACACTTTCATCGACCTGTCCACCACCACCCCAAGATCTCTCTCCTGATCTGTCACAGACAGTTCAGAACTCATTAGCCTATATGAGAAGTTTTAATTCTTTGCCCCAATGTGCACAACTTTATATGTACTTACATTGAAACACATCTGCCATTTTGCTGCCCATTCTGCCAGTTTGGAGAGATTCTTCTGGAGCTCCTCACCATCACTTCTGGTCTTCATCACTCGGAAAAGTTTGTTGTCATCTGCAAACTTAGCCACCTCACTGTTCACCTCTGTCTCCAGGTCATTTATGGAAAAGTTTGAAAGCACCACTCCCAGGACAGATCCTTGGGGCACACCACTTTTCACCTCTCTCCATTGTGAAAATTGTCCATTGACACCCACTCTCTGTTTCCTGGTCTTCAACCAGTTCCCAATCCAAGAGAGGACCTGCCCTCTAATTCCCTGACTATGAAATTTTTTTTCTGTAGCCTTTGGTGAGGGACCATGTCAAATGTCTTCTGAAAGTCCGGATATATAATGTCCATGGGTTCTCCCACATCCACGTGCCTGTTGACCTTTTCAAAAAATTCTAAAAGGTTTGTGAGGCAAGACTTACCCTTGCAGAAGCCATGCTGATTCTCCCTCAGCAAGGCTTGTTTGTCTATGTGTTTTGAGATTCTATCTTTGATGAGGCATTCCACCATCTTACCCAGTATAGATATTAGGCTGACCGGCCTATAGTTTCCTGAGTCCCCTCTCCTTCCCTTTGGTGTGACATTTGCTATCCTCTAATCCTCTGGCACCGTGGCCGTTTTGAGGGACAAGTTGCATATTTTAGTCAAGAGATCAGCAACTTCATTCTTCAGTTCCTTAATAACTCTTGGGTGGATGCTGACCCAGCAACAGCTGCATCTAGCAGGCCAGCTGGGGACCATGCCAGCCAGGAGAAGAAAGTAAAGAACATTTTTAATTACCACCCTCTCCACTCCCTGGTCCCCTATGGGCCTATACAGATCTATGCCAGCTATTTTGTTGGTGCGGATCTATTAGGCTGAAGGGGACATCACGGGCCTGGGACAGATCCCACAAACACTGCTGCCAAGGAGATGCACCCCGTCCTGACCCTCCCCAGCCCAATCCTCCCCTGAACCTACATCTCTGCTGGCCAGGATCTGCCAACAGGCAATCTTTGGACCGCTGTTGGCAGTGTGTAGCCTGCTGGTTGTTGTGCTGGCACACACACTCCACAGAAAAGCCAAGCACCTCCTTTGGCAGCAGCCAGGGCACCACACCAATAAGATTGGACCATTTGTCTGTCCAACCTGGCTCTTAGACTATGGGAATAACATAGACACCCACTGGTTCCCCTTACTATGCCTTGTGCTGCTTCCGAGAATCTAAAGTTCCCTTTGAACTTCCGTTTCCATTGTGATGGCTCCCACACTGACCTGGATATGTGCCCATGCAGAAGTGTGGTTTCCTGGCATGCTTACCAAGCGTATAAGCTACAGACCGCCTGAGGTGTGAGTGTCATTTGTGCGGTTTGGAAAGCTGCCAGGAGGCTGGAAAGTGGGGACAGAAGTCATGATAGCTATCCAAACTGTTGCAAGAGCTTCCCTCACCAGGAATGACAGGATCGGTAGAGATGCTTCCAAAATTCTCTTTTATTTGGGATTTCTTCCCAAACGTTGACATTTCAAATTACCTGATCTCATTTCCTAAGCGGAATAAAAGCATTAGAAACACAGACATTGTTCTTTGTTTCCAGTTCTCGGTTTCCAAATTCAAAAGTTTGCTGCGGCTTTCAGTTCCTTTGTATCTGTTGCTCTCTCAGCACCCACGCCTTGGGCAAACGCTGCCAAAAAGCAATTGCGATGTGATTGTACATGAGTGGTACTTTGCAAACAGCACTTGCGCAAAGCAATCGGAGTCTAGGAAAGGGGCACTGTGCCCTCCAAGATGTCCACGCTGGTGCGCGGACCCCTTGGCGATGACATCATAATGCCATCGCCAAACATCCAGGCCAAGCTCGTCTGTGCACCTTAGGGGGAACACTGGAAGGAGGAGGTGTTTTTAACCGTTTGCCCCCCATTTGGCATTCGGAACAAAGATGCCCACAACAGCAGCTTTTCACACAGGGCAAATAGCAGTTTTGGGGAGGAGGAAATTTCATTTAAAACAGAAGGGCAACCATGTGTTGCAAATCAGATTAATTGGGCCACCCGTCTCAGTTTAGGAAAAGCAGCAGTAAGTCCTTCCTCCCATTAAATGGCACCTTCAAATAAATTAACAGTGCAATCCTAGACATGTTTACTCAGAAGTAAGCCCCAGTGGATTCAATGAGGCTTGCTCCCAGGAAAGTGTGTGTTGGATCACAGCCAAACAGCTCAAATATTCTCCCTGGGGAGGCAGCCACCAGAACGCATGTGGCATCCTGCAGGGGGGGAGACCGGCCCAGAGATCTCCTCCAAGAAAAGGAACATTTGTTTCCTTGCCTAGGGGTAAGACTCTGCTACCTGTATGGGTCTACTATGACCTGTATCAGCAATGTAGCTTGCGCAAGTCCAAGTGGACCAGCGAAGGTGTATTGAGGCCAGGAAAAGGGATAGGATATCACAGAGCCACTGCCACCACCTGCTTCCCCATCTCTGTCACTTCCTACCCCTCCCTGCCCCATTCCTTCCACCACCCACCTCCCTCCCATCTCTTGCACTGAGTCCCAGAGTTGGGGGGTGTGGACAACCACTGGCACACTGCCACAACCACTTGCTGCTTGCTTTGGCAGCCCAGCTGGCCGCAAAACAGTGTGTCACATTTTGCGACAGCCATTAAGGACCTTATGCTGCTGGAACATTGGTTCGTAGGAATGTGCCAGAAGTCACAGACAGCAGCAAGACTCCAGTACACCCGGCGTGCCACCTGTAGTCTTTCAAAGAGGAGCACATCGCTGTACAAAAAAATGGGTCACATTTTGATGGGCCTTGGCCAGTGTGGCTGGTGGAGAGTTCCGCTTGCTGAAGGAAGGCAGGGGGTCCTGTAAAGTGGAAGGTAAGGATGAAGTCGCTCACAGACTATCCAGTTCCATAAGTCACATGCATTAAAAAATCAAGACCAAAGGAGAGTGCATAAATCACCGGGCCCTCCCAATTTGTGCTCAGGACATTAACTGGGATTTTATTGCAACTCTTTTCTGTGGCGTTCCATAAAAACAGCATCTGCTGCGCGATCAGCAGCATGGGAGCCAGACCTTTCTCGGAGTGCAGCACACGTTCAGAAAGAAATGTGCTCGCGATCAAGCCCGTTGAACCATTGAACCTGCTTTACCACATTTTAGAAGGGGGGGGAGAGATTATGTTCTCTGTAATCCAATCATCCACCCCGTCCCCTACTTTTTAAATCAAAAACATGGCCAGTGCATTAGAAAGGGAAGTTGGAGGACAAGATGAGAGGGGAGACAGTAGCCAAATACAGAATCCATAATATTTACATTAATTGGTCAATTATAAGCTGTTAGGACCTGAGCTTACCAAGTTCTCTTTTAACGGAATAAGCTTTTGGATGGAATTACTTTGATAGTGGACGCGTGAGACTGCTGATCTATGGACATTAAAATATTATGTGGCTTGAGTTGCATGAGTGGCCCGGGAGAGGTGAGGGCTGGCTGCGATTATAGGAAGCACATGCCAGCCTTCCATGGAAAATAATAGCTGGCACACTGCAGTACATGTGCAGCCAATAGCAAGCCTGGGAAGGGTACGGAATGACAAGAGTTTCATTGCACCATGAAGCAGTGGTGTAGATAATGGGGGGGGAGGTTGGGGGTACATTTGCCTGGGTACCATGCCTTGTTGGGGTGCCAACCTGCATCTCTGAGAGTGGATCCGAGGCAAAAAAAGCAACCTTTAGAAGTTCAAGGAGGCCACTTGCGCCCTCCCTGGACCTTGGACCACCTCCCAGATGAATTTGACTCTGGGGGAGTGTTAAAAAATTTTGTGTCGCAGTTACATCACTGTAGCAAAGAAATTCTGGTTCATGCATGCAGCCGAGCACCAGTGTATGTGTGTTTTGCTTTGTTTTATACAGTTTGCTTTGGCTATTAAGTAATATTAATCTTAAATTCTTTTCTAGGTTCACACATATGAACTAAAATCCCTCCACATTTTTCATGAGCTTTTAACCAAAAATGCTTGCTAAACATGAGCAAAATATATGCGGTTCTGTTGCAAATCATGGCAATTGTTGGCTAGAGAAACTTTGTTTTTCTCCTCTAATGAGGTGCATTAGTCAAGAGCCAAAGGACCTTTGACCCTAAGATCAAGTGGCTACTCTGGAGGGAGAACACACAGTACAGGAGAGGATGGTCTGATAGGAGGCAGCTGGAAGAAGGAACTTAGCATCTACTCACACTGAGTAATCCTTGAAAACTCATGCAGGGTATATGCAAGTAACAATCATGTCTTCTAGTAAAAAGATTTTTATAACCTAGCTAGAGTTGGTGGGGGAAAGGGCTCTGGCTTCATTACTCAATCTGTGGAGTGAAGAAGATTAATGTATGTTCAACGGGCCCAATCCACCAGGCACTTCCTCTGTACCATGTGCCCTATTTGAAGGAATGGGAACTGTGCTGGAAAACTCCTGTGGCTTGTGTCCCAGTTTAAAACTGGCAGATCCATACATAACTTTGCATATTCGGTGCTCCAACAGATTACCAGACAGACAAATGCAATACTGGACAATGTGACAATGTTTTTCTATGGTTATAAAAGCCTGAAATACAATGCCTGTTAAGCAGATAGTGAAAAGAAAACTGCTTTAACTCAACCGTGGGGGTTTCTTCCCTAGAAAGTATTATTTTTTATGAGATTTTTGCACAGTCAGGTAGGTGTTATTGACTGGTATGTTTTACCCAACATCAAGTCCTTCCCAAGGACCTGGGATGCCTGGATTCTATTCTGGGTTGTCAACCTTCAGTCTCGAAAGACTATGGCATAAGCCTACAGCACCTTGTATTCCCAGGCAGTCTCCCATCCAAGAACTAACCAGGCCTGACCCTGCTTAGCTTCAGAGATCACACAAGATCGGGCATGTGTGATTCTATTCTATTTTGATATTATCAATACTGTTGCAAAATGTAAGCTGTTCCCAGTAGAGCTACTTTTTGCAGTTGATTGATGGTAATTTCTGTGGCCCCGATGCCATTCAGGTGCTCTTCAAGGTGTTTTGAAATAGCGCCGAGGGCACCAATCACCAATGGGATCACTTTGGTCTTCTTCTGCCACAGCCTTTCCATTTCGATTTGTAAATCTTTGTATTATTTTCCCCCAGTTCTTCTTCTTCCACTCTGCTATCACCTGGTATTTCTCTATCAATGATTTTAACTTGTTGTTAGTATGAAAGTTGCCCAGTGTATACATAGGTCAAGTTATCTTTTCAATGAACTGGATCTTAAGATCTCTTCCCCTGATCAAAGGTGCTTCTTCCAAACTCAGGAGCCTTCCTCTGAAGGATGCCCTTCCCTTCAGCGGTGGGGTGGGGGGAGGGAGGATAGGATTGGGCCCTTACTTTCCATTCCCTACTGTTACTAAGGCCACAGCTACATGTCAAGTTTATACAGTTTCCATTTTATTCATGGGTAGCAGCTGAGCAGAGCTGTAGCATGGCAATAGAAGGCATTTAAACCTTTACCCTTGTTCTGTTTTCTCACCAAAAGCAGAGTCATTGAAATAGGTGCTTAATCTTGATTGCTTGCTACAATGCCAGAGCACTGTTCTCGATGGGAAAATGGTGTGAGTTAACTGGTACCTCTGTTCCTCAACCCCTGTCCGTGCTATGACCCCTTGGGGCTGCTATGCATGAATAAAACTATTCATGGAATGCTCCTGGGTCACCAACAACAGGTGCCGACAAATCTCATCCCAGAGCTTCTCAGCCTTCATGATTCTCCCATTCAGCCTCCATTAAGAACATGCTGCCCAACAACACAGCCACAAGACCGTTGCCTCTTTTCCCACCTGTCACAATGAATGAATGGCCAGCAGATTGTGACTGAAACTGTATGTAAGAAGATCCTTACTGGGCCAGGCCAAAGGCCCATCTAGTCTAGCTTCCTGTATCAAACAGTGGCCCACCAATGCCTCAGGGAGCACACAAGACTATGCATCTGGCATTCTGAGGTAGCCTACTTCTAAAACCAGGAGGTTTCACATACCCACCATGACTTGTAACCTGTGATGGACTTTTCTTCCAGAAATCTGTCCAATCCCCCTTTAAAAGGCATCCAGGTCAGACACCAGCACCACATCTTGTAGCAAGGAGTTCCACAGATTAAGTCATCCTGGAAGAAGTTGAGGAAGAAAAGCAGCATAGCTGAGGAAGATACAGAACCACCCATTCCTGAAGGCACCATAGACTACACAATCTGCAAGTAGTATTTGGAAATGTGCCCCCCACCCCATATCTGCAGGAAGATAACACAGGCCAACACACATTTTGCTTCCTTAAACATTACACCAATTCCTGGGTATATTTGGGGTGCCAATTCCAAAAATGGCATCCGTTTTGCCCTATCACGTCTAGTTTTGGAGACGCGGCATAGCCTCTTTAGTGAATGGTTCAAGCAGCTTCCTCATGAGGAAGCATACACCATGGATTCCTCATGAGGAAGCTGCCTGAACCATTCACTAATGAAGCTATACTATATCTCCAAAACTAGACATGATAGGGTAAAACGGATGCCATTTTTAGAATCTGCACCCCAAATTCATATCAAACCACCATAAAGTTTGGGAAAAACTCTTCTGACCCTCAATTTTGTAGGCCTGTGTGCATTCCAACCTTCTTATCTCCTCCCCAAATTTCAAATATTTTAAAAACACAATCGAGTTTTTGTCTGGAATGATCAATGGCATATCCAAAGCACAGCAAACTTGTTTTGTGATCATCCTTGGAGATCAACAGTTTCCTTGTTGTCTAGTTTACATTGGCCAAAGTAACCAAAATGCAAACATTCACTCCCCCCTTATTTATAATTGCTGCACTGAAGCGGATCCTGCCTCCCTTCTGGAAGAATAAAATCAAGTTTTGTCCAGGACCATATTTTATTTACAAGTGCAACCATCACATGGTTTGTTATAATATAAATCCTAGAAGCAGCGCAGTTATTCTGTTTATTGTAAATGGGAGATGGCTTTTAAAGTACACTCCAGGGAGGATTCTGAGACATCTGGCTAGAGATGTATGGCTTTTGCCTATGAAATTGGGGGTTTTGAATAATGGGCTTTGCACAACTAGCAGAACCATTGACTTACTAATGGCAGAGAACATATGAATGAAACACAGAGCTTCATGGCAAAGGAACATATGTAAAGAAAGGTACCTAGCAGTTCACACCGACCGTGCAAAAGACTGTTTCCCAATATACCTTCTCAGCAAGACAATGCATTCAATGACTGAGGGCAGCAAAGGCATTCTCAATGTAGGTTCAAGCTAGTATCATATGCACATGGGAGTAAGCCCCCTAAAGTTCAAACCAGTCAATAACACCTACTTTCCGGGGTGATAATGGTACTTTTGTGACACTTTCGGGCCAGCACAAGGGACTCGCGTTGAGCCAAGGGCAGGATTGTGTCCTTAGTCACACATCTTCCCCATCACTAATATGTCATATTTTTCTACCTGAACCTCTAAAATTATCATGATCAGTAACTATAGAATATTGGATGAGATCTGCCTTTTTTCCCTGATAAGGATACCTGAGATGACTTAACAATCTGGCTGAAATATTATTAAATATTGTTCACTGACAATGAACTGTCCGTGGAGTCTGCTGATATGTCATTCTGTGTTTGCTTCACATAGCACATTTTCTTTCGCAAATAATCACTGTTCCGTTTTGTGTTTTTTTTCATATTCTTTTCTCTTTTCAGATGCTTTTGCTCAGATTCGGCTTCCGGGGCTCTGACATAACGGCATCTGTGCTTTTCAACGCAATGCTCGTGCCACTCCTTGCACACAGCTCATCCATCATGCTCTAGTAGAACATGATGAGAATTAAAAATGCAACATGAGAGTGGATGGAGCTTTTACCCTCCCATCCTTGGGGGCACAGATGCTGGCACAGACCCTGATGAGGAATGATCTATCGTGGCAAAACCCTACAAGAAGGGTACAAATGGGTGTTTCTGGTGATTTGGCTTATGTCATGGGATCAGATGCACCTATTTTTCCATGTCCTGATGAAACCGGTAACTTGTCCAAAGATAAAATGACTCCAGGCTCTTGCCATACCAACTATTTTGCAAGTAGCATTTATTAGAGCTGCTTTGTCTTTGGGGTTGGCTGTGATTCATTCCTCTTTTGTGTTTTTATTTTGGTATTGATTGTATTGATTATTTTTCATGTTTCATTGTCTTTTACCTTGCACATGCCTGATCTCGTCTGATCTCGGAAGCTAAGCAGGGTCAGGCCTGGTTAGGACTTGGATGGGAGACCGCCTGGGAATACCGGGTGCTGTAGGCTTATACCATAGTCTTTCGAGACTGAAGGTGGCCAACCATTATTATGGAGGTCATGAGCTGCTCTAGCTCCTTTTTTGTAAGAAGACTGGCAGGATAGAAATCTTTAAAAATAAATACATTAATGATTACAGGTGAGATCCATGGTTTTCATGCAGCCTCTCTGTGAACCCCAAGGGTCTTTGGAAGTTTGTCAAGCCTTCTTGGATAAAGGGCACAATCCTATGCAGGTCTACTCAGAAGTAAGTCCTATTGAAGTAAGAACTTAAGTACTTAAGTAAGAACTTAAGTAGAAGTAAGAATTTACTCCCAGGAAAGCCTGGTTAAGATTGCAGTCAAAGACTGATAAGGGCAGACAAGTTCCAAGGAAAACAGCATGTCCACCATTAACAGTATATTCCTGTATGCCATTATGCCATAATGGAATACTGGTCACCTTAGGGGGGGAGGATTTGTAGGTTACTTGGGGTAACAGTGAGGTCCAACTGACTGGGCTGCCATGCTACATTATTAAGATACTTCAACAAAGCCTAAGCAAGTATGCTGGATATAGCATACTTATATGGGCTGGTTATAGCCAGCAATTGGCGATCTAGCCAAAATCCAGGGAGTCACAGAGATACCATCATAGGGTTCTTGCTTTTACAAGCAATGTTTTCTGGAGCTGAACTGGTTTAATTTGCTCAAGGCCAAGAATGGCAAGATGTTTCTTCAGACTTCTGGGCACTGCTCCAAGGGCTAAAATGACAATTGGCAAAATATTTACCTTCTTCTCCCAGAGATGTTCAAGTTGTGGTTGCAGGTCTTAATGTTTTGTGGTGGTGATGATGGTGATATGTTACTTCTTTTCAACAACAACAACAACTTCATAAACTGGCTTACACAGCAAGTTGTAATTGCAATGTGTTTTTGCAACTCGGACTCGAGTCACCTGACTCAAGCTCCCATCCCTGACCTTTTGTAGGAATGAATAAGGGCACATTCCTAACTAAGTCTACTCAGAACTAAGTCCTATTTTGTTTAATAGGGCTTACTCTCAGGAAAGAGTGTTTAGGATTGCAGCCTAAATGCATTCTATAAACTTTAGACAACGGCCAGTGGCAAACTTAGTTTTAAAACACATGCAAAGTTTCCACTACCCCAGTGGGAATCCGAATCTCTGGTTTTACTAATGCAAACCATTTCTGCAAGGGGGAGGTAAGGGGAAACAATCACCCCTTTGAGAAGCAGGTCAATTCTGGCTCATCCTCCAGGTCCAAAAATTAGTGCCTGTGGCTGTAATCCTATGCACATTTTCATGGGGAAAAGCCCCAGTGAAAACGGTGGAGCTTCCTTCTGCTTAAACCTGCAAAGGGTTGCACTGCATGGGTGTTGGACTTTCGGCTGGAAGTCCTGGGGTCTCCCTACTCCTACAGATGGTTTGAAATAATGATTGCAGAGCAATGTGTAAGAACTCAACCCAGTCTGCACATGTGTGCAGCAATGTGTAAGACACAACCCAGCCTGCGCATCCAGAAGGTAACCATTCGCCCACATGCTTCTGATCCCAGACTTCAGTTCTTTTGCTTGCCATCTTCCCATCACATGTCAGAGATTTGATAAGGTGAGAACTCTTTTTTTTTCTTGGCCTTCTGTAGCAGTAACAGCCAGGAGGAGATGGGGAGCTGGAAAGGCAAAGTGCTTGATCATCCCATGGGTTGCTAGGGATGAGGAACGAGGCAGCCCATCCAAAGATGATAACGGCAATGTGGTGTTAGTTGTTACAGGAGTTAGAGCTCAGGATCAAAGGCTCCGAAGGAAGCAAAATTTGACCAGGGGAAAAAAATCCATCCATTGGGAGTGAGGGTCACTGAGCTCGGGATGAACAAAAGGAAAAAAAGAGCCCATGAAAACATCTGCAAACTGTTCTGGGGAAGGGGAAGAAGAAAGGAGGGAAAGGAAGGAAGCCTCCTCCCCCACATGCTAAACGACTTGTACTCAGAGAGCTACATTTATGTGTGCACGGCTCCCTCTTTGATTCTTGTCCACATTGCAAGAGAGATAACCAGATCCCAACCTAATTCTTTTTCTGCACTGATTTCTAAAATAAGTCTTCAAAACAACAAGTCCCAGAAACGATGGAGGGTTGTCACAGAACTGTGTGTAAAATTCTGCACAAGGGCAGGAGAGGGAGGATCTCAGTGGTAGCAGTGGCCACCAAGATCCTTTGCCCCCCAGTCCTTGCCTGAAAAGCCCCCTTGGTCCTACCAGATTGCCAGCCCAATCCTATGCATGTCTACTCAGAAGCAAGTCCCACTGAGTTAAGCATGCATAGGATTGCCCAGGAAAGTGTGCATAGGATTGCACACTAACACCATCAAATGCTGGTGTATATCTAAGTACAGGTTGAGTCTGTGTATCAGCAGATTTTGGATCTGTGAATCTGGCTCAACATGGGTCCCCTGGACCCCCGTTGAGCAGGATTCGGCCTAACCCGAAGCCACCTGAGGCAACCAGAGCTGTGCTCTAGTCACCTCCTGAGGCTCTTCTGAGGCCCGTGAAGGCCATGAAAGTCCTCCTTGAGGTCCTAAAAGATCACTTCCAGTTTTTGGCCGAAAACCAGAAATACCCTTCTGGGACCTCCAGATGCCATTAAGAGGCTCGTAAAGGCCGCATGCAACCCTCACAGGTGTCAGAGTGGCTACGGACATGATTAGAGCAAGATTCTGGCTGTGTTTGGAGCTCAGTGGTGCCCAAAATCCGCGCTATTTGATTTCATATGGAATTCAGTGTTCATGAGTAGTCTGGGAATGGAACCCTCACAGATAAGGAGGCAACACCTATAGGCCCATTGGGGACCAGAAAGCAGTGCAGTAGGTAAGTGAAAAAATTCACCCCACAGGACGCAGCAAGACATGGTGACGAGGGTGAGGCAGGGCGGGGCTAGAGAGGGAGGATTGGGTCTGGGATGGGGTGGGATCAGTGCTGCTGATATCCTGTCCCTCTTCCTGGGCCCAATCCTACTGCCTGTGCCCACCTCACCGTAGTATACAGTGTTTGGTATTTTGGTTATGCTGTATTGGTGGGGGGCGAACGAATGGAGAGGTTTGGGCTGTCAGTGTTGATGAGTTTGTTAGATGGTTAGCCTACTGGATTTTGAGTACTCAGTTTAAATTTTGGAACGGCATTTCTCTTTCGTCATGTGCTCTTCTGCCAAGCAGGTCCTTCAAGGGTAATTCCTCCCTATCTTTTGACAGTGGGAACGGATACAGCTAGAGACAGGATGTAAAGCTGAATCCTTCATGCTTTGTTTTGGAGTCCTTGGATGGCGTTCCCTTGTGCTGGAGAGGCTGTGGTTTCACCAAGGTCACAAGATTAATTTCATCTTTACTAAATTGCACTTGCAGACTTCCTGAGAGAGTCTCTAGCACACTCTTTGCACATTGTGCCTGAAAGTACCTCCTTGGACCATTTCCCATGATCAACAAGCCTCCATGAATGTCCGTGGATATGCTTTATAGAATTACAAACTGATAATGTGTTGTGTATAGCAGTGGCTCTCAATTGTTTAGCACTGGGATCCACCTTTTAGAATGAGAATCTGACAGGACCCACGGAAGTGATATCATGACCGGAGGTGACATCATCAAGCGGGAAAATTCTTAACAATTCTAGGCTGCAATCCTACCTACACTTACCCAGGAGTAAGTCCCATTGACTATCATTGTTAAAAGCATATACATTTGTATTGGCAACCTTCAGTCTCGAAAGACTCTGGTATCGCGCTCTGAAAGGTGGTTCTGGCACAGCGTCTAGTGTGGCTGAAAAGGCCAATCCGGGAGTGAAAGCATATACATAGTAGCCTGTTAAAAGTATAGATCTGTAACTTTTCCCCAAATGGAGTCATATAGCATCAAGACTAATATATTAAAAATAAAATATTGAAATGAATGGGGACCCACCAGGTATTGGCTCACAACCCACCTAGTGGGTCCTGACACACAGTTTGAGGAACATTTGTATAGAGGACAACAAGGCAAACTGTGAATGTACCCAATGAAGGACAAAATTAACTTGTGCTATTTGGTTAGAGTCATAACATACAGGGGGAAAAGGCAGAGAAGATACAGAAAAATAGAACTGAAATAATAAAGAGTAGAAGTTCCTCTGCAGAAGTCAAAGTATTTGGGCTTATTAGTTTAGAAAGAGGTCATTTAGAGCAGGGGAATATGACCCTTGTTTATAAAACTTTGAATGGGGAGGAGTATGACTAGAGAATGTTTTCACTCCCATAATACCCAAAATTGGAATCACGTAAAGAAATTGACCGGAAGCAGGTTCAAAAAAAACTGGAGGGAGCATTTCTTCACACGGGGCATGGTTAGCTTGTTGAATTCACTGTTGCAAGCCCTAGTGTAGTCTTCTTCAACCTTGGAGTCGTGAGTGTAATCAGGTCATAACGCTTCAGTTGTGGGGTTGATAAATTCCCAATTTATGGGAATGAAAATGCTTGAAGACTACTGGATTAGAGCACCACCAGGTAAAGAGGTGGCAGAGGTGTAACTTGGGTGGCATGGGGGGGCAGGTGGTCTTGGCACCAATTGAGGCAGGGCACTGGATGTGGTCAAACAGGTGGGTGGCAAAGGCAAAGAGCAGCAGCAACTATGGGCCCTCCCACCCTCTGCTTTGCAGATGCACTGGGGGATTCATCTGGTGTACCTCTTCAGCGACCAGTAGATTGTGTTCCAGTCCTGCTCAGGTTCTTACCAATTGTGCTAAAATAGCTTTCACTCGTGCCAGGCTTCATGGTAACTTTTTCTGCTTTCTCTAATAAGAATATTTGTATTATGGTGCTGGGAGGGCATAATGGGGTGGGGGTGGGCAGATAGGGTCCTGGGGACTACAGTATGCAGCACATGCCCCACTGGCACAGCTATGCCAGTGCTGGAAAGTTGGTTAGGATTGCGCTCTAAGAGAATTAGCCCATTTCATGGAGAATAGATATAGCAGCTGCTGTTAGCCATGGTAAATAAATGGTACCTTCATGTCATATGTGCCAGATCGGTGCTCTCCTTGGCTCAGTGTGGTCTTCGATGACTAGAAGTGGCTAGTCAGGGTTGCAGATAAGAGCAATTCCCAATCTCAGTTTTACCTGAAGATACTCGGGATTTTACCTAGGGCCTTCTGCCTGTAGGACCTGATCCAGGTCTACAGAGCTTGCGTCCTGAGTACACTTCTGTACTGCAGCGAGTCATGGACTCTTCGCTCACAACAGGAGAGGAAACTGAGCGCTTTCCACATCCTCGGCATCACCTGGCAGGACAAAGTTCCAAACAACACAGTCCTGGAACGTGCTGGAATCCCTAGCATGTATTCACTGCTGAAACAGAGATGCCTGCGTTGGCTTGGTCATGTCGTGAGAATGGATGATGGCCGGATCCCAAAAGATCTCCTCTATGGAGAACTCATGCAAGGAAAGCGCCCTACAGGTAGACCACAGCTGCAATACAAGGACATCTGCAAGAGGAATCTGAAGGCCTTAGGGATGGACCTCAACAAGTGGGAAACCCTGACCTCTGAGCGGCCCGCTTGGAGGCAGGCTGTGCAGCATGGCCTTTCCCAGTTTGAAGAGACACTTTGCCAGCAGTCCGAGGCAAAGAGGCAAAGAAGGAAGGCCCATAGCCAGGGAGACAGACCAGGGACAGACTGCACTTGCTCCCGGTGTGGAAGGGATTGTCACTCCCGGATTGGCCTTTTCAGCCACACTAGACGCTGTGCCAGAACCACCTTTCAGAGTGCGATACCATAGTCTTTCGAGACTGAAGGTTACCAATATACAATCTGCCTCAAAAGCAAGTGCTCTGCCACTAAGCTGTGGGACTTCTGGGTCTAGAAGCAGGAGATGCCATTACCGTTCTGTCTTGTTTTTGAACTTCCAGAGGCATCTAGATGTTCCAAGTGCATAGAGCTGCTGTCGGAAATAGAACGGCAGGCCTTGATTCAATCCAGCAAGGCCATTCTTATGGAAGCAGCATAGAAGCCTGGAACTTTTTGTCTTACATTGTCCAGTCTAGTTTAGAAATGCATGACTTATCGTCGAAAGGAAGAGACTTCAGAGGTCTTTGTCCCTTCTTCATGCCTTCCCATGACAGCCTTTGACAATCCTTTGACCTTTGACCCATTCATAAATTAAAACATAAAGCTGCTAAGGAGTTCTGAACACTTGCAGTGTGGTCCTGTGTGACTGCTTGGGGAATTTGTGTTTGGTGCTGCTCCAACCCTAATTGATGGCGAAGAGTCAATGTCTTGTGGTCACGCAGCAGAGCTGAGATTCCTATCTTCTCGACAAACTTTTGCAGATGGTCTACTGTAACAGGGGTGCTTTTTTTGGAGTTAGCTGTTTACTCACAACATACCAGTGGCAGGGAGTGGGGAGGACTCGGACTCTTCTTGTCCTTCCCACTTCTTTGATGAAGCATTGTAAGATAAGAATCAGTGCATCTGTAACTTCCGCCCCCGGGATAATCACAGGTTACATACTTTTATCCATGCACTCACAAACATCTAGTAACTCACATGGCAGACAAGGGTATGCTACTCCTTCTAACCATTTCGTCTTAATTTAATTTCCCTCCAATGATAAGATTTTCATTGGAGTGGATGGAGAGCCGGGCTGAGAGTGAACTGGATTCAGTCCCATTCGTTGTGACAGACTCATTGTATAGCAGGGGGCCATTTGTAAAAAAAAAAAAAAAAAAAAACAAGTCAAGCCCTGATTAGTTGTTGTGAAGGCAAACATTGAAAAAAGACCACCAAAAAATTAACAAATAGTTAATTAAGAGTAGGTGATTACCTATAAGACTGATAGACTATTGTGGATGATTATATATTTTAAACTTGAATGAGTCTGGTTTCTTCTGGAGCAGTTCTTCAAATAGAATTGTCCTTTTTCTGCTGCAGTCAGAAATGTGATGGGTGATGGTCTTCTTGGCATGGGGATACAGTGATAGGAAACTATCTTTGGAATTCTGGACTACCGTACAGCTGTTAACAGCCCAGGAGTCTTGCTAAAAACTGAGATTTCCGTCCATTTTGGTACTGAAATGGAGTGGAAAATGTTTGCACCCAGTAGGAAACCTGGTCTGTTGAGATTGGCCCCTAGTTCCCAACAGAGCAGTATCCCTGAAATGCCCCGCTTGCCTTCCAAATGGCTTCAGCCTTCTTCTCTTGAAATTCCCTTGGGATATTTAATGCAGGGTGACAGTCAGTACCATAAATACCAGGTAGCTGGTTGGCTCGTGCGATTATTGCAAGGTAGTCACGGGCATAGCAAAAGCTCGCTCTCGCAGCCCTTGGTTGAAAGGCGCCTCCCCCAGAGGAGTTTGTTTATAAATGGCTTTGGTCCACTTGACAAGGTCAAATCCATTCTCTTAATGATGAATCTCATCTGCTCTGGTGCAGAATGAAATGTTTTGTTTCACTTCTACGTGTTGCAAGAGCTCATTCATCTCTGTATGTTCTGTAAGAGTAGTGAGCTACATCAGAGGGAAAAGGAGGAACCAAAGGGCAACTGATGGCCAAGAAGATATATGGAATTCACTTTCCTGGGACAGACAGTCAAGTGGTAACAAGTGATAGAAAACAGCTCTATATTTCAGCATGACGTGTGTGTTCTCCCTTATGATTAAACCCCCAGTGGGCCATCTGCATTTAATGGGTCCAAACTACTTTGTAGCTGCTGGTTTTTTTCTCTGTTTTTGCTCCCACTGCCCATATTTATTTGAGAGGGGGCCCAACGACACTCTTGAGAAGTGCAGCCCATAGGAATCCCTGCCAAAAGGCTGGAGGGGGGGAGACCAAATGCATGAGCCAGTGTTGTTTTAAACAGTTAGTAATATAAATAGGAAGTATAGAAGAACAGGGGCATTTAAGTGGCTCTTTGTGTATCTCCAGTGCATTTGCCAGAAAATTCCAAAGGAGAATGGGGACAATTTGTTTCTGAAACAGCTCATATGGGCTCCAGGTCCTGGGTTTGAGGGGATGTGCTGAAGTTCTTTGGAAACCCAAAGAGAAAATTTGTTCTTCGAACTGGTCCTCCTTAAAGGTTAGGAAATCCCTTCCCCAGCAAATCCACATTGGTTGGCTCGTACCAACCACAATGGGAACCAAGAATGGAAACGACTGCAAGTAATTAGGCTGCGAATGCTAATTCAATAATATATGGTCTTTAGAAAATAATGGCGAGGCCCACTTAGCACAACACCTTTCATGTGAATTGAATTATGTCAAGCTCAGACTCATCCAGTCATAATAAGTGCGTTATTTATGGATCATGGAGGAAAAGCCGGCAAGAGTTGGGATTTATGGTGGAACGCGGGTTGCAGCTTAGAAATTTTCCCTGTACTTTTCAAGTTTGCAGATGAATCAGGAGGCCAAAGGACTGGCTAAAGGAAGCTGGCCTCATCTCTGTTGCGCCTTCTTCTGCCTGCTGTGCGGCGCCCCTATAATTCTCTATGGCAAGCAGGAAAAACGCACCCCATCTTCGTCTCCTGATTGAAAAACAAACGGAGATGTTTAGCGGGATTCTCCAACTTCCAATCCAGCAACACTTGGTAGGTCTTCCAATGGGCTGAGCGAAAACCAAGGTTTGGGTGCCAACGAGGGCACTTGAGCAGCAAATAATTTTTTCCCCTAAAAACCAACAGTGCATTCTCTGGGCTTGGATATCGACTGTTGCCAATGAGTGTTTTCTGTCTCACTTCTATGTAGTGGTCACTAAATCTGTTACCGCCGCCAAAATATTTATGCCTCATCAATGGCTGAAATTCTTATTTGTCAATCTATCGCTTCCCCCAATTCACCGAACCGACATAATCTCAAACATATGCATGTCATTGCCTTATTCAAATTCCTATTACGGCAAGTGAGACAATAACTTATTTATTCATTGACATCCTGTTTAGATTGCAAATTGTTCGGAAGGATGGAAAAGAAGATTATATATGCCGTAAACCCCGGTTTCCAAGTGAAAGATAACAACCATTTTCCATTATGTCTATAATTTATAAGGCTGTAATTGCAGCTGCTAAGCCCCTGAGCTGACAGGTACTAAAATATTAGCCTAATTGGTTACAGAACAATTCTTGCAGTGGATTTTGTAGCAGAAACTACAACAACAAGCATGGCTATGTAATTAGGATCTATGCCCTAAACCAGGGGTGCCCAAACCCCAGCCCAGGGGCCATTTATGACCCTCAGGGACCCCCAACCCTGCCTGCAGGGAGCCCTCAGTCTCCAATATGCCTGTGGCCCTCCAGAGACTTGCTGGAGCCTGCGCTGGCCCAATGGAACTACCCTCAGGGTGAGGACGGACTGTTTGACCTCTCACACAAGCTGCAGGCCAATGGCTGAAGCAGTAGCGGCAGCAAACGAAAGGCTGGCCTTGCTTTTATAGACCTTGTGCTGGTCTTTTATAGAGACCTAAAGGTCTTTTATAGACCTTGTGCTGTCGCGAGACCTTCATTCATTCAACTAAATTCCACCTCTAATATATTCATTTATGTAAATTTATTCAACTTTTAAATGTAAATTGATTCTTTTTTCCCCAGCCCCCAACACGGTGCCAGAGAGATGATGTGGCCCACCTGCCAAAAAGTTTGGACACCCCTGCCCTAAACTAACAGATTACTACTTCTACAATCAAGGACCGATTGACAGCATGGCCGTGATCTAAGTATGCTTCCAACAAGTTGTTTACTAGTGATGTATAGTTCTAGAAGCTGCCTCTACCACTGTAGGATTTACACATGTCACTAACTGTGGTGTGGAGTTAAACTCCCATTGGAACAGACACCAGTCGTTCCGAGCATCTAGAGGAACAGATATAAAAAGGGCAATGTGGTTTTGGATACTGTCTTCCCGGGAGAAAAAGAAGAAGGATTTAATTCTCCACATTTTCTAATTCTGTGCAACAAGATTTATATGATAGCTTCAACTTTTCCTCTCATCACAGGGGACAAAGAACAAAGGAATAGCAGGAGTTTGACCCACGTTGAAGAAGAGGCAGTGGAAACTGTGGAAAAGCAACGGATTTCTCATCTGTCATTAATGCAGGAGGCCACAGCGGTGCACAGCATAACAATGTGGGGAGACGAGATTTGGACCATTTGATTTTCACAATTTCAAATGACTGTTCTCAAGGCAAGAAGACAGTACTGTGGAACTGGGCAAGGAGACAGGCATTGGCTTGGCAAAAGAACGATGAAAATATTTCGGGAATAGGGGATGATGATAATGATGATGATGATGACTTTTTTCCCCCAACAAAAACATTCACTAAGAGATTTACATCCCAAAATAAATGAAAGATCATGTGAGGCCTCCTTGTGGGGGAGGGGAGGGCCCGCCCGGCCTTTCCGAAGGGGACCCCCTGGTGGAGGCCTCAGGCTAGTTCCCCCACAAGAAGGGGGGGTTGCATCACCCGGTTCCCCCTCTTTGGGTTGGCAGCATTAGCTAGTCAGGAGCAGTGGCTGTTAGCAGCAGATCGTCCAGCCTGTTCTTCTGACTCCCAACTGCCTTGTCATCCCTGGCCTCCAGGTTTATGTAGGGCAGGCCCCTCCCCTTTGGCCCCTCCCCTTCCCTCACAGGGAGGGTACAAATAGGGCCTGTCTCTGGGACTGCCCTCCCCTGGGCTTACCACAACTCCTCCCTTCCTCTCTCTGTTTCCCTCCCACCTCCTCTCACCTGGAGCTGCCAGGGTTGTTCCTGAGAGGGCTGGGAAGGCTGCTGCCTCTGCTCTGGTCCATCAGCCTTCTCCCTTGGTAAGTTGAGGACTCGCAGGAGGAGGGGAACCCCGACAGATCGTAAATATTTGATTTTAAAAAATTTTTGTAAACAATTTGATAATATAGATTTTGTTGGCCTGCCACCTTCAGACCAATATTTTGATATATGCAAACCATGTACCATTTTAATGGAAGGGGGCTTTCAGAAAACAGCACATGGGGGGTCGAGTGATCAAGGTAGCAGCTGTGGCAAGGGCTAAATGCTTAGAGCTCACCTGTCTTCTGCCACAGTTTTTCAGCATTTTTGATATCCCATGTGCTATTAAAAAAACAAAAAAATCAGGGCTAATGTAGCTCATAAAACTCAGATTCCACTACTGCAAAAAGTTTAGGAACTGCAATGGTTTAGTACTCCAAAGATGCCTCCATCCAACTGAATGGGGAAGGTGATGTAGAAATATTTTAAACAAAGAATAGGGTAAAATAAAGAGTGGAAGCATATCATAGAATCATAGAGAGTTGGAAGGGACCTAAAAGATCATCTAGTTCAACCCTCTGCCTACAGCAGGAAATCCTCCTCGACTAGAGCATCTCCAACAGATACTTGTCAAGCCTCTGCTTGAAGGGGGAACCCACCACCTCCCTTAACAATCTCTTCCACTGCCAACCACCCTTACAGTCAGGAATTTTTTCCTGATACTCAATCGGAATCTCTTCTTTTGCCATTTTTACCCATTGGATTTAGTTCTATTTTCAGAGGTAGTTGAGAACTAATTTGCCCCTTCTTCCCTATGGCATCCCTTCAAGTATTTGAAGAGCGCTATCATATCCCCTCTCAGCCGCATAGGACTTGCTCTCCAACCCTCTGATGATCCGCATCACTCTCTTCTGAACCCGCTCCAGTTTGGCTGCATCTTTCTTAAAGTGAGGTGCCCAGAATTGGACACGGTACTCCAGGTAAGGTCTGACCCAGCTGAGGTCTGACCAATGCAGAGTAAAGTGGAACCACAACTTCCAGGGACTTGAAATCGGCGCTCCTCCGAATGCAGGCTAAAATTGCATTCGCCTTCTTTGCAGCCACATATACTGGCCCCCAGTTCAGGAAGACCCACGTGTAATTTCCCCCCAGAATGAACAGAGTGTATTTTGCAGGGGGGAAAGGCAAGCTTTGCCCCACATTTTGGATTTCATGGTTCAATCTAAGCATTGCTGTGGTTTAATTTTAGAACAAACAATAAATGGTTGGCAACCTTCAGTCTCGAAAGACTATGGTATAAGCCTACAGCACCCGGTATTCCCAGGCAGTCTCCCATCCAAGTACTAACCAGGCCTGACCCTGCTTAGCTTCCGAGATCATGGTATAAGCCGACACGCCCGGTATTCCCAGGCGGTCTCCCATCCAAGTACTAACCAGGCCTGACCCTGCTTAGCTTCCGAGATCATGGTATAAGCCTACAGCACCCGGTATTCCCAGGCGGTCTCCCATCCAAGTACTAACCAGGCCTGACCCTGCTTAGCTTCCGAGATCAGACAAGATCGGGCAATAGTGTTCAGTATAGGGAGATGGTTGGCAACCTTCAGTCTCGAAAGACAACCTTCAGTCTTGAAAGATCAGACAAGATCAGGCATGTGCAGGGTAACAAACAATAAAATAAATATATATATATTTAATTGCACTGTCCATTTTTAGTAAGATAAGGGATTCCTTGGCCAGCTTCCTTAAATTCATTGCACAATGATCAGATAGCAGAACAATTAGTAAAAATGTTAGGGAGGGTGTTATTCATCCACTCCCTTCTGCCTCTAGTACGCTCTTTAGAAAATACAGTCAGAATAACTTTCTTTTCCCTTAATACTGGCAAGATCTCATGCTGAGTGAGGAGACCCGTTCTGGTTGTCACAGTTCCCGGAGGATATTGAAAGCTGACAGCTTTTTGAGAGTAGAGGCAGAGCTGGCCCTTCCATGAGGCCAACTGAAGTGATTTACTCAGGCAGCAGAATGGTGGGGGGCGCCCCCCCTACTTGCCACCTACTTGCCTCCACTGCCCTTCCTTCTTCTTCCACTCCCTGGATTGGAAAAGGATGAGGGGGACAGAGAGGGAAAGAAAATGTGGAGGGGAAAAAGTGCTAAGGGTAAGGGGGCACATCGCCTCAGTTGTCAGGAGGTCTTGGGCTATCCCTGGGTAGAGTGGGGAGAAGAATTCAGACAACCCTAGGTGCAAATCAGACACAGAAAGGTTGAGGGACATGAGTACAATTAGTCTAGAGCAGGCTCCTCCAAACCCCAGCCGGGGGGGGGGGCGGATCTGGGGTAGGAGGAACGCCTTCTTCTCCATGAGCAAAGCTTACCATTCTGGCCCATGACATCGCATCATGTTGGGGAAAAACGAAATCTTCAGGAATAGTTGGTAGTAATCTCCAGTCAGATTTGGCAGTTCAACCAAACAGCAAACTTAGACCTGATCTCAAATTGTGGTTTTACTTCATGGCCGTTGTAGGCCACAGAAACTGATATAACTAACTAACTAGGTATTTATATACCGCCTTTCTGGTCATCGGATTACTCCTCTGACTTTATTCAAGGCGGTTTACATAGGCAGGTGTTTCTAAATCCCTCAAGGGTTTTTTTTTTACAAACGTAGAGGTTCTCTCTTTCAAGAATCAACAACATTTCAGAATGGATCTTCTCACTTCTGGCCTCCAGTTCTCCCACGCAGGCTGACAAGCAGCTCCATCTCTCACATGGAGGGCAGCCAAGACGCTTCTTGCTCACATCAAGAGCAGGTGGAATCACTCAGCTGGGCTTGACAGTTGCTTCAAGGTCTTGCCATTCTCAGCCGTTCAGGGAGCTGCCGGTGTCTTCGAACTGGCGACCTTCTGATGTTATCTTCGGGCCAATGGAGACTCTACCCTCTAGACCAGACCTCCTGCCCTGTGATATACCATCACTCTCCAGTTCAATGGCTCAAAACAGACCTCCAAATGTGGAACTCAGCCTCCGTAGACTCTCATTCATTGCGACTGAACGGCTTCACGCAAAGACATGACAAGTTTAATGCTGCGTCTGCATCTCGTCACACCTCTGCTTCAACGAGGCCGTGAATACCTGCTTGTCTTCAGTGCATCAGGAGACGTCTGCAGTTTGTAAAGAACATCATGTCCACTGTAAATGCAGGGAGGAAAAGTTTAATTGAAGCACAGTCTTTCCAATTAGTTATAAATGGCAGGAAATTGGCTTCTCTTCCCGCCCCCCCTTTCCTGCACTGAGGTTACCATATAGTGTTTTTTTAACACAATGGTTGGTTGCTGCAATCTTGTTGCCGCAGCCCTTTGGTGTGTAGTTCAAATCTTACCTAAAATGCCTTGTAGAAATAAATTACCCAAATGCAGGATTTTATGGGGAAGGCGAGAGGAATTTCTGGTCTTCCATTATATGCAAAGGGGAAAACAAAATTGCTGCCTGAGTTACTTTCCCGCTAATGATGCCCTAATAAAAATTATCTGGAAATTGATTTAGCTTGTTCCACATGCTATACCTTGAACATGATTATATGGGAACTTTCCAAAAGATTAAAAACACATTTTGCAATAAGGAACTGTTTCAGTTTCTTAAATGTAATATGTTGACATTCTCAGCCCTGCCTTTTCTCCCAGTAAGGATTCTGGAGGACCAAAGTTTTCACATATGGAATTACAAACCTCTGTGGCTGATATGATTATTGCTAATAATTTCTATAGCACTTCCTCAATGTGCTTTACAGTGATGACCTCTTTAAGCGGTGATTTCAAGATGACATTATCGTGGCTTGTCGCTCAGATTTTTATTTTTTTTTTTCAACTAGGGCCTTTTACAAGCTGCTAATCTTCTCTTCCCCAACTTTTCTTGTTCCCTGAACTCAAAGAGGACATGTTTTTGGCAGAGATGGAGGTGGTAATTGGTTAATCGTTTGGAAAGGCATATCAGTGTTGAGTTTAAAGTTACAAGCCAAGAACAAAAATATCTTTCCTGTAAGTAAATGCTGTGTTATAAAAATCATTTTACAGCCATTTTTGTTAATGATACATTCCTGTTTTGCAATTTTGCTTCACTTACTGGATCTTTTTTTTAATGGAAAGAGATCCAAGACAGCAGAAGAGACAATGCATTAGGAGCGCTCTGGTCAGATGCAGCCTTTTTCGGTTGCTCGATCGAGTGGAGATAAACCCAGCTTCACGAGCCCAGAATGATCATTTTAACTCATCCTTGTGCAGGTGCCAGAACACAGGTGGAAACTGGAATTGGCTTTATGACGACCGGCACAATTTGTGATCCACAGATTGCATCAGCAAAACTCACACTCTGTTGAAATGAATTCAGAGGAACCAGTTTGAACAGAAATACACCAGGTTTGTCTGTGGTCAGGACCAGCCTTCGAAGCTGTGGGGCCCAACTGGAAACATTTTTTTTTTTTTTGGCTGGGCCCCAGGTTCACAGCCAAGGTCTGTAGAATCTTAGAGATACAAATAAAATTTACTATAGTCTTTAAATCTCTAGGGTAGAATGGAATTCTATATTGATGAGCTTAGATCAGTGGTTCCCAAAGTTTTTAGAGGTTCTAGATTGCTCTAGGCTGCTCTAGCCCTAGGCTGCTCTAGGGCCTCTACAAAGGTTGGGAACCATTGATCTAAGCACATCTTTATACAAAATTGCATATATGTAAGCCTGCAAGTAAACAAACAAAATGTGTAATGACCTCAGTAAAGTAAATACAAGTTACAAAACCACTTGTTTCAGTGACTGTGAAATGATTTTGTAAAAGTCATTTTTTTAAAAATTATTTTTATTCTAGTGGGGGGGGGGCCTTAGTCATGGAGCCCAGTTGGGAACAATTGGTCCAATTGGCTTAAAGCCAGCCCTGAATTCAACAAATGCTCTACAACAGCAGCATCTTCATGACTTGTGGTCCTGGGTTATAACATGAATTGCCCCAGACCCCTCCATATGACTTGAACAGCCACACTTGTCACCAAACTTCCTGTGTCTGCATGTATCCCAGAAGCACTTACCAGGTGAAAGGGGTGGACCATTTGAGGGTTTGCCCTTCTGAGCGTAGTAAGTGTTCTGCTCTTGCCAGTGACAGCAGAATTCACATACTGTATTTCCTGTTTCCTGATCTGCTCACATGGTTGGCAAGCTACCGAACACTCCTTGGGGCTTCTGAGCAAGCTGACATAGGCTTGTGTCCCAAAGCACACACCCCAAAGCACCCTCCACCCCCATTCACACACAGACAAGCAGACACAGATATTTCAATGTCATCCTCTTTCCCTTTCTCCCTCTCATCCACGTCCTGCCACTACACTATTTGGGTTACACCCCTATGCACACTTTTGCGGGAGAAAGCCCCATTGAACACAATGGGACTTACTTCTGATGCATTGGATGGTCATGATGGAACACAATTGAACTTCTGGGAGATTCTTCCGGGTTCTGTTTCTAGGGCATATGCCTGTAGTAATTAATTGACTGCCCCTCTTCCTCTGCTGGAAGAGCCAGCGGAGGAAGCGGGACAGACGTTTTGTTTCTACAGACGGTGGCCCTAGAAACAGAGCCATAGAACCTGGAAGAGTTTTGCAGCGATTTTCAACTGCTGTGCTCCAAATTCCCGCAGCGCACCGATGTGACACAACACACCCATTGAAAATTGCTGACCTAAGATGCTCAATGCTGCATGTTGTTCTCACCGCCTTGATCTTTCTCCCACCAGACACTGTGGCTGTCTTCAAGAAGTGCACTGCTCTCTTCCCACCTCCAGTTCAGGGGTTGTGAGAAAGCCCAAGAGAGAGCAGAGTGCTGGAACCCTGTCCTGCTCATATCCACTCTCAGGTCTTCCTTTATTTCAATTAAGTTCCGCTTGCCTTTATGAACCTGGGGGAATGACTGATTCTTTCAAAGAGGCTAAAGTTTCGCTCATCTGAAAGAGCCTGGAATGTGACAGGAGAAAGGGAGGAGAAGTAAATCAAAGCAGATAGCAATTCACCAGATGTAAAGTATTTTTCTTCATCCCCCACCCCTAACTCCCTTCACCACCCCCAACACACACATATTCTTTCTTATTCCCTACTAGAAATTTCAGATTGTTTGCTGACATTTTAATTCCTTTGTGTACTGACATGCTGTTGAGGCACTGAAGACCTTGTCTCCCTCTTGCTGAAATCAGGGGGAGTTTTGCCCTGGATCCCTGCAAGCTATCAACTGAAACTACACACACACACACCCCAATGTGTCTTGAAGATGACTTGAGAGCTCAGCTCAGCTTTAGCTACAGTTGATATTGTTCACTCTGCTTTCTGTTGCAGTTTCGAAGCTCAGTTCGAGCCACTGTCTGCCTTTTCAACTTTCTGATCTAAAGGGAGGTTCAATCATTCTTTGCTTATCATCAGTCAGTGTCTTAAAGGGGAACACCACAGTGTATATACACACTGATGGGTTATGTTATGTGCATGTATTCTGACCCTGGGCATAAGCTCCCAAGTACCGTATGTCTCAAGTGAAGCAGGCGTAAATAAAGAAAAATCTAAATTAGGAGTTTGCATGTAGGGGGGAGAGAAACTGAGCACAATTCACTGAAGGTCAAAATGAAATGTTTATTGCCCCTTTGGCTGACTTTGTTTTTTGATAGATAACAAACTTAAGAAAGTTAGATAAAAAAACATAAGAAGATCCCCACAGGATCAGGCCAAAGACCCATCTATTCCAGCTTCCTATGTCTCACTGTGGCCCACCAAATGCCTCCAGGAGCACCCAAGACAACAAGAGACCTACATCCTGGTGCCCTCCCTTGTATCTGGCTTTCTGAGGTAGCCTACTTCTAAAACCAGGAACTTACAATCATGGCTTGTAACCTGTGATGGACTTTTCCTCCAGAAATGTGTCCAATCTCCTTTTAAAGGCATCCAGGACAGATACTATCAACATATCCTGTGGCCAGGGGTTCCACAGACTAATTACACACCGGGTAGAAATAGGTTTTCTTTTGTCTGTTCTGACTCTCCCGACACACAATTTTAGT
Organism: Tiliqua scincoides; assembly: GCF_035046505.1. NCBI lineage: Eukaryota > Metazoa > Chordata > Lepidosauria > Squamata > Scincidae > Tiliqua > Tiliqua scincoides. Next base: position 68,273,710 of record NC_089827.1, read on the forward strand.
GGATGTCCTCTGGTTCTGGTGTTGTGTGAGAAGGGAAGCGAACACCCCTCTACCCACTCTATTCATCTCATGCATAATTTTGTACGTCTCAATCATGCCCTCCTTGGGCACCATAATGGGGTCAGACCACAGCAGGGCTTTGGGGGGCATTAGGAGTTTGTCCCCACCAAAGTTCTGATTTGGATTGATCCTTGCACACATAGAATCCTTGTTAGTAAAAAAACACCCACTGACTTTCAGTAGTTTGATCTGAAGGCTGCAATCCTGTCCTCACTTACCTGAGAGTAAATCACATTCACTATAATGGGATTTACTCCTAAGTAAACATGCATAAGATTCTGCTGCAAGTGTTTATGTGTTAATAATTCATCAAATTAATTAACACAATTAACACTTAAGCACTTTTAAACACTTCTAAACAATTAAAAAGAAAAAGAGCTGTGCTGCATGGATGTTGCTTTTTGTTTACCACGAAGTCATTTTGACATTCAAGCCATACTTTTGTGGACCATATCAACAGCTGTGTGATCTGCTCCTCAGGCCAACTGGACAGAGCTTGGGCTCCATGTTAAAGGTTCTTCATTTCTGCCATATAACCTACTTCCAAGAGGTTGACCTTTGGGGCTACACCATAAGAACATAAGAACAGCCCCGCTGGATCAGGCCATAGGCCCATCTAGTCCAGCTTCCTGTATCTCACACTAGCCCACCAAATGCCCCAGGGAGCACACCAGACAACAAGAGACCTGCATCCTGGTGCCCTTAATTGTCAGCCTCTGCAGAAACTAGGTCAACGACACACCACTGAAGATGTGAATATTATTTTCCTTACTCTTGACCCTTTCTTGACTTTCTTCCCATCATGTCAATTAAAATTTAAGTTGTAGATCTTTGAGGCAGGGAGCTCCTTGCTTATATGACACTTAAGAACACTTCTAAAATTCTTGGTGTAAAGCATTTCATGCTTTTCCTGTCCATCAAGATGTATGAAAAGTCACAATTGTATGCGATGAACACAGCCTCACATAAAGCAAATAAGGAGTCTGGCACACCACCCTGCAACTTAGAGCTAGGATGGTGTAGTAGTTTGGATGCTGGACTTGGACCTGGAAGATCCAGGTTCAAATCTTCGCTCAGCCATGGCACTACCTGGGTGACCTTGGGCCAGTCACTACATCTCTACCTCACAGGGTTGTTGTGAGGGCAAATGGAGGGAAGGAGCGATGTACACCACCCTGAGCTCCGTAGAGAAAGGGCGGTATAGAAAAGTGAACAATAAACACATTTTTAGTGTGGTGTCCTGGGCCCAGTTGAAACAGACAACAGTAGAACAAAGACTTAGCAAGTTTCCAAATGGTACTTTAGTACGGGGTCAAGGGATTACCAAGTGGTTCTCCTCTCAGATTCAGGAAGCTGAGCACACCCTTCAAAAGGCAGGTGTCGAAGGGTTAACATTCCAGCAGTTCCAATTTTCCCGACTGAGCTCAGATTTTTCAGAAGGGAATATTACCAAATGAATAAATTGCAGTCTTAGGTGGAAAACCGACCCATCTGATGCCAAACCTTCCAGCATCTCCCGTTTGACAGCTATATTTCATTCCCTCCCACAGCTTGTGAAAAGATTCCCCTTACCACACGGACATAACAAATGCATTTTCCTCTGTAGACTTCCTGCTGTGCCATGAATAAGGGATTCCTCTTCGGCACAGCACTGACATCAAGCAATTTATCGCAGACGCACTTCTTTAATAGGTTTATTTTTTTATTCCAGGTTTTACAATCATATTTCATCAACTGGTACAATAAAACATATTTGGCTATTTTTTAATATTTATTTTTGGTTTTTCGGTTTCAAAGGGATTCCAGCGATGGGCACGTGGTGGACCGACCCAGTCCTCGTACACGTTTATGCTTAAATTTTATCGTTAAACAATATCAGGTATTGGCTTAAGCAGGCTTCATCGTACACCCGGATCACTAGCAATTTTTCACACAGCAGCGTATGGTGGAGTCCTTTAAATATGAGCAGGAAGGAGATGTGTGGGGAGAAGGGGGGAGGTTGCCTGACATGTCAAAGGAAGGAGATTCTGTTACTTTACATGGCCCAGGAGATATTCGCAGTATGTTCTTTGGCTTTCATCCGTAGAACCGCAATGCTGGAAGACCGCCGTTCAAATTCCGGCTTGGTTTCGAACGCATGTCCGTTGGTCGTGCCGGAAAGCAAAGAGTCAGTGAAAAAGTTGTTGAGGGGCACGTGGCTGAACTGGCTCTGATGGTTTGAGAAGCCCGAGTATGCCGAATCTGTCCGCGGCGAATGGGAATAAGGGGTCATACAAGAGGACGTGTCTCGTGGAAGCATACAGGAAGTCACCACCGAACCGCTAGCTGCATTTCCTGCCCACAGATTATTCTGAATCTGGAACATATAAAACAAAGATTAAATGTACACTTTTTTTTTTTTTAAATCCCCCAGTTTGCCGCTTTGTTTTGGCCTGTCGTCAGTCAATGAGACAACACATCTGCCATTCACATTGTTGCATCATTTTATTTCTGTGGAAACAATCAGCTTAATGTCAGTGGAAACCCAAATCTCGACTTGATTAAGAACATCTTGCGCCGGCCTCCAGAAAAATATATATATATTCCAAATCAAGCTTGGATGGTCTTTCACCAAAAGGGATTTCCAGTTGTCATCATGTGGCTGAAGAGCAGCCAATTTTTTCACCTGGATCCCATGAGAATAGGCACATGCGGAGAAGCTGATTGATGCGCACCGGCTGCCTTCAAGGTCATGTGCCGAAAGGTCGCCCCATGTGCTGAAAAAGGTGCTGTGTTAAGAATTCCCCTCTCTGGATTCCCTGCATCAGATGCTCAAGACTGTGCTTGCAGTCCCACTCTAGTTCCAAATGAGACGTGAACCTCCCATTTGGAAGGAGTCTGCTCTCCACACACAAGAGTTGCCTTAATGGATGTAGACATGTAGCTATTTCCAATAGTGGCCAACCAGATACCTCTCTGGTCATTCTCATGCAGTGCATTAAGATAATTGCCTTCCTCTGTTGTTTTCCCCCAGCATCCTGTATTCAGAGGTATACTGCTGCTGTACAGAGAGGTTCTACTTCGTGATCACGGATCCTAGACATAGCGACTTCAAGCAGGTGGTATTCTGCACAGGCTAAAACACTGAACTATGAACCGGGGAAGTCCCTGGTTTGAATGTTACCTCTGCCAGGAACTCATTAGGTGACTTTAGACAAGTCACTCAACTTCAGCCCCCTCATCTGCAATATGGGTATCATAATACCCACTTGCCCTATAACTTTGTTATAAGGACTGCAGTTAATAAGGAGGCCTGCTTGCGAATGCTGCACACTCTAAAGGTGCAGCTGGTGTCAATTCATAACAGGGCCTTTTCCATCGTAGCGCCTAACGAGTGAAACTCCCTCCCACAGGAGATGACGATACCCCTCTCCTTGCTAGTGCTCCGCAAGGGCCTTAAAATGTTCTTGTTCCACGTGGCTTTCCTTGATCTAGGTTTGTGGTTGGTTTGTTATTCTCTCTGATGGATTTGGAAGGGAGGAAGCATTTTGGCATCCCGTGATTATTACGACAGGCTCTGTGGTTGTTTTGTTTTTAATTAATGTATTGATTGTGGACCCAGTCCTATGCAACCTCCCAGCACTGGTGCAGCTATGCCAACAGGGTGTGAGCTGCATCCTGTGGTAGTGGTGGTGGGGGGCAGTCACAGAGCCTCTTCAAGGTAAGGGGATGTTTAATCCTTTACCTTGGGGCTGCATTGCAGCGGCATCAGCCCTGGAAAATTGGATAGGAATGAACCCTCAAACTTGCTGCTGTGTTGTTGCTTTTTATTGGTTATGTTTTATTACTTTCTTCTTGCCTGTAATCTGACTTGGGCTTTCCAATAGGAACTAGGAAGGCAGGACAATTAATTAAAATCATAGTAACAAGAATCTATTTCCCCTGGGGGCTGGGGATAAGAATAGGCCCTCAGTTTGGCTGTACTTGTCATAAGAGGCGACTAAACAGCCACCGGGTAGATGGAGCTCGTCAGCCTGGGAAGGCAGCTCATCTGAGAGAAGGAAAACTCTGATCCCAAACCTCCACTGCCTTGTGGCTACATCCAGTAATGGAAAAGGATTCAGGAGACAACCTCAAGGCAAAATCCGGAGCCGGAGTCCCTGAGGCAGTTCATGGTTGAACACAGTCACGTTCTGACAACTCCTGCGACACCACTGGAACCAACCGTATTGGCCTCTGCCTTTCCATTGGACCATTTCAGCGATGTGGAGAGGGGGGATTTGCTGCATGGGAAACAGTCTATTCTCCATATCTACTTTACCCAGGTTTCGCGCACTGGAGAGGACACTATGTTCCAGAACCACCATTCAGAGCATGATACCGTGGTCTTCCGAGACTGAAGGATGCCAACAAAGTAACAAGAATACACATGAAACACTTTGAACACCAGAAAGCACTATACAAATGCTAAAGCAGGGTTATATGCCTGTCTGCCATGAATTTGCCTAATCCTTTCTAAAAAGGATAGCGTAAAAGTCATCTACGCTAGTGGCTAACAGCACATCTTGTGGCGGGGAGTTCCACAAGTTAATAATGTGTCACGCGTAGAAGTACCTCCTTCTGTCTGTCCTGAACCTGCTGCCAGCCAACGTCTTTGGGTGATTCCACGTTCTAGAATGGTGAGAGAGAAAAAAGTTCTGTCTATACTCTCTTCCCCAGTCAAAATTTTATAAAGCTGCATTCTGTTACCCAAATTTGTCATGTGTCGTTTGACAAAGTACTTCCTTTTTTGCCAGTCTGGAGCCAACTGCCAGTCAGCAAGTGTTCAGGTGCATGTCGCTCTTTATACGCAACCAATTCACACCTATAGCCACACCCTTGGGGGATTTGCAACTAATCCTTGCAACACACCCTTGGGGGATTTCCCTCTACAGCTCTGAAAATCCTTGCTTGACAATCTCAGCAGACCGGCTTTGGCTTTGCTCAGAGCTCTTTGTGCTACAATCTCCCGCCTTTTCCACTTTTCTGGCTGTTTCTGTCCTCTCCAGGTCTGCATCCATTCTTTCCAAAGATTCCATCACACTCCCATCATCCATCATCCTGTTTTCACAGTGCCAGCAAAGCATGCACATTAATGTCCCTTTGAGCCACAATTATGGCAGGCGTGCTCCCGTAAACAAAATAGTTGCCCTAGTTGCTGGAACCCCAGTCCAGCTCTACTGGTATTAAACCATGCAGAAATATGAAAACATTTCCCCTTTTTCTGAGTAACTGTCTTCTTTTTTTTTTCTTTCTCCTTAAAAAAAATTAAGAAATAAGAATGCACACAAAAAAACAACTAAGCCATAACACAATCAAGGCTTTTTCTAAAGTAGTCTTCAAGGCAACTTTCTGCCACAACTCTTGGTTATGTCTCCAAATAAATTCCAACTCGTTTTGGTTTTTTAGGTCTCCTACCCTAAGCAGACAACACAGCATGCCTGTTGTACTGGTGACAGCAGGGCCAGCCTTAGGGCAATGTGGCCTATGTCGTGACATTGGGTCCCACTCTCTAGGAGGGCCTACACTGGGGTGGGGAGGCAGATCTCCCAGTGCGGCAGCCAGCTTCTGGCAGCCTGGGAGGGCAATGGTGTGTGGGCTTGCTCACCCTCCACTGGGACTGTTTAGCCTGAAATTGACATCCCAGAAGTAGTTGGTGGTGACGTTGCATCACTGCCAAGTATTTTCTCGTGCCATGTTTTTCATTCACCGCCTCAAGTGTCTGGCTCAATGTGGCTGCAGTTGCCACGACTGCCTGGTGAGTTGGGGGGCCCTGTATTGGGCCCTGCTGATTCTGAGGGCAGCCCTGCACACACGTGCCCTATCAAACATGGCAGCAGGGAGTTGGCAGTAGACTTGATCCAGCCATCTCTGCTGGGGGCACAATCCACTGAGAACGTCTGTGCAGCCAGAGGCCCTGAGAGGAATTTTATCAGGGAGGGTCTTTGGGGCCCTGTTATGTTAGGGGGGTATCTGAACTATGGTCAGTTTTTGCTAACTGCTGGTGTTGGGTTCCTGAATAACCCCAGCAGATAATGAATCCATGGACGGTGAACCAATGTTCCAACAGGATCAATTGGGTTGAGGGGAGGAATAGTCACAGGTCCCATTCGAAGTGCTCTGCAGCCTTCAGCGCTCTCTGCGTTGGAGGTCTCTGGAAGTCTCCGCTGCCTGACCTTCAGAAGGCTGCAGATACCTCAGTCAAGAACACCCCACAAATGGCATGAAATACATGTCAGTTCTGATGCCTGCAGATAAACAAATCCACAGGTAGTGAATCCGCAGGTAGTGGAAACTGACTGTACTTACAGGGGCATTGGAAGAATGGTGAGGGTGGCTAGGGTTGGAAAAAAAAACTGGACAAATAGAATGATTTACAAGATAAGCAAGAAGGGGGGCCTGCATTTTTTAAAAGCCTAAAACTCCTGTAGAAACACATGTGTTAAGTGCAGCCTGACAAACACTTCCCATTTTTTTTTTATCCCACACGTATCCCTGTAATTTGTCTTGAAACTCTAGAACGTGACCGTAAAGCTGATGTCAAGCGAATGAACTGAGAATTTGTAAAGCTGGCAAACAGGTTGCAAAATTTTCCTTTTGCAGAAGAAATCACAAAGTATCAGTCTGGTACTGAAATTCTACAGTGTCTGTCTACAAGGCAGAGTTCTCGTTGATTGGTGAACGAAGCAGACTCGCTTTTAAAGTTAAAAAAAAACAAAACACTGTTTCTCAGCAGTAGCATAGCTAGAAGGATGCAAAACAGTAACTACTACAGGTGCCCCTCCTCTTCACCATTAGATACATCCTGAGCAGCACACAGGCACTTTCTGAACCAAATGGCATTTCATGAGCATTGCCCATCGCGGCCCAGTATGTCTCCAACAGGGAGTGGGAGGGGGCGCTAATATAGTGCATTGTGAAGCCTGTGGTACTTAACGTCTTGCCCTTCTCTAGCTATGCTACTCTTTTGCAGCCATACATCAGCAATCTATTTCCCATTACTTGACCTGACTTTATTTTAAGAGGATGGGTCATTTCTGCAGTGCCCCTACTTAACACTAAAGACTGTGAAGTGTCTCAAAATAACATACGCAGTGTAAAATGTATCTTGGAATGAAAAATAAATAAAGCCCTGTTTTACAATAAGTAGAAAACATCGGTGCTTCTTCTGGTATGTAGGAGGGAAAGGAGACAGTGTGGACATGCATGGAAAGAAAACATTTTCTCCTGTTTAAATCTTCTGTGATCTGTGCACCGTATAAAAGGCAATTCAGGGAGATTCTGAATGAGCCTATACATAGATCCCATCTCTGGTTTCTGTTAACATCACAAACATCTTGAGTTTTGCTCTTGTGGTTACCAGGAAATCGCCCAAGAACCCTTCAATATATTACCTTACTAGAGCATGTGTGTGCATGTGTAGAAGAGTAGCAAGCTTTAATCGGATAACCAGAGCATCAATCAACTCTAAATTTTAGTTGATTAATTGGTGGGGAGCAACTTTAATCTATCAGGTGAATTTTAATCTCTGACGCAGTGGTAAAAAAAACATGCTTAGTTTCTGAAACAGTTTTGGTTCTGGTGTATTAGGGAGGGAAAGGAAAATTTATAGATGAACTTTCTGTCAATGGATAGTAGTTTATCAGCCCGTTCCTAACTAAATCCCTGCGCAGCCATACAACGGCGCGGTGTGGACTGCCCTGCATCCCACGGGGGGGATTTTCCCACGGGGGACTTTGTCCCCTTGCCTCAAAGTAAGCCCATCAGCCACAAGGGGGGTCAACTCAGACCTGCACTAGCGGACCTGTGCCCAAACCCATTGCTGCCCTCCCCTGCTCCACTCAATCCTCTCCCTAACTTTCCCCCATCCCTCCGCCAGACTTACCTGTTATGGTGGGCTTCCCAATATCCGCTGGCACATGCAGGAAGGCTCCGTCTTTCCTACCAATGTGCCAGCTCCCTGCGCTGTTGCTTCAGTAACTCAAAAGGGCCCCCAATTTGAGGAAATATGCATGTTTATTTAAAACAGGGCTCTTCAGAACCTGTCCCATGGGCCAGATCTGGTACCCTGCCTTTTCCCTTCCCTGCATGAATGGTGCTTACCATTCTGTAGGGGAGCCATCCTTCCCTGCCACCAATCTCCCCCAAACCAATCTCTAGCCCACCACTTCTGGGTTCCGTCACCCCAGCAGCCACTACACCCAGATTTCTAGGCAGGCGAAGGGGGCTAGAGTTCAGTTTGGGGGAGATCAGCAGCAGGAAAGGACATCTCCCCAGTGGAATGGTAAGCACCAGTTGCGCCAGGGACACCTTTCCCATTGCGCAGCGGTCTCCAGTTTGGAGATGACTGGTTTAAAATACAGCCATTATATGCCTTTCATTATTATTATGCCAAACAGTGGAAATTGAACAAGACCCCGACAGTAAGTGAATCGGAAGAGAAACTGTGTTATTTTTCAGGACTGGCCAAATTAACGGGTTACGTAAGTTAAAGAATGAACACAAATGATTTTCAGAAACTAGAAGTCGTTTGTTAGACGCTGGCAAAACAAGGCACATGCTTCTGATGTTTCCCATTTATTTCATGTGATTTGAATGGAATATTGCTAATTGTGTTGTTTTTGTAGCATAAATGTAATAAACAAACAGCCCAATCCTAACTAAATTCCCGCGTGGTGAAGCAGTGGCGCCAAAGCGGCTACTGCTGCATCTGGTGGGGGAATTTTAGCTGTTGGAGGTCTCTGTTGAGTAAGGGAGGTCAACTCGGACCTGCGCCAGTGATATCACTGGTGCAAGTTCGAGTCAATCCATGTTGGTGGATCAGGCCTGGGAAGGGGGAATTGGATATAGTGAATACCACCTAGTCTTCCCACCAACCTTCCCAGACACACAGCACCTACTACCAACTAATGTTGGTGTACCATCTGCAGCTCCTCCTGCAGTTTTAGTTTGGTCAAAGTTATCAGGGCATCTGAATCATGTCCACATAAGACTATTGTTACGTATCTAATGCAGTGTTTCCCAAACTGTGGGTCAGGATCCACCAGTGGGTTGCAACCTGATTGTCGTTGGAGGGTCATGGAACTGAAACTGACAAGCTGATGTGTGACAAGGAAAATGTATCAAGCCCGGGGGAAAGTGAAAGTGAGCCACACATTTGCGTTTACTCATGAGTAGGCAACAGTGCCTCAGCCCAAGAGAAGAACACAGTGGCATCAGAACGGTCCCGATCCGATGAAAGCAGGCCTCAAAAAACAACAGAGAAAGCAGTGTGTCACGCCCACCCCCCACCCCCACAACTGAAAAGGAAAATGTATTGAGCCCCATGGAAAGCAAAATTGAGCTGTGTGTGCATGCCTACTCATAAGTAGGCAAATGTGCCTTGGCTCCTATCACAAGCCAAGTGAAGCATCAGAGCATACCAGAATGGCCCCAATTCAATGAACTTGGAGCTCAACGAAGGCTCCAGAAGGCAGCCAGCCCCATAGTAAAGAAGATAAACACAGAGGCTTGAGCAGCTGATAAGGTGAAACTCTTTCTTTCTTTCTTTCTTTCTTTCTTTCTTTCTTTCTTTCTTTCTTTCTTTCTTTCTTTCTTTCTTTGTGTATATGTCCTGAAGCTAAGTGGGTTCCAACAGAGTGTCATTTTGAAAAGTGGGTCCCGATGCTAAAACATTTACATACGAACATAAGAACAGCCCCACTGGATCAGGCCATAGGCCCATCTAGTCCAGCTTCCTGTATCTCACAGCGGCCCACCAAATGCCCCAGGGAGCACACCAGATAACAAGAGACCTCATCCTGGTGCCCTCCCCTGCATCTGGCATTCTGACATAACCCATTTCTAAAATCAGGAGGTTGCGCATACACATCATGGCTTGTACCCCATAATGGTACCCCATAATGGATTTTTCCTCCAGAAACTTGTCATAGCCTTTCCTCATAAGGAAGGTGCCCCAGCCCCGTAATCATCTTAGTCGCTCTCTTTTGCACCTTTTCCATTTCCACTATGTCTTTTTTGAGATGCAGCGACCAGAACTGGACACAATACTCCAGGTGTGGCCTTACCATAGATTTGTACAACGGCATTATAATACTAGCCGTTTTGTTCTCAATACCCTTCCTAATGATCCCAAGCATAGAATTGGCCTTCTTCACTGCCGCCGCACATTGGGTCGACACTTTCATCGACCTGTCCACCACCACCCCAAGATCTCTCTCCTGATCTGTCACAGACAGCTCAGAACCCATCAGCCTATATCTAAAGTTTTGATTTTTTGCCCCAATGTGCATGACTTTACACTTACTGACATTGAAGCGCATCTACCATTTTGCTGCCCATTCTGCCAGTCTGGAGAGATCCTTCTGGAGCTCCTCACAATCACTTCTGGTCTTTACCACTCGGAAAAGTTTGGTGTCGTCTGCAAACTTAGCCACTTCACTGCTCAACCCTGTCTCCAGGTCATTTATGAAGAGGTTGAAAAGCACCGGTCCCAGGACAGATCCTTGGGGCACACCACTTTTCACCTCTCTCCATTGTGAAAATTGCCCATTGACACCCACTCTCTGCTTCCTGGCCTCCAACCAGTTCTCAATCCACGAGAGGACCTGTCCTCTAATTCCCTGACTGTGGAGTTTTTTCAGTAGCCTTTGGTGAGGGACCGTGTCAAACGCCTTCTGAAAGTCCAGATATATAATATCCACGGGTTCTCCCTTATCCACAAGGCTGTTGACCTTTTCAAAGAATTTTTGAAATTCTTTGCGAATTTCAAATTCTTTGCGAACCACTGCTCTAATGCATGGTCTGAAGCTGCCTTAGAAGTGTCCCATGACAATATCAGTTCTATACTGACAAAATGTCAGTACAGCAATTGGACCAGTGACCAGGAAATTTCTTACAAATTTTGCACTGGCTGCTAGTCAGTAAGTTGTATTTTACAAGCATGGCTCAAGTGCCGGTGATCACTTTTTTAACCCTCAATGGCTTGGGACCTGGCTACCTGTAATGGAAATGCACAAGATCCCTCAAGGAGATAGGATGTGGTGTCAGCAGTGGCCCTTTGTTCTAACAGGCAAGCATGGGGTTAACACCAGAGCCTTAGATTGCAGTGAGAGTGCTGCACAGGCCTCAGGGTTAAAAGTAGCACCTGCAGGAAGAAAAAGGGTGTGGGTGTGGAAGGAAGGAGCTTGGAGAGATTAGGAGAGCAGAGGAAAGGAGCTGGGAGGAGAGAGAACTAGACTGATGGATTAATGGACTGAGGAGCTGATGGACTACTGGACCTGCTGAATGACTAATGGACAGATGGGCAAATGGACTTCTGAGCATTGCTGGAACAGAGCCTGCTGGAGAGATTGGTGTGTGGCTGCCACTTCCAAGACCTGCTGAGGACCAAGTTGTTGCTGTGGTGGCTGGAGAAGCCGCTGGCAGAACCTGCTCTGCAGGTTGAACAGGTGAGATACCCTGGCGTTGGGGTCCAGCAGCACTGCAGTACAGAACGAGGGCCATTGTTGGGGAACACAGGGGAGCTAATTAGCTTAAAGTGGGCATAAGTGAAGCTTGGACTGGGAATTTGGCAAAACATTACCTCTAAGATATTCTGCATCACGTGACCCCCTTCACAAGCCTCTGCTCCGATGCCTTCTGAAGTCCAGCAGGCTGTTACGTGAAAATCTCCTTTTCCCTTCCAAGTTGTGATTTTGTATGTATTATGGACTAAAAACTCATGCAGGTCAAACCTCAGAATACAGGGCACCCTTCCCCCCAGTCCAAGGCCCTGGTAGAAGTCACAAGTTTGCAAAGTGGTGATTACATCCCCTCCTCCAGTCAAGGAATGTCTCCTGATTATGCAAAACAAGCATGCACCTACAGAGGAAGAAGTCTATTGTTCTTTTGTTGTAGTTTGATCACTCTTAAGCACCTTATGCAAATTGCCTCCCTCCCACAGAAGGTCAGCCTGGCTGGTAAGCTGACTTCCTTCCGGTTCATCACGTGCTCCACGTGTACCATTGTGAGTATACTGAGCATGTGCACAGCTCTGGGATACTTCCGGTCATTCTAGGTCAGCTTCCAGGTCACACACAATCCCTTAAGAGGAAGCTCCGAGCATATGTCTCTCTCTCTCTCTGACTGCCCTCCTGCGGGAGTGGTCCTACACGGGACTCTTCCCCCAACTGCCCCACCCGGACAGGTACATATATCTTGCGTCTAAACCCTCTCCCTTCTTCCCTATCTATTCCTCCCTTCTCCCCCATCTTTAGTTAGCAAACTGGGTTTAGCAGATTAAGGAACCCCTAAAATACTTCCCTACACCCTATCCGTTTCTGATTCCTTTTCGGATGCACCCAAATACATAGCACATGCAGCCACCACAAGCTAGGTATACTAGAATCTATACTTATCATTTCTCCATGTGTATTATGTTTACCTTTGTGTGTTTTTGTAATAAAAATATAATCCTTTGATTGAAAGTTACCTTTCTCCCAGTCTCCTCCTTAAGCTAAACAAGGGATTTCTTTGCTTTACGCTGTCTTGCTATCCAACCTGCAATCCTAAGAGTTTCCAAAAGGCTAATATACTAATTCCCCTAAACAAAGCAGCCTTTTTGGTAACAAGGCAATGAGCACAGGAAGGGCTTTCTTTATTTTGGAACCCAACATGTGGAAAAGCCTCCCAGAGCAGTTCCCCTAGTACTAAACTTGACCCAGGCTTCCCAGCATTGTAGCTGCTTGATTTTTGCACCTGAGTGACCATAATGGGTTTTACTTTGTTGTTTTCTTATTTCTGTGGTTTTAAATCGTATCGGGTTTTGGGGGCTGCTTTAGATTCTGGTTGGACACAGAAGATCCTGCTAACAGATGAGGATTATCTTTTGACTTTTCAAACTCTACTGCTAGTCTAGCCACCACACTAACTATGTCACAAAGGCTGATCAGCAGTTCAAAACTGAATTATTTAACGTCACTGTGATTTTATATTTTGGCTTGTTTTGCAGCTCACTGATCAGGTGGATTACAATGAATCTCAAGTGACTGTTTGTGGCAAGTCAGTCCTGTCTTGCTGTTGATACATATTCCAATGACTGACTGCATTGTTCTTCAAATATTTTTACAATTAAGTCCTTGTGTAAAATAAACCTTGGTATATGGTGATCCTGGAAAAAAAAAAAAGAATTGAAAAGTTGCTGCCATTTAAATGGCACATAGTTAAGATTATTCCAGCAACTTCAACAGGAACAGAGGAAAAGCTGGCACACGAAGAGCTTATTTTGCAACAGTTACAGGCTAGGGAGGTCTCTGGAGCAGTTTCCAAGTTAAATCAATGCCTGGGGAACTTCTTGCTCTTTGGCATTTGTTGCTGTGGTTTCTCGTTCCTCCCTTCCCTAACACACTGAGCAGACATTACGGTAGAATCAAAGCCTAGTTTGTGAGCCGAACTTTCTGTCATTGCTTAGTTTTCAGCAAGGAGGGGCTAGGACTCTCCTGTGATTTAGGTACCCCATACAGAAGATATTGGAGGGGCATGTCATGGGAGGAATGTGGAGGGCAAATTCAATGTGTTCTGGACAGGGCTTTTTTTGTAATGGAACACACCGGAACGGCATTCCGGCACCTTTTTTTCCCTCCTCCCTGCCCCCACCTTTTTTCCCTCCCTGCACCGCCCCTGCCCCGCACTGCTGGCTAGGGAGGGATTCGAACTTCCAACCTTGTGCTCCACAGCCCAGCACTCTCTCCATTGGGCTATAGGAAAGCCTATAGTTAAAGTGTTCAGAACTAATATATAAGGTCTTGAGCCCAGCTGGTGGCCATCAGTGCCTCAAGTATTAGTTCCAAACACTTTGAGCCTAAGAGCTCTTATGGCTCAATTGCTAAAGTGCTGGGGTTCAAATCCCTATGAGGAAGAATTTTTTTTTTTTTTTAAGGCGGGGAGGTGCTCCATGGCTGCAAAATATAAAGGTTGGTTGCTAGTTGCCAAAAGGGGGGCCAGTTGAGGCTGCAAAACTCCTCAAAGTTCAGTCCCAGGCAGGCTGACCAGAGTACCAATGGTGGACCACAATGGTGCCTTGCTTGGGTCTGGAATCGTATCTGGTCTGTACCATACTGGGCAGGCTATTCCAAGTTTTCTTTAGTTTCTGTTTGGAAACCCAGACTCCAGCTGCCTTCTGAAGATTGTTGCTATCTAATGATTGTTGCTGTCTGTCTGTCTGCCTTAATTATCAAGAACTAAGAATCATCTCACCCTCCAGCTATGGATTCTGAGTCAGCCATTTACATCAGATGCATGTTGGGGGAAACACCATTGCCCCCATTTTAAGGAAGTATCCCATCTATTTATGCTATTCCTGCCTCTTGTACCTGGAGCCGAAGCCCAGGGTGTAGGTCCTGCCCCAAACACTGAGTAAGCCAACTCTAATTATTGGTCACACAACTAGAAATTTGCACTGAATCAAGCAAAACGCTGGCCTGCAATGAATCGTAGCCAAGGCATTGACTGATGGCATTTTCCCTTTGGAACATTCCTTCCCAAGGCCTCTGGACTCAATGCAAATGAGATTCTTTTTATCCTCAGCTCATTCTTTCTGCATCTTCCAGCCCACTGGGAGTATGGAAAAGCCAACTGGAGATGGTACAGAAGTGTGGAGGATGGAGGTGGGTGGTGCGTCAAATATACATTCGTTCCATACTCAAGGAAAGGTGGGATACATAAAGTACACTATATATATATTGCTTTAACATGTAATTACATATGCAAATGCGAGTATTTTAAATTAAAAGTGCTTTCTTCCATTGCTATGGCAGTGGTGGAGGCTTTCCCTGGGGTAAATGAACAACTGCCCCACTCCTGCAGAGGCAGCATGTGTTCCATTGGCCAAGGGCAGTTTCAGTGGAATTGGGCTGCAGGGCAAGGCAGAAGACAACAATTGCCCAGCAGCGAGAGAAAGCAACTCTGCACATGATCAGAAGTACTCTCCAGGACGTCTTCCCAGAGTCAGCCTTGGTTTTGAAAGCAGACTCCTGATAGGAGCCCTGGTTAGTTTAGTTTTCTAACAGTAGCAATAGTCACCATTGCCCTTACATCTGGCTCAGTGAGGTCTTACGCTAGCTAAGCTGCCCTCTGACAGTGCCGTAGCTATACCACCATTCGGGCATTATCGAGCTCGGGCCAATGAAACAGAATTCCTGGCTCCAAGAGGGACTGGAGCCCCTGTGGTTATTTGTCAGCTGTATGCCGAACAAAAACATATTTTTGTCAGATGCCATGTGGGATGTAATCAATGCCATCTGGTGTCTTTAATTTGATTGTTTAACTCTGATTATTGCTAATGGAAGTTCCCCCATGTGGGCATCGAGGACTCCACATCAAATTAAGATGCAAAGTTTAACAAAGAGCATGTGCAGATTTATTTCCTCACACCCTTGACTTGCAAAGCAATCACGTATCCGAAAGAATTCTCACTGCTGGGAAGTTTGCTATAGGCTAAATAGATTTTCACAACAGCCTACCTCAATAGCCTACCATGTACATAGCCTACCTCACCTATTCTAGGTCAAAGCCAGTTTTTAACATTTTCTACTTTATCCCTCCATCTTCTTTTTTCTTTTCTTGTTTTCCTTTTCCTTAATGGGATTCTGTTTTCCCCCTACATTCTTTCAGCTAGTTCTCACAGAGGGCCTAAGCTCTGGTTAGGAACTCATTTTGAAAGAAGAAGAAGAAGAAGCAGGTCAACACCTCAATCCCAACCATTCTTCACTGGGCTGCTGGCAAGTTTTGTTACCACAGATGCCACCAGGGCGTATCTGCCCAGGGGCAAGACAGGACAAGTGCCCTGGGCGCCAATTGGAGGTGGTGCCAGCATGTGCGCTCCAGTCGATTCCCCAGTCAGGAAGCTATTGGAGCATGCACAACCTCTCAGCAGCCTGCCAAGCAATTTCACCACTGAGAGCGCGCATGCATTCTAGTCACTTCCCAGGTCGGTAAGCGACTAGAGCACCTGCCCTAGGCACTCACAAATTGCCCCAGCCACCACTGTGAGTGCCTATGATCACCAGTTTCTTTCAGATTCAGGAAGCGGCTAGAGATGCCAGAAAGTGATGTCATGGTGTTCCATTCTTGCCCCAGGCATTACAGACCCTGGCTACACCTCTGCATATGGCAAGTAACAGAACCATTATATCCTGGACAAGTGTGTCCCGGTCAAAAGTGTCATAAGAACGTAAGTACAGCCCCACTGGATCAGATCATAGGCCCATCTAGTCCAGCTTCCTGTATCTCACAGCGGCCCACCAAATGCCCCAGGGAGCACACCAGATAACAAGAGACCTGCATCCTGGTGCCGTCCCCTGCATCTGGCATTCTGACATAGCCCAATTCCAGTTATTGACATCCCTGGACATTTGTGCCCAACCCTTTTTGCACTGACAATGTATTGTATGCCTGAGCTCAGCCCAGATAAATGGAAAGCAATTCTATGTCCTACTAGGCTGAAAGAGAGCTAAGATGAAGTTGCATTGTTTTGAGCAATTGCTAAATTTATTTAGCAAGAGGCTCATTTGGACAGTGCATGGCCCTGATTGTATTTAACTCATGCAGAACACATGGAATAATATTCTTTTTATAACACAGAGTCTGCAAAATCTCAAAGCTGACTTCATGATCCTCCAAGTCATTTCCTTCTTGACAAACGCCACACAGTGGGCTGTGGGCCACTGTGTTGGTTTGTGTCCCATTTAGTTAGAAATAGGTTTCCACTGTTTCCTATTTCCAGAAACAGAGAAATACTGCAGAATCCGCATTAGAGACCACAATCTTTTTATGCTGGCACTAAATTGGCAAAAAGAAGCTCTCTGTTAGCTAACTCTTGGTTAATTTTATGAAGTGTGAAAGGACCTTAAATCATTTCAAAGAGCACCAGATTGTCCAACAGTAAAATCACAGATCTGCCAGACAAAAACTTTGTTTCTGACATTTTACTAGGATCAATCTTTGTGACTTGGGAAGGAGTTGAAAAGATTGTCTCCGAAACTCTCCTTTTATATACACTCTTCACACAATATTCAAACAGCTAATTATTTATCTATGTAAACACTTCGGCTGCTCTGATTACAAGGCTGTCTGACATTTATGAAAGACCCCCAAAATGTGTTTTGGGGAAAATAAAATTATACAATTAACAGTTGGGTGCAGAAAGGAATAAAAAGAAAACAGATGGTTGGCGCAATGGCTATTTTTATAGAGTTCTCATTGAAGCTGGAGACAGATTGCCAAAAAATAAAATAAAATAAAAATCCACCCTCAGAATACTGTTTTATCATGCTGTAAAAGGTTAGATTTCTTCTAATATTTAGCAAATGCATTGAATCTGAAAAGCAAAAATGTACAGTAATTCGAACAAACGTTTATTACATTTACCAGTAGACCAACTTTCAAGCATTTGCTAGGGCACTGTTTGTCAAACTGTGGGTCACAAGCCAATTTCAGGTGGGTCCCCATTCATTTCAATATTTTATTTTTAATATGTTAGACTTGATGCTACCATGGTATTTGACTGCCTTTGGGGAAATGTTACAGATCTGTACTTGGAGCGTCGCAAGCCAATTTCAGGTGAGTCCCCATTCATTTCAATATTTTATTTTTAATATGTTAGACTTGAAGCTACCATGGTATTTGACTGCCTTTGGGGAAATGTTACAGATCTGTACTTGGAGCAGACTACCATATATATATATATATATATATATATATATATATATATATATATATATATATATATATATATATATATATATATATATATATATGGGGTATGTGTGTGTGTGTGTGTGTGTGTGTGTGTGTGTGTGTATGGTATATATGGGGTGTGTGTGTGTGTGTGTGTGTGTGTATGTGTGTGTATGGTATATATGGTGTGTGTGCAATATATATATTGTAGCCTGGGATTATTAAAAATTTTATTGCATGATGATGTCACTTCCAGTCATGACATGACTTCCAGTGGATCCTGACAGATTTTTATTCTAAAAAGTGGGTCCCAGTGCTAAAAATTTGAGAACCACTCTATACTAGGGTAATCGTCTAGAAATCACATTTTTAAATGCTTGAAATATAATTCAATCAATTCCATAAACTGGATATCAGCCATCCCAATCTTACAACTTCTGATAGCTGGAGAAGCTCCAGTATGAACAATGGGACTCCTTCCCCTAACAGATTTTTCCCATCCATTTCAACGGGGACAATGCATTTTCACGCAGCCAAAAATCAGGTTTAATGAGTGGTTTTTGTGCACTGAAGAATGCCATATGTACATGGGAGGCCCATCAGTTCTAGAACCAATGTGAATGATTATAAATGTGT
Source organism: Tiliqua scincoides (assembly GCF_035046505.1). Classification (NCBI taxonomy): domain Eukaryota; kingdom Metazoa; phylum Chordata; class Lepidosauria; order Squamata; family Scincidae; genus Tiliqua; species Tiliqua scincoides. The sequence continues at coordinate 68,292,139 of NC_089827.1, forward strand.
GAGTTTATTTCAAAGGCATTAGAACACACTGAGTTTCTGTGACCTGTGAAAGGCTCTTTGCATTGAGATGGTTGCACGCAATGCCAGGTCCAGTGTTTCATTGTGCGGAATACCTGTGGGTAGCTATCAGTCCTTGGCAGAACGGAGATGTCATAGGTAGCGGCAAAATGACTTTTGGCTTGTTGGATCTGCCCATAGCGCTCTCTCTTTCTCCACTTTGCTCTTCGGTTTTGGAACCAGACCTACGTTGGAGAGGAAGAACAAACATTAGGGCAGCCAAACATCCTCTCACAATTTGCTCTTTAGGTTCTTGCACAATTTTTGATATGAACCAGGGGTTCTCCCTTGAAATCACCCTCTGTGCTCTAGATGTGCACACAGAGAAGCACCACAGTTGTAGAATTCCTCCTTCTGGTTATCCAACAAAGCCCCAATTCTGGGAACTATTGTTGTAGAGTTGTAAGTAAGGCAGCCAGACTGGTTTGAAGAGCTGATGAGAACTTAGCACTAGGTCATGATTTAAGAATCTTTCCGCTTCCACTATTTCTAACTGGATTTGAATGAACCCTCCATACAGTGGCGTAGCTAAGGGGGTGCAGGGGGTAGCAGCCACACCGGGCATCAAGCTTTAGGGGGGCAACAAGCTGAATTTGGCACTAGTGACAAAAATTGTGAAAATCTTGGTATGTACGAATAATACCAGCATGTTATATGACATTAGAAAGGTAATTTAATGCAGAATGCAATGAAACAAACTGCACTGGAATATCTGTATTCTATCAAAAGTTATGGCCAATTAACCAGAAAATGAAAACACAACTGTGCAATTTTTCAAGTGATGCTCTTCTTATATATAGTAGGGAAAGAATAACCATCCTTCTTCACCCCAGCCCAGTGTCTCTAACCGATCAGGGGCACACTTTTTATTTATTTACTTAATTTTATTTTATTTTGTGGGGGGGAGGGGCTACAAGTCTTATTTGACCCCGGTAGCAGATAGATGCCATAGCTATGCCATTGACTGGAGGGAGGCAGCAGAGCAAGTGGGTGGCAACCTGCTGGGGGGGGAGGAGGAGGTGGGTTCCTCCCAATTTTCTCATTTTAAAAGCCCAGACGTGACGTCTCTTCCGGTTGTGACATCACTTCTGGGGCATCATTTTGAGCTTGGCACCGGGCTACACGATCATTAGCTACGCCACTGCCTCCATATCGACAATCTTGGCTTCCATGGATTTGAGCCACTGTGAATTTTTTAAAAGGGCTATTTTACCTCCCCATGCCCTCTCCCTCTCCCCCTCTCTCTCACGCTCTCTCCTTCCCTCCCTCCATCTCTCTCCCCCTCCCTCTCCCCCTCTCCCACCCTCTCCCTTTCCCCCTCTTTCTCCCTCTCCTTCTCTCCCTCCCTCCCTGGGGTCATCGTTTTTCTGGCCTGAACCCCATTTTTCCACGATTGCCCTCATTCTCTCCCAATCCACTCTGTAGATGCTAACACTGACCCTCACCCTGACCCTCACCTTGACCCTGACCCTCACCTTGACCTTCAGCCTCACCCTGACCCTCACCTTGACCCTGACCCTCACCTTGACCTTCAGCCTCACCTTGACCCTCACCCTGACCATCACCTTGACCCTCACCCTGACCCTCACCTTGACCCTCACCCTCACCCTTACATTGACCCTCACCCTCACCTTGGCCCACCCCCTTGAGGGTGGGTGGTCACCCAAGGAAACCAGAACACCTCCAGGAAAAGACTGGAAATGACTTCCTGGAGACATTCTGAGGCACAGAGAGAGCGCAACGGAACAGGCCATGGGCCTGGCACAACCTCTGGAGGTTCATAGGTAAAGTATTGCAGCACCACAGCCCTACCCCCACCTTACCAGGATTCCAACCACCCCAGAGTTTGGTAGCCTGGAACCAAACCCTTGCAGATACTGAGGGACGACTGTAACTTATACAGATTGATATATTTTGATCCTTTATTACCACACTTAAAACTTTGAAATACAGTGGACTATAAATTCACCAGTAAGACGAAACAAGTGGAAGTCTATTAGAGAAACTGACTTACACATTGGACAAATAAAACTGGCACAGGCACTAGCTTTGGAGAAGGAAGGCTGTTTGCTGCTTACAACCTCTTTGAGCTAGGAAACCGAAGGAAAGGGAACCTCAGCAGAAGAAGCAGGACAGGCAGAGGTGAGCAGCATGGAGTTGGGTCAAAACCAGGCTCTTGATTCAGCAGCAATGTGGTCCAGGAAAAGAACCCAGTCAAGCAGGCAGGGAATTGCTTGTCAAATCCAAGGTTTGAAAGTGGGTAAGTCCCAGCTCCTATCCTCCTAAACCTACATATGTAAAGGTACATTCAACAGAAATCCATGCAGCCAACTTTCATGCATCAACTGCTAGGACAGTCAGATTGGAAGCAGATCTGTTGGCCATCTCCGCAGCTTACCAGATTTGTTCTCACGGTATATCTGGGGTGAATAAATTCATGTATGGGGTGATCATGGCAGCAGATCCCCAATCTATGCTCATACCTTTGACTGAATGGTGTGTACATGTGCGCAGCAGTGTGTGTGTAACAGCACAATCCTATGCATGTCTACTCAGGAGTAAGTTCCATTGTGTCCATTGGTGCTTACTCCCAGGAACGTGTGCATAGGACTGCAGCCTAAGGCTCTTACCACACCTTCTAGAACCTTGAAAAGCAGGGTTCCCAATCACAGGAATATAACCGGGCCGAAGTTAGCATTTGTAGTGCCTGCTGAAGGTCGGAAGTGATGTCATTAAGCAGTAAGTGACATCATCAAGCAGATGATGGCCAGAAATAATTACTTTGTTCTCACATAGAAACTCATTGGCTGCAAATAACAGAAGAGAAAATGTGCAAATCTTGTTCAAATTCTTAAGGTAAGAGAGAGCCCAATTATCACACTGGGAGAGCCCAATTATATCAAGGGCCAGATATTTCAAGGGCTACCTTGGACAGTCCTGCTTTATACCATTTTATTTATTTATTTATTGCCTTTTGTCCTCACAGCAACCCTGTGAGGTAAGTGAGGCTGAGAGACAGTGACTGACCCAAGGTCACCCAGGAAGCTCCATGGCTGAGTGGGGATTTGAACCTGGATCCTCCAGGTCACTAAATCCAACTCCCAAACCATTATACCATCCTAGCATCTAGCTATGCCCTGCAGCAGACATTCAACAGGACACATGTAGGCTGTCCCTCTATTCGCATTCAAACACCCTGCTGTACGAACAGAGCTTGAACAACCAGAAAAGTAGTCCAGCTGAAAGTTGGCATTTAGAAGGGTCTATGCAAGGGCATGGTTGTGCTTAATGTATGTGCATTTAAAAGTTGTGCGTTGAGAACAAAATTCTTTCCAAGATGCAGAATTTGTTGCCAAAGAACAGACTTGCCCCAGCTTTCATCGTCTGTCCACAACATTAATTCTTGGCAATATCCATGGAGTGTACCTAATCATATTTTGAAGGCTGGGAGAGATGAGCTAATGCGTTGCAGTTAGATAACCCAGAAGATTACCTTCACCTACTGAATCCCAGAATGTAGATCTAACTGGGATTGTCACTCCCTAATCGGCCTTTTCAGCCACACGAGTTGCTGTTCCAGAACCACCATTCAGAGCGCGATACCGTAGTCTTTCGAGACCGAAGGTTGCCAACTACTAGATCTAACTATAACAGTTTAAACACTGAGGATGAAAGAAGTGCAATGGGCTTTCCTATAGACACCTCACGGGTGTAAAATATATGCACATATTTCACTTCCACATTTAATGGGTATGCTGTGGAATACAGCAAGTAATACTGATGTTTCATGTGCAACCATGATATATTGTGGTTCTACCCTGAGTCCTGTTGAGAATAACCTGCTACTATATGCTAGATCAGGGGTCTCCAAACTTTTCAGCCGAAGAGCCGCATCAAATATTTTGCACGGTGTCAAGGGCCGGAAAAAAATAATTAAATATAAAATTTAAATAAATACATTAGGGATGGAACTTAGATGAATGACTGAAATGAATGAATGGGCTCAAATGTCCAGAATTTCGTCAAGCACCAACACAGCCCAAGAAATAAAGCACACACACTTAAATGGACCCCCATTCCCCCACCCCACAAGCACAACTTGTGCACAACCATTTCTTGGAAACATAACTTGGTTGTGTTTGGTCAATTGGGCCAGAAGCTCTCAGGGGATCAGAGACGGGTGGCGGGCCATATAGAGGCTCTCTGTGGGCCGCATCTGGCCCCTGGGCCGGGGTTTGGAGACCCCTGTGCTAGATCATAAATTGCTACAGAGAGTCCCCCAGTACCATTTAGATAACTGGTCATCATCACATCAGATCGGCAAAATGCCTGCATATCTAGTAAGCCTCAGAATCAGCACACCTAATACCACAAAAAAATTCTCCATCTGAAAATGCTTTAATGCTCCACATTGTAGTGTGTACGGAAGTTCCACACAGATTCAGAAATAAGGGGGCAAGGTGTTGCCACTGGGTTCAAATCAAAAAGACACAGCTTTGTTAAACAACTGCACATTAAAGGATCTGCAACTGAATTAGCATATCAACTAAACTGGTGGGTAACTCTGCAGGTTGAGACTGAAGATGCTAATTCTCTGAACACCTTCTACCTACATCTGGGGAAGCTCCCACCCTGACTCCAAACCCAGGAGCTGTAGTCATAAAAGCACCCAGCTTCTCATTGCAATACATCCTGCAACCTGTTAAAAGAGGGCTCTTTTGAGCTGCCACCCCTTGAGCTGGCCTTAGGAAGTGTGGGACCCAATTCCAAATGGCAGGGCCGCCATTACTGTGTGGTCCTTGCAGACCCTCCTTGCTATGGACCCCCCGCTTACCCACATACTGATGCCAGCACGCCACCATGTAATACTTCCAGAGTGGTCTAATTTTGGGTCAATCAGAAGCAGCGGTGAGTAGGAAGTGCCCCCACGAGCGCTCCACTCACTGTGCTGGCCTCTGAATGGCGGCTTACCTCCACAAGAAGTGCCAGCCGTAGGTGACAGCTCTCCACCACAGCAGAACCCCCACCAGACACGGGTCCCATTTGGGCAAAATCTCCCAAATTGCATTATAGTAGACAAGGCAGACAGACCCTAAAGGGGTCCTGTTTCCTGCCCCTGAGACTTACTGACCCAGCTTCATTCACCCTCATTTGATGTCGGAGGGCCCAATCCTTAAAATGAAATGATTTACACAAAAGGGTGCCTTCCCAAATCAATGGGGTTTCCTGCTCTAGAATTGTTCCAGTTTCAAGTCAACACTGTGCATAGTTTATTTATATATTATAGGAGGTTTTTTTTAAAAAAAAAAAAAATCTCATTTCCTATAATTAAAATGCTCAGCATAGATAACAAAATACATGTGTAAAATGCACAGAACTGTTTAAAATATCATCACTGCAAAATAACGTGTTAACTTATTTTTTTAAAACCCTTCAGCTTCTGACAAGCATTAACTTGCTTATCATTTACTCTCGTGCGCAAATAGCAAAGGAAATTGGAAAGCACCTCTGTGCTACGTCACCAACAAAGACTTTATACAGTTTCCCATATAGCGCTGGCTTTGCAAATGAGGCTCCGTGCTCCCCAAAGCCTTGGTTTTTCAGCTCAATGCTGGGCCAGGGAGGGATGCAGCCAGGAAGAAATTCAACAGGTGAAGCTTGCCGTCCAATCAATTCCAAGAGATGCATCTCATGAATTCCCCCTTCCCCAATACATCTCTACAAGGAGCAGTAACATTTCGGTAAGCAGAGACAGAGTCAGACCAATCCCCTTCCAGAGGCAGTTGTTTAACTACATTGTGGGAAATTGCACACACAGTCCTACGCGTGTCTACTCAGAAGTCACATTAAATTCCTGGGATGGTCAAGCCGCAAGAGAGCCACAGTATTTAAGAAGCATTTAAATTCTCAAATATATTGACTCATCATGTACACTCAACTTATATCCAGTGGACTCTCAGTTTATGCCTGGGAAATAATTGTAAAACTGGAAAATTTCTTATTCACCTTGTATATTAATTGCGATGCCAAAAGGAGTCCAGCCAACATATTTTCGAGAGCCATGCATTACGTGTCAAGGAGTTGCATGTGGCTCACGAACCATGGTTTGGCCACCCCTGTTACTTCAATAAAGTTTCCTCCTAGGAAAGGAGGTGTAGGATTGTAGCCTGCCTTTTACTGACTCAGCCCATCTAGCTCACTGTTGTCAACACTGACTAGAATCAGTTCTCAAGAGTTACAGGCAGGATTTTGTTCCCTCCGGTGGTGTACAGAACAGTCAGTTATGGCTGGCAACCTTCAGTCTCGAAAGACTATGGTAGAAGCCTACAGCACCCGGGATTCCCAGGCGGTCTCCCATCCAAGTACTAACCAGGCCTGACCCTGCTTAGCTTCCCAGATCAGACGAGATCGGGAGATAGTGTTCAGTATAGGGAGATGGTTGGCAACCTTCAGTCTGGAAAGACTCTGGTATAAGCCTACAGCACCCGGGATTCCCAGGCGGTCTCCCATCCAAGTACTAACCAGGCCTGACTCTGCTTAGCTTCCGAGATCAGGCAAGATCAAGCATGTGCAGCTGCCTGTGCATTGCAAGTGGGAGGGGCTGCTTACATGGCACATTGCAACACCTGCAGTACCGACCGTGTCACGTCCCCCTTAGCTATGCCACTGGTTCCCTACCCTACTTGAAGATGCAAAGGATCGAACCTGGGACGCATGAGCTACAGCTTCAAAAAACACCCCCCCCACCTCCACTTTGGCAGCATTATAAAAAAAAAGCCCCATCAGACCCACCTGCTGTATCTCCAATCAGAGAAGAGCATGGCACCGGGCTGAGAAGAGTGACCTCAGTATTTGGGAAGGTTCATCTGGAAGAAGGCACATCTTAAGATATCTGGTTCCTCTGCGGTTCAGGCTTTAAAGGTCAAAACGAGCACCAGAAACAAACTGGTCACCAGGGATGATGATCTATCATGGAGGTTATACTGATTCACAGGCCTCAGTTTACTACCTGGCAGTGGCGTTTGAAACCCACTAACATTCCTGAACTATCTCCAAGGATAGCCCCACATGGAGCACTGCAGTCATCACAAGGAGCCCCTGAGTATGTGGTCTGCCCTTTGCACTCCAAGTGAAAAGCAGCTTCACGCACATCCCAAAATGCACAGACGGAACTAACAATTTTCAACCAGTGTGCCAGGCGCATTGTTGTGCTGAGAATGGTTCACAGATGTGCCACAGGAGTTTGGAGAGTGCTGTTTATTAGCAGGGCCGTTGGGAGATGTGAGCCCCCTGCCAATAGTAAGGTGTGCCTTGTCAATTGTCCAAAAAAAACAACACTAAAAACTGACGGTGTGCCTCTACAATGTTAGTGCCTTTTCAGTGTGCCATGAGATGAAAAAGGTTGAAAATCGCTGGAATAAGCTGACCTCTCCTTTGAAGTGAATGGGTGAGCACCTCTGTGAAAAGGGAAGGAGGCATTCACAACACTCACACATACAAGTTCCGGAATCCATAGCAAATCACTGCATTGGACAAATGAGGCTCAAAATCTTAATCATATTGGCAGTCCCATGTTTACAGAAATAGTTTTCAGAAAGTTATTAATGCAAGTTATACATAATCAGTGCCATGTGTGTTGGTTGTCCCATACCAATTCCAGTTCAACCTAGGCTTGTTTCCCTTCACAAAAAAAAGGAATTCTTTTTTAATTATAAACAAAAATCTGAAGTGATCCTAATGATATCAGATACCAGGAGATATCTTCAGCACAAATGCCACAACCTTTCAAATCAATTTGCCCAGCATTCAACCCAACACCGAAATCATGTTGCTCTCCCTGGTTTGTGATTCAAGACCGGCCATAAGAAAATGGCTGCAGCCCTTACGACAGTTCAGATCTCATATTGAAGTAGGACCTCAACTGCTCCTGAAACTGATTTGAGTGCTAATCAGGTGCCGAGGTTATTGCTTTCACCTGGTGGAAATCAGTATCCCCCGGAAGCAGCAGGGATAAGCTTTTTAATTTCCATAGACCTGTTGCAAATTTAATATGGCCATTTTGAAAAATGTCCCAAAACTATCAAAGCACAGCCCCGACTCAGACCTGTCGAGCGTTGTTTTTTTTGTTTTTTTAAAGGATGTGGCTGCAGTCCTGGCCTCGGTCATAAATCCCACTGAAATCGCCAGGGTTTGCCTGGTGCCTAAATGATTGCAGGATTGGACCCCCTTGTTGGTAAATCTGTATTATCTCTTGTGCCGAAGGCTACAAGAAACCATTTTTCCTTCATCCCGCTGTCACCGCAGGGGGGCACAAAGAACATGTTATGGGAATTTTAGTAATGAGGCCCTTTCATTGAAAAAGTCCTTGACAATCTCCTTAAGCTGGGTGCCAATTACTCCCCTGACACGTGAGAGGAAAAGAGAACAGTGCCAATAAATTAGGTACAGGCGCACTCTCTCGGCATGTATGCAGGATGAAACTTAAATTGGATCTTGATGAAATGCCCAGGAAGGGAGATGTGTGGAGTGTATCCAGCCAATCACTGAGTTAAGCTAAATAAAACAATTTGCTTGAATTTAAAGGAACTGACGGGGAAGAAACCCGCATTTTTTAACGCTGACACTCCCTCCCCCCCCAGAAAATGTTTCTGTTTACATCGATTTACTCAAAACCGACTCTTGGCAAAGGTAAAGTAACCATTTGCCTACACAAAACAAGGCAGCAATCTGCTGCTTGTTAGCCCTGCCTGGCCAGATGCAGGTCTCTAATGATGTCAGGCCTTTGAAAATTGCTTAATATTCCTGATAGAAGACTGTTGCCACTCAAAGCAAGAACGAGTCCCGTTTTCTCACACGGGTCCTTCCCCATAGGCTGATCAGAAATGCAAAAATCCAATGTACTCGGTTCAAGAAGCAAGGAAATCTCTGTGTACACAAAGCATAAAATAAACATTCTCAGGGAAAAAAAAATTGAAAGCAGCAATTTTGTTCCAAGAAGAGAACAGAATATATATAAACTGTGAATTGCCCTCTCTTTTTATGATACCTCACACAAACTCGATAGATGCAATTCCGCCATCTTAACCCATCCTGAACAACAGGGTGGGATGACGAGCCCAAGAGCGACTGAACTGAAATTGAGAAGGTACCACTTGAGTAGCCAGCATCGCAGTGACACTAAAATCCTTTGAGTCTACTCAAGCAGTGGGTGATGATTTGAACATGGATGGACAACTTCGTCACGTCCACTTCAAGGCGCAATGGGTAAAGGACTTTCTGAAACATAAAATCCAGACCCAGTGAATGCCATGCCAGAAAGGCTATTAAGGGCGCAATCCTAATCCACTTTCCAACACTGACATAAGGGCAATGCAGCTCCGAGGTAAGGGAACAAAATTCCCTTACTTTGAGGAAGCCTCCATGAGTGACACCCAACTGCAGGATGCAGCACACGTCCCATTGGCACCGCTACGCCACTGCTGGAAAGTGGGTTAGGATTTGGGCCTAAGCCTCCTATGGTTTTCCCTCCAGAAATATCCTACTGCTCAAGAGAAGGTGGATTCCATGAGCTCTAACGAATTACGGAACATTCTGGAATTCAGTTTTGTCTTTTTTTTAGGGGCCATGGAAGGAAGGTGATTTTCACTTTTCGCGGAACATTCAACTTGATGCTGATTTGTTACATCTACATCAGCATGGAAAGGGACCAGATTCTATTAAAATTTAACTTTGGAATTAGGTCTCTTGGTAAAAGAAAATGCCCCATTGCTCAGATCCTTGCGTTTGAATATCTGTTTCCATTTATTTGTTGTTGTTTTTAAATAAAAGCCAACTTCAAGCCTATTGTGTCAGTGCCAGAAATAACCAGGTTAGTCTGTTCTGAAAGACGCTTTAGGTCCAACAGAGAGTTCCCATAGTGAGTCCAGAAAAAACCATGGGGGGGGGGGGGAGAAATACTAAATGTATCTGTTGTTTTATTGGATGATAAAACCAAACTAATGCTGACAAAAGGACAATTCATTGCATTTATGACTTCATTGATAGGCATCATCATCATCTATGGCAGTGGCTCACAAACTGTGGGTCAGGATCCACTGGTGCGTTTCAACCTGATTTTCGGTGAGTCATAAAAGGGTGATGACAAGATCAAATAACTAATTCCCTTAAGTCCTGAGGCTATTAAAAAATCAAGTACTGAAATTTCTAATTTCCCTGCAAAGAGCTCGGCTCCTGCAGTTTGCAATCTTGTGTAAATATAGGAAGATAAATGTTCGAAGATCTTTTTGTTTTTTGTTTTTAGTATTTATAAATAAATATTTCTTTCTAGATTTATTTTTAAGTCTTGTAAACCTAGGTGAGTCCCGAGAGACTCAACTCAAAAAGTGAGGCCCAGTGCTAAAAAGTTTGGGAACCACTGATCTATGGCATTTGTGAACAGACAAAGGTCTTTCCCATTTTTAACTCATTGATTTCAATGGGATTTGCTTTAAATCAGTGGCCAGGATCCGAAGAGTCATGAATTCAATTCCAAGAACCCAAAGGTAGTAAAGGATGCAATCTGATGTATATTTTCCTGACAGTAAGTCCAGCTGCGTTCCAGATCCCGAATACGAATGGGACTTATTTCAGAATAAACACATGCAGGATTGCACAGAATTCTCAGAATGTCCATCCCCCCCCCCCAACCCACCACATGGCAAACTGCTTTTGCAACTGCGGGTGGGGAGGGGGTTAAAGGATGTGGCCTGTTCTAAGGAGAAGCCAACACTTCCACTGGGTAGCAAGCAAAACTCTTTTGTGAGCCTGTACAACTTTTGGGACTTCGGCCAAAATCTGTAGGTAGTAGGCAGCTGTCCAGACAGCCTTAAGCAAAAGATCAGAGAAGGAGGCAACCCCATTCCTTACACTATACATGCATATGCAACAAAAAATAAGACAGAATCCAGATTTCTCTCTCCCCCCCTTCATATTTTAGCACAAATCTTTCTAACATTAGCACAGTTCTCCATATGTTTACATGACGACAAATCCCATAGATTTCCGTGTTGTATACATAGAACGTTACATACAACATTGACCTATACATACAACATTTCCGTGTTCTATACATAGAAATATGTTTAGGGTGGCCACTTGACATGTATTTTACAGGTACTTTATATTTCTAAAAATTTAATGAGAACAATCATTTTGGTGTCTTTATTTTCTTATTCTCTGAAAAAAAAAATTAATACAACTGTTTTTAAACATGCAAGCTAGGTGAGTTTGGGTTTTATTTTTTCATATCATCACACTTTTATGGAACGTATACAGGGAGATACCATTCCACCTTGTCAACCTCTCTGATGCCAATAGCCTTGTGACCTGAAACTAAGGCACGTAGATTGTATAGTCAGTTCCCTGGAATCAACAGGATCGTTCTTTCTAAGAAAAGGCATTTAAGAGTAAGGTGTAAGTGCAAGTCCTGTTTTCTTTCTTTCTTTCTTTCTTTCTTTCTTTCTTTCTTTCTTTCTTTCTTTGGCACCATCGTCATACCTTTTATTTGTCAAATATCCCATTTTTATTAAAGATTAATTATATGTTATTTATTTAAATGATGTGCAGCCCACTTCCTCCCCCCCCCCCCCCGGTTTAAAACATGCACACGGTTTGTGATCATCAGAAAGGGAGTTCCAGAATATTGAGACTATGGTTGGGCAGGTCACAAATTCAGAATCAAGTCATACAATCCCTGTAATACTCCAAACTGCAATGCAATAGAACCAAAAAATTATTTTTTTCCTATCACAGTGATCTCATCTTGTTCCTAAGCTAACAACATGCGGACTGGAAGACTAAGGCATGGGATTGCAAGCGTGCTCATTCTCGCTTTTCAAGCATGGGGACATACACAGTGGCCAGCTGGATCAGGCCATCCAGTTCACTCATTCCCACAGCAGCTCACCAGTTGCCTCTGGGTAGCCCACTAACAGGAGGCTGAAGGTGTGCCCCCCTCCCACCGTGGCCCTCCTGCAACAGATTTGCAGAGGCACACGGCCTCTGATCCTGGAGGCAGTACACCACCACCATGACTAGCAGCCATTGATAGACCTGCCTGCCATGAATTTCTCTAATCCCTTCTTCAAGCCGTCTAAGCCAGTGGCCATCACCACATCCTGTGGTCGCAAATTCCATAGATTAATTCTGCGCTGCATGAAAGTTCTTTTTCTCCATTCTCAATCCCCCTCCACTTTGTTTCTTTAGATGATCCCTGCTTCTAGTGTTGGGAAAGAGGGAGAAAAATTCTCTAGCCACTTCCTCCATATACATGGATTTTCATACATTCTCCACTCTTCACCCAGAGTTGTTACCAGCAGCGCATTGTACCTCTGCATGAAGGACAACATCTGCCTTGAATAGTTTAGTGTGTGTGCCGCACCTGACACTCTAGTGTTGGACGATACATGGGATTCTGCTACTGACGTGCCTCGTTTCCACAATGCCATCAAGGCGCATGATGCTTTAAAGTTCCTAATCATCTAAACCTAAAAGAAACTTCCACTGATTTCAATGGGACTCGCTTCCAGGAGAAGGTACTTAAAACTTCATCAGGCTTGTTCACACATTACATAATGGCAAATCCGGTATGCCACCGAATGGACACTGGACTGCCTACAGTCGGCAAATTTTTGCTCCCTAGGGAGTGGGTATGTCGGACAAATTTATCTCTACTTTTTGCTCCCAACTGACATGTTCAGGTATGCATTTAGAGCATCTAAAGAAACAAGAAACCGTGCAAATGGGATACTTGTGTTAAAGAAATGCAGGGAGGTTGGTGAAAACGATGAGCGTGACATAGCCCGATGACCATTCAGGATCAGTAACGTACAAAAGCAAGCAGACTTTAACACTGCCCTACTCTCCTTTTGGTCTCTTTAAAGTTAATGTGTCCTATAAATCTAACTCCAATGTTCACTTTCTGGTAAAAGGTATGGATTGCATCCCTTATTAAATCTGTCATTTATATTTATCCAGTTCGCTTCTATACAGGGCAACTACTAATGCCCTGCTGCCACAGAAGACTAGTTGATCTACTGAATGATCTCAGGGACTTCCAGAATCCCTGGGACACTGTGCTATCGACTGTGGCACACTCCCATGCATGACGGGTGGTTAAAGCTCTCTTTCCTTTCCATACACCAGTTTTGGTATCCCTGAGTTCATAATGTGGATGTACAACCAACAGTAACTAGACTACACATTCCTTTGAAGAATGACTCTCTTTCACTCACTAGCTCACAAATGATGAAGAGGATGTATGAATGCACTCTTGGCACCATGTGTGAAGCCCTGAAACTTTGGCTACCAAGGAGAGCTATTGATGCTTCAGATCTGGTACACTACAATGGCCAGACTGTATAGCAGGAGTTTTACCATTCCAAACCTAACACCGGTAGTGTGATTTTTCAGTGAAAATGAAATAAAAACACATTACACTGCTTTCTGCACTTCTGATTTTTGTTCACACACACACACACACACCAAAATCTGTGAAAAAACACACCTCTAAATACACAGGCCAACACGCATTTTGCTTCCTTAAACGTTACACCAATTCCTGGGTATATTTGGGGTGCCGATTCCAAAAATGGCATTCGTTTTGCCCTATCATGTCTAGTTTTGGAGACGCGGCATAGCCTCTTTAGTGAATGGTTCAAGCAGCTTCCTCATGAGGAAGCCTACACCATGGCTTCCTCATGAGGAAGATGCTTGAACCATTCACTAATGAAGCTATACTAGATCTCCAAAACTAGACCTGATAGGGCAAAACGGATGCCATTTTTGGAATCGGCACCCCAAAGTCATATCAAGTCACCATAAAGTTTGGGAAAAACTTTTCTGACCCTCAGTTTTGTAGGCCTGTGATATCGGTCACTGAGGGCTGGTTGGGCTGGATAATGCTGGTTGGGCTGGTTGGGGGGTGCCTGGGTAATGTTTGTGATTGCATCTGCTGATACTATACCACCTATATCACTTACCTAGTACACTGTTTAAAGCTATTATAATTTATAATTATAATTTGTTAAAATGTGCCCTTGGAATAAAAACACATAACACTACTTTCTGCATTTTTCTTCCTTGGGAGAAAAAGTGAAATATGTAAAAATAATAATAATAATAATAATAATAATAATAATAATAATAATAATAATAATAATAATAATATCTTATTATTATCTTATTATTACCTCTATTATTATTACCTTATTATTATTACCTCTAATATTACCTCTACCTATCACACAGCTCAATCCTAGCCTACTCTTCCTAATCAGAAGAGTATCCTATTGTATTCAGTGGAATTTCCCCCAGGAAAGTGTAATAGGATTGCAGCCATAGTAAAAATTAAAAAATTTAAAAAAAAAGTTCACTTGGGCTGCAATCCTATACACACTTACCAGGGAGTAGGTCCCATTGAACTAAATGAGACTTAGTTCTGAGTAGACTTTCCTAGGCTTGGGTTGTTAATATTCCTGAGATTGCAGCTGCCCTGTCTATCTCATCAGGAATGCAAACCAATGGCAGCAATGACATGATCTGCAAGGCTATCTAAGGGTCCAATCCTGCATGCACTTCCTTGGGAGAAATCCCCAGGAATTTACATAACAGGATTTATTTAAGAGTTTCCCCTTATGCATTGACTTGGACTGTTAATATCCTTGGGAGAGCCATTGTCCATTGGCCCAGCCCAGCCCAGCCCATCCTGGCACTCTGCAGGTAATAAATAATGCTGGCCTACCTTACAGAATGCAGGTAATGCTTACCTGTTGTTGTAAGCATTAATGATTGTGAAATCCTAGAAATGCCCTCTATAAATGCTCGGTAGTGGACTGACTAGCATAGTCATGCCGTGAGCTGGCCAAGTTTTCGCCCTAACCACAACCTTCCCCTCTGTCTGAGGAATAATTCATAAAGCATTTTTGCAGAACCCCTCCGCCTAATATGCTTTTGGCCTCTCTAGAATGAGAAGCTTGTTTTGTATGGAAGAAAAACTCCTACTACCTGAACTCTGGCCTCGGTGAGTTCTGTTCTGAGTGCCAGCTGCTCCCGTACATAAACATCAGGGTAATGTGTCTTCTGGAATACTTTCTCCAGTTCCTCCAGCTGCAAACTGGTAAAAGTGGTCCGGTGCCTCCTTTTCTTACTGCTGGAGACATTACTGTCGCACTTCTCCCCCAGTTCATCCAGCTCGCCCTTCTCCGGCATTCCTTTGGCGGGAGACATCCCCAGGCTGCCGCAGTTGTCCAGAGGCCTGCCCAGCTCTGTATGGAGCGGCTGACCTTCCACTTTCGTAATCCCATAGTTCACTGCATGGCAGAGGAGAAACAAGGTGGGTTGGGTCAATTAAGTTGGTTGGGGGGCATTGAAAGAAATGGTCACAACTGATGAGGAACCCCTCACGTCTCCATCAGAGACTATATACACCAGGGGTGTCAAACTCATGTCATACAGAGGACCGAAAAGCATTCATGATGCCTGCTGAGGGCCGGAGGTGATGTCATTATACAGGAAATGATGTCATTAAACATCCCTTTAGGTCCCTTTAGGGAGAAGGGCGGGATATAAATAAAGTTTTATTATTATTATTATTAAACAGGTCAAAAACAGAAATAAACACTCTGTTCTCATGTAGGAACTCATTAGCTGCTAATGACAGGAAAGAAAATACACAAATCTTGATCATATTTCAAGATATGGGAGATCCCATCATGTGAGCCACACTTTCAAGCAGTGCCACCTCAGCATTGCTCAGCAGCTGAGAGCCCAAGGGCCAGATAGAAAGCTTCTGCGGGCCGCATTCGGCCCCAGGCCTTATGTTTGACACCCCTGGTATACACAGTGTTATCTGAGAGCTAATTTTTCAGCATGCCTACCACCACATTGACTCAAAGCAAGTCCCACATAGATCTCAGTGGAATTTGCTTCCAAGCATTTACACGTCTGTCTCGCACAGGATCAGTCCTTGCACCGGATTAATCCCAGTTCACTTTGCTGTGCAAATCCACCCAATAAAACAGGCAATCTGAGACACCAGATCAACACTGCAATTGCTGTTTGATCTGACAATTCAGGTCAATTGCAATGGCCCGTCCCTTAAGTATAGTCTTGGGCATGAATATAAGTGACATGTTGGGAACAGACTCACCAAATGATGGTAGAATCCTGCCCAGCTTGTCTCACTTCCCCCAGATTAAGGGCCCATCCTACCCAACTTTCAAACACCGATGCAGCCATGCAAATGGGGTGTGCGCTGCATCCTGCAAGAGGGGGGCATTCATAGAGGCCTCCTCAGGAAATGTTTGTTCCCCTACCTTAGGGCTTCATTGTGGCTCCATCAGCATGAGAAAGTTGGATAGGATTGGGCCCCGATTCCCTTGATGCCTTACAGCACAATCCTATGTCTACTCAGAAGTAAGTCTCATTCTATTCAATGGGGCTTACTCCCAGGAAGGTGTGGATAGGACCTAAGAGGTTTAGCTGCCATTCGATGCACACAGTGCTGGAGTAATCTTTCTACTGGATGCCATGAGACTTGATTTGCAAAAATGCACCCAGGACTGAGCTGCTCCATGTGCCACTGAAACTGACGCGATTTTCAAAGGGCTCTGCACATATTGCACCAGAGCTGTGACATGTTGCATTGACACCCATTTTGCTGGTTCAAATTCTTGGGAGAAATTGTGGCAGAGAGTTACATTAAAGCTATATCATGAATTATGAGCAACAGCATGCAAGGAAACCAAAATACACAGGGGGGGAAAAATCCTCCAGGTTTGGTAAAGTGCCTTTGTTTCCAATTAAGGTCCTGACATTGGGGCTTTCATCCTAACCATAACTCGGTCAAACCCAATTCTTCCCAATTTTTGCCCCGGTCTTCCCAAAACCAGGGATCTCCACCAAAACACTCCCTATGCAAGATCAGGATTGAAGGTTTGGTTCGGTGTGACTTTTTCACTTCTGAACCATGGAATCAAACATTTGGGGATGAACGGATGCAGCTTGTTACAAGGTCTTTGAAAGAACTTGGCCTTTGGGGGCTTTTTTGACAGGTGAGGGGTAGAGAGAGATTCCAGCCATCCCAGGCCGTAAAACTTTACAAAAGATGGCACCCAACCTGCCCTTTCCAAGCTTGTTTTAATGGCCTCTGCCACTCTTGGTAATTTTATTACGAGACTCTGTTCATTTGATGTAATTTTAACCAGACCCAGTTCAGAGTTAGCAGCACAGACAGAGAGAGAGATATGCCCCTTTGAAATCACAGCGGAGCTCACTTCTCAATCAGGGCACACTCAGGCTGCAATCCTATACATACTTACCTGGGAGTAACTCACACTGACTACAATGGGACTTACTTCTGAGTAGGCATGCATAGGCTAAGGCTCTTACTCCAAAGCAAGCCCTGTGGACTTCAGTGCGGTGTGCGGAGCAGTAAACACTTTTACTGTTCCCAGCTCACTTTTACGTTGGGCGGGAGAGCAGAGACAGTAAAATCTGATCATCCATAAGGAAAAAAAAATGCATACATTCTGAGCAAGGAATCACTTAAACTCTGTCAACAAGACTATTTTTGTCCCTTTCAGTGGCAATGATCTGCTATTATACTGTCGATAGTGTAATTCAAATTGAATGAAAAATTTATACAAACGGTACACCATCACAAATATGTTATACTGCAGTATTTTAAGACTCCTAGCTCTTTGCCTTTTCTGTATAGGAAAATATTTTCAAAGTCTTTTTTCACCTCTGTCCGAAACACCCCTGAAAATATTTGCCTTTCGAGACCAAGAGAATTGGCTTCATTCGTTTTTATGCTTTGATTACTATTTTAAGAGGGGACGACAATTGTATATGATATGATTAGCCAAAAGTGTGATGTCTCATTTAGATATCCAAAAATAACATCCTCATTGATTGTGTGTGCAACTTATTAGTGTACATTAATTGTCGTTTTTGGGACAGAAAATTGTTCAATGGTTTTTTCAAAGAGACATTCCAAGCATTCAAAATAAAAAAGTATCTGTAAACCTCTGCGGGCAAAATAAATGTGCATCTGATTAAGGAGCAGACTTTTCTACCTGTAAGTACCCCTGAGCTAAAAGAAACTAAATAATAACTTTGATTTCTCATCTTTAGGCTCTAAAATGTAGTTACTAATATTGAACTAAAAACAGCCACAGCGTCACTGATTTATGGACGAGATGTTTTAGATTTTACAATCAGTGTAAACGGCAATGAAATTTAAAGTAACATTTTGTTCTTTTACACACACACAAAAATGTTCCAAGAGGAAAAATTGATCCAGCCTTAAAAGAGATAAATAGTAGAAGATTCCAGTCGGAACTATTTTACTAGATGTTTCAGCTGATGGTATTTTTATTTTTATTACAGTCAACCTGCTTTAGCTGTTTGCTATATAATCGGACAGATCTCCGACCTCGTTAAACTAAACGAGGTTGTAATAAACATTTCACATTTTGTGGGGTCCTCAGCTTGAAAGGGCACTACGGCTCCCAGGTTTAGGTGGAATGGAGGGGAGGGGGAACATCCTGCTGTTTCTTAGGTGAACATATGAGTGGAAGAGAAAAGACAGTGGCGGTTCTGCGTTTTTGAGGTGGTGTTCTCTGGGCACATGGATTTTCCTCTATAACAGAAGCACAGCACCCAATAGAACCCTTCAGCCAATGGAACAGTTTACTAACCTGATCCCCAAGGAAGTTGGAACTTTCACTAAAAATATGTTGCTGGGTTTTATTGGTCTTTGGCAGCAAGAATGCAAACCAAAGGCCTGTAGTATCATTGCCCTCCTCTACAAGGTTACACGCAGTTCCAAGGGAGAAAAAAAATCTCCATTGAATTCAATGCGACTTACTTTTGATTCAACACAGGCAGATTGTAATGTATGTGCCCTTTATTCATGGGTTGAGGAATCCTGACCTGCATGCTTATTATTTAGTGCGTGTCTATTAATGATAATGGTATTATTTATTCGCATCAAAATGACAACACAGCTGATAGCGATTGTGTATGTACAAACAAAAACCACAAGATTTATCAGCTGGTAAATCCTCACCCACAGGGACATCTGCCTGAAGTCTAGCTGTACTAGACGAAGAAGGTACTGGAAAGATGAACTCTGTGCCAATTGTGGGGGTCTTTTGTAATTCGTTGTTGTTGCTGTTGTTGTTACTACTACTGCTATTATTACTAGTAGTAGTAGTAGTAGTAGTAGTAGTAGAGGGAACTCGCTGAAAACAACTTGAAATCAGGGATGCTTTTAAATTGTTGCATTAATTTACTAGGTTGGAGAGTTCAGCTTTTCCAGAGAGTTAATTCGGATTGCGGGATGAAGGAGGAGACGGCTCCTTCTACAAAATTAAGCCCGCACATCCGGTTAGTATAAAATGAAACGAAAGGGTAGGATGGGCTGCTCTTTGCTGGGGGGGGGGGGGGAAGAGATAGTAGTCCATTCATCCTGTAAATTTTTCCCCCCTTTCAAAATTGCATGAAAGTCAACTGCTGTCTAGAGGAGAGCAGCAGTTGAGAAGGAGGTGGGAGAATAGACTCACAAATATTTAAGATGGAAACACTTGAGTTTGAATTCAAGGACTTTGGCTTCAATGGACAGTGGATTGGGTTGAAAGAAAGAAAAAAGTCCATATAATATATATGTAAATAGAGGAAGGAAGGAAGGAAGGAAGGAAGGAAGGAAGGAAGGAAGGAAGGAAGGAACTTACATTTTGCAGCGGTATTTATAATATCAAAATAGGATGAAAACCAGGCACCCCAGGTTCTGGGAAGGACTCAATGTCTGGATAAAACAAACCAGTCAATAAACCTACCTGACTGTGTGAAATTATTATTATTATTATTATTATTATTATTATTATTATTATTATTATTATTATTAATTTCACCAGTCAATAACATCTACCTGACTGTGACTGTGTTGTTGTTGCTGTTGTTATAATAATAATAATAATAAGCATTTAAAAATATGCCTTCAAATATCCCCTGGACCTTAGCCAGATGCACTTCCTCACTGAAGAAAATTATCCACAGGTAATTGACAAGTAATTGACTAACAAAACAGAGAGAGGCTTAAGATTAGATTGTTAAATTTTTGCGTTTCTGGAAATCACTTCATTATACACAATGATATGATGGTGCATCGTTTTGAACACAACAGATAGATAGATAGATAGATAGATAGATAGATAGATAGATAGATAGATAGATAGATAGATAGATAGATAGATAGATAGATAGATGGCTAACCCTATTGTGATGTTGTTGTAAGTCCTAATGAAACGCGTTTACTTTACAACTACTCTTGGATTTTTTTTCTACCTGATTTTTTTTTAACTGACTTGACTTTTACTGCCTTTATTTTTTAACTGCTCTGCCTTTTACTGATTTGATAACAGCATGAAATCGGGGGGGGGATCAGTTATTTCTGTGAACTGTATAATTTGACTGCTCTCTCTGTTTTGTCAGACAAAGACATGGATGTGATTGAATTACGGGTTTTTGGGGGGAGAGGGGGTACAGAGGACCCTGGATCTGGGACTTCTTTGTGTGGTTCTCTGCCTTCCCTTGCCCCTTCAAAAAATCTTGCTTGCAACTCAGACCTGGGATGCAAAACCTTCGCAACTAAGCAAGAGAGATGAGGGGTCGGTGGTCCTGTGCCTTTCGTCGCCCCCCTCCCTCTCCCCCCATATGAGCTTTCTTCCTAACAGATCGATGAAGATCTAAGGCCAGGGGACTGGATTCCTAAGGTTCCCATTTCCAACGGCACGCGTTTGAATCCGTGTCCAGAGCTCTGCCTGTGGGGGGGGGACGACATGCATCGGGTCCCTGCTGAAAAAGACCCTCTGGAACCACGCCTGGAGCTTCAGGAAGGTCAAAGGCTTTAGGAGCACCTTCCAAGCGAACCGACTGATGTTGAATGAGCAGCTCTGAGACTGGGGCGGGGGGGCGGCTTGGCTGCCGCCACCAACCCTCGGAGGCCTTACGGGGATCCAGACCAGCAAGCAGTGGGAGCTCCATCCCCCCCCCCCCGCCGCGCGTTTACTCTGAAGGCTGCAATCCTAGTCCCACTTTCCTGGGAGTAAATCTCATTGAACATCATGGGACTTGCTTCTGAGTAGGCATGCCTAGGATTGGGCTGTCAGTCCCCCTGCGGAGATCTACTCCGGGGAAGTGCATCGGTAGGATTGCAGCGTGAGTGACCCCAAAGGGCCCCCCCCACTCCGATTCTCACGTTCTCTAGAGACCTGAGTGTTTCGTGGGGGTGATCCGTGGGGGAAAGTGCCACTGAGTGTGTTTTACACGCACACACACAGGTCCTCCCCCCAATTCCCCTCCAGTTTTGGGGGGCACGCAGTGGACTGGAGCCAACCCCTCCCAGACCCACAGCCACAGCCCTCAGCACCAAAACTGTGTGTCTGAGCCGGGTCACCGCACCACCGAGCCTGATCCACGTTTTCCCGTCCACGTCCGACTGAAAGCCCAGCCCGGGAGGGGATTCCTGATGGATCGGGCCCGAGACGTCCCTAGGATGGGACGCAGAGAGGGTGGCTGTGGGGGGGGGGGTGCCAACGATGCCTTTTCCCTACTCCAGCCCTAGGAAAGTTGCAGCCCCCACACCGGCCGCGTTGGGACGATCTGCAGTCGACTTACTCGGGAGTAAGGCGGCCAGGCTCTGCTCCGAGTCAGAACCCACTCTTTTGCATGTCTACGCAGAAGTAGGTCCCGTGATAGTCAATGGGGCTTACTCCCAGGAAAGCGTGGGTAGGATCGCAGCTTCAGCCTACCGGGTCGCCCACTCCTGTGCATGTCTACTCGGAAGTAAGTCGATGAGACAGTGTGGCTCCTGCCCCGCTTTCCTCCCTCTCCCCCCCCCCCGATGCCCGATGGGGGCACTCACCAGAGCCCTCCCGCGCCGGGGACGCCCTGTCGAGGCGGCCGTGGGGGTTGTAGGCGGCGGGGGCGCCGCACTTGCCTCCCCCCTTGCCGTAGAAGGCCTCTCCTGCTCCTCCGCCGCCGCCGCCGCCGTCCAGCGCCTCCATGACGTGCTCCAGGGGGCCCCCGGGAGCCAGGTAGAAGTCCCCCCCCTTGCCCACCGCCGGCGGGGCGCCCTTCAGGCCGAACTTGTCGCCCAGGAACTCCATCACCCCGACGGGGCCGCGATCGTGGCCGCCCCGCTCCGCAGCTGCCGCGGCCCCGACGGCGCTTTTATACCTTGGAGCTCGGCGGGGGCTCCTGGCGCAGCCTCCCCGCTCCGCGGCCTCCGCTGGCTCCTCCCCACCGGGCCCCCCCTCCAGGCCCACAGGCAGGGGGTGGGGGGTCTGGCAGGAAGAGCCCTTCCCCGACCGCCACCCACTCCCATTTCGCCCGCGATCCTGCAAACCAGGGCCAGCCAGCCCCTCTCCCACCCCCCAGCCCCCAGCCCAGCCCAGCGCTCTCCGGAGGGACTTGGCTGGCTGGCTGGCTGGCTGTCCGTGTGAACGGAGCGGAGGAGGGAGGGGGCCGCCATCTGGAGGCCAGCAAAGCAACCTGGGCTGGGGGGGTGGGGTGGAGAGAAGCTGGGGGGGGCACTGGAGACTGGAAGGGGAAAGAGAGGCTTCCCCCAGCCCGCTTTGGGACTCCTTCATCATCATCATCATCATCATCATCACCAAGCTCCTTCATCAGCATCACCACACTAAACTCCATCATCATCATCATCATCATCCCGAGAGTGGGCAGCCCCGGGACTGGCTGGGACGGAGGCGCACGAGAAAACCCGGTTGGCTCTCCCCGCCCGGGCCCCGCTTGAAGAAGAGCTCCGCTGGGGCAGGACGACTTGCGCTCCGGTCTGGAGGCTCGGATCCCCGGCAGTGCCTGCAGACCTCGCTTGGGTGGCAGTCCGGCTGCGATGGACGGACCGGCGACGCCGAGTACGGCTGAGATTCTAGCCACGCTTTCCCGGGAGTAAGCCCCATGGACTCGAATGGGACTTACTTCCGAGTAGACGTGCCTAGGATGAGACTCTCAGGCTGCAGTCCTATGCTCACTTTCCTGGGAGTAAGCCCCATGGACTACAGTGGGACCTACTTCTGAGTAGACCTGCAGAGGCTCGGGCTGTAAGTCCTGAGCTGAATTCAGGGCCTGCGTGTAAACGGGAGCCCGTCCGGGCTGCGGAGCAACTCCGGATCTCAAGGAAACGAAAGTATCTTTTCCAGTCGGGCCGCTGGGCATCAGCGGGACTTTCTCCCGAGGAAGCCCGTTCAGTCTGCAGTGCTGGACCCATTGGAGGCGGCGAGGCTTCTCCCAGGTAAACGCGCTTGGGCAGGCTGGCTGGGGCTGCAGTGCCGGAGGGGAAGAGAATGGTTGGGGGGCCGGATCCCTGCCCCGAAAGGTGACCCCCCCCCCGGGCTTCGTCTGCCGGGCCCTGCTGGAAACACTTGCGGAAGGATTAAACTCCAGTCTGCGGGTAGAGAACGGGACCCGCTGGGAAGCCCTTGGCGTACGGAAATTGGCAATTCGCATTATTACTCTATTAATAGTATTAATGTTAATAAAATTATGTTTCATGTAATTTGACGACGACGACGACGATGATGATAATAGTGAAGCAAAACTAAAGAATTCCGTGCTTAAATAAATTCCTTCATATCTTAAAGGGTTCGAAATGTCGCTCACAAATGAGTTTGTAGACCACGTTTGATAGGAGTCGATTTACGGGGGGGGGGGGGGATGGAAAATATCTTGCTTAAGAAGTCTCACCCCCCACACACACACACACAAATAAGGTGAGAGGTTCAAGGCGCCACAGAACCGTTCTGTTTTTATTGCCGTCAAGCAAGTACAACTAATAGTGTTACTCTGGTTAATTATTATTATTATTTGATGATGATGACGATGACGATGATACTACTACTACTACTACTACTACTACTAATAATAATAATAATAATAATAATAATAATAATAATAATAATGTTAGTATTAGTACTGTATTATTATTAGTAGTAGTAGGAGTAGGTACTACTACTACTACTAATAATAATAATAATAATGATAATGTTAGTATTAGTATTGTATTATTATTAGTAGTAGTAGGAGTAGGTACTACTACTACTAATAATAATAATATTGTTATTAGTATTAGTATAGTATTTTGAAGTATTAGTATTGTATTATTATTAGTAGTAGTAGTGTATATTTTATGCAAATAATAATAATAATGTTAGTATTAGTATTGTATTATTAGTAGTAGTAGTAGGAGTAGGTACTACTACTACTAATAATAATATTGTCAGTATTAGTATTGTATTATTATTAGTAGTAGTACTGTATATTGTATGCGAATAATAATAATAATAATAATAATAATAATAATAATAATAATAATTCCAGAATCTTAGCTAGATCCCAAATTGCAGAACCAGTCCAGCATAGGCTGTGATGAAAATGTAGTATACTACTACTACTACTACTACTACTACTACTACTACTACTAATACTACTACTACTACTACTAATAATAATAATAATAAATCGCCTAACTCCTGTGCTTTCTTTCCAGAAGTGTTTGCTGGAGACAACCGCCCCCCTCCCACCACCACCACGGCCCTTCCCGCATTTTCCGAAGCCTCCCGGGGACCTTGCCCTGCCCTCCAGATCCCAGCGCTTTCGGCTCTGCTGTGGCCCTCCGCGTGGAAGGATCCCCCAGCTGGCGCTTCAAGAGTCTCGCTCAGGCACCCCCCCCCCCCCCGTTCTACCTCTGCCTGGAGGGAATTCCTTGCGCCTTGGTTGAGATTCGCCCCACACGCCCACCTTTGGATGCTGGACCCTGAAGAAAGGGGAGTTAAGAAACCCCTTGAAAGGACTTTGCTCTTGGGGGGGGGGGGCTTTAAAAATGTTTAGCTGGACAACGCGGACTCCTGATGTCCCTGATGGAATGCAGGGTCCTTTCCTGGGGAAGAGAAGTGGCCAAGAAGACCGCTTCTGGAGTGGCAGCCCTGCGGGTGGCGGAGGAATACCCGAGCCAGCTGATTTGGCCAGCCCAGGTGGGGCTGCTGTCCCCGGTGCCAGGCCTGGGGCAATCAAACCGCGGGACAGCTCGCCGCTCGTTTCAAGGCATCCCAAGCGCTTCCTGACTGTGGCCACCCGATCCTTCTCCCCCCACAGTCTTCCTGACCTTCTGTGAATCCCCGTGAAAGGAAGGGAACTCCCAGGATGTGAACTGTGCCAAAAAGAGGCTGGAGATCGCAACTGTAAATCAGTTTCAAACCGTAGCATTGTATTATCCTCGGGCCAGGGAACTGTGTTTTCTTTCTCTCTCGTTTTTCTCCGCGTGTTTGTGCTGCGTAGCACTAAATAAATGCTTAAATAAGCAGTACGGTGAGACCAGCTCTAGGTTTGCTTGGATCACTGATGCACCAAGAGGTTCTTCAGCCCGCGTGCAAAAAAATGTTCCGACCCATTCATGCCAATGGGGCTTGCGCAGGAGCGCTTCCAGATGGGCTGCTCCCGAGGTGGGATGGAATTCATCTCAGCCATTGATGGTGGTCTCAATGCTGTTTAAAAAAATCAATCTCAAATGTTTGATCTGTTGGCATTGGATGGGGTGTGTGCAACCCTGACAGCCCAACCCTATACAGGTCTACTCAGAAGTAAATCCCACTGTGTTTCATGGTAGTAGGTATGTGGGGACTAAGTAAGGGTACAAGTGTCCCCATACCTTGAGGAGACCTAAGTGACTGCCCACCCCCCCACTGCAGGATGCAGCACGTGCCCCATTGGTACAGCTGCACTGGCCTTGGAAAATCGGATAGGATTGGGGCCTCAGGCTATCCACACTTACTTCGGAGTAAGCCTCGTTGGCGATAGACATGCACAGGACTGGGCTTTCAGTCTGCCTGCTGGATCTGGCCAGCGCCTTTGATTGCCACCGTCTTGACTCCCCCTCCTGGGCTTCAAAGCGACCTGAAATTGACTAGATATTGACTAATTTGGTGGGCTCTTGGCATACACATGCCCTGCTTGAGCCAAAAACTCAGGGGGCTATAGGTGGATAGTGTGTAACCGCTGTCGGAAATCTATTGACATTTATTATTCCTTCTAGCCCCCCCCCCCCAAAAAAAGAAGTCCCCTAGAAGAAAAAACTGAGATGGGAAGCCCCATTGCTTAGAGGGGTGTTCCACACCAAACTCATTGAATAGTCGACTTATCTTTCAATATAAAGTGTCGGGGGGGGGGGGTTAAAGTTGGAGAGGTTAATGTTGGGGGGGGAGTTAAAAAGTCATCTAAAACTGATCCGAATTCCCTTGTCAAGTTCTGGGGGGGAACAACACCCTGACCTTGACATGGGACCCAGAGTCTCCAGATCTTCCCAGACTCTCTGTGAGCCCAATCCTATACATGTCTACTATATGTCCCATTATAGTCAATGGGGCTTACTCCTAGGGAAGCGTGGATAGGATTGCAGCCTTAGAGCCCAATCCTATGCATGTCTGCTCAGAAGTAAGTCCCATTCAAGTCAATGGGGCTTACTCCCAGGAAAGTGTGGATAGGATTGCAACCGTAGAGCCCAATCCTATGCATGTGTACTCATGTCAGTCCCACTATAGTCAATGGGGCTTAGTCCCAGGAAAGTGTGGACAGGGTTGTAGCCTGTGTCCCTAGGCTTGATACTCCCAGCCCCCCCCCCCCCCCCAAGGCGAGTTCTTTGGCCTCTCCGCCTTGCCAGTACCAGGGCCCACAGGATGGTATCCGAGAAGAGGGAGGTGGGCTCCTGAATGGCTCCGGGTCTGGTCAATGCGCAGGGGCTGCAGTCCTGGAGATCCCTTTAGCCCAATAAAAGGTAACCCCCCCCCCAATAAACTACAGGAAAGGGAAGAAGCGGAGAGAGGAGATCGGCCTGCCAGGCAACAGCTCTTCCCTCCCCCCCCCACCCACAGGATAGGCTCTCCCACGACCTTCTGCAGTCAGCTGGGGGTCCAATCCTATCCAACTTTCCAGCTCTGCTGTAGCCACAATGCAACCCCGTGGTAAGGAAACACGTGTTCCCCTGCTTTGAGGAGGCCCCTGCGACTGCCAGCCCAATCCTAGGCATGTCTACTCAGAAGTAAGTCCCACTGTGTTCAGTAAGACTTACTCCCAGGAAAGTGTGGATCAGGATTGCAGCCTGCCTGCCCACCCCAGGATGCAGCGCAAGCCCCATGGGTATGGCTACACCAGCACTGGAAAATGGGCCCTGGGTCTCCCTGCCAGGGCCAAGGGGGGCATTTAGACGTGTCTCTGGAGCTTGTGGGATGACGGACATTCTCTCCCTCCCCGCCTCCTCCACTTCCCCCCCCCCCCAAATGGGGTGAATCAGGCTCTGGTCAGTTTCACTTGGTTCCCACCACTGCCTTAGCAGGACACGCGGTGTGTCTGGGACTGAGAGTTCCCCCGCTGGGCTGGTGGCTGGATCCAGGGCTGGCTATCGCTTCTCTCTCCAGACAGGCCCCCTGATTTATAGGCTCTGATAAGAACGGACCGGGGGTGTACAGCCAGGGAGGTGGGGGGGGGGACTACGGAGAAACTGGATCCTCCACAAGGGGGGGGAAGAGAATCTGGTGGTGGGGAGGGATCGCCCAGCCCTGAAGGTGCCCCCTCTCTGGGGCTGGTCATTGTTGCTTGGTGGGGGCGGTGGGGGGTCAGGGGGGTCCTCAGAGATGCTCGGAGAGCAGCCTGGCCGTCCTGGGGAGGGTCGGGGGCGTCTCTGCGGGCCCCGATCGCCAAGACAAGGCGGAGGTGAGATCTCTCTGAAAAGCAGCTTTCCTCGGGGCGCTTCCCCGGCTGCGAGGGCGGGCAGGCGGCCAGGCTCTGACGCGGGCCGGGGCGCAGATGTGCCGCTGTGTTTCCAGAGATGCAGC
This sequence comes from Tiliqua scincoides, assembly GCF_035046505.1. Classification (NCBI taxonomy): domain Eukaryota; kingdom Metazoa; phylum Chordata; class Lepidosauria; order Squamata; family Scincidae; genus Tiliqua; species Tiliqua scincoides. The sequence goes on from NC_089827.1 coordinate 68,320,143, forward strand.
CTGCCCCGCACCGGCTGCGGGAGGGTGTCGGCTCGATCGGGAGACGGGTCTTTGCCGGCGAGAGTGTGAGCGAGGGGAGGGAGACAGTCCCCTGAGATAACCCCGCCAGCCTGCCTGCCTGCCCCGCTCCGGAGAGCCCCAGCCGAGGCTCAGAAGTAAGTCCCAGGATAGTCAGTGGGGCTTACTCCCAGGAAAGTGTGGGTAGGCTGGCAG